>NC_090446.1:949650242-950336242 GCF_031143425.1 Pleurodeles waltl | reverse complement strand
TTCCCCGGACTTTGTGAGTGCGGGGACACCATTTCACGCGTGCACTACACATAGGTCACTACCTATGTATAGCATCACAATGGTAACTCCGAACATGGCCATGTAACATGTCTAAGATCATGGAATTGTCACCCCAATGCCATTCTGGCATTGGGGAGACAATTTCATGATCCCCGAGTCTCTAGCACAGACCCGGGTACTGCCAAACTACCTTTCCCGGGGTTTCACTGCAGCTGCTGCTGCTGCCAACCCCTCAGACAGGTTTCTGCCCTCCTGGGGTCCAGCCAGGCCTGGCCCAGGAAGGCAGAACAAAGGACTTCCTCAGAGAGAGGGTGTTACACCCTCTCCCTTTGGAAAAAGGTGTCAGGGCTGGGGAGGAGTAGCCTCCCCCAGCCTCTGGAAATGCTTTGATGGGCACAGATGGTGCCCATCTCTGCATAAGCCAGTCTACACCGGTTCAGGGATCCCCCAGCCCTGCTCTGGCGCGAAACTGGACAAAGGAAAGGGGAGTGGCCACTCCCCTGACCTGCACCTCCCAGGGGAGGTGCCCAGAGCTCCTCCAGTGTTCTCCAGACCTCTGCCATCTTGGAAACAGAGGTGTTGCTGGCACACTGGACTGCTCTGAGTGGCCAGTGCCAGCAGGCGACGTCAGAGACTCTTTCTGATAGGCTCTTACCTGTGTTACTAGCCTATCCTCCTTCCTAGGTAGCCAAACCTCCTTTTCTGGCTATTCAGGGTCTCTGCTTTGGGGAATTCTTTAGATAACGAAAGCAAGTGCTCATCCGAGTTCCTCTGCATCTCTCTCTTCACCTTCTGCCAAAGGATCGACCGCTGACTGCTCAGGACGCCTGCAAAACCGCAACAAAGTAGCAAAGACGACTACTGCAACCTTGTATCGCTTCTCCTGCCGCCTTCTCGACTGTTTCCTGGTGGTGCATGCTCTGGGGGTAGCCTGCCTCCTCTCTGCACCAGGAGCTCCGAAGAAATCTCCTGTGGGACGACGGAATCCTCCCCCTGCAACCACAGGCAACAAAAGACTGCATCACCGGTCCTCTGGGTCCCCTCTCAGCACAACGAGCGTGGTCCCTGGAACTCAGCAATTCTGTCCAAGTGACTCCCACAGTCCAGTGACTCTTCAGTCCAAGTTTGGTGGAGGTAAGTCCTTGCCTCCCCACACTAGACTGCATTGCTGGGTACAGCGTGATTTGCAGATCCTCCGGCTCCTGTGCACTCTTCCAGGATTTCCTTCGTGCACAGCCAAGCCTGGGTCCCCAACACTTTAACCTGCAGTGCACAACCTTCTGAGTTGTCCTCCGGCGTCGTGGGACTCCCTTTTGTGTCTTTGGGTGGACTCCGGTTCACTCCTCTTCCAAGTGCCTGTTCCGGTACTTCTGCGGGTGCTGCCTGCTTCTGTGAGGGCTCCCTGACTTGCTGGGCGCCCCTTCTGTGTCCTCTTCCAAGTGGCGACATCCTGGTCCCTCCTGGGCCACAGCAGCATCCAAAAACCCAAACCGGGACCCTTGCAGTTTGCAAGGCTTGTTTGCAGTCTTTCTGCGTGGGAACACCTCTGCAAGCTTCTTCACAACGTCGGACATCCATCCTCCAAAGGGGAAGTTTCTAGCCCTCTTCGTTCTTGCAGAATCCACAGCTTCTACCATCCGGTGGCAGCTTCTTTGCACCCTCAGCTGGCATTTCCTGGGCATCTGCCCACTCTCGACATTGTCGCGACTCTTTGACTAGGTCCCCTTGTTTCCAGGTATGCAGGTCCGGAAATCCACTTTGGTTGCTTTGCTGGTGTTGGTCTTCCTTGCAGAAACCCCCTATCACGACTTCTGTGCTCTCTGGCGGTTATAGGTGCACTTTACATCTACTTTTCAGGGTCTTGGGGTGGGCTATTTTTCTAACCCTCACTGTTTTCTTACAGTCCCAGCGACCCTCTACAAGCTCACATAGGTTTGGGGTCCATTCGTGGTTCGCATTCCACTTTTGGAGTATATGGTTTGTGTTGCCCCTATACCTATGTGCTCCTATTGCAATCTACTGTAACTTTACATTGCTTGCATTACTTCCTTTTGCTATTACTGCATATTTTTGGTATTGTGTACATATATCTTGTGTATATTTGGCATCCTCATACTGAGGATACTCACTGAGATACTTTTGGCATATTGTGATAAAAATAAAGTACCTTTATTTTTAGTATATCTGTGTATTGTGTTTTCTTATGATATTGTGCATATGACACCAGTGGTATAGTAGGAGCTTTGCATGTCTCCTAGTTCAGCCTAAGCTGCTCTGCTATAGCTACCTTCTATCAGCCTAAGCTGCTAGAAACACCTCTTCTACACTAATAAGGGATAACTGGACCTGGTACAGAGTGTAAGTACCCCTTGGTACCCACTACAAACCAGGCCAGCCTCCTACATTGGTTGTGCAGCGGTGGAATAAGTACTTGCAACTGCTTACCACTTTGTCATTGTGTACTTTTCATAAGAGAATAATATACAAAACGAGTTCAGTGTATGTACACCTAACCAAAAAGTTTTGCTTTTCTTCTCTTACACTATCTGCTAAGTGCTGAAAAGTACTCCTAAACTTTCAAAAAGTTTCAAAAAGTTGAAAAAGCTTTTTTTTCTGTGCTTTAAAAAGTCCTAAAACGTTTTCTCTCTTTTATCTGTCCCTAAACCTTTACTATCATGTCTGATGTAGGAACTCCTCTTAATTTGGTCAGCACAGCTTATGAACACATTAACTTTCAGGGCCTAAAGAGTCTCTGCATTGATAGAGGTTTAGTGGTAGGAAAGAACCCCTCTAGAGAATTATTGTCTAACATGCTTATTGAAAATGATAAGGCCTTAGCTGGCAGTTCAATTGAGAAGTTAGGAGATAGCTCACACTCTGACTCAGGGGAGCCCCCAGCAAGAGTGTTAGAGGGTGCCCTTCCTAACCTGACCCTTAGCAGACCACCTAGCATAGCTGGTAGTAATGGAAGCTCTCATCACAGTAGGGATGTTTTTGTTCCTGGAGGCCAGGTTGTTAGGGTGCCAGCTGTTAGGGACAGGTCTCCCTCTGTTCATTCACATCATTCTTCTGTGTCAAGACATTCCCAACCCACCCACCCTGATGACAAGATGTTAGAAAGGGAACTCAATAGATTGAGAGTGGAAGAGTCCAGACTGAAGCTTAAACAGCAACAGCTGGCTCTAGACAGGGAATCCCTTGACTTAGAAAAAGAGAGACAGAGGTTGGGGTTAGGACCCCATGGTGGCAGCAGCAGTATTCCAGATAGCAATTATGTGAGAGAACATGATTCTAGGAATCTGCATAAGATAGTTCCCCCTTACAAGGAGGGTGATGACATTAACAAGTGGTTTGCTGCACTTGAGAGGGCCTGTATGGTACAGGGGGACCCCAAGGGCAGTGGGCTGCTATCCTATGGCTATCTTTCAGTGGAAAGGGTAAGGATAGGCTCCTTACTGTGAAGGAAAGTGATGCCAATAATTTTACAGTTTTGAAGAATGCACTCTTGGATGGATTTGGCTTAACCACTGAACAATACAGGATTAAGTTCAGAGAAACCAGAAAAGAGTCCTCACAAGACTGGGTAGACTTTGTTGACTATTAATGTGAAGGCCATGGAGGGGTGGTTACATGGCAGTAAAGTTTCTGACTAAGAAAGCCTGTACAATCTAATCTTGAGAGAGCATATTCTGAATAACTGTGTGTCTGATTTGTTACACCAATATCTAGTGGACTCAGATCTGACCTCTCCCCAAGAATTGGGAAAGAAGGCAGACAAATGGGTCAGAACAAGAGTGAACAGAAAAGTTCATACAGGGGGTGGCAAGGATGGCAAGAAGAAGGATGGTAATTCTTCAGACAAGGGTGGGGACAAATCTAAAAATGAGTCTTCATCAGGCCCACAAAAACACTCTGGTGGGGGCGGTGGGTCCAAATCCTCTTCTAATCAAGTAAAGAAGCCATGGTGCTATTTATGTAAAGTAAAAGGCCATTTGACAACTGATGCCAGTTGTCCAAAGAAAAGCACCAAGCCTCCCACTACCACAGCCCCTACTGCAACCTCTAGTGCCCCTAGTAATATCAGTGGTGGTGGGAGCAAACCTACTAATAGCCAATCCAAGGGAGTAGCTGGGCTCACTTTTGGTAATTTAGTTGGGGTTGGTCTTGTTAGGGTGACCACAGAGGCTGTGCTAGTCTCTGAAGGTGCCATTGATTTGGCCACCTTGGTTGCTTGTCCCCTTAATATGGATAAGTACAAGCAACTTCCCCTAATCAATGGTGTTGAGGTTCAGGCCTACAGGGACACAGGTGACAGTGTTACCATGGTAATAGAGAAACTGGTACACCCTGAACAACACCTACCTGGTCACCAGTACCAAGTGACAGACGCTCATAACAACACTCTTAGCCACCCCATGGCTGTTGTGAATCTCAACTGGGGGGGCGGGGGGGTTACTGGTCCAAAGAAAGTTGTGGTTGCTTCAGATTTACCTGTAGACTGTCTACTAGGAAATTATTTAGAGACATCAGCTTGGGCAGAAGTGGAGTTGGAGGCTCATGCAGCAATGCTGGGCATTCCTGGGCATATTTTTGCTTTGACAAGGGCTCAGGCCAAAAAGCAAAAAGGACAGTGTGACTTGGATCCTGGAACAATGGACCAAGTGCTCCCTAAAGATAGGGTTAGTAAGAATCTACAGATGATTCTACTTCTGAGGAAGAAGAATTTCCCCCACTGTGCAGAACCTTCACCAGAGGAGCTGGCAGCAGACAATGCTGAGCTTTTGGGTGGAGGGGGGCCAGCCAGGGAGGAGCTGAGTATGGCACAGCAATCCTGTCCCACATTAGAGGGTCTAAGACAGCAAGCTGTCAAACAGCAAAATGGGGATGTCAGTGACTCACATAGAGTTTACTGGGAGGACAACCTCTTGTACACAAAGGCAAGAGACCCAAAACCTGGAGCAGCCATGAGATTGGTCATTCCCCTGCAGTACAGAGAGTTCCTCCTAACTCTGGCACACAACATTCCCTTGGCTGGACATTTGGGTCATATCAAAACATGGGAAAGGCTTGTCCCCCTGTTTCACTGGCCTAGGATGTCAGAGGACACAAAGGATTTTTGTAAGTCCTGCGTGACCTGCCAAGCCAGTGGCAAGACTGGTGGCACTCCAAAGGCTCCCCTTATTCCACTACCTGTGGTTGGGGTTCCCTTGACCCTCCTACTGCTTCAGGCAATAGGTTTATCTTGGTGGTAGAGGACCATGCCACAAGATACCCTGAAGCAATTCCTCTAAGGACCACTACAGCACCTGCAGTGGCAAAAGCCCTCCTGGGAATTTTTTCCAGAGTGGGCTTCCCAAAAGAGGTTGTATCAGACAGGGATAGCAACTTTATGTCTGCATACTTGAAGGCCATGTGGAAGGAATGTGGTGTAACATACAAATTCACCACACCTTATCATCCACAAACAAATGGACTGGTAGAGAGGTTTAATAAAACTCTCAAAGGAATGATAATGGGACTCCCTGAAAAACTCAGGAGGAGATGGGATGTCCTGTTACCTTGCCTCCTTTTTGCTTACAGGGAGGTACCCCAGAAAGGAGTGGGCTTCAGCCCCTTTGAACTCCTATTTGGGCACCCTGTAAGAGGTCCTCTAGCACTGGTAAAGGAGGGTTGGGAACAACCTCTAAAAGCTCCTAAGCAAGACATAGTGGACTATGTACTCGGACTAAGATCCAGAATGGCTGAGTGCATGGAAAATGCCAGTAAAAACCTTCAGGCCAGCCAAGAGCTCCAAAAGAAATGGCATGACCAGAAGGCTGTTCTGATTCAGTACCAACCAGGACAGAAGGTGTGGGTCTTGGAGCCTGTGGCCCCAAGAGCACTCCAAGACAAATGGAGTGGGCCCCACATCATTGTTGAAAAGAAGGGAGAAATCACCTACTTGGTTGACGTGGGCACTGCCAGGAGTCCCCTTAGGGTGCTCCATGTCAATCGCCTAAAACCCTACTATGACAGGGCTGATCTCACCCTGCTCATGGCAACAGATGAAGGACAGGAAGAAGAGAGTGACCCTCTCCCTGATCTCTTCTCTTCCACAGAACAAGATGCTCTAGTGGAAGGTGTGGTTTTGGCAGACTGTCTTACTGCTGAACAGAAAGACCACTGCATAAATCTCCTGGGTCAATTTTCTGAACTCTTTTCTACTGTGCCAGGCACCACTTCTTGGTGTGAGCACTCTATAGATACTGGAGGCAGCATGCCTGTCAAAAGTAAGATCTATAGGCAGCCTGGCCATGTCAGGGACTGCATAAAACAAGAGGTTCAGAAAATGCTTGAACTAGGAGTGGTTGAACATTCTAAAAGCCCATGGGCCTCTACTGTGGTGCATGTACCAAAACCTCGCTCAAAAGATGGGAAAAGAGGAATGAGGTTTTGTGTAGATTACAGAGGTCTCAACCAGGTAACTAAAACTGATGCTCACCCTATACCCAGGGCAGATGAGCTCATAGATACACTGGCATCTGCCAAATATCTAAGCACCTTTGATTTGACTGCAGGGTATTGGCAGATCAAGTTATCAAAGGATGCAAAAGCAAAAACTGCATTTTCGACTATTGGAGGCACTACCAATTCACAGTAATGCCCTTTGGTTTGAAAAATGCACCTGCCACTTTTCAGAGGTTGGTGAATACAGTCCTGCAAGGGTTGGAGGCTTTCAGTGCAGCATATCTGGATGATATAGCTGTCTTTAGCTCCTCCTGGGATGATCACCTGGTCCACCTGTGAAAAGTTTTGGAGGCCCTGCAGAAGGCAGGCCTCACTATCAAGGCTTAAAAGTGCCAGATAGGGCAGGGGAAAGTGGTTTATCTGGGACACCTGGTAGGTGGAGAAAAGATTGCACCACTTCAGGGGAAAATCCAAACTATCATATATTGGGTTCCCCCTACAACTCAGAACCAGGTGGGAGCCCTCTTAGGCCTCACTGGGTATTACAGGAGGTTCATTAAGAACTATGGCTCCATTGCAGCCCCACTTAATGACCTCACTTCCAAGAAAATGCCTAAAAAGGTATTGTGGACAGCTAGCTGTCAGAAAGCTTTTGAGGAGCTGAAACAGGCATGTGCACTGCACCTGTCCTAAAAATCCCATGTTACTCCAAGAAATTCATTGTTCAAACTGATGCATCTGAATTAGGGGTGGGGGCAGTCTTATCACAACTCAATTCTGAGGGCCAGGATCAACCTGTTGCTTTTATCAGCAGGAGGTTGACCCCTAGAGAAAAGCGTTGGTCTGCAATAGAGAGGGAGGCCTTTGCTGTGGTCTGGGCACTGAAGAAGTTGAGGCCATACCTGTTTGGCACTCACTTCATTGTTCAGACAGACCACAAACCTCTACTTTGGCTAAAACAAATGAAAGGTGAAAACCCTAAATTGTTGAGGTGGTCCATATCTTTACAGGGAATGGACTATACAGTGGAAGATAGACCTGGGAGTACCCACTCCAATGCAGATGGACTCTCCAGTTATTTCCACTTAGATAATGAAGACTCATCAGGTCATGGCTAGTCTTATTGTCCTTCGTTTGGGGGTAGGGGGGGTTGTGTAGGAAAGTACCATCTTTCCTGGCATGTTACCCCCATATTTCACTGTATATATGTTGTTTTATTGTATGTGTCACTGGGACCCTGCCAGCCAGGGCCCCAGTGCTCATAAGTGTGCCCTGTATGTGTTCCCTGTGTGATGACTAACTGTCTCATTGAGGCTCTGCTAACCAGAACCTCAGTGGTTATGCTCTCTCTGCTTTCTAAATTGACACTAACAGGCTAGTGACCAATTTCACCAATTCACATTGGCATACTGGAACACACTTATAATTCCCTAGTATATGGTACTGAGGTACCCAGGGTTTTGGGGTTCCAGGAGATCCCTATGGGCTGCAGCATTTCTTTTGCCACCCATAGGGAGCTCTGACAATTCTTACACAGGCCTGCCACTGCAGCCTGAGTGAAATAACGTCCACGTTATTTCACAGACATTTACCACTGCACTTAAGTAACTTATAAGTCACCTATATGTCTAACCTTCCCCTGGTGAAGGTTGGATGCTAAGTTACTTAGTGTGTGGGCACCCTGGCACTAGCCAAGGTGCCCCCACATCGTTCAGGGCAAATTCCCCGGACTTTGTGAGTGCGGGGACACCATTTCACGCATGCACTATACGTAGGTCACTACCTATGTATAGCGTCACAATGGTAACTCCGAACATGGCCATGTAACATGTCTCAGATAATGGAATTGTCACCCCAATGCCATTCTGGCATTGGGGAGACAATTCCATGATCCCCCGAGTCTCTAGCACAGACCCGGGTACTGCCAAACTACCTTTCCCGGGGTTTCACTGCAGCTGCTGCTGCTGCCAACCCCTCAGACAGGTTTCTGCCCTCCTGGGGTCCAGCCAGGCCTGGCCCAGGAAGGCAGAACAAAGGACTTCCTCAGAGAGAGGGTGTTACACCCTCTCCCTTTGGAAAAAGGTGTCAGGGCTGAGGAGGAGTAGCCTCCCCCAGCCTCTGGAAATGCTTTGATGGGCACAGATGGTGCCCATCTCTGCATAAGCCAGTCTACACCAGTTCAGGGATCCCCCAGCCCTGCTCTGGCGCGAAACTGGACAAAGGAAAGGGGAGTGGCCACTCCCCTGACCTGCACCTCCCAGGGGAGGTGCCCAGAGCTCCTCCAGTGTTCTCCAGACCTCTGCCATCTTGGAAACAGAGGTGTTGCTGGCACACTGGACTGCTCTGAGTGGCAAGTGCCAGCAGGCGACGTCAGAGACTCTTTCTGATAGGCTCTTACCTGTGTTACTAGCCTATCCTCCTTCCTAGCTAGCCAAACCTCCTTTTCTGGCTATTTAGGGTCTCTGCTTTGGGGAATTCTTTAGATAACGAATGCAAGTGCTCATCCGAGTTCCTCTGCATCTCTCTCTTCACCTTCTGCCAAAGGATCGACCGCTGACTGCTCAGGACGCCTGCAAAACCGCAACAAAGTAGCAAAGACGACTACTGCAAACTTGTATCGCTTCTCCTGCCGCCTTCTCGACTGTTTCCTGGTGATGCATGCTCTGGTGGTAGCCTGCCTCCTTTCTGCACCAGGAGCTCTGAAGAAATCTCCCGTGGGATGACGGAATCCTCCCCCTGCAACCGCAGGCAACAAAAGACTGCATCACCGGTCCTCTGGGTCCCCTCTCAGCACGACTAGCATGGTCCCTGGAACTCAGCAACTCTGTCCAAGTGACTCCCACAGTCCAGTGACTCTTCAGTCCAAGTTTGGTGGAGGTAAGTCCTTGCCTCCCCACGCTAGACTGCATTGCTGGGTACCGCGCGATTTGCAGCTGCTCCGGCTCCTGTGCACTCTTCCAGGATTTCCTTCGTGCACAGCCAAGCCTGGGTCCCCGACACTCTAACCTGCAGTGCACAACCTTCTGAGTTGTGCTCCGGCGTTGTGGGACTCCCTTTTGTGTCTTCGAGTGGACTCCGTGTAGGAGGCTGGACTGGCATGTAGTGAGTACCTAGGGGTACTTGCACCTTGCAATAGGCCCAGTTATCCCTTATTAGTGTATAGGGTGTCTAGCAGCATAGGCTGATAGATAATGGTAGCTTAGCAGAGCAGCTTAGGCTGAACTAGGAGACGAGTGAAGCTCCTACAGTACCACTAGTGTCATATGCACAATATCATAAGAAAACACAATACACAGATATACTAAAAATAAAGGTACTTTACTTTTGTGACAATATGCCAAAAGTATCTCAGTGAGTACCCTCAGTATGAGGATAGCAAATATACACAAGATATATGTACACAATACCAAAATATGCAGTAATAGTATTAGAAAACTGTGCAAACAATGTATAGTTACAATAGGATGCAATGGGGACACATAGGGATAGGGGCAACACAAACCATATACTCCAAAAGTGGAATGCAAACCACGAATGGACCCCAAACCTATGTGACCTTGTAGAGGGTCACTGGGACTATTAGAAAATAGTAAGGGTTAGAAAAATAGCCCACCCCAAGACCCTGAAAAGTGAGTGCAAAGTGCACTAAAGTTCCCCAAAGGACATAGAAGTCGTGATAGGGGAATTCTGCAGGAAAGACACAAACCAGCAATGCAACAACAATGGATTTCCAGTCGAGGGTACCTGTGGAACAAGGGGACCAAGTACAAAAGTCACAAGCAAGTTCGAGATGGGCAGATGCCCAGGAAATGCCAGCTGTGGGTGCAAAGAAGCTGCTACTGGACAGTAGAAGCTGAGGTTTCTGCAGGAACGACAAAGGCTAGAGACTTCCCCTTTGGAGGATGGATCCCCCACGCCGTGGAGAGTCGTGCAGAAGTGTTTTTCCGCCGAAAGACCACCAACAAGCCTTGCTAGCTGCAAATCATGCGTTTAGTGTTTTTGGAAGCTGCTGTGGCCCAGGAGGGACCAGGATTTCGCCAATTGCGCCTGGGGACAGAGGGTGTGTCGAGCAAGACAAGGAGCCCTCTCAGCATCAGGCAGCACCTGCAGAAGTGCCAGAAACAGGCACTACGAGGATGTGTGAAACAGTGCTCACCTGAAGTCGCACAAAGGAGTCCCACGTCGCCGGAGAACAACTTAGGAGGTCGTGCAATGGAGGTTAGAGTGCCGTGGACCCAGGCTGGACTGTGCACTAAGGATTTCTGCCGGAAGTGCACGGAGGCCGGAGTAGGTGCAAAAGTCACGGTTCCCAGCAATGCAGTCTGGCGTGGGGAGGCAAGGACTTACCTCCACCAAACTTGGACTGAAGAGTCACTGGACTGTGGGAGGCTCTTGGACAGAGTTGCTGGATTCAAAGGACCTCGCTCGTCGTGCTGAGAGGAGACCCAGGGTACAGGTGATGCAGTTCTTTGGTGCCTGCGGTTGCAGGGGGACGATTCCGTCGACCCACGGGAGATTTCTTCGGAGCTTCTAGTGCAGAGAGGAGGCAGACTACCCCCACAGCATGCACCACCAGGAAAACAGTCGAGAAGGCGGCAGGATCAGCGTTACAGAGTTGCAGTAGTCGTCTTTGCTACTTTGTTGCAGTTTTGCAGGCTTCCAGCGTGGTCAGCAGTTGATTCCTTGGCAGAAGGTGAAGAGAGAGATGCAGAGGAACTCGGATGAGCTCTTGCATTCGTTATCTAAGGAATCCCAAGAAACAGAGACCCTAAATAGCCAGAAAAGAGGGTTTGGCTACCTAGGAGAGAGGATAGGCTAGCAACACCTGAAGGAGCCTATCAGAAGGAGTCTCTGATGTCACCTGATGGCACTGGCCACTCAGAGCAGTCCAGTGTGCCAGCAGCACCTCTGTTTCCAAGATGGCAGAGGTCTGGAGCACACTGGAGGAGCTCTGGGCACCTCCCAGGGGAGGTACAGGTCAGGGGAGTGGTCACTCCCCTTCCCTTTGTCCAGTTTCGCACCAGAGCAGGGCTAAGGGGTCCCTGAACCGGTGTAGACTGGCTTATGCAGAAATGGGCACCATGTGTGCCCATGAAAGCATTTCCAGAGGCTGGGGGAGGCTACTCCTCCCCTGCCTTCACACCATTTTCCAAAGGGAGAGGGTGTAACACCCTCTCTCAGAGGAAGTCCTTTGTTCTGCCATCCTGGGCCAGGCCTGGCTGGACCCCAGGAGGGCAGAAGCCTGTCTGAGGGGTTGGCAAGAGCAGCAGCTGCAGTGAAACCCCGGGAAAGGCAGTTTGGCAGTACCAGGGTCTGTGCTACAGACCACTGGGATCATGGGATTGTGCCAACTATGCCAGGATGGTATAGAGGGGGCAATTCCATGATCATAGACATGTTACATGGCCATATTCGGAGTTACCATTGTGAAGCTACATATAGGTAGTGACCTATATGTAGTGCACGCGTGTAATGGTGTCCCCGCACTCACAAAGTCCGGGGAATTGGCCCTGAACAATGTGGGGGCACCTTGGCTAGTGCCAGGGTGCCCTCACACTAAGTAACTTTGCACCTAACCCTTACCAGGTAAAGGTTAGACATATAGGTGACTTATAAGTTACTTAAGTGAAGTGTAAAATGGCTGTGAAATAACGTGGACCTTATTTCACTCAGGCTGCAGTGGCAGGCCTGTGTAAGAATTGTCAGAGCTCCCTATGGGTGGCAAAAGAAATGCTGCAGCCCATGGGGATCTCCTGGAACCCCATTACCCTGGGTACCTTAGTACCATATACTAGGGAATTATAAGGGTGTTCCAGAAAGCCAATGTAAATTGGTAAAATTGGTCACTAGCCTGTTAGTGACAATTTGAAAGAAATGAGAGAGCATAACCACTGAGGTTCTGATTAGCAGAGCCTCAGTTAGACAGCTAGTCATAACACAGGTAACACATTCAGGCACACTTATGAGCACTGGGGCCCTGACTAGCAGGGTCCCAGTGACACATACAACTAAAACAACATATATACAGTGAAAAATGGGGGTAACATGCCAGGCAAGATGGTACTTTCCTACACTCCGGTTCACTCCTCTTCCAAGTGCCTGTTCCGGTACTTCTGCGGGTGCTGCCTGCTTCTGTGAGGGCTCCCTGACTTGCTGGGCACCCCCTCTGTGTCCTCATGCAAGTGGCGACATCGTGGTCCCTCCTGGGCCACAGCAGCATCCAAAAACCCTAACTGCAACCCTTGCAGCTAGCAAGGCTTGTTTGCGGTCTTTCTGCGTGGGAACACCTCTGCAAGCTTCTTCACGACGTGGGACATCCATCCTCCAAAGGGGAAGTTTCTAGCCCTCTTCGTTCTTGCAGAATCCACAGCTTCTACCATCCTGTGGCAGCTTCTTTGCACCCTCAGCTGGCATTTCCTGGGCATCTGCCCACTCTCGACATTGTCGCGACACTTGGTCTTGGTCCCCTTGTTTCACAGGTACTCAGGTCCGGAAATCCACTTTGGTTGGTTTGCTGGTGTTGGTCTTCCTTGCAGAAACCCCCTTTCACGACTTCTGTGCTCTCTGGGGGTTATAGGTGCACTTTACACCTACTTTTCAGGGTCTTGGGTGGGCTATTTTTCTAACCCTCACTGTTTTCTTACAGTCCCAGCGACCCTCTACAAGCTCACATAGGTTTGGGGTCCATTTGTGGTTCGCATTCCACTTTTGGAGTGTATGGTTTGTGTTGCCCCTATACCTATGTGCTCCTATTGCAATCTACTGTAACTTTACACTGCTTGCATTACTTCCTTTTGCTATTACTGCATATTTTTGGTATTGTGTACATATATCTTGTGTATATTTGGCATCCTCATACTGAGGATACTCACTGAGATACTTTTGGCATATTGTCATAAAAATAAAGTAGCTTTATTTTTAATATATATGTGTATTGTGTTTTCTTATGATATTGTGCATATGACACCAGTGGTATAGTAGGAGCTTTGCATGTCTCCTAGTTCAGCCTAAGCTGCTCTGCTTTAGCTACCTTCTATCAGCCTAAGCTGCTAGAAACAACTCTTCTACACTAATAAGGGATAACTGGACCTGGTACAGAGTGTAAGTACCCCTTGGTACCCACTACAAACCAGGCCAGCCTCCTACACAGCCTTTCACAGGTTTTAATCCTGGTCAGATGTTATCTATCTGCACTGATGGAGAAGCCTGTTTTCTAAATCAGCCTTACCTCTTCCAGTCACCTGTTGTAAAGCACTTTCTGAAAGATTTGACCAGCTGTTTCACGTGAAATCTTTTCCCATGACATAGTGGATCTTCAGTTTGGGCTTTACTTTCCTCGTGTGTGTAGGAGGCTGGCCTGGCTTATAGTGGGTACCTGATGGTACTTACACCTTGTGCCAGGTCCAGTTATCCCTTATTAGTAGATTAGTAGTGTTCTAGCAGCTTAGGCTGATAGAGGAAGCTATAGCAGAGCAGCTTGGGCTGAACTAGGAGACTTGCAAACCTCCTACCATATCACTTATATCATATAGTACTATATCATAAGAAACACAATACTCAGGGTTACTAAAAATAAAGGTATTTTATTTTAGTGACAGTGTGCCAAAAATATCTCAGAGGATATACTCCCGTAGGAGGTAAATAAACTACACAAAATATACACACAAACCACAATCAGGCAAGTAAAACAGTCAGAAAGTAGTGCAAACACTGTAGCATATAATAGGATGTAATAGGCCTAGGGGCAACACAAACTATATACTAAGAAAGAGGAATGCGAACCACGAATGGACCCCTAGGCTAGTGTAGTGTGTAGAGGGTCGCTGGGAGTGTAAGAAAACACTAAGGGTGTCCAAGATACCTGTAGGAAAGTACCATCTTGCCTGGCATGTTACCCCTGTTTTTACTTGTATGTCAGTTTGTTTTTGCCTGTCTCACTGAGATCCTGCTAGCTAGAACCCCAGTGCTTATAGTTTGTGGCCTAAATGTGTGCCCCTGTCTAGTGCCTAACTGTGTCACTGAGGCTCTGCTAGCCAGAACCTCAGTGCTTATGCTCTCTCTGCCTTTAAGATTGTCACTATAGGCTAGTGACCATTTTCACCAATTCTAATTGGCACACTGTGTAGGAAAGTACCATCTTGCCTGGCATGTTACCCCCATTTTCACTGTATGAATGTTTGTTTTTGCCTATGTGTCACTGGGATCCTGCCAGTCAGGACCCCAGTGCTCATAATGTATGCCCTGTATGTGTTCCCTGTGTAATGCCTAACTGTATCACTGAGGATCTGCTAACCAGAACTTCAATGTATATGCTCTCTCTGCTTTCAGAATTGTCACTGCAGGCTAGTGACTATCTTCACCAATTCTCATTGGCACACTGGAACACCCTTATAATTCCCTTGTATATGGTACCTAGGTACCTAGGGTATTGGGTTCCAGGAGATCCCTATGGGCTGCAGCATTTCTTTTGCCACCCATAGGGAGCTAAGACAATTCTTACACAGGACTGCCACTGCAGCCTGAGTGAAATAACGTCTACGTTATTTCACAGCCATTTTCACTGCACATAAGTAACTTATAAGTCACCTATATGTCTAACCCTCACTTGGTGAAGGTTAGGTGCCAAGTTACTTAGTGTGTGGGCACCCTGGCACCAGCCAAGTTGCCCCCACATTGTTCAGGGCAAATTCCCTGGACTTTGTGAGTGCGGGGACACCATTACACGCGTGCACTACATATAGGTCACTACCTATATGTAGTGTCACAATGGTAACTCCGAACATGGCCATGTAACATGTCTAGGATCATGGAATTGTCCCCCCAATACCATTCTGGTATTGGGGGGACAATTCCATGCATCCCCGGGTCTCTAGCACAGAACGTGGTACTGCCAAACCGCCTTTCCTGGGTCTCCACTGCAGCTGCTGCTGCTGCCAACCCCTCAGACAGGATTCTGTCCCCCTGGGGCCTGGGCAGCCCAGTCCTAGGAAGGCAGAACAAAGGATTTCCTCTGAGAGAGGGTGTTACACCCTCTCCCTTTGGAAATAGGTATGAAGGGCTGGGGAGGAGTAGCCTCCCCCAGCCTCTGGAAATGCTTTGATGGGTACAGATGGTGCCCATCTCTGCATAAGCCAGTCTACACGGTTCAGGGATCCCCCAGCCCTGCTCCGGTGCGAAACTGGACAAAGGAAAGGGGAGTGACCACTCCCCTGACCTGCACCTCCCAGGGGAGGTGCCCAGAGCTCCTCCAGTGTGCCCCAGACCTCTGCCATCTTGGATTCAGAGGTGTTGGGGCACAATGGACTGCTCTGAGTGGCCAGTGCCAGCAGGTGACGTCAGAGACCCCTCCTGATAGGTGCTTACCTCTTTCAGTAGCCAAGCCTCCTTTCTTAGTAGCCAAACCTCCTTTTTTGGCTATTTAGGGTCTCTCCTCTGGGCTATTCCTCAGATAACGAATGCAAGAGCTCACCAGAGTTCCTCTGCACTTCCCTCTTTGACTTCTACCAAGGATCGACCGCTGACTGCTCCAGGACGCCTGCAAAACCGTAACAAAGTAGCAAGACGACTACCAGCAACATTGTAGCGCCTCATCCTGCCGGCTTTCTCAACTGTTTCCTGGTGGTGCATGCTCTGAGGGCTGTCTGCCTTCACCCTGCACTGGAAGCCAAGAATAAATCTCCCGTGGGTCGACGGAATCTTCGCCCTGCTAACGCAGGCACCAAACTTCAGCATCACCGGTCCCCTGGGTCCCCTCTCATCCTGACGAGCGTGGTCCCTGGAAGACAGGAGCTGAGTCCAAGTGTCTCAAACAGTCCAGTGGCCCTTCTGTCAAAAATTGGTGGAGGTAAGTCCTTGCTTCCCCACGCCAGACAGCAAACCTATTTACTACGTGATTTGCAGCTACTCTGGCTTCTGTGCACTTCTCCAAGGATTCCTTTGTGCACAGCCTAGCCTGGGTACCCAGCACTCAGTCCTGCATTGCCCAACTCGCTGAGTTGGACTCCGACATCGTGGGACCCTCCTTTGAGACTCTGAGTCGACGCTGTCCTCAGATCTTCTAAGTGCCTGTTCCGGTACTTTTGCAGGTGCTGCTTGCTTCTGTGGGGGCTCTCTGAGTTGCTGAGTGCCCCCTCTGTCGCCTCTTCCAAGGGGCGCCATCCTGGTCCTTCCTGGTCCCCAGCAGCACCCAAAATCCTCAACCGCAACTCTTGCAGGTAGCAAAGCTTGTTTGCAGTGTTTCTGCCCGGAAACACTTCTGCAACCTCCAGCACACCGTGGGACATCTTCCTTCCAAAGGAGAAGTTCCTTTGCTTCTTCCACCCGGAGGCAGCCCTTTTGCACCTTCATCCGGGGTTTTGTTGGCTCCTGCACCCCCCTGGACACTTTCGTGACTCTTGGACTTGGTCCCCTTCCTTTACAGGTCGTCAGGTCCAGGAATCCATCTTCAGTGTTTTGCTGGTGCTTGTGGTTCTTGCAAAATCCCCTATAACGACTATTCTGTCTTTCTGGGGTAGTAGGGTAACTTTACTCCTACTTTTCAGGGTCTTGGGGTGGGGTATTTTGGGCACCCTTACTGTTTTCTCACAGTCCCAGCGACCCTCTACAATCTCCCATAGGTCTGGGGTCCATTTGTGATTGACATTCCACTTTTGGAGTATATAGTTTGTGTTGCCCCTAGACCTACATCTACGTATTGCATCCTATTGTGATTCTACATTGTTTGCACTACTTTTCTTACTGTTACTTACCTGTTTTGGGTTTGTGTACATATAATATGTGTATATTACTTAACTCCTAAATTAGGGTATCCTCCGAGATACTTTTGGCATATTGTCACTAAAATAAAGTACCTTTATTTTTAGTAACTCTGAGTATTGTGTTTTCTTATGATATTGTGCTATATGATATGAGTGGTATAGTAGGAGCTTTTCATGTCTCCTAGTTCAGCCTAAGCTGCTTTGCCATAGCTACCTCTAACAGCGTAAGCTGCTAGAAACACCTCTATTCTACTAATAAGGGATAACTGGACCTGGCACAAGGTGTAAGTACCACAAGATACCCACTATAAGCCAGGCCAGCCTCCTTACAGGTACAATATACTAGGGAATTATAAGGGTGTTACAGTGTTCCAATTAGAATTGGTGAAAATGGTCACTAGCCTGTAATGAGAAATTTAAAGGCAGAGAGAGCATAAGCACTGAGGTTCTGGTTAGCAGAGCCTTAGTGACACAGTTAGTCACTACACAGATAAACACATTCAGGGCACAGACTATGAGCACTGGGGTCCTGGCTAGCAGGATACCAGTGAGACAGGCAAAAACAAACTGACATACATGTAAAAATGTGGGTAACAAGCCAGGTAAGATGGTACTTTCCTACAGTGTGTACATCATTATAGTCGATATAACTTCTCCCTCTGGCTTTTGACATCCATAAGTGTTATTCTCATTGAGAACACTTCGGCGCCCTCTGTGAGTGAACACCAGACATTGTTGATTTAACCACCCTATTTCTCTTTCAATCAAATTGGTGCTAACGACCCAGGCCAACTTCCTGCCAAAGTGGTGTTGCCCTTTCATATCAAACATTTTATTATCTTCCTAGCTTTCTTTCCTCTGCTGCTTCCACTAAAGGAGGAGGAGAACTTTATCGGATTAACATTATAAGAGCCCTCAGCTTTTACACTGACCATAAAAGGGACTACTATGGTGATGTTCAGGACTTTCTTTGTTTCATTTGAGCTAAGAATGGCAGGGGGTGAAGAAGAGGACGCTGTTGAGGTTGAGAGTCCTTTATATAAAGATATGTTACTCGTTGATCAGAAAAGAGCTGTCAGAACCAGAGTTGCAATATTTGTGCTGGTAGAGAGAGTGCCTGACCTGGATATTTGCCAGCTGCTACATAAGCATTGCTACAGAGAGCAAGACAGCATTGCCAACTTAGCACCCCGCTTTGTACTGCAAGACTTCTTGTTTTGAGTCCACTGAGACAATCCACCTTTGTGAGGTACTGCCGTGGTATCTACTCTGAAAGTGAGAAATCTATGGTTAGAAATTTCCATAAGAAAAACAACATACTTACCTTCGCTAACATTCTTCCTGGTAGATATTGTAAGGAAATGGCTCCCTGTTGCAGTTACCCCCCACTTTTTGCCTGATACTGATGCTGACTTGACTAAGAAGTGTGCTGGGACCCTGCTAACCAGGCCCCAGCACCAGTGTTCTTTCACCTAAAATGTACTATTGTTTCCACAATTGGCACACCCCTGGCACACAGATAAGTCCCTTGTAAAAGGTATCAGTGGTACCCAGGGCCCTGTGACCAGGGAAGGTCCCTAAGGGCTGTAGCATATGTTGTGCCACCCTAAGGGACCCTTCACCTAACACATGCACACTGCCATTGCAGATTGTGTGTGTTGGTGGGGAGAAAAAGGCAAAGTCGACATGGCATCCCCCTCGGGATGCCACGCACACACAATGCTGCCTGTGGCATAGGTAAGTCACCCCTGTAGCAGGCCTTACAACCCTAAGGCAGGGTGCACTATACCACAGGTGAGGGCATAGCTGCATGAGCAATATGTCCCTACCGTGTCTAAGTCTATTCTTAGACATTGTAAGTACAGTGTGGCCATATTAAGTATATGGTCTGGGAGTTTGTCAAAAACGAACTCCACAGCTTCATAATGGCTACACTGAATACTGGGACGTTTGGTATCAAACTTCTCAGAATAATAAACCCACACTGATGCCAGTGTTGGATTTATTAAAAAATGCACACAGAGGGCATCTTAGAGATGCCCCCTGTATTTACCCAATCCTTCATTGCAGGACTGACTGGTCTGTGCCAGCCTGCTGCTGAGAGACGAGTTTCTGACCCCCTGGGGTGAGAGCCTTTGTGCTCTCTGAGGCCAGAAACAAAGCCTGCATTGGGTGGAGATACTTAACACCTCCCCCCCCTGCAGGAACTGTAACACCTAGGAGTGAGCCTCAAAGGCTCAAGCTTCGTGTTACAATGCCCCAGGGCACTCCAGCTAGTGAAGATGTCCGCCCCCCTGGACACAGCCCCCACTTTTGGTGGCAAGTCCAAGGGAGATAATGAGAAAAACAAGGAGGAGTCACCCACCAGTCAGGACAGCCCCTAAGGTGTCCTGAGCTGAGGTGACCCCTGCCTTTAGAAATCCTCCATCTTGATTTTGGAGGATTCCCCCATTAAGAATAGGGATGTGCCCCCCTCCCCTCAGGGAGGTGGCACAAAGAGGGTGTAGCCACCCTCAAGGACAGTATCCATTGGCTACTGCCCTCCCAGACCTAAACACACCCCTAAATTCAGTATTTAGGGGCTCCCCAGATCCCAGGAAATCAGATTTCTGCAACCTGAAGAAAGAAGGACTGCTGACCTACAAGCCTGCATAGAAGGAGGAAGGCGACAACTGCTTTGGCCCCAGCCCTACCGGCCTGTCTCCAACTTCAGAAACCTGCTCCAGCAATGCATCCGACAGGGACCAGCGACCTCTGAAGCCTCAGAGGACTGCCCTGGACTACAGGACCAAGAAACTCCCATGAACAGCGGCCCTGTCCAAAACCAGCTACTTCTTTGCAACAAAGAAGCAACTTTCAAAGACTTCACGTTTCCCGCCGGAAGCGTCAGACTCTACACTCTGCACCCGACGCCCCCGGTTTGACCTGCAGAAAACCAACCCCTCAGGGAGGACTCCCCGGCGACTGCAAGCCCGTGAGTAACCAGAGACGACCCCCCTTGCCCCCCACAGCGACGCCTGCAGAGAGAATCCAGAGGCTCCCCCTGACCGCGACTGCCTGTTACAAGGGACCCGATGCCTGGAACCAACACTGCACCCGCAGCCCCCAGGACCTGAAGCAACCGAACTTCGACGCAGGAGTGATCCCCAGGCAACCCTCTGCCTTGCCCAGGTGGTGGCTGTCCCGAGAAGCCCCCCTGTGCCTGCCTGCACCGCTAGAGTGACCCCCAGGTCCCTCCATTGAAACCTATACAAAACCCGACGCCTGCTTTGCACACTGCACCCGGCCGCACCTGTGCCACTGAGGGTGTGTTTTGTGTGCCTACTTGTGTCCCCCCCCAGTGCTCTACAAAACCCCCCTGGTCTGCCCCAGAGGACGCAGGTACTTACCTGCTGGCAGACTGGAACCGGAGCACCCCTGTTCTCCATAGGCACCTATGTGTTTTGGGCACCTCTTTGACCTCTGCACCTGACCGGCCCTGAGCTGCTGGTGTGGTAACTATGGGGTTGCCCTGAACCCCCAAAGGTGGGATAGCTATGCCCCAGGACTAAGACTTGTAAGTGTTTTACTTACCTCCTAATCTAACCTTTACTTACCTCCCCCAGGAACTGTTGATTTTTGCACTGTGTCCACTCTGAAAATAGCTTATTGACATTTTTACAAAGACTGTACATGATATTGTTTGAATTCAAAGTTCCTAAAGTATCTAAGTGAAGTACCTTACATTTAAAGTGTTTAATGTAAATCTTGAACTTGTGGTTCTTAAAATAAACTAAGAAAATATATTTTTCAATATAAAAACCTATTGGCCTGGGGTAAGTCTTTGAGTGTGTGTGTAGGAAAGTACCATCTTGCCTGGCATGTTACCCCCATTTTTCACTGTATATATGTTGTTTTAGTTGTATGTGTCACTGGGACCCTGGTAACCCAGGGCCCCAGTGCTCATAAGTGTGCCTGAATGTGTCACCTGTGTAGTGACTAACTGTCTCACTGAGGCTCTGCTAATCAGAACCTCAGTGGTTATGCTCTCTCATTTCTTTCCAAATTGTCACTAATAGGCTAGTGACCATTTTTACCAATTTACATTGGCTTACTGGAACACCCTTATAATTCCCTAGTATATGGTACTGAGGTACCCAGGGTATTGGGGTTCCAGGAGATCCCTATGGGCTGCAGCATTTCTTTTGCCACCCATAGGGAGCTCTGACAAATCTTACACAGGCCTGCCACTGCAGCCTGAGTGAAATAACGTCCACGTTATTTCACAGCCATTTTACACTGCACTTAAGTAACTTATAAGTCACCTATATGTCTAACCTTTACCTGGTAAAGGATAGGTGCAAAGTTACTTAGTGTGAGGGCACCCTGGCACTAGCCAAGGTGCCCCCACATTGTTCAGAGCCAATTCCCTGAACTTTGTGAGTGCGGGGACACCATTACACGCGTGCACTACATATAGGTCACTACCTATATGTAGCTTCACAATGGTAACTCCGAATATGGCCATGTAACATGTCTATGATCATGGAATTGCCCCCTCTATGCCATCCTGGCATAGTTGGCACAATCCCATGATCCCAGTGGTCTGTAGCACAGACCCTGGTACTGCCAAACTGCCCTTCCTGGGGTTTCACTGCAGCTGCTGCTGCTGCCAACCCCTCAGACAGGCAGCTGCCCTCCTGGGGTCCAGCCAGGCCTGGCCCAGGATGGCAGAACAAAGAACGTCCTCTGAGAGAGGGTGTGACACCCTCTCCCTTTGGAAAATGGTGTGAAGGAAGGGGAGGAGTAGCCTCCCCCAGCCTCTGGAAATGCTTTGTTGGGCACAGATGTGCCCAATTCTGCATAAGCCAGTCTACACCGGTTCAGGGACCCCTTAGCCCCTGCTCTGGCGTGAAACTGGACAAAGGAAAGGGGAGTGACCACTCCCCTGACCTGCACCTCCCCTGGGAGGTGTCCAGAGCTCCTCCAGTGTGCTCCAGACCTCTGCCATCTTGGAAACAGAGGTGCTGCTGGCACACTGGACTGCTCTGAGTGGCCAGTGCCACCAGGTGACGTCAGAGACTCCTGCTGATAGGCTCCTTCAGGTGTTAGTAGCCTATCCTCTCTCCTAAGTAGCCAAACCCTCTTTTCTGGCTATTTAGGGTCTCTGTCTCTGGGGAAACTTTAGATAACGAATGCATGAGCTCAGCCGAGTTCCTCTGCATCTCTCTCTTCACCTTCTGATAAGGAAACGACTGCTGACCGCGCTGGAAGCCTGCAAACCTGCAACATAGTAGCAAAGACGACTACTGCAACTCTGTAACGCTGATCCTGCCGCCTTCTCGACTGTTTTCCTGCTTGTGCATGCTGTGGGGGTAGTCTGCCTCCTCTCTGCACCAGAAGCTCCGAAGAAATCTCCCGTGGGTCGACGGAATCTTCCCCCTGCAACCGCAGGCACCAAAAAGCTGCATTACCGGTCCCTTGGGTCTCCTCTCAGCATGACGAGCGAGGTCCCTCGAATCCAGTGACTCTGTCCAAGTGACCCCCACAGTCCAGTGACTCTTCAGCCCAAGTTTGGTGGAGGTAAGTCCTTGCCTCACCTCGCTGGGCTGCATTGCTGGGAACCGCAACTTTGCAGCTACTCCGGCCCCTGTGCACTTCCGGTGGAAATCCTTTGTGCACAGCCAAGCCTGGGTCCACGGCACTCTAACCTGCATTGCACGACTTTCTAAGTTGGTCTCCGGCGACGTGGGACTCCTTTGTGCAACTTCGGCGAGCACCGTTTCACGCATCCTCGTAGTGCCTGTTTCTGGCACTTCTCCGGGTGCTACCTGCTTCAGTTAGGGCTCTTTGTCTTGCTCGACGTCCCCTCTCTCTTCAGGTCCAATTTGCGACCTCCTGATCCCTCCTGGGCCCCAGCAGCGTCCAAAAACGCCAAACGCACGATTTGCAGCTAGCAAGGCTTGTTGGCATTCTTTTGGCGGGAAAACACTTCTGCACGACTCACCACGGCGAGAGGGATCCGTCCACCAAAGGGGAAGTCTCTAGCCTTTTTCGTTCCTGCAGAAACCTCAGCTTCTTCTGTCCAGTCGAAGCTTCTTTGCACCCGCAGCTGGCATTTCCTGGGCATCTGCCCATCTCCGACTTGCTTGTGACTTTTGGACTTGGTCCCCTTGTTCCACAGGTACCCTAGATTGGAAATCCACAGTTGTTGCATTGCTGGTTTGTGTCTTTCCTGCATTATTCCTCTAACACGACTACTTTGTCCTTAGGGGAACTTTAGTGCACTTTGCACTCACTTTTCAGGGTCTTGGGGAGGGTTATTTTGCTAACTCTCACTATTTTCTAATAGTCCCAGCGACCCTCTACAAGGTCACATAGGTTTGGGGTCCATTCGTGGTTCGCATTCCACTTTTGGAGTATATGGTTTGTGTTGCCCCTATCCCTATGTTCCCCCATTGCATCCTATTGTAACTATACATTGTTTGCACTGTTTTCTAAGACTATACTGCATATTTTTGCTATTGTGTATATATATCTTGTGTATATTTCCTATCCTCTCACTGAGGGTACACTCTAAGATACTTTGGCATATTGTCATAAAAATAAAGTACCTTTATTTTTAGTATAACTGTGTATTGTGTTTTCTTATGATATTGTGCATATGACACTAAGTGGTACTGTAGTAGCTTCACACGTCTCCTAGTTCAGCCTAAGCTGCTCGGCTAAGCTACCATTATCTATCAGCCTAAGCTGCTAGACACCCTATACACTAATAAGGGATAACTGGGCCTGGTGCAAGATGCAAGGACCCCTTGGTACTCACTACAAGCCAGTCCAGCCTCCTACATTGGTTGTGCAGTGGTGGGATAAGTGCTTGAGACTACTTACCACTCTTGTCATTGTACTTTTCATAAGAGAAAAATATACAAAACAAGGTCAGTGTATATACACATAGCCAAAAAGTTTTGCATTTCCTCTTTTCACTCTTTTCTAAGTGCTGAAAAGTACTTCTAAACTTTCAAAAAGTTCTTAAAAGTTTAAAAAGTGTTTTCTGTCTTTCCAAAAAGTTCTGAAAACTTTTTTCTCTTTTTCTATCACTTTAACTCTCTCTAAAAATGTCTGGCACAGGCCAAAGTGTTGATCTGTCCAAACTTGCATATGACAACCTTAGCTGGAAAAGAGCAAGGAGTCTCTGTATAGAGAGAGGTTTGAGTGTGGGGAAGAATCCTTCCTTGGAACTGTTACTTAACATGCTTAGAGAACAAGATAAGGCCATAGGTGCCCCATCTGTTGAAAAAGTACCTAATAGTTCTCAATCTGATTCAGGGACTCCCCCAGGAAAAGATTCAGGAAAGAAACTTCCTAGCCTGCCCATTACTAGACAATCTAGCATAGATGGTAATGATGATGAGCCACACCAAATAAATAGTGTTGTCTCACATCATAGCAAAAGCATTTATTCTCACCATACTGGTAGTAATGCTTCTGTAAACCAAGCTGTTAGGGTGGCTTCTGTAAGGGACAGGTCTCCTTCTGTTCATTCCCATCATAGCTCTGTTTCTAGAAATGTCCCTCCCACCAACCCTGATGACAGAATGTTAGAGAGGGAACTCAATAAGTTGAGGGTGGAACAAACCCGACTGAAGCTTAAAAAGCAACAGCTGGATTTGGATAGACAGTCTTTTGAATTAGAGAAGGAAAGACAGAAGTTGGGTTTAGATACCCATGGTGGCAGCAGCAGTATTCCCCATAGTCATCCTGCAAAAGAGCATGATTCCAGGAATCTGCACAAGATAGTTCCCCCTTATAAGGAGGGGGATGACATTAACAAGTGGTTTGCTGCACTTGAGAGGGCCTGTGTTGTACAGGATGTCCCTCAAAGGCAGTGGGCTGCTATCCTATGGCTATCATTTAGTGGAAAAGGTAGGAATAGGCTCCTTACTGTGAAAGAAAATGATGCTAATAATTTCCAAGTTCTTAAGAATGCACTCCTGGATGGTTATGGCTTAACCACTGAACAGTACAGGATAAAGTTCAGAGAGACCAAAAAGGAGTCTTCACAAGACTGGGTTGATTTTATTGACCATTGAGTGAAGGCCTTGGAGGGGTGGTTACATGGCAGTAAAGTTAGTGATTATGAAAGCCTGTATAACACAATCCTGAGAGAGCATATTCTTAATAATTGTGTGTCTGATTTGTTGCACCAGTACTTGGTGGACTCTGATCTGACCTCTCCCCAAGAATTGGGAAAGAAGGCAGACAAATGGGTCAGAACAAGAGTGAACAGAAAAGTTCATACAGGGGGTGACAAAGATGGCAACAAAAAGAAGGATGGTAAGTGTTCTGACAAGGGTGGGGACAAATCTAAAAATGAGTCTTCATCAGGCCCACAAAAACACTCTGGTGGGGGTGGTGGGTCCAAATCCTCCTTTAATCAGAACAAGGAAAAGAAACCATGGTGCTATTTATGTAAAATAAAAGGCCATTGGACAACAGATCCCAGTTGTCCAAAGAAAGGCACCACTGCTCCTACCACTACAACCCCTACTGCTACACCTAGTGTCCCTACTAATAGCAGTGGTGGTGGGAGCAAACCTACTAATAGCCAATCCAAGGGAGTAGCTGGGCTCACTTTTGGTAACTTAGTTGGGGTTGGTCTGATTAGGGAGACCACAGAGGCTACTTTAGTCTCTGAAGGGGCTATTGATTTAGCCACTTTGGTTGCTTGCCCCCATAACTTGGAGAAGTACAAGCAACTAACCCTAATAAATGGTGTTGAGGTCCAGGCCTACAGGGACACAGGTGCCAGTGTCACAATGGTGATTGAGAAACTGGTGCACCCTGAACAACACATACTTGGACAATAGTACCAAGTAACCGATGCTCACAACATAACACAAAGCCACCCCATGGCTGTTGTAAATCTCAACTGGGGGGGGGGTAACTGGTCCAAAGAAAGTTGTGGTAGCTTCAGATTTACCTGTAGACTGTCTATTAGGGAATGATTTGGAGACATCAGCTTGGTCAGATGTGGAGTTGGAGGCCCATGCAGCAATGCTGGGCATCCCAGGGCATATTTTTGCTTTGACAAGGGCTCAGGCCAAAAAGCAAAAAGGACAGGGAAGCTTGGATCCTGGAACAATGGACCAAGTGCTCCCTAAAGCTAGGGCTAGTAGAAGCAAACCACTTCCTACTATCCCTCCCTCTACAGTGGATTCAACTTCTGAGGAAGAAGAATTCCCTCCCTGTGCAGAACCTACACCAGAGGAGCTGGAAGCAGACACTGCTGAGCTTTTGGGTGAAGAGGGGCCTGCCAGAGAGGAGCTGAGTGTGGCACAGCAAACCTGTCCCACATTAGAGGGTCTCAGACAGCAAGCTGTCAAACAGGCTAATGGGGATGTCAGTGACTCTCACAGAGTTTACTGGGAGGACAACCTCTTGTACACTGAGCATAGGGATCCTAAACCTGGAGCTGCCAGGAGATTAGTGATTCCTCAGGAGTACAGAAAGTTCCTCCTAACACTGGCACATGACATTCCCTTAGCTGGGCACCTAGGGCAAATGAAAACTTGGGACAGGCTTGTTCCCCTGTTTCACTGGCCTAGGATGTCTGAGGACACAAAGGAATTTTGTAAGTCCTGTGAAACCTGTCAAGCCAGTGGCAAGACAGGTGGCACACCAAAGGCACCCCTTATTCCGCTGCCTGTGGTTGGGGTTCCCTTTGAAAGGGTAGGGGTTGACATAGTTGGCCCCCTTGACCCTCCTACTGCTTCAGGCAATAGGTTTATCTTAGTGGTAGTGGACCATGCCACAAGATATCCTGAAGCTATTCCTTTAAGGACCACTACAGCACCTGCAGTGGCAAAGGCCCTCCTGGGAATATTTTCCAGGGTGGGCTTCCCAAAGGAAGTAGTATCAGACAGAGGAAGCAATTTCATGTCTGCATACTTAAAAGCCATGTGGAAGGAGTGTGGTGTAACGTACAAGTTCACAACACCCTATCATCCACAAACAAATGGACTGGTGGAGAGATTTAATAAAACTCTCAAAGGCATGATTATGGGTCTCCCTGAAAAACTCCGCAGGAGATGGGATATCCTTCTACCATGCCTCCTTTTTGCCTACAGGGAGGTACCCCAGAAAGGAGTGGGCTTCAGCCCCTTTGAACTTCTTTTTGGACACCCTGTTAGGGGTCCACTCACACTTGTAAAGGAGGGTTGGGAACAACCTTTAAAAGCTCCTCAGCAGGATATTGTGGATTATGTACTTGGCCTCAGATCAAGGATGGCTGAGTACATGAAAAAGGCCAGTAAAAACCTTCAGGCCAGCCAAGAGCTCCAGAAGCAATGGCATGATCAGAAGGCTGTTTTGGTTCAGTACCAACCAGGGCAGAAAGTGTGGGTCTTGGAGCCTGTGGCCCCAAGAGCACTCCAAGATAAATGGAGTGGACCCCACACAATTGTTGAAAAGAAGGGTGAAGTCACCTACTTGGTTGACTTAGGCACTGCCAGGAGTCCCCTTAGGGTGCTCCATGTCAACCGCCTGAAACCCTACTATGACAGGGCTGATCTCACCCTGCTCATGGCAAATGATGAGGGACAGGAAGAAGACAGTGATCCTCTACCTGATCTCTTCTCTTCCACAGAACAAGATGCTCTTGTGGAAGGTGTAGTTTTGGCGGATTGTCTTACTGCTGAGCAGAAAGACCATTGCATAAATCTCCTAGGACAATTTTCAGAACTCTTCTCTACTGTGCCAGGCACCACTTCTTGGTGTGAGCACACTATAGATACTGGAGACAGTTTACCTGTCAAAAGTAAGATCTATAGGCAGCCTGACCATGTCAGGGACTGCATAAAGCAAGAAGTTCAGAAAATGTTGGAACTAGGAGTGGTTGAGCACTCTGACAGTCCATGGGCTTCCCGTGTGGTACTGGTACCAAAACCCAATTCTAAAAATGGAAAGAAGGAAATGCGGTTTTGTGTAGACTATAGAGGTCTCAACTTGGTAACCAAAACTGATGCTCACCCTATACCCAGGGCAGATGAGCTTATAGATACACTGGCATCTGCCAAGTATCTAAGCACTTTTGATTTGACTGCAGGGTATTGGCAGATCAAATTATCAGAAGATGCTAAATCTAAGACTGCATTTTCTACCATTGGAGGACATTACCAGTTTACTGTAATGCCTTTTGGTTTGAAAAATGCACCTGCCACTTTTCAGAGGTTGGTGAACACAGTCCTGCAAGGGCTGGAAGCTTTCAGTGCAGCATATTTGGACGATATAGCTGTCTTTAGCTCCAGCTGGGATGATCACCTGGTCCACCTATGGAAAGTTTTGGAGGCCCTGCAAAAGGCAGGCCTCACTATCAAGGCTTCAAAGTGCCAGATAGGGCAGGGTAAGGTGGTTTATCTGGGACACCTTGTTGGTGGGGAACACCCTCTCCCTTTGGAAAATGGTGTGAAGGAAGGGGAGGAGTAGCCTCCCCCAGCCTCTGGAAATGCTTTGTTGGGCACAGATGTGCCGAATTCTGCATAAGCCAGTCTACACCGGTTCAGGGACCCCTTAGCCCCTGCTCTGGCGTGAAACTGGACAAAGGAAAGGGGAGTGACCACTCCCCTGACCTGCACCTCCCCTGGGAGGTGTCCAGAGCTCCTCCAGTATGCTCCAGACCTCTGCCATCTTGGAAACAGAGGTGCTGCTGGCACACTGGACTGCTCTGAGTGGCCAGTGCCACCAGGTGAAATCAGAGACTCCTGCTGATAGGCTCCTTCAGGTGTTAGTAGCCTATCCTCTCTCCTAAGTAGCCAAACCCTCTTTTCTGGCTATTTAGGGTCTCTGTCTCTGGGGAAACTTTAGATAACGAATGCATGAGCTCAGCCGAGTTCCTCTGCATCTCTCTCTTCACCTTCTGATAAGGAAACGACTGCTGACCGCGCTGGAAGCCTGCAAACCTGCAACATAGTAGCAAAGACGACTACTGCAACTCTGTAACGCTGATCCTGCCGCCTTCTCGACTGTTTTCCTGCTTGTGCATGCTGTGGGGGTAGTCTGCCTCCTCTCTGCACCAGAAGCTCTGAAGAAATCTCCTGTGGGTCGACGGAATCTTCCCCCTGCAACCGCAGGCACCAAAAAGCTGCATTACCGGTCCCTTGGGTCTCCTCTCAGCACGACGAGCGAGGTCCCTCGAATCCAGCGACTCTGTCCAAGTGACCCCCACAGTCCAGTGACTCTTCAGCCCAAGTTTGGTGGAGGTAAGTCCTTGCCTCACCTCGCTGGGCTGCATTGCTGGGATCCGCAACTTTGCAGCTACTCCGGCCCCTGTGCACTTCCGGTGGAAATCCTTTGTGCACAGCCAAGCCTGGGTCCACGGCACTCTAACCTGCATTGCACGACTTTCTAAGTTGGTCTCCGGCGACGTGGGACTCCTTTGTGCAACTTCGGCGAGCACCGTTTCATGCATCCTCGTAGTGCCTATTTCTGGCACTTCTCCGGGTGCTACCTGCTTCAGTGAGGGCTCTTTGTCTTGCTCGACGTCCCCTCTCTCTTCAGGTTCAATTTGCAACCTCCTGGTCCCTCCTGGGCCCCAGCAGCGTCCAAAAACGCTAAACGCACGATTTGCAGCTAGCAAGGCTTGTTGGCATTCTTTCGGCGGGAAAACACTTCTGCCCGACTCTCCACGGCGAGAGGGATCCCTCCACCAAAGGGGAAGTCTCTAGCCCTTTTCGTTCTTGCAGAAACCTCAGCTTCTTCTGTCCAGTCGAAGCTTCTTTGCACCCGCAGCTGGCATTTCCTGGGCATCTGCCCATCTCCGACTTGCTTGTGACTTTTGGACTTGGTCCCCTTGTTCCACAGGTACCCTAGATTGGAAATCCACAGTTGTTGCATTGCTGGTTTGTGTCTTTCCTGCATTATTCCTCTAACACGACTACTTTGTCCTTAGGGGAACTTTAGTGCACTTTGCACTCACTTTTCAGGGTCTTGGGGAGGGTTATTTTGCTAACTCTCACTATTTTCTAATAGTCCCAGCGACCCTCTACAAGGTCACATAGGTTTGGGGTCCATTCGTGGTTCGCATTCCACTTTTGGAGTATATGGTTTGTGTTGCCCCTATCCCTATGTTCCCCCATTGCATCCTATTGTAACTATACATTGTTTGCACTGTTTTCTAAGACTATACTGCATATTTTTGCTATTGTGTATATATATCTTGTGTATATTTCCTATCCTCTCACTGAGGGTACACTCTAAGATACTTTGGCATATTGTCATAAAAATAAAGTACCTTTATTTTTAGTATAACTGTGTATTGTGTTTTCTTAAGATATTGTGCATATGACACTAAGTGGTACTGTAGTAGCTTCACACGTCTCCTAGTTCAGCCTAAGCTGCTCTGCTAAGCTACCATTATCTATCAGCCTAAGCTGCTAGACACCCTATACACTAATAAGGGATAACTGGGCCTGGTGCAAGGTGCAAGTACCCCTTGGTACTCACTACAAGCCAGTCCAGCCTCCTACAGTGTGTTCCTCATTTATTGCCCGTGTGTGTACAACAAATGCTTAACACTACCCTCTGATAAGCCTACTACTCGACCACACTACCACAAAATAGAGCATTAGAATTATCTAATTTTGCCACTATCTTACCTCCAAGGGGAACCCTTGGACTATGTGCACACTATTTCTTACTTTGAAATAGTATATACAGAGACAACTTCCTACAGATATTCTAACCTTAGATTCATTACTGCCCCTCCTGACCTTTCTATAGAGTAGGCATTTGCACATTGTATTAAGGTTCCAAGATAGGTTTCAGCAGCCACTCACTTATATGTTGTTTACAGTGATCTACGTCTAATGGTATGGAAGGATAAAGTTTGGGAAACTACCTGCAGCCACACTCTGGCCCGTATTTATACTTTTTTTAGCGCCGCATTTGCACCGCTTTTTGACGCAAAACGGCGCAAACCTACAAAATACAATGGCATTTTGCCAGTTTGCGCTGTTTTTGCGTCAAAAAACGACGCAAATGCGGCGCAAAAAAAGTATAAATACGGGCCTCTGTCTCTTCTAGGACAGTAGGACATTGCAGATACACAGTGGTACATGTCGGCACGCAGAAGTCATTGCTGGGAAAGTTTTCCAGATGCAGTATGCCACCTGTAATATTCTAAAGTTGAGGATTCTGCACTTAGCTTAGACGTTACAGAAGGTTGAATGAAAACACTGCGGAACTATTCCTTTTTAGAAACCTGAAAACAAGAGAATATGTACAATATGTACCTTCTAAGAGGGTAGGCACACACTGTACCAAATGGAACACGCACCTTTAAGAACTCCAGATCCGCTAGCCTTCTCCTCATGCAGTGGAATGAGTGAGGTAGTTCATGTTTCTGTGTCACAATAGAAAGGTTGCCCAAACACTGGCTTTCCTAAGGTTGTTTTTTTTTGTAAAACCTGTGTTTTTCTCGGGTGTTTGGCTTAAGTCTCTTGACATCTCACTCACATTTCTGCAGTGTTAATTACAGTAAGTGTTGTATTTCCTCGGCTTTTCCCCTGAGATGTTTCTATTCACATATTTTCTTTGAGTGCCATGCTGTTTATTGTCAGATGCCCCTCTTGTTGATGTAAGAAATCCTGGAAATACAAGCACTTTGTTTGTTTCACCTGCCTCCTAGGTTGTCAGTCCAATGTCATGTGTGGAATCTTCCTTACCAGCATTGGCAGGGGAAATTGGACACTGTGCCTCACAGTACACCAGTTCTGGAGGGGCAAGAAAATTTACTACCTCCTCTAAAGCCCCTGGTGTGACCTGGTCTGATTCCCATTCTGGACCCTCATGTTACTCTTTGATTCGCTGATGCTCCTGCTCAACGTCAGAGCATTCAACATAGAGACACTTGATGTAGAGGCATTCAACATCGAGGCTCTCATCATCAAGAAAGTTGGCATTGAGACATTTGACATTCACATTTTCGACATCACAGCAGTAGATGTCAATGATTTATAGGGTTTTCCCATCAGCATCTGATGGTTCCTCATATGTGAGATCTGTAACTGTGTCCAGGGACACAAGGGCTACAAGGGGTCCTCCTGTCTCTCCTGTGGTACCAAGAGGCCACAGGCTGATGTACAGTGAGAAGGTGAGATCCTGGAGGCGCATCCTGGACGCCCTATCATCTCCTGAGCCACAGCCTTATACAGAAGAGCTCCCAACAGTTCCATTAGTGGATGATGACTCTCAGCCACCTAGTCTCATTGGGCCCATCTGTCTCTTCACCAGCACTTTATGTGGGTGACAACCCTTCAATGTGATCCCTTTCAGCTCTGCAACATCAAATTGAGAAAAGATATGGCAATCACTATAGGAAAGTACCCTCATTTTGCCATGGTTACCCCCATTTTCTGCCTGATGGCAGTGTGCTTGACTGTGTTCACTATGATCCTGCTAACCAGGACCCCAGTGATTATGCTCTCTCTCCTCTAAATTTGGCATTGCATACTAGTATACCAGTATTTTGCCCACAATTGGCATACTGGTGCCCCCTTATAAGTCCCTAGAATATGGAACCTAGGTTCCCAGGGCATTGGGGTTCCTGGGGATCCCTATGGGTTGCAGCATTTCTTTTGCTAGTCCAGGGAAAGGCTTCTACAGGACTGTCATTGCAGCCTGTGTGAAAAGGTGCATGCAGTAGGAAAGTACCATCTTGCTGGCATGTTACCCCCATTTTTACTTGTGGGTATGTTTGTTTTTGCCTGTGTCACTGGGATCCTGCTAGCCAGGACGCCAGTGCTCAGAACTTGTGCCCTGTATGTGTTCCCTGTGTGGTGCCTAACTGTATCACTGAGGCTCTGCTAACCAGAACCTCAGTGTTTATGCTCTTTCTGCTTTTTAAATTGTCACTGCAGGCTAGTGACCATTTACACCAATTCTGATTGGCACACTGGAACACCCTTATAATTCCCTAGCATATGGTACCTAGGTACCCCGGGTATTGGGGTTCCAGGAGATCCCTATGGGCTGTAGCATTTCTTTTTCCACCCATAGGGAGCTCAGACAATTCTTACACAGGACTGCCACTGCAGCCTGAGTGAAATAAAGTCCACGTTATTTCACAGCCATTTTACACTGCACTTAAGTAACTTATAAGTCACCTATGTGTCTAACCCTCACTTAGTGAAGGTTAGGTGCAAAGTTACTAAGTGTGAGGGCACCCTTGCACTAGCCAAGGTGCTCCCGAATTGTTCAGGGCAATTTCCCCAGACTTTGTGAGTGCGGGGACACCATTACACGCATGAACTACATATAGGTCAATACAATGGTAACTCAGAACATGGCCATGTAACATGTCTAAGATTATGGAATTGTCCCCCCAAGCCAAATCTGGTATTCGGATGCCAATCCCATGCAACCCCGGGGCTCCAGCATGGACCCGGGTTACTGCCGAACTAGCTCTCTTGGGTTTTCTCTGCAGCTACCGCTGTTGCCAACCCTCAGACAGGTTTCAGCCCCCCTGGGGCCTGGGCAGCCCAGTCCGAGGAAGGCAAACAAAGGATTTCCTCGGAGAGAGGGTGTTACACCCTCTGCCTTTAGAAATAGGTGTTAAGGGCCTGAGAGGAGAAGCCTCTCCTGGCCTCTGGAAATGCTTTGAAGGGCACAGATGGTGCCCTCCTTGCATAAACCAGTCTACACCGGTTCAGGGATCCCCCAGCCCCTGCTCTGGCGCAAAACTGGACAAAGGAAAGGGGAGTGACCACTCCCCTGTCCATCACCACCCCAGGGGTGGTGCTCAGAGCTCCTCCAGTGTGTCCCAGACCTCTGCCATCTTGAATGCAGAGGTGTGAGGGCACAATGGAGACCTCTGAGTGGCCAGTGCCAGCAGGTGACGTCAGGGACCCCTCCTGATAGGCTCTTACCTGGTTAGGTAGCCAATCCTCCTCTGATGGCTATTTAGGGTCTCTCCTGTGGGTTCCCCTTCAGATAACGAATGCAAGAGCTCACCAGAGTTCCTCTGCACTTCTCTCTTCAACTTCTGCCAAGGATCGACTGCTGACTGCTCCAGGACACCTGCAAAACCGCAACAAAGTAGCAGGAAGACTACCAGCAACATTGTAGCACCTAATCCTGACGGCTTTCTCGACTGTTTCCTGGTGGTGCATGCTCTGAGGGCTGTCTACCTTCACCCTGCACTGGAAGCCAAGAAGAAATCTCCCGTGGGTCGACGGAATCTTCCCCCGGCTAACGCAGGCACCAAACTTCTGCATCACCGGTTCTCTTGGTCCCCTCTCATCTTGACAAGCGTGGTCCCTTAAACACAGGAGCTGGATCCAAGTGGCCATGACAGTCCAGTGGTCCTTCTGTCCAAATTTGGTGGAGGTAAGTCCTTGCCTCCCCTCGCCAGACAGTAATCCTGTGTATTGCGTGATCTGCAGCTGCTAGGGTTTCTGTGCACTTTTGCAAGACTTCCTTTGTGCACAGCACAGCCCAGGTCCCCAGCACTCCGTTCTGCATTGCCCAACTCACTGAGTTGACCTCCGGCTTCGTGGGACCCTCTTTTGTTGTGTTGAGACGACCGCCATGCTCAGATTTCTTGAACGTCTGTTAAAGTGCTTCTGTGGGTGCTGCCTGCTTCTGCATGGGCTCTCTCTGTTGCTGAGCACCCCCTCTGTCTCATCCTCCAAGGGGCGATCTCCTGGCCCTTCCTGGGCCCTGGCAGCACCCATACTATTCAACCTCAACCCTTGCAGCTAGCAAGGCTTGTTTGCGGTATTTCGGCATGGAAACAACTCTGCATCCTCCAGCACGCCGTGGGACATCTTCTGACCAAAGGAGAAGTTCCTGGCACCTTCTGTTGTTGCAGTGTCTTCGGCTTCTTCCACCCGGAGGCAGCCCTTTTGCACCTTCATCCATGGTTTAATGGGCTCCACCCCCCCCGGACGCTTGCGTGACTCTTGGACTTGGGCCCCTTCCTTTGCAGGTCCCCAGGTCCAGGAATCCATCTTCAGTGCTGTGCAGTCAGTTGTTGTCTTTGCAGAATCCCCTATCTCAACTTTACTGTCTTTCTGGGGTAGTAGGGTAACTTTACTCCTACTTTTCAGGGTCTTGGAGTGGGGTATCTTGGGCACCCTTAGTGTTTTCTTACACTCCCAGTGACCCTCTACACACATTCGTAGTTTTCATTCCACTTTTGGAGTATATGGTTTGTGTTGCCCCCAGGCCTATTGTCTCCTATTGCATTCTATTGTGTTCTACAGTGTTTGCGCTACTTTTCTAACTGTTTACTTACCTGATTTTGGTTTGTGGGTATATTTTGTGTATTTTACTTACCTCCTAGGGGAGTATATCCCCTGAGATACTTTTGGCATATTGTCACTAAAATAAAGTACCTTTATTCTAAGTAACTCTGAGTATTGTGTTTCCTATGATATAGTGCTATATGATATAAGTGGTATAGTAGGAGCTTTGCATGTCTGCTAGTTCAGCCTAAGCTGCTCTGCTATAGCTACCTCTATCAGCCTAAACTGCTAGAACACTACTAATAAGGGATAACTGGACCTGGCACTAGGTGTAAGTACCATCAGGTACCCACTATAAGCCAGGCCAGCCTCCTAGAATGACTCCACCTCGTGCTCCGACTGTAGGGCCATGGCTCCGTAGGCCCTGAGGGAGAGATCCCTCAAGCTTCTCGCTTCCCGACATACGTCTTCGGTCAGCGCAACTCAGCGGAGGTCACGGTCCCGCAGTAGGAGGAGGTAGCGGCACCGCTCCCCGAGCCCCAAGTCCTCTTCCTCGCATTTGAGATCATCTGAAGGTAAGAGGCACAAGAAGAAGAAGAAGTCCAAGCGGACTTCGTCTTCGCCACGCCCGTCGGTCGACGAGGCGTCTGAGGAATGGCGACGTTTGGAGCGCGGTCCGCAGAGCCGTCACCAGGGTCGACTCCGCGTCTTCCCATTTTCCAGGGACCTGGAGCGACCCCGCTCAGATTAAAGAATTTTATGAGGCCATGCGTCTCATTTTTGAGCGGGCTGCACCCTTGGATGGGTCTTCGGGCCCCGTGGGGTCAGCAGGGGCACGTTCGGATTCGACGTCGGCGGCTTCGGCCTGAGTGCCGTTGGGTATCCCAGGATCTGATATCGGATCCGGACCAGCGCCCGTCCCTTATAGTCGACCTCCTCCGACGCCGGGTCCGACGTCGACAATTCCGCCTCCAGCGCCAGCCCGATCCCTATTCTGGATGATCCAGAGCGACGTCGTACGACATAGACTCCTACTTCGACAGGGCCAATTCGGCCTCGATTATTGTCTGAGCATTATTTAGATCAGCCACATGCAGGAGAGGAATGGGAGGGGTCTGAGGACCCTTTAGAATGTGGTCTACAACAGGACTGGTATGAGGATCTAGGGGAGGCAAGTGGACTGGACACGTCTCCAGATGCTGGTATGCTCTCTCCTCCTAATGTGGCTACGGAGGAGAGTGCTTCATTTGCTATGGTGGTGCGTAGGGCAGCTGAGGTCTTGGACCTAGATTTGCCTACGGTGCCAGTCAGGACGAATATCCTGACAGAAGTGCTTCAGCCAGGGGTGACAACATCAGAGCAGATCTTGCCCTTCAATGAGGCTCTTACAGACGTCCTTCTGGGTACATGGTCCAAACCCAGCACAGGGGCTCCTGTGAATAGGACGGTCAGCCGCCGCCATAGACCCACTCCGAGCGACCCTAGTTTCCTGACTCAACACCCTACTCCTGAGAGCTTGGTTGTCCAAGCCTCTACTTCCCGTGGTGCCTTCCCTTCCGCTCCCCCGGATAGGGAATCCAAGAGGCTGGACCAGCTTGGGAAGAAGGTCCGTAAACACCTCTTGCCTATTGGGCCGTTATTCCCATACTTCATTGGATACGGTGGCACAGGTGCTGCCCCAGGTCCCGGACGGCATACGTGACACTCTTACTCAGGCTGTCAAGGATGGGAGAGATGCAGCCAAGTTTACGATGAGGTGTGCTTTGGACACGACCGACTCGCTGGGAAGAGCGATTTCATCGTCAGTGGCCCTACGTCGCCACGCCTGTCTGCGTTCAGCTGGTTTCTCAGGGGATGTCCAGTCCAGCTTGATGGACATGCCCTTTGATGGCTCTCGCCTTTTTGGCGAAAAGGCAGACTCCGCGCTTGAGAGGTTCAAGGATTCTTGAGCTACGGCCAGATCCTTGGGCTTTTCAGCGCCAGCACAACAGCAGTCTGTCTTTCGCCCCTTTCGAGGATTCGGAAGGGGCGTGGTACCACGCCAGCCACAGTTTAGCCACCGTCCTCAGGCTTCACAACATCCCGGAAGAGGATGTGGTCGTGGTACCATCAGACCCAGAGGGTCTGGCCAGAGGTCGGCCACCACACAGCCCCCCTCCACTCCGCCCAAGCCCTCCTAGTGTGGTTGTGCAGGATCACATCCGTCTAGTTGGAAGGAGGATTCATTTTCATCTCCCTCAATAGCTTTCCATCACAACGGACAAGTGGGTCCTGCAGATCATACAGAAGGGCTACTCCCTTCCCGTCTCCCCTCCTTCTATCCCTCTGACAAAGGTATGGCTGATGGAGGACCATATGGTTTTGCTTCATAAGGAAGTTACAGCTCTCTTTGCCAAGGGAGCCATAGAAAGAGTCCCGATATCAGAAGTAGGCAGTGGTTGTTATTCCAGCTACTTTCTGATTCCCAAAATGAACAAAGGCCTTCGCCCTATCTTGGATTTAAGGGACGACAATCTCTTCCTCAAGAAGGAGAAATTCAGGATGCTCAGGTTTTGTCTGCCCTAGACCAAGGAGACTAGATGGTAGCGTTGGATTTGCAGGATGCGTATTTCCACATTCCTATCCTGCCAGCCCACAGGCGTTACCTGCGGTTCAAGGTGGGCCACGAGCACTTTCAGTTTACAGTGCTTCCTTTCATTCTCACCAGTGCCCCTCGGGTGTTCACAAAGGTGATGGCAGTGGTAGCAGCTCATCTGCGCAGGTCAGGGATTTCAGTCTTCTCCTACCTGGACGATTGGCTGTTGAAGGCTCCTACGCCCCAGGCTCTTGTCACCCACCTCCAGACGACAGCGAACCTCCTGCTTTCGCTGGGGCTCACTATAAATGTGCCGAAGTCACACCTGACTCCCGCTCAGAAGCTCACTTTCATCGGAGCTGTTCTGGACACAGTGCAGTAGCGGGTCCAGGATATTCAGGTTATGATACTGATGTTTCAGCCTCTATCCTGGATTTTGGTGAGACAGACTCTGAGGCTGTTGGGACTCATTGCTTCCTGCATCCTATTGGTCAAGCATGCCAGATGGAGCATGAGGGCTCTGCAGTGGGGCCTGAAGTTCCAATGGGCAGAGCATCAGGGAAATCTTACTGACGTGGTTCAGATCTCGGAGGGGACTGCAAAGGATCTGCAGTGGGGGTTAGTGAACTGCGATTGGGTCAAAGGCAGACTCCTCTCCCTTCCCCAACCAGATCTCACAGTAGTGACAGATGCATCACTTCTGGGATGGGGCAGCCATCTGGGAGAGGTGAAGGTCAGAGGTCACTGGTCTGCGGCGGAATCTGGGCTCCACATCAACTTGCTGGAGGTCGGGCGATCCGACTAGCATTAAAAGCATTTCTTCCTCTTGTGAAAGGGAAGGTGGTGCAGGTGTTCACGGATAACACTACTGCAATGTGGTACTGCAACAAGCAGGGCGGGGTGGGGTCCTGGACCCATTGTCGAGAGGCTTTACGTCTCTGGACATGGCTGGAACAGCAGGGCATAACCCTGGTGGTTCAACACCTGGCAGGTTCTCTGAGCGCCAGGGCGGACTAGCTCAGCCGAAAATGCTTAGAGGATCACGAATGGTGTTTCCATCCGGAGGTGACGCAAGGACTCTTTCAGCAGTGGAGAGAGCCTTGGTTAGATCTGTTTGCCTCCGTAGAGAACGCGCAATGTCAGCAGTTTTGCGCATTGGAGTTTTCAAGGGGGCTATTGCTTTTCGTTGCGAGTGGAGTTCAGGCCTCCTGTATGCCTTTCTGCCTTTCCCCCTTCTGCCCAGAGTTCTCAAGAAAATCAAGAACGACCAGGCCCAAGTAATCCTAGTGGCTCCGGATTGGGCACGGAGAGTTTGGTATCCAGAGCTTCTCAAAATGAGCATCAGTCCTCCAATCAGGCTGCCTCTTCGGGAGGATCTTCTGTCGCAGCAGCAGGGGAAGGTTCTCCACCCGAACCTGTCAACTCTGCGCCTTCAGGCGTGGAGATTGAACGGCGACAGTTGATGGTTTATGACCTCCCTCCCGAAATCTGTGATGTCATTCTGGCAGCCAGGCATCCCTCTACTAAGTCAATCTACGCCTGCCGTTGGAAACGTTTTGTTTCATATTGTACAGAGAGGTCTATTGATCCTCTTTCTTCTCTGTCTAATATCCTTTTGTTTATATTATCTCTCGCCCAACAGGGTTCCTCCTTAGGGACTCTCAAGGGCTATCTTGCAGCCTTATCGGCCTTTCTTCAGTTACCCGATCAACCATCTTTGTTTGTAGATAGAGTCTCTACCAGATACCTCATTACCGAAGGTAAGTAACTTGTTCTTCTTTTCGCTATCACTTTAGCACGCAGAGTGAACGAAATTCAGGCCCTCTATGCCAAAAAGGATTACACAGTGTTCTATGATAATAGGGTAGTAATGAGAACCCACCGTAGTTCACTACCCTAAGTTTTGTCTGATTTCCAGATTAACCAGACTATCTCACTTCCTATGTTCTTTCTTAATCCATCCACACCAGCAGAAAGAGCTTTGCACTCTTTAGATGAAAAAGAGTACTTAAGTTTATCTAGATAAAACAAAAGACATCAGGCAGTGTGATTATTGTTTGTGAACTATGGTCCTATGAGAACAGGAATTGCTGCCTCTAAACAAACTTTTTCCAGATGGATAGTTTCTTGCATTGTATTTATCTACAAGGTGGCTGACAAGCAATTGACTTCCAGGCCCAAAGCCCACTCTACATAGGGGCAAGGCTACAACAAAAGCCCTTCTGAAAAATGTCTCCATCTCCAAAATCTGCAAACCTGCAACATGGAGATCAGTACATAGTTTCACAAGACGTTACTTCCTAGATTGAGATACTAAGACAGGCAACCAAGTGGCACAGGCCTCCTTACGCACTTTATTTAAATAAATAGACCAACTGCCTTTGCCTTATTGTTCCTTAGTCCGCAGGGGTGTGGGATGGGCTTCTACTCTGTTTAGTGCTAATGACTATTGATGAGGATCCGTGAGGGTAAGTTACTTACCTGCAATCCTAGTTCTCTTCCAGGATTGCAGCTCATAATTCAATTTAAACAAAATTTACAGTTTGTTAGACTCCATTAGGGAGCCTCACCACACAGCAGCGGTCCATACACCAGAGGTTAAAAAGTGCAATACTGGAATTTTTCGCAGGTTGAACTAAATTTTCTATAACTGATGTAAGTTGTGGTTCAATGTTTCTTTCTGCTTAGGTCAGCCGGCATTTGTCAAAATTATTCGACAGCATGTCCAGTTTGGAGTTCAAGAAAGATCAAAATCAGAAGCCTCAAAAAGTTGCACTGGGAATGTACAGTAAAGAAAGGGAATATGTCACTTTTGATGCTGAGTGTGACTGTTCAGGGCAGGTTGGTAATGCTTTACTCATATCGCTCATTCATTTAAATGGTCCATATGAGAAACATGCTTCAGTAATGAAAGTATGCTAATCTCTCGGCGTGACGGCATTAAACTTCTTTGATCTTCTTTGGACCCATTATGTTAAACATGCCATTTGGCAGGTATTATATGTGCAGAGACAAGAGACAGGTTTTTGTCTTAAAATGTTTGATTCCCTGTGATCTTTGTTTGCCATTCTGTCATATTTTCCTTCCCACTAAATGCATAAGATGTTCTTTTATTCTCATCCCAGCTCAAGTCAGTGTTTAATGTTCAGCTCAAGTCAGTGTTAAATGTTGTGCTATAACCTGTCTAAGTGCTGAGTGACAAGGGACGTCCAGGCTTTTTCCACTCATTACTTTGAGTTCAGTTTAGTCTGCATGGGCAAATAAACTCTCATTGTTAAGGTGTAATGAGGTAAATTTCACCATGCTCAGAGTTACTTGTCCCGTGAAAATATTATGTTATATTCTCTATGGAGGCATCTTTATTAATATTCATAAACCTGAATATTCCCACCCATGTGGATCTGGAAACCCCTTTATAAACTGAAAGACAAAAGTGTCTCAGGTGAAGCAGAAAGTACAACCATATGTATAGATGAGCAACATTCGCCTTACAGTAGATTTTATTTAATTTATTTTCTGAAAAAATCCATAAAATAAAATCAATATTAATTTAAAACTGATCACAGACACAACTATGGATGGATAACTGCATTAAAATAGTTTTCATTACTTTAAAATCATTCTTAGTCATTATTACAGTAGTAAGCTTTTTAATCTCTGTCTCCAGGCCTTTCAGATGAACTATGTGACATAAAATTGGCCAATCTCTGTAAACGCTCTTTACATAAGCTAAGGAAATTCTTCCTAGTCAGTTACGTGTAACATAGTAGTAATGGCTTCAGCGTGTATTTTCTGCTCCTTCTGAAGTTGAGAATAACATTTGTGACTCTTCCTTGCGACCTCTTCTACACTTGTAAGATCACAACTGGTCATTTCTTCAGATACATTTAATTCTTACTAAATGAAAGAGCAACCTCTGACCCTGCTTCTGCAGGCAGGTCGCTCCCCGCTCCACCATCCGCGCCACCTCCTCACCGTCTCTGTTCGCCTGGATTTCCTGTTTTCCCCGCCGCTGCTTCCCCTGCGTCCCCTCCCGCTTCCCCCCTTCTCCTCACCGTCCTGTTTGCCTGTATTCCCCGCCACTGTGCCCCCTGCGCCCCCTCCCGCCTCCCCCTTCTCCTCACCGTCCTGTTTGCCTGATTTTCCCGCTGCTGCGCCCCCTGCGGCCCCTCCCGCCTCCCCCCTTCTCCTCACCGTCCTGTTTGCCTGATTTTCCTGTTTTCCCCACTGCTGCGTCCCCTGCGGCCCCTCCCGCCTCCCCCCTTCTCCTCACCGTCCTGTTTGCCTGTTTTCCCAGCCGCTGCGCCCCCTGCGGCCTCACCCGCCGTCCCCCTTCTCCTCACCGTCCTGTTTGCCTGATTTTCCCGCCCCTGCGGCCCCTCCCGCCTCACCCCTTCTCCTCACTGTCCTGTTTGCCTGATTTGCCTGTTCTCCCTGCCGCTGCGTCCCCTGCGGCCCCTCCCGCCCCCCCTTCTCCTCACCATCCTGTTTGGCTGATTTTCTCGCCGCTGCACCCCCTGCGGCCCCTCCCACCTCCCCCCTTCTGCTCACCGTCCTGTTTGCCTGAATTACCTGATTTTCCCGCCGCTGCGCCCCCTGCGGCCCCTCCCGCCTCCCCCCTTCTCTTCACCGTCCTGTTTGCCTGATTTTCTTGTTTTCCCCGCTGCTACGTCCCCTGCAGCCCCTCCCACCTCCCCCCCTTCTCCTCATCATCGTGTTTGCCTGATTTTCCTGTTTTCCCCGCTGCTGCGTCCTCTGCGGCCCCTCCCGCCTCCCCCCTTCTCCTCACCGTCCTGTTTGCCTGATTTTCCCGCCCCTGCGCCCCCACCCTCCAGCCATCTCATTCGCAAAGCACTCCCTCCTCCCAGCTGCCACTCCCACCCTCCCCTCCTCTTATGGCAGCTGCGGCGTGGCCATGCAGCGGGCGTGCCAAAGGCAAGCCCGTCTGCGCCCGTCCGCGCCAAGACCGCTCCCAGCCCCAGTCCCCCAGGCCCTCTCAGACACACCTACTCCCCCTCACCCTCCACTCTCTCAACCCAGGTCCCCACCCCACATGCACCCCATCTAGCCCCACACACTCATGGCCCCTTCACCTGCCACACCTGTCACTTCTCCTGCTCCTCATCCCTCACACCACACACCAACCATAGCGACCCCACCTTCAACAAACACAACACCCGAACACAAGACTCACACACCCTGCCCCCACCAACCAACCCCGCAGCACACCAGCCCACAACCAGAACACACCCTGCAACAACTCCCTCACGCACCACACCAACGCCACCACCACAACCACCTCAACTGCCTGCTCCTCAACATCCGCTCCCTTCACAAACATGCCATAGAACTCTGGGACCTCATCACATCACACTCACCTGACATCGCCTTCCTCACGGAAACCTGGACCAACCCCTCCTCAGAACCCGACATAGCCATAGCCACCCCCAAGGGATACAAACTCCAACACAAAGACCGCCTCAACAGGCCAAGCGGTGGCATCGCCATCCTACACAGAGACACCATCAAACTCACCACCAGCTCCGAAGACACTATCGACAACACTGAACACATGCACTTCCTCATCCACATTAACAACAACTCCACCCTCAGAGGTACACTAATCTACAGACCACCCGGACCACGCCCCGCCTTCTGCGACACCATCGCCGACAGCATCAGCTCGCACGCCCTCACCTCCACAGACTACATCATCCTCAGTGATTTCAACTTTCACTAAGAAAACCCACAAGACAACAACACTACCTCCCTCATAGACAACCTCACCAACCTCGGACTCAAACAACTGGTCACTGCACCCACCCACTCAGCAGGACACACGCTCAACACAATTTTCACCGCAAGCCAACACATAGCCTACACCCACACCACCGAACTCATCTGGACTGACCACCACTGCGTCCACTTTGTGAGAAAGTAGCCTCTTTCTAGCCTTGTTACCCCCACTTTAGGCCTGTTTGTGAGTGTATGTCAGGGTGTTTTCACTGTCTCACTGGGATCCTGCCAGCCAGGGCCCAGTGCTCATAGTGAAAACCCTATGTTTTCAGTATGTTTGTTATGTGTCACTGGGACCCTGCTAGTCAGGACCCCAGTGCTCATAAGTTTGTGACCTATAGGTATGTGTTCCCTGTGTGATGCCTAACTGTCTCACTGAGGCTCTGCTAACCAGAACCTCAGTGGTTATGCTCTCTCATTTCTTTCAAATTGTCACTAACAGGCTAGTGACCAATTTTAGCAATTTACATTGGCTTACTGGAACACCCTTATAATTCCCTAGTATATGGTACTAAGGTACCCAGGGTATTGGGGTTCCAGGAGATCCCTATGGGCTGCAGCATTTCTTTTGCCACGCATAGGGAGCTCTGACAATTCTTACACAGGCCTGCCACTGCAGCCTGAGTGAAATAACGTCCAAGTTATTTCACAGCCATTTTACACTGCACTTAAGTAACTTATAAGTCACCTATATGTCTAACCTTTACCTGGTAAAGGTTAGGTGCAAAGTTACTTAGTGTGAGGGCACCCTGGCACTAGCCAAGGTGCCCCCATATTGTTCAGGGCCAATTCCCCGGACTTTGTGAGTGCGGGGACACCATTACACGCGTGCACTACATATAGGTCACTACCACAGCTGGCATTTCCTGGGCATCTGCCCATCTCCGACTTGCTTGTGACTTTTGGACTTGGTCCCCTTGTTCCACAGGTACCCTCGACTGGAAATCCATTGTTGTTGCATTGTTTGTTTGTGTCTTTCCTGCAGAATTCCCCAATCACGACTTCTATGTCCTTTGGGGAACTTTAGTGCACTTTGCACCCACTTTTCAGGGTCTTGGGGTGGGCTATTTTTCTAACCCTTACTATTTTCTAATAGTCCCAGCGACCCTCTACAAGGTCACATAGGTTTGGGGTCCATTCGTGGTTCGCATTCCACTTTTGGAGTATATGGTTTGTGTTGCCCCTATCCCTATGTGTCCCCATTGCATCCTATTGTAACTATACATTGTTTGCACTGTTTTCTAATACTATTACTGCATATTTTGGTATTGTGTACATATATTTTGTGTATATTTGCTATCCTCATACTGAGGGTACTCACTGAGATACTTTTGGCATATTGTCATAAAAATAAAGTACCATCATTTTTAGTATATCTGTGTATTGTGTTTTCTTATGATATTGTGCATATGACACTAGTGGTACTGTAGGAGCTTCACTCGTCTACTAGTTTAGCCTAAGCTGCTCTGCTAAGCTACCATTATCTATCAGCCTATGCTGCTAGACACCCTATACACTAATAAGGGATAACTGGGCCTGGTGCAAGGTGCAAGTACCCCTAGGTACTCACTACAAGCCAGTCCAGCCTCCTACACACTTGTCCTTCACCAAACCCCCCACACACTACCATCAACACACCACACCCTACCGCATGTGGAACAAGATCCCCAAAGAACGACTAAACTCCCAACTGGCCCATAACCCCCCCATGCCAACGACCCCAACACAGGAGCACACAACCTCTCCAAATGGATCACTACTTGCGCAGACACACTAGCCCCTGTAGGAAAGTACCATCTTGCCTGGCATGTTACCCCCATTTTTCACTGTATATATGTTGTTTTAGTTGTATGTGTCACTGGGACCATGGTAACCCAGGGCCCCAGTGCTCATAAGTGTGCCTGAATGTGTTACCTGTGTAGTGACTAACTGTCTCACTGAGGCTCTGCTAATCAGAACCTCAGTGGTTATGCTCTCTCATTTCTTTCCAAATTGTCACTAACAGGCTAGTGACCATTTTTACCAATTTAAATTGGCTTACTGGAACACCCTTATAATTCCCTAGTATATGGTACTGAGGTACCTAGGGTATTGGGGTTCCAGGAGATCCCTATGGGCTGCAGCATTTCTTTTGCCACCCATAGGGAGCTCTGACAATTCTTACACAGGCCTGCCACTGCAGCCTGAGTGAAATAACGTCCACGTTATTTCACAGCCATTTTACACTGCACTTAAGTAACTTATAAGTCACCTATATGTCTAACCTTTACCTGGTAAAGGTTAGGTGCAAAGTTACTTGTTCAGGGCCAATTTCCCTGACTTTGTGAGTGCGGGGACACCATTACACGCGTGCACTACATATAGGTCACTACCTATATGTAGCTTCACAATGGTAACTTCGAATATGGCCATGTAACATGTCTATGATCATGGAATTGCCCCCTCTATGCCATCCTGGCATAGTTGGCACAATCCCATGATCCCAGTGGTTTGTAGCACAGACCATGGTACTGCCAAACTGCCCTTCCCGGGGTTTCACTGCAGCTGCTGCTGCTGCCAACCCCTCAGACAGGCATCTGCCCTCCTGGGGTCCAGCCAGGCCTGGCCCAGGATGGCAGAACAAAGAACTTCCTCTGAGAGAGGGTGTAACACCCTCTCCCTTTGGAAAATGGTGTGAAGGCAGGGGAGGAGTAGCCTCCCCCAGCCTCTGGAAATGCTTTCTTGGGCACAGATGTGCCCAATTCTGCATAAGCCAGTCTACACCGGTTCAGGGGACCCCTTAGCCCTGCTCTGGCGCGAAACTGGACAAAGGAAAGGGGAGTGACCACTCCCCTGACCTGCACCTCCTATGGGAGGTGTCCAGAGCTCCTCCAGTGTGCTCCAGACCTCTGCCATCTTGGAAACAGAGGTGCTGCTGGCACACTGGACTGCTCTGAGTGGCCAGTGCCACCAGGTGACGTCAGAGACTCCTTGTGATAGGCTCCTTCAGGTGTTGCTAGCCTATCCTCTCTCCTAAATAGCCAAACCCTCTTTTCTGGCTATTTAGGGTCTCTGTCTCTGGGGAAACTTTAGATAACGAAAGCAAGAGCTCATCCGAGTTCCTCTGCATCGCTCTCTTCACCTTCTGCCAAGGAATCGACTGCTGACCGCGCTGGAAGCCTGCAAAACTGCAACATAGTAGCTAAGACGACTACTGCAACTCTGTAACGCTGATCCTGCCGCCTTCTCGACTGTTTTCCTGGTGGTGCATGCTGTGGGGGTAGTCTGCCTCCTCTCTGCACTAGAAGCTCCGAAGAAATCTCCCGTGGGTCGACGGAATCTTCCCCCTGCAACCGCAGGCACCAAAAAGCTGCATTACCAGTCCCTTGGGTCTCCTCTCAGCATGACGAGCGAGGTCCCTCGAATCCAGCAACTCTGTCCAAGTGACTCCCACAGTCCAGTGACTCTTCAGTCCAAGTTTGGTGGAGGTAAGTCCTTGCCTCACCTCGCTAGACTGCATTGCTGGGAACCGAGACTTTTGCAGCTACTCCGGCCTCCGTGCAATTCCGGCGGAAATCCTTTGTGCACACTCCAGCCTGGGTCCACGGCACTCTAACCTGAATTGCACGACCTCCTAAGTTGTTCTCCGGCGACGTGGGACTCCTTTGTGTAACTTTGGATGAGCACCGTTTCACGCATCCTCGTAGTGCCTGTTTCTGGCTCTTCTCTGGGTGCTACCTGCTGCTCAGTGGGCTCCTTGTCTTGCTCGACGTCCCCTCTATCTCCCGGTCCAATTTGCGACCTCCTGGTCCCTCCTGGGCCACAGCAGCATCCAAAAACGCTAACAGCACGATTTGCAGCTAGCAAGGCTTGTTGGCGTTCTTTCGGCGGGAAAACACTTCTGCACGACTCTACAAGGCGAGCGGGATCCGTCCTCCAAAGGGGAATTCTCTAGCCCTTTGCGTTCCTGCAGAAACCACAGCTTCTTCTGTCCAGTAGAAGCTTCTTTGCACCCGCAGCTGGCATTTCCTGGGCATCTGCCCATCTCCGACTTGCTTGTGACTTTTGGATTTGGTCCCCTTGTTCCACAGGTACCCTAGATTGGAAATCCACAGTTGTTGCATTGTTGGTTTGTGTCTTTCCTGCATTATTCCTCTAACATGACTTCTTTGTCCTTAGGGGAACTTTAGTGCACTTTGCACTCACTTTTCAGGGTCTTGGGGAGGGTTATTTTTCTAACTCTCACTATTTTCTAATAGTCCCAGCGACCCTCTACAAGGTCACATAGGTTTGGGGTCCATTCGTGGTTCGCATTCCACTTTTGGAGTATATGGTTTGTGTTGCCCCTATCCCTATGTTTCCCCATTGCATCCTATTGTAACTATACATTGTTTGCACTGTTTTCTAAGACTATACTGCATATTTTTGCTTTTGTGTATATATATCTTGTGTATATTTCCTATCCTCTCACTGAGGGTACACTCTAAGATACTTTGGCATATTGTCATAAAAATAAAGTACCTTTATTTTTAGTATAACTGTGTATTGTGTTTTCTTATGATATTGTGCATATGACACTAAGTGGTACTGTAGTAGCTTCACCCGTCTCCTAGTTCAGCCTAAGCTGCTCTGCTAAGCTACCATTATCTATCAGCCTAAGCTGCTAGACACCCTATACACTAATAAGGGATAACTGGGCCTGGTGCAAGGTGCAAGTACCCCTTGGTACTCACTACAAGCCAGTCCAGCCTCCCACATTGGTTGTGCAGTGGTGGGATAAGTGCTTTGAGACTACTTACCACTCTTGTCATTGTACTTTTCATAAGAGAAAAATATACAAAACAAGGTCAGTGTATATACACATAGCCAAAAAGTTTTGCATTTCCTCTTTTCACTCTTTTCTAAGTGCTGAAAAGTACTTCTAAACTTTCTAAAAAGTTCTAAAAAGTTTAAAAAGTTTTTTTTCTCTGTCTTTCTAAAAGCTCTGACAAACTTTTTTCTCTTTTTCTATCACTTTAACTCTCTCTAAAAATGTCTGGCACAGGCCAAAATGTTGACCTGTCTAAGATTGCATATGATCACCTTAGCTGGAAAGGAGCAAGGAGTCTCTGCATAGAGAGAGGTTTGAGTGTAGGGAAGAATCCTTCCTTGGAACTGTTACTTAATATGCTTAGAGAACAGGATAAGGCTAAAAGTGCCCCATCTGTTGAAAAAGTAGCTAATGGTTCTCAATCTGATCCAGGGACTCCCCCAGGTAAAGGTTCAGGAAAGAAACTTCTTAGCCTTCCCATTACAAGACAGTCTAGCATAGTTGGTACTGAGGTGGAGTCATATCATCCAGATGATGTGCTTTCACATTACACTGTCAGGCAAGCTGTTAGGGTGCCCTCTGTAAGGGACAGGTCTCCTTCTGTTCATTCCCATCATACCTCTGTATCTAGAAATGTCCCTCCCACCAACCCTGATGACAGATTGTTAGAAAGGGAACTCAATAAGTTGAGGGTGGAACAAACCAGACTGAAGCTTAAAAAGCAACAGCTGGATTTGGATAGACAGTCTTTAGAATTAGAGAAGGAAAGACAGAAGTTGGGTTTAGAAACCCATGGTGGCAGCAGCAGTATTCCCCATAGTCATCGTGCAAAAGAGCATGATTCCAGGAATCTGCACAAGATAGTTCCCCCTTATAAGGAGGGGGATGACATTAACAAGTGGTTTGCTGCACTTGAGAGGGCCTGTGTTGTACAGGATGTCCCTCAAAGGCAGTGGGCTGCTATCCTATGGCTATCATTTAGTGGAAAAGGTAGGGATAGACTCCTTACTGTGAAAGAAAGTGATGCCAATAATTTTACAGTACTTAAGAATGCACTCCTGGATGGTTATGGCTTAACCACTGAACAGTACAGGATAAAGTTCAGAGAGACCAAAAAGGAGTCTTCACAAGACTGGGTTGATTTCATTGACCAATCAGTGAAGGCCTTGGAGGGGTGGTTACATGGCAGTAAAGTTACTGATTATGACAGCCTGTATAACTTGATCCTGAGAGAGCATATTCTTAATAATTGTGTGTCTGATTTGTTGCACCAGTACTTGGTGGACTCTGATCTGACCTCTCCCCAAGAATTGGGAAAGAAGGCAGACAAATGGGTCAGAACAAGGGTGAACAGAAAAGTTCATACAGGGGGTGACAAAGATGGCAACAAAAAGAAGGATGGTAAGTCTTCTGACAAGGGTGGGGACAAATCTAAAAATGAGTCTTCATCAGGCCCACAAAAACACTCTGGTGGGGGTGGTGGGTCCAAATCCTCCTTTAATCAAAACAAAGAAAAGAAACCATGGTGCTATTTATGTAAAGTAAAAGGCCATTGGACAACAGATCCCAGTTGTCCAAAGAAAAGCACCAAGCCTCCTACCACTACAACCCCTAGTGCTACCCCTAGTGTCCCTACTAATAGCAGTGGTGGTGGGAGCAAACCTACTAATAGCCAATCCAAGGGAGTAGCTGGGCTCACTATTGGTAACTTAGTTGGGGTTGGCCTTGTTAGGGAGGCCACAGAGGCTGTGTTAGTCTCTGAGGGGGCTATTTATTTAGCCACCTTAGTTGCTTGTCCCCTTAATATGGATAAGTACAAGCAGCTACCCCTAATAAATGGTGTTGAGGTTCAGGCCTACAGGGACACTGAAGCCAGTGTGACTATGGTCATAGAGAAACTGGTCCACCCTGAACAACACCTACTTGGTCACCAGTACCAAGTAACCGATGCTCACAACAACACACTTAGCCACCCCATGGCTGTTGTTAATCTCAACTGGGTGGGGGTTACTGGTCCAAAGAAAGTTGTGGTAGCCACAAATTTACCTGTAGACTGTCTACTAGGAAATGATTTGGAGACATCAGCTTGGTCAGATGTGGAGTTGGAGGCCCATGCAGCAATGCTGGGCATCCCAGGGCATATTTTTGCTTTGACAAGGGCTCAGGCCAAAAAGCAAAAAGGACAGGGAAGCTTGGATCCTGGAACAATGGACCAAGTGCTCCCTAAAGCTAGGGCTAGTAGAAGCAAACCACTTCCTACTATCCCTCCCTCTACAGTGGATTCAACTTCTGAGGAAGAAGAATTCCCTCCCTGTGCAGAACCTACACCAGAGGAGCTGGAAGCAGACACTGCTGAGCTTTTGGGTGAAGGGGGGCCTGCCAGGGAGGAGCTGAGTGTGGCACAGCAAACCTGTCCCACATTAGAGGGTCTAAGACAGCAAGCTGTCAAACAAGCTAATGGGGATGTCAGTGACTCTCACAGAGTTTACTGGGAGGACAACCTCTTGTACACTGAGCATAGGGATCCTAAACCTGGAGCTGCCAGGAGATTAGTGATTCCTCAGGAGTACAGAAAGTTCCTCCTAACTCTTGCCCACGACATTCCCCTAGCTGGGCTCCTGGGTCAAATGAAAACTTGGGACAGACTTGTTCCCTTGTTTCATTGGCCTAGAATGTCTGAGGACACAAAAGATTTTTGTAAGTCCTGTGAAACCTGTCAAGCCAGTGGCAAAACAGGTGGCACTCCAAAGGCACCCCTTATTCCACTGCCTGTGGTTGGGGTTCCTTTTGAAAGGGTAGGGGTTGACATAGTTGGCCCCCTTGACCCTCCTACTGCTTCAGGCAATAGGTTTATCTTGGTGGTAGTGGACCATGCCACAAGATACCCTGAAGAAATTCCTTTAAGGACCACTACAGCACCTGCAGTGGCAAAGGCCCTCCTGGGAATATTTTCTATGGTGGGCTTCCCAAAGGAAGTAGTATCAGACAGGGGAAGCAATTTCATGTCTGCATACTTAAAGGCCATGTGGAAGGAGTGTGGTGTAACTTACAAGTTCACAACACCCTATCATCCACAAACAAATGGACTGGTGGAGAGATTTAATAAAACTCTCAAAGGCATGATTATGGGTCTCCCTGAAAAACTCCGCAGGAGATGGGATATACTTCTACCATGCCTCCTTTTTGCCTACAGGGAGGTACCCCAGAAAGGAGTGGGCTTCAGCCCCTTTGAACTTCTTTTTGGACACCCTGTTAGGGGTCCACTCACACTTGTAAAGGAGGGTTGGGAACAACCTTTAAAAGCTCCTAAGCAGGATATTGTGGATTATGTACTTGGCCTCAGATCAAGGTTGGCTGAGTACATGAAAAAGGCCAGCAAAAACCTTCAGGCCAGCCAAGAGCTCCAGAAGCAATGGCATGATCAGAAGGCTGTTTTGGTTCAGTACCAACCAGGGCAGAAAGTGTGGGTCTTGGAGCCTGTGGCCCCAAGAGCACTCCAAGATAAATGGAGTGGACCACACACAATTGTTGAAAAGAAGGGAGAAGTCACCTATTTAGTTGACTTAGGCACTGCCAGGAGTCCCCTAAGGGTGCTCCATGTCAACCACCTGAAACCCTACTATGACAGGGCTGATCTCACCCTGCTCATGGCAACTGATGAGGGACAAGAATAAGACAGTGATCCTCTACCTGATCTCTTCTCTTCCACAGAACAAGATGCTCTTGTGGAAGGTGTAGTTTTGGCTGATTGTCTTACTGCTGAGCAGAAAGACCATTGCATAAATCTCATAGATCAATTCTCTGAACTCTTCTCTACTGTGCCAGGTACCACTTCTTGGTGTGAGCACACTATAGATACTGGAGACAGTTTACCTGTCAAAAGTAAGATCTATAGGCAGCCTGACCATGTCAGGGACTGCATAAAGCAAGAGGTGCAGAAAATGTTAGAACTAGGAGTGGTTGAGCACTCTGAAAGTCCATGGGCTTCTCCTGTGGTACTTGTACCAAAACCCCATTCCAAAGATGGAAAGAAGGAAATGCGGTTTTGTGTAGACTATAGAGGTCTCAACCTGGTAACCAAAACTGATGCTCACCCTATACCCAGGGCAGATGAGCTCATAGATACACTGGCATCTGCCAAGTATCTAAGCACTTTTGATTTGACTGCAGGGTATTGGCAGATCAAATTGTCAGAAGATGCTAAACCTAAGACTGCATTTTCAACCATTGGAGGACATTACCAGTTTACTGTAATGCCTTTTGGTTTGAAAAATGCACCTGCCACTTTTCAAAGGTTGGTGAACACAGTCCTGCAAGGGCTGGAAGCTTTCAGTGCAGCATATTTGGACGATATAGCTGTCTTTAGCTCCAGCTGGGATGATCACCTGGTCCACCTATGGAAAGTTTTAGAGGCCCTGCAAAAGGCAGGCCTCACTATCAAGGCTTCAAAGTGCCAGATAGGGCAGGGTAAGGTGGTTTATCTGGGACACCTTGTTGGTGGGGAACAGATTGCACCACTTCAGGGGAAAATCCAAACAATTATTGATTGGCTTCCCCCTACCACTCAGACTCAGGTGAGAGCCTTCCTAGGCCTCACTGGGTATTACAGGAGGTTCATTAAGAACTATGGCTCCATTGCAGCCCCTCTTAATGACCTCACATCCAAAAAGATGTCTAAAAAGGTATTGTGGACAGCTAGCTGTCAGAAAGCCTTTGAGGAGCTGAAGCATGCCATGTGCTCTGCACCTGTCCTGAAAAGCCCTTGTTACTCTAAAAAATTCTATGTCCAAACTGATGCATCTGAATTAGGAGTAGGGGCAGTCCTATCACAACTTAATTCTGAGGGCCAGGATCAACCTGTTGCTTTTATTAGTAGGAGGTTGACCCCTAGAGAAAAGTGTTGGTCTGCCATTGAGAGGGAGGCCTTTGCTGTGGTCTGGGCTCTGAAGAAGTTGAGGCCATACCTGTTTGGCACTCACTTCATTGTTCAGACAGACCACAAACCTCTACTTTGGCTAAAACAAATGAAAGGTGAAAATCCTAAATTGTTGAGGTGGTCCATATCCCTACAGGGAATGGACTATACAGTGGAACATAGACCTGGGAGTAGCCACTCCAATGCAGATGGACTCTCCAGATATTTCCACTTAGACAATGAAGACTCATCAGGTCATGGCTAGTCTTATTGTCCTTCGTTTGGGTGGGGGTTGTGTAGGAAAGTACCATCTTGCCTGGCATGTTACCCCCATTTTTCACTGTATATATGTTGTTTTAGTTGTATGTGTCACTGGGACCCTGGTAACCCAGGGCCCCAGTGCTCATAAGTGTGCCTGAATGTGTTACCTGTGTAGTGACTAACTGTCTCACTGAGGCTCTGCTAATCAGAACCTCAGTGGTTATGCTCTCTCATTTCTTTCCAAATTGTCACTAACAGGCTAGTGACCATTTTTACCAATTTACATTGGCTTACTGGAACACCCTTATAATTCCCTTGTATATGGTACTGAGGTACCCAGGGTATTGGGGTTCCAGGAGATCCCTATGGGCTGCAGCATTTCTTTTGCCACCCATAGGGAGCTCTGACAATTCTTACACAGGCCTGCCACTGCAGCCTGAGTGAAATAACGTCCACGTTATTTCACAGCCATTTTACACTGCACTTAAGTAACTTATAAGTCATCTATATGTCTAACCTTTACCTGGTAAAGGTTAGGTGCAAAGTTACTTAGTGTGAGGGCACCCTGGCACTAGCCAAGGTGCCCCCACATTGTTCAGGGCCAATTTCCCTGACTTTGTGAGTGCGGGGACACCATTACACGCGTGCACTACATATAGGTCACTACCTATATGTAGCTTCACAATGGTAACTCCGAATATGGCCATGTAACATGTCTATGATCATGGAATTGCCCCCTCTATGCCATCCTGGCATAGTTGGCACAATCCCATGATCCCAGTGGTCTGTAGCACAGACCCTGGTACTGCCAAACTGCCCTTCCTGGGGTTTCACTGCAGCTGCTGCTGCTGCCAACCCCTCAGACAGGCATCTGCCCTCCTGGGGTCCAGCCAGGCCTGGCCCAGGATGGCAGAACAAAGAACTTCCTCTGAGAGAGGGTGTGACACCCTCTCCCTTTGGAAAATGGTGTGAAGGCAGGGGAGGAGTAGCCTCCCCCAGCCTCTGGAAATGCTTTCTTGGGCACAGATGTGCCCAATTCTGCATAAGCCAGTCTACACCGGTTCAGGGGACCCCTTAACCCTGCTCTGGCGCGAAACTGGACAAAGGAAAGGGGAGTGACCACTCCCCTGACCTGCACCTCCCCTGGGAGGTGTCCAGAGCTCCTCCAGTGTGCTCCAGACCTCTGCCATCTTGGAAACAGAGGTGCTGCTGGCACACTGGACTGCTCTGAGTGGCCAGTGCCACCAGGTGACGTCAGAGACTCCTTGTGATAGGCTCCTTCAGGTGTTGCTAGCCTATCCTCTCTCCTAAGTAGCCAAACCCTCTTTTCTGGCTATTTAGGGTCTCTGTCTCTGGGGAAACTTTAGATAACGAATGCAAGAGCTCATCCGAGTTCCTCTGCATCTCTCTCTTCACCTTCTGCCAAGGAATCGACTGCTGACCGCGCTGGAAGCCTGCAAAACTGCAACATAGTAGCTAAGACGACTACTGCAACTCTGTAACGCTGATCCTGCCGCCTTCTCGACTGTTTTCCTGGTGGTGCATGCTGTGGGGGTAGTCTGCCTCCTCTCTGCACTAGAAGCTCCGAAGAAATCTCCCGTGGGTCGACGGAATCTTCCCCCTGCAACCACAGGCACCAAAAAGCTACATTACCGGACCCTTGGGTCTCCTCTCAGCACAACGAGCGAGGTCCCTCGAATCCAGCAACTCTGTCCAAGTGACTCCCACAGTCCAGTGACTCTTCAGTCCAAGTTTGGTGGAGGTAAGTCCTTGCCTCTCCTCGCTAGACTGCATTGCTGGGAACCGTGACTTTTGCAGCTACTCCGGCCTCTGTGCACTTCCGGCGGAAATCCTTTGTGCACAGTCCAGCCTGGTTCCACGGCACTCTAACCTGCAATGCACGACCTTCTAAGTTGTTCTCCGGCGACGTGGGACTCCTTTGTGTAACTTCGGGTGAGCACCGTTTCATGCATCCTTGTAGTGCCTGTTTCTGGCACTTCTCTGGGTGCTACCTGCTGCTCAGAGGGCTCCTTGTCTTGCTCGACGTCCCCTCTACCTCCTGGTCCAATTTGCGACCTCCTGGTCCCTCCTGGGCCACAGCAGCATCCAAAAACGCTAACCGCATGATTTGCTGCTAGCAAGGCTTGTTGGCATTCTTTCAGCGGGAAACTACTTCTGCACGACTCTACAAGGCGAGAGTGATCCGTCCTCCAAAGGGGAAGTCTCTAGCCCTTTGCGTTCTTGCAGAAACTGCAGCTTCTTCTGTCCAGTAGAAGCTTCTTTGCACCCGCAGCTGGCATTTCCTGGGCATCTGCCCATCTCCGACTTGCTTGTGAGTTTTGGACTTGGTCCCCTTGTTCCACAGGTACCCTAGATTGGAAATCCACAGTTGTTGCATTGTTGGTTTGTGTCTTTCCTGCATTATTCCTCTAACACGACTTCTTTGTCCTTAGGGGAACTTTAGTGCACTTTGCACTCACTTTTCAGGGTCTTGGGGAGGGTTATTTTTCTAACTCTCACTATTTTCTAATAGTCCCAGCGACCCTCTACAAGGTCACATAGGTTTGGGGTCCATTCGTGGTTCGCATTCCACTTTTGGAGTATATGGTTTGTGTTGCCCCTATCCCTATGTTTCCCCATTGCATCCTATTGTAACTATACATTGTTTGCACTGTTTTCTAAGAGTATACTGCATATTTTTGCTATTGTGTATATATATCTTGTGTATATTTCCTATCCTCTCACTGAGGGTACACTCTAAGATACTTTGGCATATTGTCATAAAAATAAAGTACCTTTATTTTTAGTATATCTGTGTATTGTGTTTTCTTATGATATTGTGCATATGACACTAAGTGGTACTGTAGTAGCTTCACCCGTCTCCTAGTTCAGCCTAAGCTGCTCTGCTAAGCTACCATTATCTATCAGCCTAAGCTGCTAGACACCCTATACACTAATAAGGGATAACTGGGCCTGGTGCAAGGTGCAAGTACCCCTTGGTACTCACTACATGCCAGTCCAGCCTCCTACAGCCCCCCTCAGAAAACACATTGCTACCCGCAACATCAAGAACGCCCCATGGTTCACCCCTGAACTCCAAGACTCCAAGCGCAAATACCGCCAAGCTGAGAAAATATGGCGACAAGAACCTTCCACAACCAACTTCTCCACCCTCAAAACCACCATTCGCACCCTTCACCAACTCATACGCACCGCCAAAAGAGATCACTACAAGACACGCCTTGACAACAACTCTCAATACAGCAAAGAACTCTTCACCATCATCAATGAACTTGCCAAACCCAAAGCCAGCAACATAGACCCCACACACACACACAGCCCCTATGTGATGCCCTTTCCAACCACTTCCTCCACACAATCTTGGACATCCACAGTAGCTTCATACCACACACACCCCTCACTCACCCAACCCAACCCCCACTCATGACCCCCCCACCACACTCTCCACATGGACCCCCACCACACACGAAGAAACTGAAAAAACCATGAACTCCATCCACTCCGGTTCCCCCTCCGACCCCTGCCCACACTGCATCTACAACAAAGGTAGCCCAACCATCGCCCCCATACTCTACAACATAATCAACTCCTCTTTCGACTCCGCCACCTACCCAGACCCCTGGAAGCACGCAGAAATCACAGTTCTCCTAAACAAAAACCAAGCCGACCCGGAGATCCTCTCCAACTACCGCCCCATCTCCCTCCTCCCTTTCCCCACCAAGGTTGCAGAGAAATTAGTCAACACCCGCCTATCCCACTTCCCTGAAGCAAACAACACTCTTGACCCCTCACAATCCAGATTCCTCAAAAACCACAGCACGGAAACCGCCCTCATCGCATGCACTGACGACATCAGGACCAAAGTCGACAATGGCGAGACCGTCGCACTCATCCTCCTAGACCTCTCTACAGCCTTTGACACCGCCTTTGACACCGTCTGCCACCACACACTCCTCACACACCTCCACAACATAGGAATTCACCACAAAGGCTTAGACTGGCTCACCTCCTTCCTCACCGACCGGACCCAGAGAGTCCGCCTTCCGCCTTCCACTCCAACACCACCAAGATCACCTGCGGAGTCCTCCAAGGGTCTTCCCTCAGCCCCACACTCTTCAACATCTACATGATCCCCCCAGCCAACATCCTCCGAACACACGGAATCACTATCCTCTTCTATGCAGATGACAGCCAACTCATCCTCTCCCTCACCCGCAACCCCACCACCGCCAAAACCAACCTACACGCCGCTCTCCTCGACACCGCCAACTGGATGACCACTGACCACCACGAGCTCAACTCAAACGAAACCGAGATCATCTTCGGCCCCAACAAAACCACATGGGACGACTCCTGGTGGCCCACCGCCCTAGGCCCCACACCCACCCCTGCAAACCACGCACACAACCTCGGCATCATCCTTGACCCCTCCCTCTCCATGACACAGCAAATCAATGCTCTAACCTCCTCCTGCTTCCACACACTCCGCACTCTAAAAAAATACTTCAAATGGATTCCCCCAGAAACCAGAAAGACAATCACCCACGCAGCAGACTGGACTACGGTAACGCCCTCTATGCCGGCACCACCCTCAAACTCAATCGCAAACTCCAGAGAATCCAGAACACAGCCGCACGCCTCGTTCTTGGCCTCCCCCACCAGGAACGAATCTCACCACACTTCAAATCCCTTCACTGGCTCCCCATAGACAAGAGAATCGCATTCAAGGTCCTCATCCACGCACACAAATCCCTCCACAACACCAGCCCAACCTACCTCAACGAAAGAGTTAACTTCCAGACTCCCACACGCAACCTCCGATCAGCTGACCTCGCCCTAGCCACAGTCCCCCGCATCCAACGCACCACCACAGGAGGCAGGTCTTTCTCCTACCTCGCCCCCAAAACCTGGAACTCCCTCCCCACTGACCTTCGCAAAACCAAAGACCTCCTGGTCTTCAGAAAGAACCTCAAGACATGGTTGTTCGATCAGTGATCCTCCCTGCCCCCCCGATTCCTCCCCCACCCCGGCGCCTTGAGACCCTCACGGGTGAGTATCACGCTCTACACATTTTTTTGATTGATTGATTGAAGGATCCCCAATTAGAATTTCATATTAAGGGATCTCAACTATGGCAGCGTAACCTAGTTAAAATAAGCCTCAAATTTGTATTACATAACAAATAGCAGTTGACAGTGCAGTACATGAAAGTGCTATATTAATCAGTGTCAACCATTTCTCATTAACGAGCCACAACCAGTTTCAAGTTGGATCTTGGTATTATTTTGAGTTCTGACCATAGCTCTTGTAGATCCAATCTAACCAAACTGTCCATCGTCTAGTAAGACATCCTGCAAAGCTTTGGCAGTTGACTTTGACTGTATGGAAATATATATGTATATGTAAATGTATAGCAACATACATAGTAAAAAAAAATCATTTGATAATCCTTTTTCAAAAATAATTGAGTTTCAGAAATTTACCCAAGCTTCTCATAAATGTATTTTGTGGAGCCAAATCATATTGGAGAGGGCATATAGGCCCTCATTATGAACACGGGGGTAAACACCGCAGCGCCGGCGGAGGCAGTAAAAACCGCCAATAGAGGTGCTGTCCGGACCAGCGAATAATGAACCAACTGAAACACAGGCATCCTGAAAACCACCCACCACCAGCAGAGGAGTGCCGACAACGATGGCAGAGCCCACCCACAGGTCGACGGAAAGGCCCTACCCGCCCTTCAAATAATGAACTACTAGACCGTTGTCAGTTCCGGGGCGGGAACCACTGCCACACAAAGCCAGGTGGAAACGAACCAAATATAAGGAAACACTCACTGGAGGCTCACCCAACACGCCGACGCAGACATGGATAGAGAGCTGCAGATCATGCTAGCCCTTCTCCTTGCCATATACCTGCACGACGAGACCGCCGATGAAGACGACGACGGTAAGTACCGCAACCTTTGAAACAAGGCAAGAAAGGGCACAGTTACATACCCACCCACTCCACCCACCCTGCAACGCTCCCACAACCCTTCACAACAGCACAAGCCATACACCCCACAGCAAGAGGTACTTACCCAATATAGGAAGTTGGCTCTGTATATACTATTTCAAAATAAGAAATAGAGTGCACAGAGTCCAAGGGTTCCCCTTAGAGGTAAGATAGTGTCAAAAATAGATAATTCTAATGCTCTATTTTGTGGTAGTGTGGTCGAGCAGTAGGCTTATCAGAGGGTAGTGTTAAGCATTTGTTGTACACACACAGGCAATAAATGAGGAACACACACTCAAAGACTTACTCCAGGCCAATAGGTTTTTATATTGAAAAATATATTTTCTTAGTTTATTTTAAGAACCACGGGTTCAAGATTTACAAGTAATACTTTAAATGTAAGGTACTTCACTTAGTTACTTTAGGAACTTTGAATAAAAGCAATATCACATACAGTATTTGTAAAAATAGCAATCAGCTATTTTCAAAGTGGACACAGTGCAAAAATCAACAGTTCCTGGGGGAGGTAGGTAAAGGTTAGGTTTGCAGGTAAGTAAAACACTTACAAGTCTCAAAGTTGGGGCCAAGGTAGCCCACCGTTGGGGGTTCAAGGCAACCCCAAAGTTACAACACCAGCAGCTCAATGCGGGTCAGGTGCAGAGGTCAAAGAGGTGCCCAAAACACATAGGATTCAATTGAGTACAGGGGTGCCCAGTCTGCCAGCAGATAAGTTCCCGCGTCCTCAGGGGGTAGACCAGGGAGGTTTTGTAGGGCACCGGGGGGACACAAGAAGACACAGAAAGTACACACTCAGCGGCACAGGGGCAGCCGGGTGCAGCGTGCAAACAGGCGTCGGGTTTTAGATAGAAAGTAATGGTGGGACCCGGGGGTCACTTCAACGATGCAGGCAGGCACAGGGGGGGCTCCTTGTGGTAGCCACCACCTGGGCTAGGCAGAGGGTCACCTGGTGGTCGCTCCTGCACTGGAGTTCGGTTCCTTCAGGTCCTGGGGGCTGCGGGTGCAGTGTTGGTTCCAGGCCTCGGGTCCCTTGTTACAGGCAGTCGCGGTCAGGGGGAGCCTCTGGATTCTGTCTGCAGCCGTCACTGTGGTGGCTCAGGGGGGTCGTCTCTGGTTACTCACGGGCTCACAGTCGCCAGGGAGTCCTCCCTGAGGTGTTGGTTTTCTGCAGGTCGAGCCGGGGGCATCAGGTACAGAGTGGAAAGTCTCACGCTTCCAGCGGGAAAAGTGAAGTCTTTAAAGTTGCTTCTTTGTTGCACAGAAGTTGCAGGTTTTTTAACAGAGCCGATGTTCACGGGAGTTTCTTGGTCCTTGGGTGCAGGGCAGTCCTCTGAGGCTTCAGAGGTCGCTGGTCCCTGCTGGATGCGTCGCTGTTGCAGTTTTCTTCGAAGTTGGGAGACAGGCCGGTAGGGCTGGGGCCAAAGCAGTTGTCGTCTCCGTCTTCTCTGCAGGGCTCAGTTCAGCAGTCCTTCTTCTTTTTAAGGTTGCAGGAATCTAGTTTCCTGGGTTCTGGGGTGCCCCTAAATACTGAATTTAGGGGGGTGTTTAGGTCTGGGAGGGCAGTAGCCAATGGCTACTGTCCTTGAGGGTCGCTACACCCTCTTTGTGCCTTCCCCCTGTGGGGAGGGGGGCACATCCCTAATCTTATTGGGGGATTCCTCCAAACTCAAGATGGAGGATTTCTCAAGGCAGGGGTCATCTCAGCTCAGGACACCTTAGGGGCTGTTCTGACTGGTGGGTGACTCCTCTTTGTTTTTCTCATTATCTCCTCCAGCCTTGCCGCCAAAAGTGGGGGCAGTGGCCAGAGGGGCGGGCATCTCCACTAGCTGGGATGCCCTAGGGCGCTGTAACAAAAGATGTGAGCCTTTGAGGCTCACCCCCAGGTGTTAAAGTTCCTGCAGGGGGAGGTGAGAAGCACCTCCACCCAGTACAGGCTTTGTTCCTGGCCACAGGTACTTTCCCCATGTGGCCAGCAACATGTCTGGTGTGTGGCAGGCTGACAGAAACTGGTCAGCCTACACTGGAAGTCGGGTATGTTTTCAGGGGGCATCTCTAAGATGCCCTCTGGGTGTATTTTACAATAAATTGTACACTGGCATCAGTGTGCATTTATTGTGCTGAGAAGTTTGATACCAAACTTCCCAGTTTTCAGTGTAGCCATTATGGAACTGTGGAGTTCGTGTTTGACAAACTCCGATGCCATATACTCTTATGGCTACCCTGCACTTACAATGTCTAAGGTTTTGCTTAGACCCTGTAGGGGCATAGTGCACCCTGCCTTAGGGCTGTAAGGACTGCTAGAGGGGTGTCTTACCTATGGCACAGGCAGTGTGAGGTTGGCATGGCACTCTGAGGGGAGTGCCATGTCGACTTAGTCATTTTCTCCCCACCAGCACACACAAGCTGAGAGGCAGTGCGCATGTGCTGAGTGAGGGGTCCCTAGAGTAGCATAAGACAAGCTTCACCCCTTAGAGACCTTCCATGGCATCAGGGCCCTTGGTACCAGTTACAAGGGACTTACCTGGGTGCCAGGGTTGCGCCAGTTGTTGAGACAAAAGTACAATCTAGGAAAAGAACACTGGTGCTGGGGCCTGGTTAGAAGGGTCCCAGCTCACTTTCAAATCATAACTTAGCATCAGCAATGGCAAAAAGTCAGGGGGTGTGGGAGGCTGGCCTGGCCTGCTTTCAAGTATGCAGACATAAAGTTGCTACCCCTATCTGATACTACCTCTTTAGGAAAACCCACCCTGGAAAGGATTCCCAGGAGGGCTTTTGCCACTGCAGGAGCTGTAGTGGTCCTTAGAGGAATTGCTGCAGGATATCTTGTGGCATGGTCCACAACCATCAAGATAAACCTATTGCCTGAAGCAGTAGGAGGGTCAAGGAGGCCAACTATGTCAACCCCTACCCTTTTCATGTGCAAGAGTTAGGAGGAGCTCTCTGTGCTGCAGGGGAATGACCAATCTCCTGGCTGCTCTAGGTTTTGGGTCCCTTGCCTCTGTGTACAAGAGGTTGTCCTCCCAGTAAACTCTATGGCTGTCACTGACATCCCCATTTTGCTGCTTGACAGCCTGCTGTCTGAGACCCTCTAATGTGGGACAGGTTTGCTGTGCCACACTCAGATCTTCCCTGGCAGGCCCCCGCCACCCAAAAGCTCAGCAGTGTCTGCTGCCAGCTCATCTGGTGAAGGTTCTACACAGGGAGGAAATTCTTCTTCCTCAGAAGGAGAACTGTAGGAGGCTGGCCTGGCTTGTAGTGGGTACCAGAGGTACTTACACCTTGTGCCAGGTCCAGTTATCCCTTATTAGTGTAGAAGAGGTGTTTCTAGCAGCTAAGGCTGATAGAAGGTAGCTATAGCAAAGCAGCTTAGGCTGAACTAGGAGACATGTAAAGCTCCTACTATACCACTGGTGTCATATGCACAATATCATAAGAAAACACAATACACAGTTATACTCAAAATAAAGGTACTTTATTTTCATGGCAATATGCCAAAAGTATCTCAGTGAGTACCCTCAGTATGAGGATGACAAATATACACAAGACATATGTACACAATACCAAAATTTTGCAGTAAATAGCAAAATGAAGTAATGCAAGCAGTGTAAAGTTACAATAGATTGCAATAGGAGCACATAGGTATAGGGGCAACACAAACCATATACTCCAAAAGTGGAATGCGAACCACGAATGGACCCAAAACCTATGTGAGCTTGTAGAGGGTCGCTGGGACTGTAAGAAAACAGTGATGGTTAGAAAAATAGCCCACCCCAAGACCCTGAAAGGTAGGTGTAAAGTGCACCTACTATCCCGAGAGAGCACAGAAGTCGTGATAGGGGGATTCTGCAAGGAAAACCAACACCAGCAATGCAACAACAGTGGATTTCTGGACCTGAGTACCTGTAAGACAATGGGACCAAGTCCAAGAGTCGCGACAGTGTCGAGAGTGGGCAGGAGCCCCGGAAATGCCAGCTGAGGGTGCAAGGAAGCTGCCACCGGATGGAAGAAGCTTGGTGTTTTGCAAGAACGAAGAGGACTAGGAACCTCTCCTTTGGAGGATGGATGTCCCACATCGTGAAAAAGCTTGCAGAGGTGTTCCCATGCAGAAAGACTGCAAACAAGCCTTGCTAGCTGCAAGGGTCGCTGTTAGGGTTTTTGGATGCTGCTGTGGCCCAGTAGGGACCAGGATGTCGCCACTTGGATGAGGAGACAGAAGGGTCGCCCAGCAAGTCAGGGAGCCCTCACAGAAGGAGGTAGCACCCGCAAAAGTACCAGAACAGGCACTTAAAAGAGGAGTGAACTGGAGTCAACGCGAAGTCACAAAAGGGAGTCCCACGACGGCGGAGGACAACTCAGAAGGTTGTGCACTGCAGGTTAGAGTGTCGGGGACCCAGGTTGGCTGTGCACAAAGGAAATCCTGGAAGAGTGCACAGGAGCCGGAGCAGCTGCAAATCACGCGGTACCCAGCAATGCAGTCTAGCATGGGGATGCAAGGACTTACCTCCACCCAACTTGGACTGAAGAGTCACTGGACTGTGGGAGTCAATTGGACAGAGTTGCTCAGTTCCAGGGACCACGCTTGTCGTGCTGAGAGGGGACCCAGAGGACTGGTGATGCAGTCTTTTCGTTGCCTGCGGTTGTTTCCGTCGACCCACGGGAGATTTCTTCAGAGCTCCTGGTGCAAGAAGGAGGCTGGCTACCCCCAGAGCATGCACCACCAGGAAACAGGCGAGAAAGCCGGCAGAATGAAGTGATACAAGGTTGCAGTAGTCGTCTTTGCTACTTTGTTGTGGTTTTGCAGGTGTCTTGAGCAGTCAGCGGCTGATCCTTTGGCAGAAGGTGGAGAGGGAGATGCAGAGGAACTCTGGTGAGCTCTTGCATTCGGTATCTGAAGAATTCCCCAAAGCAGAGACCCTAAATAGCCAGAAAAGGAGGTTTGGCTACCTAGGAAGGACGATAGGCTAGTAAGAAAGGTAAGAGCCTATCAGAAGGAGTCTCTGACGTCACCTGCTATCACTGGCCACTCAGAGCAGTCCAGTGTGCCAGCAACACCTCTGTTTCCAAGATGGCAGAGGTCTGGGGCACACTGGAGGAGCTCTGGGCACCTCCCCTGGGAGGTGCAGGTCAGGGGAGTGGTCACTCCCCTTTCCTTTGTCCAGTTTTGCGCCAGAGCAGGGCTGGGGGATCCCTAATCCGGTGTAGACTGGCTTATGCAGAGATGGGCAGCATCTGTGCCCATCAAAGCATTTCCAGAGGCTGGGGGAGGCTATTCCTCCCCAGCCATCACACCTATTTCCAAAGGGAGAGGGTGCCACACCCTCTCTCAGAGGAAATCCTTTGTTCTGCCTTCCTGGGCCAGGGCTGCCTGGACCCCAGGAGGGCAGAAACCTGTCTGAGGGGTTGGCAGCAGCAGCAGCTGCAGTGGAGACCCCAGAAAGGCAGTTTGGCAGTACCCGGGTTCTGTGCTAGAGACCCAGGGGATCATGGAATCGTCTCCCCAATGCCAGAATTGCATTGGGGTGACAATTCCATGATCTTAGACATGTTACATGGCCATGTTCAGAGCTACCATTGTGACGCTATGCATAGGTAGTGACCTATGTATAGTGCACGCGTGTAATGGTGTCCCCGCACTCACAAAGTCCGGGGAATTTGCCCTGAACGATGTGGGGGTACCTTGGCTAGTGCCAGGGTGCCCACACACTAAGTAACTTTGCACCCAACCTTCACCAGGTGAAGGTTAGCCATATAGGTGACTTATAAGTTACTTAAGTGCAGTGGTAAATGGCTGTGAAATAACGTGGACGTTATTTCACTCAGGCTGCACTGGCAGGCCTGTGTAAGAATTGTCAGATCTCCCTATGGGTGGCAAAAGAAATGCTGCAGCCCATAGGGATCTCCTGGAACCCCAGTACCTTGGGTACCTCAGTACCATATACTAGGGAATTATAAGGGTGTTCCAGTATGCCAATGTGAATTGGTGAAATTGGTCACTAGCCTGTTAGTGACAATTTGGAAAGCAGAGAGAGCATACCCACTGAGGTTCTGGTTAGCAGAGCCTCAGTGAGACAGTTAGTCATCACACCAGGAACACATACAGGGCACATACTTATGAGCACTAGGGCCCTGTCTGGCAGGGTCCCAGTGACACATGGACTAAAACAACATATATACAGTGAAATATGGGGGTAACATGCCAGGCAAGATGGTGCTTTCCTACAGGGGGTAACCATGCCAAGGAGGCATTTCCTTACACAACCCCCCCCCCCCAAACGAAAGAGGATGAGACTAACCTTTCCCAAGAGAGTCTTCATTTTCTAAGTGGAAGAACCTGGAAAGGCCATCTGCATTGGCATGGGCAGTCCCAGGTCTGTGTTCCACTATAAAGTACATTCCCTGAAGGGATATGGACCACCTCAACAGTTTAGGGTTTTTTCACCTTTCATTTGCATGAGCCATCTGAGAGGTCTGTGGTCAGTTTGAACTATGAAGTGAGTACCAAAAAGGTATGGTCTCAACTTCTTCAGGGACCAGACCACAGCAAAGGCCTCCCTCTCAATGGCACTCCAACGCTGCTCCCTGGGGAGTAACCTCCTGCTAATAAAAGCAACAGGCTAGGCAAGGCCATCATCATTTGTTTGGGATAGGACTGCTCCTGTCCCATGTTCAGAGGCATCCGTCTGCACAAGGAACTGCTTAGAGTAATCTGGAGCTTTTAGAACTGGTGCTGTGCACATAGCTTGTTTCAGGGTGTCAAAGGCCTGTTGACATTCCACGGTCCAGTTAACTTTCTTGGGCATTTTCTTGGAGGTAAGTTCTATGAGGGGTTTCACTATTGATCCATATCCCTTCACAAACCTCCTATAGTACCCAGTCAAGCCAAGGAATGCCCTGGCTTGAGTCTGGGTTTTTGGAGCTATCCAGTCCAGAATATTCTGGATCTTGGGTTGAAGTGGCTGAACTTGGCCTCCACCTACAAGGTGTCCCAAGTAAACCGCAGTACCCTGCCCTATCTGACATTTAGATGCCTTGATAGAGAGGCCTGCTGCTTGCAGGGCCTGCAAAACCTTCTTCAGGTGGACCAGGTGGTCCTGCCAGTTGGAGCTAAAGACAGCAATATCATCAAGATAAGCTGCACTAAAGGACTCCAAGCCAGCGAGTTCTTGATTCACCAACCTTTGGAAGGTGGCAGGGGCATTCTTTAAGACAAAGGGCTTCACAGTAAACTGGTAGTGCCCATCAGGTGTAGAGAATGTTGTTTTCTCTTTTGCTCCTGGTGCCATTCTTATTTGAAAGTACCCTGCTGTCAAGTCAAAGGTACTCAAGTATTTGGCAGCCCCCAATTTGTCAATCAGCTCATCTGCCCTTGGAATGGGGTGAGCATTTGTCTTGGTGACAGAATGAAACCCTCTGTAGTCCACACAGAACCCCATCTCTCTCTTGCCATCTTTTGTGTGAGGTTTGGGGACCAAGACCACTGGGCTAACCCAGGGGCTGTCAGAGTGCTCAATGACTCCCAACTCCAGCATCTTGTGGACTTCCACTTTGATGCTTTCTTTAACTTGGTCAGACTGTCTGAATATTTTGTTTTTGACATGCATGCTGTCTCCTGTGTCCACATCATGGGTACACAGGAGTGTCTGAGCAGGGGTTAGGGAAAATAACTCAGCAAACTGCTGCAGTCAGCTTCCTGTTGACCAGAGAGGGTGTCTGAGTAGATCACTCCATCTACTGAGCCATCTTTAGGGTCAGTGGAGAGGAGATCAGGGAGAAGTTCACTCTGCATCCTGGTCCTCATCTCTAACCATTAACATGTTTACATCTACCCTGTCATGGAAGAGTTTTAGGCGATTAACATGGATCACCCTCTTGGGGGTCCTGCTAGTGCCTAAGTCCACCAAGTAGGTGACCTCACTCTTCTTCTCTAGCACTGGGTAAGGGCCACTCCATTTGTCCTGAAGTGCCCTGGGAACCACAGGCTCCAGAACCCAGACTTTCTGCCCTGCTTGAAACTCAACCATAGCAGCCTTTTGGTCATACCACATCTTCTGAACTTGTTGGCTGGTCTCAAGGTTTTTACTTGCCTTTTCCATGTACTCTGCCATCCAGGAACGTAGGCCTAGTACATAGTCCACGATATCTTGCTTAGGCTCATGAAGAGGTCTCTCCCAGCCTTCTTTCACAAGAGCTAGTGGTCCCCTAACAGGATGGCAAAACAGAAGTTCAAAGGTGGAAAACCCTACTCCCTTCTGAGGCACCTCTCTGTAGGTGAAAAGCAGGCATGGCAAGAGGACACCCATCTCCTTTTGAGTGTTTCAGGTATCCCCATGATCATGCACTTCAATGTCTTGTTAAATCTCTCAACAAGACCATTGGTTTGTGGATGGTATGGTGTGGTGAATTTGGAAGCCACCCCACACTCATTCCACATGTGTTTTAGGTAAGCTGACATGAAGTTGGTACCTCTGTCAGAAACCACCTCCTTAGGAAATCCCACTCTGGTAAAAATACCAATGAGTGCTTTGACTACTGCAGGGGCAGTAGTGGACCTAAGGGGAATTGCTTCAGGGTACCTTGTACCATGATCCACTACTACTAAGATATACTGATTCCCTGAGGCTGTGGGAGGTTCAAGTGGACCCACAATATCCACTCCCATTCTTTCAAAGGGGACCCCCACAACTGGAAGTGGAATGAGGGGGGCCGTAGGGTGGCCACCTGTCTTACCACTAGCTTGACAGGTGGCAGAGGAGGCACAAAACTCCTTTACTTTCTGGGACATGTTGGGCCAATAGAAATGGTTGACTAATCTCTCCCATGTCTTGGTTTGTCCCAAATGCCCAGCAAGTGGAATGTCATGGGCTAAGGCCAGAATGAACTCCCTAAACTCCTGAGGCACTACCACTCTCCTAGTGGCACCAGGTTTTGGATCTCTTGCCTCAGTGTAAAGGAGTCCATCTTCCCAATAGACCCTGTGGGTTCCACTGACATTTCCTTTGGTTTCCTCAGCAGCTTGCTGCCTAAGGCCTTCAAGAGAGGGACATGTTTCTTGCCCCTTGCACAGTTGTTCCCTTGTGGGCCCCCCTGTGCCCAAGAACTCAACCTGATACGGTTCCAACTCTATGGGCTCAGTTCCCTCAGGGGATAGAACTTCTTCCTTAGAAGAGAGGTTCTTTTTATTTTTCTGTGCTGAAGCTGGTTCCCCAGTCGTCTTTTCTTTTCTCTTGGAGGGTTGGGCCATTATTCCAGACTCCAACACCTCTTTTTCATCCTGAGCTCTGCACTGTGCCCCAGTCTTGACACACACCAATTCAGGGATACCCAGCATAGCTGCATGAGTTTTGAGTTCTACCTCAGCCCATGCTGAGGACTCCAGATCATTTCCAAGCAGACATTCAACTGGTATAGCAGAAGAGACTACCACCTGTTTCAGGCCAGTGACCCTTCCCCACTCTAAAGTTCCCATAGCCATGGGATGTACTTTAGTCTGTCAGCATTGGTGACTGGATAAGTTTGTACAGTCAGGTATTGTCCTGGGGAAACCAGTTTGTCTGTCACCATAGTGACACTGGCACCTGTATCCCTCAGGGCCTCTAATCTAGTCCCATTAATAAAGAGCTGCTGCCTGTATTTTTGCATGTTAGGCGGCCAGGCAGCTAGTGTGGCTAAGTCCACCCCACCCTCAGAGACTAATGTAGCTTCAGTGTGAACCCTGATTTGCTCTGGGCACACTGTTGACCCCACCTGGAGACTGACTATTCCAGTGCTAACTGGAGTAGTAGTTGAAGTGGAACCTTTCTAGGGACAGGCTTTGTCTCCAGTTTTGTGTCCATGCTGACTACAGCTGCGACACCAGGCCTTTTTGGGATCAAAGTTCTTACCCTTGTACCCAAATGAGGATTGTGAAGAGTCTTTGGACCCACCCTCATGAGCTGGTTTTTGGGGCCCTGTAGAAGACTCTTTACTTTTTCCCTTGGATGTCTCAACAGACTTCCCCTGGGGAGGCTTTGTGACCCCTTTCTTTTGGTCAACCTGTAAGGAAATGGCTCCCTGTTGCAGTTACCCCCCACTGTTTGCTTGATACTGATGCTGACTTGACAGAGAAGTGTGCTGGGACCCTGCTAACCAGGCCCCAACACCAGTGTTCTTTCACTTAGAATGTACCATTCTTTCCACAATTGGCACACCCCTGGCACACAGGTAAGTTCCTTGTAAAAGGTACCAGTGGTACCAAGGGCTCTGTGACCAGGGAAGGTCCCTAAGGGCTGCAGCATATGTTGTGCCACCCTAAGGGACCCCTCAGCTAACACATGCACACTGCCATTGCAGATTGTGTGTGTTGGTGGGGAGAAAAAGGCAAAGTCGACATGGCATCCCCCTCAGGATGCCATGCACACAAAATGCTGCCTGTGGCATAGGTAAGTCACCCCTCTAGCAGGCCTTATAGCCCTAAGGCAGGGTGCCCTATACCACAGGTGAAGGCATAGCTGCATGAGCAATATGCCCCTACAGTGTCTAAGTCTATTCTTAGACATTCTAAGTACAGTGTGGCCATATTAAGTAAACGGTCTGGAAGTTTGTCAAAAACGAACTCCACAGCTCCATAATGGGTACACTGAATACTGGGAAGTTTGGTATTAAACTTCTCAGAATAATAAAACCACACTGATGCCAGTGTTGGATTTAATACAAAATGCACACAGATGGCATCTTAGAGATGCCCCCTGTATTTTACAAAATCCTTTAGTGCACGACTGACTGGTCTGTGCCAGCCTGCTGCTGAGAGACGAGTTTCTGACGCCCTGGCGTGAGAGCCTTTGTGCTCTCTGAGGACAGAAACAAAAGCCTGCTCTGGGTGGAGGTGCTTAACACCTCCCTCTGCAGGATCTGTAACACCTAGCAGTGAGCCTCAAAGGCTCAGGCTTCGTGTCACAATGCCCCAGGGCACTCCAGCTAGTGGAGATGCCCGACCCCTGGACACAACCCCCACTTTTGGCGGCAAGTCCACAGGAGATATTGAGAAAAACAAGGAGGAGTCACCCACCAGTCAGGACAGCCCCTAAGGTGTCCTGAGCTGAGGTGACCCCTGTATTTAGGAATCCTCCATCTTGATTTTGGAGGATTCCCCCAATAGCAATAGGGATGTGCCCCCCTCCCCTCAGGAAGGAGGCACAAAGAGGGTGTAGCCACCCTCAAGGACAGTAGCCATTGGCTACTGCCCTCCCAGACCTAAACACACCCCTAAATTCAGTATTTAGGGGCACCCCAGAACCCAGGAAATCAGATTCCTGCAACCCGAAGAAGCAAGAAGGACTGCTGACCTACAAGCCTGCAGAGAAGGAGGAAGACGACAACTGCTTTGGCCCCAGCCCTACCGGCCTGTCTCCAACTTCGAAAACCTGCAACCAGTGATGCATCGGACAGGGACCAGTGACCTCTGAAGCCTCAGAGGACTGCCCTGGACTAAAGGACCAGGAAACTCCCATGAACAGCGGCCCTCTTCAAAACCTGCAACTTCTTTGCAACAAAGAAGCAACTTCCAAAGACTTAATGTTTCCTGACGGAAGCGTGAGAGTTCACACTCTGCACCCGACGCCCCCGGCTCGACCTGCAGAAAACAAACACCTCAGGGAGGACTCTCCGGCAACTGCGAGCCCGTGAGTAACCAGAGATGACCCCTTTGAGCCCCCACAGCGACGCCTGCAGAGAGAATCCAGAGGCCCCACCTGACCGCGACTGCCTGTAACAAGGGACCCGACGCCTGGAACAACACTGCAACTGCAGCTCCCAGGACCTGAAGGAACCGAACTTCAGTGCAAGAGCGACCCCCATGCGACCCTCTGCCTAGCCCAGGTGGTGGCTACCCCGAGGTGCCCCCGTGCCTGCCTGCATCGTTGAAGTGACCCCCGGGTCCCTCCATTTCTTTCTATCTAAAACCCAACGCCTGTTTGCACACTGCACCCAGCCGCCCCTCTGCCACTGAGGGTGTACTTTCTGTGCCTTCTTGTGTGTCCCCCCGGTGCCCTACAAAACCCCACTGGTCTACCCCCCAAGGACGCAAGTACTTACCTGCTGGCAGACTGGAACCAGAGCACCCCTGTTCCCCATAGGCGCCTATGTGTTTTGGGCACCTCTTTGACCTCTGCACCTGGCCGGTCCTGAGGTGCTGGTGTGATAACTTTGGGGTTGCCTTGAACCCCCAACGGTGGGCTGCCTATGCCCCAACTTTCAGACTTGTAAGTGTTTTACTTACCTTCAAAACTAACCTTTACTTACCTCCCCCAGGAACTGTTGATTTTTGCAGTGGTCACTTTGAAAATAGCTTATTGCCATTTTTACAAAGACTGTACATGATATTGTTTTCATTCAAAGTTCCTAAAGCATCTAAGTGAAGTACCTTACATTTAAAGCATTAACTGTAAATCTTGAACCTGTGGTTCTTAAAATAAACTAAGAAAATATGTTTTTCAATATAAAAACCTATTGGCCTGGAATAAGTCTTTGAGTGTGTGCTCCTCATTTATTGCCTGTGTGTGTACAATAAATGCTTAACACTACCCTTTGATAAGCCTAATTGCTCGACCACACTACCACAAAATAGAGCATTAGAATTATCTCTTTTTGCCACTATCCTACCTCTAAGGGGAACCCTGCAGAGATGCAGCATTGGTCTGCTGCATCTCTGATGCTAGCCCCAAAATGGCATTAATGATGATTGTCTGCCCTACAGAGATGGTTCTCAGGAGGTCAATAGCCTCCTCTGTGAGGGCAGCAGGGCTGACTGGGACAGGGGAAGAGGTTCCTGAGATGAAGGAGACGCCCACCCTTCTGGGTGAGCGGGCACGGGCAACTCGGTGGGGAGCTAATGGGAGGGCGGTGATGAAATGGGGGGTGGCGGAAGATGACACAGTAGGAGTGGGCCCACTAGGGTCCGCCACCGCCAGGGAGCCCCCATCGGAGTTGGTATCGGAGTCGCGACCTCCAGTGGTAGTTGCCTCACCCGTGGTACTCCCCTCGCCCTCCAACCCACTGGTCCCCTTGGCGTCGGACGACTCTGCCTCAGAGGACCTGTGGACCACTGCATCCCCACTCGCTGGAGCCTCAGCTCCCTCGCCAGATGATGCTGATGTACACAGACAACACAAGAGAACATGGATGAGGAGACAAAAAAGTAGAGACATATGTAAATAGCTGAATTGAGTGAACATAGTGGTTCATACATACACCCACCCAGAAGACCCTCCAACAGGCAGCACCTACCACTCTACCCATGGCAATGCCCTTGACTAGTGCCCAGAACCCTGCTCTACAGCCATTCCCCAAATAACCTAAGGACCCGACGTGTATGAGACCTGACCAAAACACCCCTACTCCCCACAGGGGCCATAATGTAGATGGACATCAGTCAGAGTCCCTGCAACTCAGCAGCATAAACCCGAATGCACACACAGACATCCATCAAGGGTCAAAAATATGGTATGTGTACTCACCCCCTTGTGACTGCTGTGCAGCCTTCAAGCGCCCATCCAGGTCTGGGTACGCCACCGCCAGGATGCATAGCATAAGGGGGCTCAGTGCCTGACAGGCACCCGTTCCCCGTTGGGAGGACTTCCCCCCGCTGGGCCTCGCAGATTTTTCATGCCCAGCGCCGCTGGTCCTCCCACCTCTTCCTGCAGTGGGTGCTCCGCCGGTTGTAGACCGCCAGAGTCCGCACCTCCTTGGCGATGGCATGCCAAAGTGCTCTCTTCTGGTGGGCGCTTACCTATAAGGGACACACAGAAATGTAACACAGAGTTCAGGCCCTGGCAAAACATATACAGCTGGCTATACGTCCACTATGGGACTGACAGTACAAACGGACTAAGAGCACATACACACCCAGCATGTCAGGAATCCTGGCCCATCCCGGGTCAGAGGTGCACACATGTCAGCTGCCAACACCAACCATTACACACATCCATGGCCCAAAATCCTCCTACTCACCTGTACCTCTGGCTGTCCGTAGAGCTTGACGTACAGGGGCAGGACCCCGTCCACAAGCCTCTCCAATTCCTTTTGGGTGAAGGCCGGGGCCCTTTCCCCTGCAACACGTGCCACTTCCATGACCAGAGGCAGGACACAGCAGTACACTCAGTGGAGTACCTGCTTGCATGAGATCAGGGAGTCAAGTGAAGTTTGGGTGACGAGTTGGCATATGCACCGCGGTGGTGTGCACCGTCACCGCGGCGGCTATCATGATATGGCAGGATTCCCCATTGACATCCATGTTAACCAATGAATTTGCGCACGGCGGTAAACACCGCCTTACACTGTTACGCCAACCGCTAGCAGTATGAGGTCACTTCCACAACAACAGTTCTGGATTACATGGGGCAGACATTTTGGCAAAAATTACGCATTTAGAAAACTTCCATCTGCACAATGCAGGCCCTACTGTTCCCCAAACACCCAAAGGCATGTGACAATTAACATTACCTCACCTGATAAGCCCTGATCTATCATTGCGGTCAAGTTTATGTTATCTCAAACTCATAATGCATTTGTCTTGCGACAATCCAGCCAGCAGTGCTCAAAGACTGACAATGTGTGCCGATGTATGTGTGTTCCTCATACGTGTTTCCTACTCCTCCTACGTACAGACCCTTGTGGCGAGAAAGGGCTCCATCGGTGTACAGACCACTTGTGGATTTGCGGACCATGGTGGAGCGTAACATCATTATCAATTACAGACTCACCCGTGAAACTATTCTTGAACTTTTTGCATTAATGGATCCTGCACTGACTCCGGCAAATCGTAATCAGCATGCCATCCCTACTGAAGTGCAGGTGCTTTCTGCACTCCATTTCCTGGCCACGGGCTCATTTCAAGTGGCAGTGGGCATGGGTGCTGGTTTTTCACAGCCAATGTTCAGTATCATACTGACGAGATTCCTGAATGCATTTGTACGACACCTGCAGTCCTATTTGAGGTTTCCCCAAAGTACTGACCTCCCTGCAATCAAGTCGGACTTCTATGCCTTTGCCAACATACCCCATGTGAAAGGTGCCATCGATGGCACCCACATACCTATAATCCCCCCAACAGTAAGTGAACAGGTGTACAGAAACAGGAAGAACTTTCACTCCATGAACATTCAATTGGTGTGTACTGCAGACCAATACATCACAAATGTGAATGCCATGTTCCCTGGTTCAGTCCATGATTCATTTGTGCTGAGAAACAGTAGTGTGCACACAGAAGATGGAACAACTACAAGAGGACAGAGGGTGGATCATAGGTAGGTGTTTCTGTCACTTATTGCCACCTTGCAGCCAGCCAGCCTGTCTGCCTCTGAGGCTTGTCATTTAAAGTTGTGTTGTGCACCTTTTTCTAGGTGATTCTGGCTATCCCAGCTTGCATTGGCTCCTGACACCAGTGAGGAATCCTGGAACAGATGCTGAGAGGAATTCCAATAAGGCCCATGGATGTACTAGGAGGGTGATAGAACGCACAATAGTTCTCCTGAAGGCTAGATTTTGTTGTATACATATCTCTGGCGGTTCCCTGGCCTATGGCCCTGAAAAGGTGTGTAGAATAGTGGTGGTCTGCTGCATGCTGCACAACGTGGCTGTGAGAAATTCTATCCCCCTCTTGGAGGAGGAGGGTTCTGTATATCCAGACCAGCTTCCTCAGAGACGGGACAAGAGTGATGGTGATGATGAGGAAGGGGAAGATGTAAATTCCAGGACCCAACTGATACAACTCTACTTCCAGTAACTATGTGGGACAATTGGATAAGATTGGTGCCTGTGCATCATACTATCAGTGTGCCTTGTCATCTGGGGGGGTTGGAATATAATTATTGCCACTCTGTCCAGGACTATACAGGACAGCATACAATTTACTGTATAGTTTCTAGACATATTTAGGCAAAACAACATGTAAGGCGAGTGGTGCATTTCATGCTACGCAGGTACAAATAAAGGAGTTATCAACCAGTTGCATCCTTACTTCACTTTGTTCACACATAATGACAGGGTACATTGTAACTGGTGTGATATGTGTTTTATTTGGTGCAGGGATACATTTGTGCAAATTACAGTGATGCCAGTGGGCCAATGGTGGCTATCAAAAATGGCAACATGGTGGCAGCATTGTTGGCAGTATTGTTAGGTCCATCCATGCTTACATGAGTTTTTAATTATTGGTAACACTGTTTGGTGGTTGATTGAGTGGGATAGTTGGTGGACAGCTTTTTGCAGAGTCACTTCTTAGAGGGGGCCTTGTTCTTGGCAGGTGTTCCAGTGCCATATCTTGGCCTGAGGGTCTGTTTGGGCGTCTGATGTTGGCCTGTAGGGGATGAGATGGATGTCCCCTGTGTTGCCTCAGAGGGTAGTACATGTGTAGTTGCTGCTGATGCTCTTATTGTCCGGTCTGTCTCCTGTGCTGTAGTGGGGGCTTCCTGTTCTGTGTGGGCCTCAGGCTGTGTTTGTACAAGCTGCAGCAGCGCACCTGCTATGCTGGGCATTGTGGCATTGTGCTGTTTCCACTGCTCCATGGTCTCTTGGTGGTGTGCTTGCTGCATCCTCTGACTCTGCTCCAGGGTGGATGCTATCTGGGCCAATCTGTCCTGGGTATGGTGGTAGGCTCCCAGGACCGCCAAAATTATGTCCTGGGCTGCAGAATCCATCATGTGGCCTCCCCGCTGGGCCAGTGATGCCCTCCCACTGGGCCTAGCCCCTGTGCCTGTGTCCCCTGCACAGGTCTGGCAGTAACACTTGTACTGGGGCCATCGTCTTCCTGCCTGTTGGTAGGGGGTGAATGTGGCCTCTGTACCTGTGTTCCACCAGTCTGTGGCCTGGATACACAGGTGTGGGGACGGTTGCCCTGTCCTGATGTTATTAGCTGGGTGGTAGGGGTGTCAGTGGTATCCTGGGTGGGGCTTCTGGATGGTGACATTCCAGGACTGTGTGAGGGGCCAGCCTGCTCATCAGTGTCCAGGGTTCCATCTCCAGTGTTCTGTGAGGTTCCACTGTCTCCCTGTGGTCACTGCCACTCCTTGTCCTTTCCGTCAGGGTGGCATGGGTGGTGGTGCCTGTTGGGGGAAATGGACATGTCTGTTACATTTGCATGGTCGGATGGGGGGGCAGGGGCCTGGACGGGTTTGTGCAGCTTACACACCTTGGGGCCATGCAGGATGCTTTGGTGGGGTTAGCATTGCTTTTAGCTTAGGATGTAGAGGTGCATTGTGGGTGTTATAGGCCACTGTGTTTCCTTGCAGGGGTGGGTGGCTGTACACAGGGGGAGGTATGTGGGCCTGTTAGTGGTTTTGTGGGCATGCAGGGGGAGTGGATTCAGTGCCTGTGGGCGGGGTGGGGTAGTGGTCCTGGTGGGTGTTGGAGGGGTGGGGTGGTGCATGCTTTACAGGTGTGATGGATATGGGGTAAATGTAAACAACTTACCCGAGTCCATTCCTCCAGTGAGTCCAGTGAGGCCTTCAGGGTGCAGGATGGCCAGTACCTTTTCCTCCCAGTCAGTGTAGTCGGGTGGTGTTGGTGGAGGTCCTCCCCCAGTCTTCTGGACTGTAATGTGGTACCTGAATGCCATGGCCCTGACCTTCCCCGGCAGGTGGTTCCATCTCTTGGGGATGTCGTCCCTGGTGCGTGGATGGTGTCCCACTGCGTTGACCCTGTTGACTATCGTCTGCCATAGCTCCATCTTCCTGATGATGTGTGTGTGCTGCACCTGAGCCCCGAATAGTTGTGGCTCGACCTTCAGGATCTCGTCCACCTTGGTCCTTAGCTCCCTTTCTGTGGAGTGTGGGTGTTTGGGGGGTGCCATGGTGCGTGTCGTGTATGGTGTTTGGTGTGGATCTCGGTGAGGGTGCTCTTCTGTGGTTGGGTGTGAGTATCGTGGATTGTGGCATTCGGTGTCTGCCTCTGGTGATCTCTGTCTTCGTTGGTCTACTTTCATTGCAAAGGATTGTGGGGTGTGTCTGTGGGTGTTTTATGGTGTTGTGGATGTGTGTCAGGTGTGTGAGTTTCTAACTTATCCAATGTGTGCATTTCTTACTGTTGGTCCACTTGCCGCCCGTGGCGGTCTGTACCGCCAATGGTCGTTCGGCTTCTACTGACTGCCAAGGTGATTTGTGCATCATTATTTAGAGGGTGGGGTATGGGTGTGCTCGGCGGTGGTGGGGTAGGAGGTCCAGCACTTCCGCCGACAAGGTCCTGGCGGAGACTGGTGGACTGATGATTTTTGTTGGAATCAGTTTTTTGGTTCATTATATGGCTGGTTTCTGTTCACCGCCAATGGCGGTCTTCTGTTCACCTTCGCCACGGCGGTCAGCGGTGTTTACCGCCGTGTTCATAATGACCACCATAGTTTGGAACCATACAGAATACTAATCTTGATCATGGCCTGGAATTGTTTTTAATGTCACTGCCAGCCAGTGGTGGTCCCCCAGGTATGTAGTTGTAAGCCAATAAGACATGCTATTTTTCATAAGATGTGATCGATGTTTAAATTCTCTTTTCTGATAGAGACTTCTAAAAGCAGACTTCACAGTTTGTGAATTTCCCAAAGTGCCATACTGGAATCTGAACTTTTCTGAGCAATTCCCTAGCCTGTCGACAGGTGGCATTATGTGGCTTCGCATCACATCCATCCCACCCAGTGTCGCATGGGCTCTCATTATTCTAAATGAGACTACTGGATTTCTAGGCAGCAGGATCGATAACGGTGTGGGGGACTGAGTCTGATCCACGTGTAAAGAACTCTGTCACCCTAAATCCGGTTTTTGCTCCGGCTAACTAGCAGTGCCTCATTCCTCCCATGAGGAAGGAATGATTTGGCAGCCGAGCCGTATCTTTGGAACTTCCCAGGGAAGTCGTGGTCACTCAGATCCAAACCAACTCTCTTATTTCCAATATGATCTCATATACAAATGACAAAGACAGTATAAGTTTTATATAATGTTTTAATAAAACTACTGTATTTTAGATATTAAGGCGTGAGCCGCAATAACCAGAACGGTACAACACAGTAGGATTGAAATAGTCACCAGGAGAGTAAAACATAAGAACAAAGCTATCATATTGTCTAACAGTTTCTACTCTCCCTCTGCTTGTTCTATTTTAGAGCACAGCATGTTAGGCTTCTAGCTTGCCTGTCAGAATCACTGTGGAGACATCAGCCCTCATACCTGAGCAAAGACCTGTGATCTTGGTTCAGCATCTGCAACGAGGCAGTCAGCGTCTAGTTGTGGTTCCCTGGTCGGAATCTCCCTCTTGCGTGTATTGGGACAAGGAAGTGATTTTATAACTAACATGTCATCGTGATCACAAAATGACCCTACGCAGGAATGCCAAGTCTAAACTCCTACCACGTCTATCGGCAATGTACCAGACTGCATCCTTGACTGAAGCACAGAATAAATATGTTATGGAGAACTCCAGTGCTGAAGTAGGCAAAACAGTGTGATATGAATAAAAAACAACACCGTAGAACTGGCTATTTGAAAAATAACAGTACGAAGCCTAATAAAAAGCATGTAGAGCAAAGTGCACAGAGGCTCTAAGCTTTCAGCAAATGAATAAAATATATTCAGGGCAAAGTGCACAAAGGCCTAAAGCCTGAAGCTAAAGCGCAATGAATACGTAAAACTGACCACACTACACCCTCCCCTTGTCGGTAGCAAGTGGCTCCAATAATATAAAAGGATGCCCTAAATATAAACAATATATAAAATCATATATTTCGACAAGGTGAGAAGACAACAAAGTCATAAATTTAGGAAACATGTGACCATAAAACCGAATTCAATATTGTGTCAATTTCGTAAGAGAGAACAAAATCCAATAGTCAAACAGAAGCAACAGAACGCAGGAGTTCCTCCACTTCGATATATGTCAATACCGGAAGATCCACGCCACAAAGTACCATGGAGCAGGTGTGGTCCAAAGCCCCAAAACCATTCAGGGCGGCACCCCGTGCAGGGCCCATGAAAGAGACAATACCATCTTCCTCCAGGAAGGGAATCTCATAAACCGCCTCACGAAGCAAGCGCATCCGTAGTGCACAAGTCTGGGAATGAGCCCTAATCGGGAACATCAACAGATCAGTATCGACCATTGGAGGGCGCTGCAGTGAGAGACAGAGAGCCAGTGCATGTTCAAACGAGCACCAAAGGCATCGAAACACGGGTTGCACACAATCCAAAACCAGTCTGAATGACAGAGACCAGTCACACTCCAAATGTCCCAGGAGTGTTGCTCCAAAATGCTGCATCATGCGTTCACGACACAGCTGCGCTGACGGGAGCAGCAATACAGGATTTCGCCGTGACGGGACAGCCATTGCGAAAAAATAGCAACACCAGCAAGACTCCAGCCAATAAAGCCAAAGTAATCGGGAAACCCCCAAAAATGCTTCCGAAAATAGAATGTATAGCCGAAGGTATCAAACCGAATATGAAGAGAAGGTGTGAGTAAAACCAACACCAACGGCTTTGAAAAAATGTGCAATACCAGCAGTGCTGGATGCATTAAATATACGTCCCACCAGTTCACCGAAGTGACTTGGAAAGTTAGTATTCAAAAGGGACTGTATCTCCGCCGATGACCTTGCCACCTGAAGTGCGTAGGTCTCGCTAGCAGATGTAAGGGCCACATGCTTTTGAAACAATAAAGCTTTTAGCTGACTCAACTTGTCGAAATCAACCTTGGAAGTAGCAATATGAGGCCAGATGTCCGCTACCTCCCTAATTTGAGTGGGGGGAAACAACACATTCCCGCAGCACGTAACGGCCTTGTTGACAACGACAATGTAAACTATTCCGGCACGCATGCCACAGCAGCGTTCGCTGTTAAGAACAATGTAACTGCCGTTAGAAAGCACCTGGAAAGTGTTTTTAATAACCGGGACTGGAACTCCCCTCAGATAACAAGCTAAGTTAGCAATCGAAGCGTTACACGCCCCGTGCAAGGACAGCTGTTTACAAACCATTGAATGGCTGACAGAAGTTTCGCATTCGCTGCCGCTAAGAAAAACCTCCCTCAAACCATTAACACATCTGTACTGAAAGGGAAGCTCCCACACCTCGTGTATGTAACTGTCTCCCAATAGTTCATATCTACCCACCGGAATGTGCTTCAAACAAGAAGTAAATTGCAGAGTGGAGATAGGCAAATTAATTACCCCATGAATCAACCCCTCAGCTGACGGAATCTCAGCCACCGTGAAAGGCAGTTTCTCCACTTTCTCAATATTCAACATAACATATGTCGCTTCCTTTTTAGCCATCAGTTATTGCTGACGAGTCAAATTAAAGGAGATAAAGATCTCTCTGGCACGAACGTGCTGCCATGGAACGCGACCCGCCTTCAAGGTCTGTAGAGTCCAACCCAGCTGCATGATGGACCGTGTCTGACTCTGCCCATGATATAAAGAAGACATGTCCGATTTAATAATGTCAATGGCAGAGGAAGCAATGCTGTCAATCGTGTAAACACGGTCAGAAAGGGTATGCATGCCATTATCAACAACAGACAAAGTCTGCATCAGGTTTTCCTGATCAATCTGCCGCAACCGGGCTGCAGCCTCTTGTTGCGAAAGCTTCCAAATCTCATTATAAACTTCGGATAAGAACCTTTTCTTCCGTGGTACTTTGGGACCTGACAAAAAATCTTGTAAATCAGTATCATTCGACAGTAACGTGAGATGTGATTTAACTGCATCCAGCGTGGATGACTTCAACCATTGCTGACAAAGCTTCCCCACGCTGTATGTAGTTATAATATCAGCATGTTCTGGTGAAATGTAACAAGGGTCTGCCCTACTAGTCCTGAACCCCCCTGAAGAGGTGACAAAACGTTGATGACACACATTAGTGTCTACAGGCCATAATAACCACCCGCCTGGATGTAACGATGAAATGTTAAGCGTACCATTCTGGACCCAATGTGTACATTCACTAAAAGTAGCATTCACATAGTGCTGCCAATTTTTTAATTTAGAAGGGACAGGTATACTAGGCAAATTCAACTCCTTAATTGTCGCTAAGCCCAAACAGCTAGTCTGTTGTACTGTGTCAATGAGGAAAATCATCTGCACAGGGATAATACATGCTCTAAATAACGTGTTCCTGCATTGCATCTGCCAATTTTTCGAACCCCAAACACTTTTCAAGTCAACAGTTTTAAACCAGTATTCATACCCCTCGACCGAAAGTTTAGATACAAACAAATTTGAATACAGCAATTTAGTATCGGTCAATAACATTTGCTTATTAGAATACGGTGCAACTTTAAAATAGTAGGACTTAGCATTTCGTTGATCATGCCCAGAAAAATATGCAAATTTATCATAATACGTTTTCGAACTCCCTTGTGGAGGAGTCGAGCAATGTTCCCATTGCACATAATTAAACATGGACTTAGGGCTACTAGCTTTATGAATAAAGTGGTGTCCATAATAGTTGTAGCAAAACATGTCACCATGATTATCTCTAAATTGGTAAGCATCTTCATCGTCATAGACAGTATAATATTGCAAATCTGTTAGCATAGAATCTACTGTCTTCACATCCCAATCATCAGAAACAATGCCAGGTATAACAATATCATTCATTGATAACTTGAGGACATACGGTATTTGAATCAATTCAGTGGGACCATATATATCAAACATTACTTTATCCCACACAATCCCATCCGGAATTGGTATTGCAGAAATGTTTACAGTGGACAAGTCTCTTCGAACCATATGAGACGAAAAATGCGGTTTTAACACAGTCTCCACGTGCTCAATGTCAGATCGATCAGGAAGAAAATGACCATGTATTATCAGAAAAAAAGTAACCACAAATCCCAACCATAATAAAAGAGTCATCACGGCCAAAAACAGCCACAAATAGTTCCAAGGAAAAACAAAATATGTGCGTTTAAGCCAATCCAGCATCCGACGTGGACCGTGGACAGAAGACATCGAGGACGAGGAGCCAGACACATCATTATCAGCGTTGTTGAAGCAGCCAGAGGCAGTTCTAGCAAAAGGTGCAACTGTGAACAAAGAAGCAGATGGAGGCTCTCGCCTTGGCACGCTATAAACCACATGTTCAGAAACATCAGTAGAACGTACAGCAATTTGATCAAAAGATTCCATATTAATCGTCGTCGTGGAACAATCGCAAGATCATCATCCACCCTCCCCAAGCTCGGAGAGGAAACAGCGTCGGCGAAAATCACCTGCAGCGGGACTTCTTCCCCAGTAGTGAGAGGGATTCCGGAACTACTGGGTGTCCCTCTTGGTCTGCTGTGCAGAATCGGCCACATGTTGTAACTTGACATTATCAATGGAAACTAAGCGATTTCCTTTGGCCCCTTGCAGCGGCGGTAAAATCACAGTTCTCGTGCCGCTTACCCCCAACACAGGGACAGGTGCTCGATAAGAAGGACCAAATTATTTTTTAACTGCGACCTTTTCACGCACTAGATCCCCAATCCTGGGTATCCAACCAGTAGGCGTTACTGGCTCATCCTTAATTTCTGAGGAGGCAGCACTGGCAGAAGAGTTATCTTCACGGAACTGTTGTAAATCCTGCAAAACAGTGACACGATCATTTATGTCAAAGGGCGTATCTGCCGCCTCCACACCAGGACCATCTAGATCAGGAACATACATTCGTGTTCCAAACAGGCACTCATATGAAGTACGACCCCCCAGTGACCTTCTAGGCAAGTTATTAAGTGCTCTCTGTACTCCATATAGGTGGGCTAGCCAACCACGACCCGTACCTATAACCCTGGCCGTTAAGGATTGCTTTAAATCCCGATTTAAACGCTCCACAACAGAATTTCCCTCGGGATGAAATGGAGACGAGAACTGGAGTTGGACCCCCAACGAAGCCATGGTGTCCCTGAATGCCTTAGAGGCAAAAGCAGGGCCCTGGTCCGAATGAAAAGCTGCAACTGCAAATGTATCGACAAAGATGCGCAAATCTTTAATAACAGTTCGAGCGTCAGCCGAGCGTTGTGGCCATACCCACACAAATCTGGAGCACGAATCCACAGCAACCAATATATATTTGTATGCACTATCTGGTGTCAGCGGACCACAATGATCCAAGTACACACACTGTAAAGGCTTATTTGAAATCAGAAGGGGCGTCTGCTGCGGGCGTCTAGCCGACGATGCTTTAATTTGTTGACAAACGTCACAACAAAGGACATATTGCTTCATCTCTTTATAGAGACCAAGCCACCAGTAACGAGCCTGTAAAAGTGAAATCGTGGCAGCCACCCCAGCATGTGCAGAAGCCACCCCCTCATGTGCTGCAGAAATTAATCGAGGTCTCTCAATTTTATTGGGAATTTCACGTACACCAATGCCTGGAATTGTAACAGTAGCATTCAGCGCACCATTCAAGCAGTAACTATATTTAGAAGGAAATCCTTTAGGAAAGGGCGTGCCATCAGCCGTAGCCTTTATGGCAGCCGAAATTTCTGTGTCTGGTTTGGAACTCGAACGAGTCACTGCGGCCACAGTGGCGACAGCCACTGCCGATTTTGCGGCTTCATCAGCCAAAGTATTCCCAGCAACGTGTATTCCAACGCGCTGGTGTCCAAGTGTATGCACAACATGGACGTTAGGAAGCGTTTCCTTCAGATCCGCAACCTTACCCCACAACATTTTATGTTTAATGGTGTTGCCTTTAGAATCTCTGAACCCATTCATCCTCCAATAGTGTAGATATTCATTGAAAGACTGTACACAGTAGTAGGAGTCACAGACCAGCAAGGTCAAAATCGCCTGATCCGCGTGCTCCAACGCTAACAATAGAGCTTTGAGCTCAACCAGCTGTGCCGTGCAATCTCCCAAGGTTTTAGTATAAGTATGTCGGGGGCAGAACACTTCCCCCTCCATAGTGCCGCTCACCACCGCACATGCAGCAGAATACTGTTATTTAGTCCCAACCGCTGGTTGCGCCGAGCCATCGGTATACATGACCACTTGATATTGGTCAATAGGCAACGTACCAGCAGGAACAGGGTATTCCATCTCATATTGAAGAAATTCTTGAGTCTGCAGCTTAGGGTCAAATATGTAATCTACATCAGTGGCTGTCAAAGACGTAGCCCATTGTATCCATCGCGGGTGTAAAGCTTTCGAATTTGGAACACTCGCTTTTGTAACTGCCTCTAAGGCCGGAATCGGGGAAACGACAATGATGCGTTGGCCCTGGGCAAGCGGTCTTTCTTTAATAACAGCCATCTGTACTGCAGTGAGTATTTTCTCAGTCTGTGCAAATCGTTGTTCTGCAGCAGAATACAAGTGAGACTTGTATGCAATCAGGACTGTCTCCCCCTCATTAAAGGTGACATATGTAAACCCAACAGCCCCAGGTATCACCCTGATGACTAAATGTGTCTTATTGTCCCGTGTGTGTAAGTGTTTAACTGCTAAGAGATCAGTCTGTAACTCTCGTAGTATGTGTGTATGTTCAATCGTCCAAAATCTACTCGAAAAATTCGGGCGAATCAACTCGTATAAGGGTTTTATACGGGTCGCATAATCAGGAATGTAAGTTCTGCCAAAATTCAGAAACCCCAACAATGACTGGAGCTTCCGAACCGTATTAGGAGGCTGCAATAAAGCACATTTCTCCAAAAAATGTGGCGCTAAGCTCTTGCCCTCACTCGACAACCCATATCCCAGGAAAATGACGCTGAGGAAGGCAATCTTTGATTTCTTAAAATTAAACTTATAGCCAATATCAGCAAACCCCACAACAATTCGCGATACACACCTTAGATGTTGCAGAATCTCATCGTCTGTCAGATATATGTCATCAACATATGATAACGCTTCAGGGTCGAACTCATGCAGCATTTCGGTTACACAAGCCGAAAACAGTCCTGGGCTATTCTTATACCCCTGAGGCAAACGACAAAATTTTTTCTGAGAGCCAAACTCACTGAAACTGGTATAGTCCCGACTTTCGGGCGCTATATTCTGGCAGAAAAATCCATTCAAGATATCTAACGTTGTTTTGTATTTTTTACGTACTATATTATTCATAAGCGCTGCGCTATGCGAATTCTGTATTGCATATGTGCGTGTATGACTATTCAAATGTCTGTAATCCACCACTATCCTATATGAATGGTCCGGTTTAGCAACCGGAAATAAGGGATTATTCATTGGCGAGACAGAGGGTGCAATTACACCCTGGTACTCCAATTGTGTAAGAATTTTCCTAACCGATGCCCTTGCTTCAAATTTGATAGGATACTGCGGTTGTGGCTGAGGTTCGCCCTTAATCGGAATTACATGATAAGGTGATTGTCTATCCCACCCCACATTATTTCTATACAGGGCGGGAGCCTGTGCTAGAGCCCATGATTTACTATAGGACTCCGCTAGTTCTCTCGGAACAAGAGGTGAGAAGGAAGGTGTAATAACTTCCTCCCCAACCGGACAGTCGCGAACAAAGTCAGGTGGCTAATCCTGTTTGGCCAGCAGAACATCATATGATTTTACCACATGGTGCCAAAAAATGGCGTTTACAATACGGTCAATGTCCTCTTCCAATCGCAGAGTCACGTGATATACTCTATCAGGATCAGAGACTCGCATATCCGCCGTCTCGACTTGTATGAAGTCATCAGTTGCTTTCACCTCCAGATGCTCTAGAAGACTCCGGCGAACTATTGTGACCTCTGCCGCGCTGTCTAACAATGCTAACGCCCATGTCTTGTTCGTCAAGAGAACTCTCTTCTTGAGCGGCATGTCTAACTGAGACTGCTGCCACTTTCTTCTTTTTAAATTGCTGTTTTTGTTGCAGCGGTTTCTCTTCTTGTTTAATAGAAACCTCTGCCGAGCGTTGTGAATCCTGTCTCGGTTTCACGTACTCCATCCTCCGCTCTGACCGCCCAACTCTCTCACTTCTCTTTTCCGAGGAGTCCTGAAAGGAACAAGATTGGCGTGTATCAGTATATTGATATCTATCAGGCGTCTTCAAAGTATCCCTATTCCTGATATTATACTTATTCTGTGGGGTCTCCGGTTGCGGAGACTGCCCACCATCTTTTTTAGGTGTTTGCTGTTTCTTTTCCCAGCGCTTTTTCGAACCCTCAGGTTGTTGCTGTTTAGCATTATCTTTATTATTTTTACCCTGTAACTGGGGTTTTTGTGGTCTAGCCCCTAGGCTATCTCGACCAATACTAGAATATGTTTCCGCTATTATTCTCGGAAGCTCTCGCTCCTGATTAAGCAGCGGAACATTCCGAAGACGCATTCGCACTGCTAGTGCTACTGCCACTCCTTTGAGATTACTCAAAATAATAGAAGAAACTGTGGCAAAATTGCCCAGCAACTGCATGCCCAAATCTAAGGCAGGGGCAGCCCCATATTCATCTTGAATTTGTTTAAGCACGTCCGGTAAATTAGCTAATGTCGGTGTACCGTGTGCCGTAGTGTAGAGCGCGGCAAACACCGTGCCCCGGAGGAACCATCCCATACGGCAAACACATCGTCAAAATTCTATGTTTATCCTGAGGTCCCGTATGGGGAAATACTGCTTCCAGCGTATTCATTTTTTGCGCCAGCCAAAATGGAGTCTCCTCTCGTTTAGCCGGTACTTTACCCATAACTGAGTGTACAGTGGCCGGATTAATACCCGGAACCACTGCCTGTGGGTGCGCCGGAGCAGCATGCGCTGCATTCGTATTTAGTGTCTGCATGACAAACTGAACTAATCGTCTATATGTAGCCGTTAAGTCTGTATATAAACGACGAACTTCAACCACTGCCAATTGAGCAACTGCAGGATGAGGTGTATATGTAGCCAATAAAGGCCAGGTAAGACCATCATTACTCAGCGGACCTAACCTTACTTGTGCTACTGTGTGTGGGAGGGCGCCATCAAGCCAATTGATAAGATAGAGGTATTTCTAAGTAAGCATAAGCCCTGTATTGTCCAGGGACATTCGCAACAGTGTATTTGTGAAAAGTATTTGTACCCCCATCCACTGCTGGAAACCCAACCCAAGAATAAAAAAGTTCAGTTCTATAGGCTGCATGGGCGTCCACCACAAAAGTGACTGGACCCCCCTGGACCGTCAGTCCATGTGCCAACAGATGTCCTGTGAGCGTGTGACGCATATTGATTGCTATATTCACTACATTAGGATTCGCCATTTATAAAAAATGGCTCCAGGTCAGAGAAGGCATACCAATATCGGGGTTTTCCTTTTAAAGTTCAAGCTTGAACAACCAACCACTAAGCAATAGGATGCACCTATCCCGTGGTGGCGGAAACCCTCAGCCCCACGGACGTCTCCGCATACGGAACCGAGGAGTCAAAATATATATGAGACCAAGAAAGTCAGTCGGACCTAAACATTAGAGCCAGACCAAACATTGGCGGCGCCATGTCGCGTGGGCTCTCATTATTCTAAATGAGACTACTGGATTTCTAGGCAGCAGGATCGATAACGGTGTGGGGGACTGAGTCTGACCCACGTGTAAAGAACTCTGTCACCCTAAATCCGGTTTTTGCTCCGGCTAACTAGGAGTGCCTCATTCCTCCCATGAGGAAGGAATGATTTGGCAGCCTAGCGCATGACATCTTTGGAACTTCTCAGGGAAGTCGTGGTCACTCAGATCCAAATCAACTCTCTTATTTCCAATATGATCTCATATACAAATGACAAAGACAGTATAAGTTTTATATAATGTTTTAATAAAACGACTGTATTTTAGATATTAAGGCGTGAGCCGCATTAACCAGAACGATACAACACAGTAGGATTGAAATAGTCACCAGGAGAGTAAAACATAAGAACAAAGCTATCATATTGTCTAACAGTTTCTACTCTCCCTCTGCTTGTTCTATTTTAGAGCACAGCATGTTAGGCTTCTAGCTTGCCTGTCAGAATCACTGTGGAGACATCAGCCCTCATACCTGAGCAAAGACCTGTGATCTTGGTTCAGCATCTGCAACGAGGCAGTCAGCGTCTAGTTGTGGTTCCCTGGTCAGAATCTCCCTCTTGCGTGTATTGGGACAAGGAAGTGATTTTATAACTAACATGTCATCGTGATCACAAAATGTCCCTACGCAGGAATGCCAAGTCTAAACTCCTACCATGTCTATCGGCAATGTACCAGACTGTATCCTTGACTGAAGCACAGAATAAATATGTTATGGAGAACTCCAGTGCTGAAGTAGGCAAAACAGTGTGATATGAATAAAAAACAACACCGTAGAACTGGTTATTTGAAAAATAACAGTACGAAGCCTAATAAAAAGCATGTAGAGCAAAGTGCACAGAGGCTCTAAGCTGTCAGCAAATTAATAAAATATATTCAGGGCAAAGTGCACAAAGGCCTAAAGCCTGAAGCTAAAGCGCAATGAATACGTAAAACTGACCACACTACACCAGGACATGAGGTCTGAGCCACTATATATGTGTCACCTCCGTGCGCTCATGTCTGTTCCTTTGTTTCAGCTCCTCAGTCTTTGAATTTCCCAAAGCCCATTCTGGATACAGAACTTTTCATAGCAATTCCTTAGTGTGTCGAAAGGTGACATTGTGTGGCTCCATGTCAGGTCCGTCCTTCCCAGGACAGGACATCGGAGCCACTATAACTGTGTCACCTCCGGGCGCTAATATTTGTTCCTTTGTATTAGCACCTGCTGATGCGGATCTGGAGCTCTTGAGTCATGTCACTTCTGACATGGATTTTTCCCTCAAACTTCTTCAGTGGGCAGACAATGTCATCCCTAAAACAATATGGTATAAGCCATGTTGTAACTGTCACTGCTAGATGTTGGTGCTGAACACTCAGGACATTTGTTGATGATGCCTCACCTCCAAACAGGACTCAGTGTTGTGCCCATGCTTCACAAAAAAGAACAAAAAGGCCATCCATGATTGGGAAACCAAGCCAGCAGTTGCCGAACTCCAGAGGTTAAAAAAATACTCACAATCGAAGTCAAAGGCTCATCAATCCCAGTCAAAATTTAGGGCACAGATGCGCTCCCATTCTAAAGGCCGCTCCCACGACTACTCATCTGCGAGGTCACAGGCCTCAGGTAAATCAAGGAAGTTCCACATGAAGCATAAAAAATCTAACCATGGGTCTCCTTTGCTAGACCACTTCTGCCACATGACAAGCCTATCTTCTCTAGGTCACTGAGTCGTCCCTCTCCTTAGGAACCGATTCAGGCCTTAGTCCCAATTCAGTCCCACCCTGAACAGACAAAAATGCCACAGCAGCTCCAAAAGTTGAAGGAGACCACGGGCCACGTTTTTGGTGCCACACCGGACTCCTTTTGAGCGCCTTCTCGCCCCAGGGATCCAAGGGACCCTTACGTCAGTTTACCGTCGCAGATCTGTCCCCAACATAGACTGCACCCTTCGACCTCGCCTTGAGGCCACCTTTGTCCCAGCTTTGGGTCTACTGAACCCAGGCCAGATACAATGCATGGCGGCATGCTTCGGCCATGCAAAACACAGAGTTTGGTGCCACAACCAACTACTCTGGTACATGTATCAACACTGATCTAATGTTACTGATGCCAGAAGGGGAACCAATATTGCTGCCAGATTCAGAGACCCACGCTCTACCATTCAGACCAAATGCCCATTCTGATCTAGATTATGACCCTCATTATGACCCAACAGGCTGGCAGTGAAGACCACCACATTATGAGTGTGGCGGGTTGGTCTCTGCCAACCCGCCACATCCCCACTCATACCGCCATGGCGGTTGGCCTATGATGAGCGTCTACGACCCGGTCCACAGAACACAGCCGGTGGTATTTTGATCCAGCTTTCCACCAGTGTTTTCACTGCAGTAGCACCGCCACGAAAACCCTGGCGGAAAGGCTACTGGTGACGGGGAATTTCTTCCCTGTCCCCGGCAGATGACTCCACCCCAGCAAGCACAATACCCCCCCAATCCCCTCCAGGTTCAGCACCCCCTTTCCCTACCCTCCCGTCAGGTACAGCGCCCCCCTCCCTGCATACATGCACATGCACACATTTGCCCACACGCACCCCGCATATACTCATTCACCAACACTGACATAAACACATTAACTCACATGCATTCATACACGCATTCACTGCAACATTCACACACGCATACACACACAGATACGCACACGGAGACAAACATGCATTCCCCTCTGCTAACACACGCAGACAAACACCCACTCGCACACAACATCCCCCACCCTCTCACCCCACTCCCATTTCGGACGCCCAACTTACCTTATCCGGCGAGGAGGTCGTCTGGCAGGGAATGGGACCAGGCTTTTCCACCGCCGGCAGAGCCCCCCAACAGGACACCACCAGGCCGTATTACAGGTCGTAATACGGCTGGTGGAGTCCTTCTGGCGGGGCCTCTGGTGGAACTGCCCATGTGCCTCCGCCCACCAGCACAACTACTGACGGATTTCCGGACACAATGTGGCGGAAATCCAGCAGTATTCGTAATATGTTGGGCGGAAGACCGCCAGCGGTCCTCTGGCGCCCGTGGCTATGGCGGTCTTTAAAAAAGACCACCAAAATCAAAATGAGGACCTATGTCTCACTTTACAAATTGGGCAATCCTGAGGAGGGCGCCAAAGGACGCTATGAAAAAGGCAATATCTTTCCTGACTTTTAGGAAGTCAGCTGTCTAGACACCTTCCAGGACATTGACCACTTCTCACATGATTGATCTTGCCATGTCTACTGAAGAGTCTGCATACTTCGTCACAGTCATTCTAAGGATGCCATAGATGCTTGACCTCACTCTGCCAACCCAAAAGGATAAAACTGGTCTCCTAACAGAGGTCCATACCTCTGCACAATCAACTCAGGTGCCTCTGATCCCCTTTGTCTGATAGAGGATTCCAGTTACAGATTCCTTACCTTAGAATATACCCAGGGGTCCGACTGGATCCAGAACTTTTTGAGCAGGTCACTTGCATGCCGGTAAATAACATTATCTGATAGAGACTTCTAGTTGCAGATTCCTTACCTTTTGAATTCCCCAGGCTTCAGACTGGATCCGGAGACTTCTCGTCGAGCAGTAGCTCTGCTCACCGCCAGGTGGTGTCGGTCGACTCCGCGGGCGTCGGTGGCATCGTGCTCGCTGTGATGCCGTCGTGGTCATATATAGGCGCCACCCCGGCGCGCTAACATGATTATTTTCTTTCTGCACCAGCCTACGTGCAGATCCGGAGAAGAGCTACCTCAGTCACTTTTTGACTACAACATTTTTGTCGAACGATTTTGACGAGGTCGTGGATGCATCGATGGATGTCCCGCAAGAGCGGTTTAAAGCCCTGTGACTCATGTCACCGAATGATGTCAGTCACGGATCCGCACCTCGTGTGTCTTTGGTGCCTGGAGCGAGATCATGACCTGAAGTCGTGCTCAGAGTGTCACGCCATGAACCCGAAAGCTTTGAGGGAGCGATCCCTAAAGCTAATGACGGTCCAACACTCATCTCCACAGCACTCACGGTCTCGTTTGAGAGAAAGATTTCGAGACTGGCTGTGGAGTCACCACCACTCTTCATTCTCGAAGTCATCAGGACATTCGGCCATAGGAAGAAGAAGTCGAAGAAGAATAAACGTTCTTTGACTTCACCCCGTCGCTCGGACGATGCAGTGCGGGAAGAGCATCGATGCTCTAGTCCTCCGACCTCGGAGTCTCCATCTGGGTCCGCCCCGTGTTTCCCCGACTTCCTGGGAGCCAGAGCCATCCCTGCCCAACTAAAAGAGTTTTATATGGCAATGCGCCTCATTTTTGGGCAGACCGACCAACCTTCCGCGCCCTCGGGCACAGGTGAGTCGGTGAGGGCCCCCTCAGATTTGAAGTCGTCAGCTTCGGCCAGGGCTCCGGAGGGCTCCTCCGGATACAGTCTCTCATCCACCGCAATGCCGGTCATAACACAGCGACCTTCCCCGGCGTCGGGTCAGACGTTGATGCTCCCAATGTCAGTTGGGCCCACACCACATTCGACGTTGATCCTATTCTCATACCCAACGACCCGGAGCCAGAACGATGTCGCTCAATTCCAATTCCGTTATCTATGGGCTCTCCTGGCCCAGGGTTGATTCAGACCCTTATACTTACAGTATGGATACGCAGGGAATTTAGAGGGGCTGCTGGACCCTTTAGAGGACCAGCTTGATCCCCAAATGGACTGAGTGCAGGATATGGGTGATGGCAGTGGTCTAAACACCTCCCCTGACACAGGTATGCTCTCTCCCCCTACAGTGGCTACGGAGGAGGGTGCCACATAACCATGGTGATGAGAAGGGCGGCTGAGGTCTTGGACCTTGAGCTACCTTCTGTGGAGGTTAGGCCTAATATCCTAACTGACGTGCTTCAGTCAGGGTCTTCCACATCAGAACCCCTTTTCCCCTTTAATGAGGCACTGACGAACGACCTTCTGGGTACTTGGTCCAGACCCAGCACAGGGGCTCCTGTGAATAAGATGATTACCCGCCACCATTGGCCTGCACCAACAGACCCGAAATTCCTCACCCAACACCCCTCTCCTGAGAGCCTTGTGAGCCAGACTTCTTCTTCCTCTGGCGCATTCCCTACCGTCCCCCCAGATAGGGAATCAAAAAGACTGGATAATTTGGGAAGACATTTTTTTCTTCTGCCAGTCTAGCGCTGTCGGTGAACACCACATGCCTTTTGGGCCGCTATTCCCATAATCTCTGTGATACGGTTGCGCAGGTGCTGCCTACAGTACCGGAGGCCCGGACTGTCCTCTCCCGAGCACTCACAGATGGGAGGGATGCAGCCAAGTTCATCATTCGCTGTGGACTGGATAAGACTCACTAGGCAGATCGGTTGCATCGACGGTGGCACTAAGATGCCACACCTGACTGAGAACATCTGGCTTCTCAAGGGATGTCCAGCAAATGCTGATGGACATGCCCTTTGATGGCACCCGTCTCTTCGGAGACAATGCGGACTCGGCGCTCAAGCGCTTTAAGGATTTCTGAGCCATGGCCTGGTCCCTTGGCCTTGCACCAGCCCATAGACCACACCAGTCCGCCTCTCGCCCCTTTTGTAGTTTTGGAAGGAGCACCCAACCGCATCCTTTTCCACCGAGCCATCGACCCTCGCATGCTGTCCAGCCACTGCGCGGCCACTGATGCGGGATCCCACGATCTCGGGGATCAGGTAGCCAGCAGGTTGCCTAGTTTTGGCCAAAGGAGCTGTAGAGAGGGTCCCTGGATCAGAAGTAGGTTGTGGTTGTTATTCCCGCTAATTTCTGGTGCCAAAAAAGGACAAGGGTCTTCGTCCTATCCTAGATCTTCGGTCCCTCAATCTCTTCCTCAAAAAGGAGAAGTTCAAGATGCTGACATTGGCTCAGGTCTTATCTGCTCTGGACCCAGGAGAATGGATGGTATTGTTGGACTTGCAGGACGCATACTTCCACATTCCCGTCTTGCCGGCCCACAGACGTTACCTAAGATTCGCGGAAGACCAGGTGCACTTTCAATTCATCGTGCTCTCTTTTGGCCTTACCAGCGCCCCTCAAGTGTTCACAAAGGTGATGGTAGTGGTTGCGGCTCACCTATGCAGGTTAGGGGTCCCAGTCTTCCCCTACCTCAACGACTGGCTGTTGAAGGGAGATACGCCCCAGAAAGTCATCTCACACCCCCAGACTATGGCGAACCTTTTGCATTGCTGGGGTTCACTATAAACATGTGGAAGTCACACCTGACTCCTTCTCAGATGCTTCCTTTCATAGGAGCTGTTCGGGACACTGAGCAGTTTCGGGCTTATCCTCCAGAAAAGCGAGTCCAGGATATTCGGGCTATGATACTGATGTTTCAGCCTCTGTTCTGGATTTTGGTGAGAATGACTCGGAGGCTGCTGGGCCTCATGGCCTCCTGCACCCTGCTGGTTCAAAAGGCCAGATGGCATATGCGAGCTTTGCAGTGGGACCTGAAGTTCCAGTGGGCGCAGCATCAGGGGAGACTCTCCAACAAAGTCCAGATCTCGGAAGGAACTGCAAAAGATCTTCAGTGGTGGCTAACGAATCAAGATTGGGTCAAGGGCAGATCCCTTTCCTATCCCCAACAAGACATCACAGTAGTGACAGATGCGTCACTCCTGGGATGGGGCGGCCACATGGGAGAGGCAGAGATCAGAGGCCGCTGGTCTCTGGCGGAATCCAAGCTTCATATCAATGTATTAGAGCTCCATGCGATTCAACTAGCATTGAAAGCATTTTTTCCCTCTCTCAAAGTGAAAGCAGTGCAAGTGTTCACGGACAACACCACTGCCATGTGGTACTACAACAAACAAGGCGGTGTGGGGTCGTGGACTCTTTGTCAAGAGGTCGTTCGTCTCTGGACTTGGCTGGAACATCAGGACATTTCCCTGGTGGTTCAATATCTGGCGGGCTCCTTGAACGCTAGAGCAGACGAACTCAGCAGACGATGCATAGTCGATCACGAATGGCGTCTCCATCCGGAGGTGACGCAAAGTCTCTTTCAGCAGTGGGGAGAGCTTTGGTTAGATCGCTTCACCTCCGCAGAGAACGCGCAATGTCAGCTGTTTTGCATGTTGGAATTTCTAAGGCAGCACTTGCTCAGCGACGCCTTTTGTCTCAGGTCTAGCTCAGGCTTCCTGTACGCCTTTCCACCCGTACCACCTCTGCCCAGAGTTCTGAAGAAGAGCACCCAAGTTATCCTGGTGGCTCCGGACTGGGCACAAAGAGTCTGGTGTCCCGAGCTTTTGAGCATGGCCATAGCTCCTCCCATAAGACTGCCCATTCGGGAGGATCTTCTGTCGCAGCAGCAGGGGACGGTCCTCCACCCGACCTGCCCACTCTCCGCTTCTTTGCGTGGAGATTGAGCGGCGACAGTTGACAGCTTTTGAACTTCCACCCGAAGTCTGTAACATCATCTTGGCAGCCAGGCGTCCCTCCACCAAAATGGTCTACGCCTGTCATTGGAAAGAAATTGTGCCATGGTATATCGACAAATCTGTCGATCCTCTCTCTGTACCACTTTCTGAAGTTCTACTCTTTGTTCTCTCTCTTGCCCAACAGGGCTCTGCCTAGGGCACCCTCAAGGGCTATCTTTCTCCTATTTCTGCCTTCCTAAGACTAGCTGACCAACCTTTTCTATTCAAATCTCCCATTGTCGGGATGTTTTTCAAAGGCCTCACACATCTCTTCCCACCTATCCCATTTATCATGCTCCAATTAGATTTAAATTTAGTCCTCACATATCTGATCCCCACTCCATTTGAGCCGCTTCATAGTTGCCCCTTTAAGGCTACTAACTATCAAAACTGCCTTCTTGGTTGCCATTACCTCTGCTCGCAGGGTAAGTGAGCTCCAAGCTCTCTCATCTAAACCACTTTTTCTGGCAATACATCCTGACAAAGTGGTACTCCGCACTAGGGCTTCTTTTCTCCCTAAAGTAGTAACACCCTTCCATGTAGGTCAATCCATTACTTTGCCTACTTTTTAACCACCATCACATCACTCACATTAGGAGGAGAGACTCCACCGCCTGGACCCAAATAGAGCGTTGGCGTTCTACGTTGATTGTACTAAAGACTTCCGGGTGGACGATCAACTTTTTGTGGGATATGTGAGGGTGAAGAAAGGGAAGGCGGTGCAAAAGAGAAACGTGCCACGATGGGTCCTCCTATGCATCAAAATGTGCAATGCTTTGGCAAAGAAGCAACCCCCTGAGGGTTTGTGAGCTCACTCAACTAGAGCAACTGCAGCTACCACGTCGTTAGCACAAGGCGTTCCAGTCCTGGATATCTGTCAGGCAGCCACGTGTGCATCACTGCACACGTTCATCAAGCACTACTGCCTGGACAGGCAGGTCTGTAGGGACGGCTACGTTGGTCGTTTGGTCCTACAGGACTTCCGTGTGTGACCTTGGTTCGCAGCCCACCTCCGGGGATGGTATTGCTCAGGTATCTATTCAAAAGGTAAGGAATCTGCAAATCGAAGTCTCTGTCAAATGTACAAGTTACTTAACTTCGGTAACGATATATGTGGTAGAGACTGCAGGTTCCTTACTAACCAGCTGGAGGAGGCTGGCCTGGCTTATAGTGGGTACCGGATGGTACTTACACCTTGTGCCAGGTCCAGTTATCCTGTATTAGTAGATTAGTAGTGTTCTAGCAGCTTAGGCTGATAGAGGTAGCTATAGCAGAGCAGCTTAGGCTGAACTAGGAGACATGCAAATCTCCTACTATAACACTTATATCATATAGCACTATATCATAAGAATCACAATACTCAGTGTTACTAAAAATAAAGATACTTTATTTTAGTGACTATGTATCAGAAATATCTTAGAGGATATACTCCCTTAGGAGGTAAGTAAAATACACAAAATATACACACAAACCAAAATCAGGTAAGTAAACAGTTAGAAAAGTAGTGCAAACACTGTAGAATACACTAGAATGCAATAGGCCTATGGGCAACACAAACCATATACTAAGAAAGTGGAATGCGAACCACTTAGGGACCCCAGACCTAGTGTAGTGTGTAGAGGGTCACTGGGAGTGTAACAAAACACGAAGGGTGTCCAAGATACCCCACCCCAAGACCGTGAAAAGTAGGAGTAAAGCTACCTTACTTCCCCAGAAACACACTAAAGTCCTGATAGGAGATTCTGCAAAGACAACAGCTGACTGCAAAGCACTGAAGACGGATTCCTGGACCTGAGGACCTGTAAAAGAAGGGGACCAAGTCCAAGAGTCACAAAAGTGTCCGGGGGGGGCAGGAGCCCACTAAACCCCAGATGAAGGTGCAAAATGGTTGCCTCCGGGTGGAAGAAGCTGAAGATTCTGCAACAACGGAAGATGCCAGGAACCTCTCCTTTGCACAGAAGATGTCCCATGGCGTGCTGGAGGATGCAGAGTTGTTTCCATGCAGAAAGACTACAAACAAGCATTGCTAGCTGCAAAGGTCACGGTTGAAGGAAATGGGTGCTGTCCAGGCCCAGGAAGGACCAGGAAGTCGCCCCTTGGAGGAGGAGACAGAGGGGGCACTCAGCAGCACAGAGGGCTCACGCAGAAGCAGTTAGCACCTGCAGAAGCACTTGAACAGGCGTTCAAGAAATCTGAGCATGGCGTAGTCTAAACACTACAAAGGAGGGTCCCACAAAGTCGGTGGTCAACTCAGTGAGTTGAGCAATGCAGGACGGAGTGCTGGGGACCTGGGCTATGCTGTGCACAAAGGATTCCTTGCAAAAGTGCACAGAAGTCCTAGCAGCTGCAGTTCACGCAGCACACAGGATTACTGTCTGGCGTGGGGAGGCAAGGACTTACCTCCACCAAATTTGGACAGAAGGACCTCTGGACTGTCGTGGTCACTTGGATCAAGCTCCTTTGTTTCAGGGACCATGCTCGTCAAGATGAGAGGGGACCCAGAGGACCGGTGATGCAGAAGTTTGGTGCCTGCGTTAGCAGGGGGAAGATTCCGTCGACCCATGGGAGATTTATTCTCGGCTTCCAGTGCAGGGTGAAGGCAGACAGCCCCCAGAGCATGCACCACCAGGAACAGTCGAGAAATCTAGCAGGATTAGGCGCTACAATGTCGGTGGTAGTCTTCTTGCTACTTTGTTGCAGTTTTGCAGGTGTCGACCACTTCTCACATGATTGATCTTGCCATGTCTACTGAAGAGTCTGCATACTTCGTCACAGTCATTCTAAGGATGCCATAGATGCTTGACCTCACTCTGCCAACCCAAAAGGATAAAACTGGTCTCCTAACAGAGGTCCATACCTCTGCACAATCAACTCAGGTGCCTCTGATCCCCTTTGTCTGATAGAGGATTCTAGTTACAGATTCCTTACCTTAGAATATACCCAGGGGTCCGACTGGATCCAGAACTTTTTGAGCAGGTCACTTGCATGCCGGTAAATAACATTATCTGATAGAGACTTCTAGTTGCAGATTCCTTACCTTTTGAATTCCCCAGGCTTCAGACTGGACTTGGAGACTTCTCGTCGAGCAGTAGCTCTGCTCACCGCCAGGTGGTGTCGGTCGACTCCGCGGGCATCGGTGGCATCGTGCTCGCTGTGATGCCGTCGTGGTCATATATAGGCGCCACCCCGGCGCGCTAACATGATTATTTTCTTTCTGCACCAGCCTACGTGCAGATCCGGAGAAGAGCTACCTCAGTCACTTTTTGACTACAACATTTTTGTCGAACGATTTTGACGAGGTCGTGGATGCATCGAGGGATGTCCCGCAAGAGCGGTTTAAAGCCCTGTGACTCATGTCATCGAATGATGTCAGTCACGGATCCGCACCTCGTGTGTCTTTGGTGCCTGGAGCGAGATCATGACCTGAAGTCGTGCTCAGAGTGTCACGCCATGAACCCAAAAGCTTTGAGGGAGCGATCCCTAAAGCTAATGACGGTCCAACACTCATCTCCACAGCACTCACGGTCTCGTTTGAGAGAAAGATTTCGAGACTGGCTGTGGAGTCACCACCACTCTTCATTCTCGAAGTCATCAGGACATTCGGGCCATAGGAAGAAGAAGTCGAAGAAGAATAAACGTTCTTTGACTTCACCCCGTCGCTCGGACGATGCAGTGCGGGAAGAGCATCGATGCTCTAGTCCTCCGTCCTCGGAGTCTCCATCTGGGTCCGCCCCGTGTTTCCCCGACTTCCTGGGAGCCGGAGCCATCCCTGCCCAACTAAAAGAGTTTTATATGGCAATGCGCCTCATTTTTGGGCAGACCGACCAACCTTCCGCGCCCTCGGGCACAGGTGAGTCGGTGAGGGCCCCCTCGGATTTGAAGTCGTCAGCTTCGGCCAGGGCTCCGGAGGGCTCCTCCGGATACAGTCTCTCATCCACCGCAATGCCGGTCATAACACAGCGACCTTCCCCGGCGTCGGGTCAGACGTTGATGCTCCCAATGTCAGTTGGGCCCACACCACATTCGACGTTGATCCTATTCTCATACCCAACGACCCGGAGCCAGAACGATGTCGCTCGATTCCAATTCCGTTATCTATGGGCTCTCCTGGCCCAGGGTTGATTCAGACCCTTATACTTACTGGTATGGATACGCAGGGAATTTAGAGGGGCTGCTGGACCCTTTAGAGGACCAGCTTGATCCCCAAATGGACTGAGTGCAGGATATGGGTGATGGCAGTGGTCTAAACACCTCCCCTGACACTGGTATGCTCTCTCCCCCTACAGTGGCTACGGAGGAGGGTGCCACATAACCATGGTGATGAGAAGGGCGGCTGAGGTCTTGGACCTTGAGCTACCTTCTGTGGAGGTTAGGCCTAATATCCTAACTGACGTGCTTCAGTCAGGGTCTTCCACATCAGAACCCCTTTTCCCCTTTAATGAGGCACTGACGAACGACCTTCTGGGTACTTGGTCCAGACCCAGCACAGGGGCTCCTGTGAATAAGATGATTACCCGCCACCATTGGCCTGCACCAACAGACCCGAAATTCCTCACCCAACACCCCTCTCCTGAGAGCCTTGTGAGCCAGACTTCTTCTTCCTCTGGCGCATTCCCTACCGTCCCCCCAGATAGGGAATCAAAAAGACTGGATAATTTGGGAAGAAAATGTTTTCTTCTGCCAGTCTAGCGCTGTCGGTGAACACCACATGCCTTTTGGGCCGCTATTCCCATAATCTCTGTGATACGGTTGCGCAGGTGCTGCCTACAGTACCGGAGGCCCGGACTGTCCTCTCACGAGCACTCACAGATGGGAGGGATGCAGCCAAGTTCATCATTCGCTGTGGACTGGATAAGACTCACTAGGCAGATCGGTTACATCGACGGTGGCACTAAGATGCCACACCTGACTGAGAACATCTGGCTTCTCAAGGGATGTCCAGCAAATGCTGATGGACATGCCCTTTGATGGCACCCGTCTCTTCGGAGACAATGCGGACTCGGCGCTCAAGCGCTTTAAGGATTTCTGAGCCATGGCCTGGTCCCTTGGCCTTGCACCAGCCCATAGACCACACCAGTCCGCCTCTCGCCCCTTTTGTAGTTTTGGAAGGAGCACCCAACCGCATCCTTTTCCACCGAGCCATCGACCCTCGCATGCTGTCCAGCCACTGCACGGCCACTGATGCGGGATCCCACGATCTCGGGGATCAGGTAGCCAGCGGGTTGCCTAGTTTTGGCCAAAGGAGCTGTAGAGAGGGTCCCTGGATCAGAAGTAGGTTGTGGTTGTTATTCCCGCTAATTTCTGGTGCCAAAAAAGGACAAGGGTCTTCGTCCTATCCTAGATCTTCGGTCCCTCAATCTCTTCCTCAAAAAGGAGAAGTTCAAGATGCTGACATTGGCTCAGGTCTTATCTGCTCTGGACCCAGGAGAATGGATGGTATTGTTGGACTTGCAGGACGCATACTTCCACATTCCCGTCTTGCCGGCCCACAGACGTTACCTAAGATTCGTGGAAGACCAGGTGCACTTTCAATTCATCGTTCTCTCTTTTGGCCTTACCAGCGCCCCTCAAGTGTTCACAAAGGTGATGGTAGTGGTTGCGGCTCACCTATGCAGGTTAGGGGTCCCAGTCTTCCCCTACCTCAACGACTGGCTGTTGAAGGGAGATACGCCCCAGAAAGTCATCTCACACCCCCAGACTATGGCGAACCTTTAGCATTGCTGGGGTTCACTATAAACATGCGGAAGTCACACCTGACTCCTTCTCAGATGCTTCCTTTCATAGGAGCTGTTCGGGACACTGAGCAGTTTCGGGCTTATCCTCCAGAAAAGCGAGTCCAGGATATTCGGGCTATGATACTGATGTTTCAGCCTCTGTTCTGGATTTTGGTGAGAATGACTCGGAGGCTGCTGGGCCTCATGGCCTCCTGCACCCTGCTGGTTCAAAAGGCCAGATGGCATATGCGAGCTTTGCAGTGGGACCTGAAGTTCCAGTGGGCGCAGCATCAGGGGAGACTCTCCAACAAAGTCCAGATCTCGGAAGGAACTGCAAAAGATCTTCAGTGGTGGCTAACGAATCAAGATTGGGTCAAGGGCAGATCCCTTTCCTATCCCCAACAAGACATCACAGTAGTGACAGATGCGTCACTCCTGGGATGGGGCGGCCACATGGGAGAGGCAGAGATCAGAGGCCGCTGGTCTCTGGCGGAATCCAAGCTTCATATCAATGTATTAGAGCTCCATGCGATTCAACTAGCATTGAAAGCATTTTTTCCCTCTCTCAAAGTGAAAGCAGTGCAAGTGTTCACGGACAACACCACTGCCATGTGGTACTACAACAAACAAGGCGGTGTGGGGTCGTGGACTCTTTGTCAAGAGGTCGTTCGTCTCTGGACTTGGCTGGAACATCAGGACATTTCCCTGGTGGTTCAATATCTGGCGGGCTCCTTGAACGCTAGAGCAGACGAACTCAGCAGACGATGCATAGTCGATCACGAATGGCGTCTCCATCCGGAGGTGACGCAAAGTCTCTTTCAGCAGTGGGGAGAGCTTTGGTTAGATCGCTTCACCTCCGCAGAGAACGCGCAATGTCAGCTGTTTTGCATGTTGGAATTTCTAAGGCAGCACTTGCTCAGCGACGCCTTTTGTCTCAGGTCTAGCTCAGGCTTCCTGTACGCCTTTCCACCCGTACCACCTCTGCCCAGAGTTCTGAAGAAGAGCACCCAAGTTATCCTGGTGGCTCCGGACTGGGCACAAAGAGTCTGGTGTCCCGAGCTTTTGAGCATGGCCATAGCTCCTCCCATAAGACTGCCCATTCGGGAGGATCTTCTGTCGCAGCAGCAGGGGACGGTCCTCCACCCGACCTGCCCACTCTCCGCTTCTTTGCGTGGAGATTGAGCGGCGACAGTTGACAGCTTTTGAACTTCCACCCGAAGTCTGTAACATCATCTTGGCAGCCAGGCGTCCCTCCACCAAAATGGTCTACGCCTGTCATTGGAAAGAAATTGTGGCATGGTATATCGACAAATCTGTCGATCCTCTCTCTGTACCACTTTCTGAAGTTCTACTCTTTGTTCTCTCTCTTGCCCAACAGGGCTCTGCCTAGGGCACCCTCAAGGGCTATCTTTCTCCTATTTCTGCCTTCCTAAGACTAGCTGACTAACCTTTTCTATTCAAATCTCCCATTGTCGGGATGTTTTTCAAAGGCCTCACACATCTCTTCCCACCTATCCCATTTATCATGCTCCAATGAGATTTAAATTTAGTCCTCACATATCTGATCCGCACTCCATTTGAGCCGCTTCATAGTTGCCCCTTTAAGTCTACTAACTATCAAAACTGCCTTCTTGGTTGCCATTACCTCTGCTCGCAGGGTAAGTGAGCTCCAAGCTCTCTCATCTAAACCACTTTTTCTGGCAATACATCCTGACAAAGTGGTACTCCGCACTAGGGCTTCTTTTCTCCCTAAAGTAGTAACACCCTTCCATGTAGGTCAATCCATTACTTTGCCTACTTTTTAACCACCATCACATCACTCACATTAGGAGGAGAGACTCCACCGCCTGGACCCAAATAGAGCGTTGGCGTTCTACGTTGATTGTACTAAAGACTTCCGGGTGGACGATCAACTTTTTGTGGGATATGTGAGGGTGAAGAAAGGGAAGGCGGTGCAAAAGAGAAACGTGCCACGATGGGTCCTCCTATGCATCAAAATGTGCAATGCTTTGGCAAAGAAGCAACCCCCTGAGGGTTTGTGAGCTCACTCAACTAGAGCAACTGCAGCTACCACGTCGTTAGCACAAGGCGTTCCAGTCCTGGATATCTGTCAGGCAGCCACGTGTGCATCACTGCACACGTTCATCAAGCACTACTGCCTGGACAGGCAGGTCTGTAGGGACGGCTACGTTGGTCGTTTGGTCCTACAGGACTTCCGTGTGTGACCTTGGTTCGCAGCCCACCTCCGGGGATGGTATTGCTCAGGTATCTATTCAAAAGGTAAGGAATCTGCAAATCGAAGTCTCTGTCAAATGTACAAGTTACTTAACTTCGGTAACGATATATGTGGTAGAGACTGCAGGTTCCTTACTAACCAGCTGGAGGAGGCTGGCCTGGCTTATAGTGGGTACCGGATGGTACTTACACCTTGTGCCAGGTCCAGTTATCCTGTATTAGTAGATTAGTAGTGTTCTAGCAGCTTAGGCTGATAGAGGTAGCTATAGCAGAGCAGCTTAGGCTGAACTAGGAGACATGCAAATCTCCTACTATAACACTTATATCATATAGCACTATATCATAAGAATCACAATACTCAGTGTTACTAAAAATAAAGATACTTTATTTTAGTGACTATGTATCAGAAATATCTTAGAGGATATACTCCCTTAGGAGGTAAGTAAAATACACAAAATATACACACAAACCAAAATCAGGTAAGTAAACAGTTAGAAAAGTAGTGCAAACACTGTAGAATACACTAGAATGCAATAGGCCTATGGGCAACACAAACCATATACTAAGAAAGTGGAATGCGAACCACTTAGGGACCCCAGACCTGGTGTAGTGTGTAGAGGGTCACTGGGAGTGTAACAAAACACGAAGGGTGTCCAATATACCCCACCCCAAGACCGTGAAAAGTAGGAGTAAAGCTACCTTACTTCCCCAGAAACACACTAAAGTCCTGATAGGAGATTCTGCAAAGACAACAGCTGACTGCAAAGCACTGAAGACGGATTCCTGGACCTGAGGACCTGTAAAAGAAGGGGACCAAGTCCAAGAGTCACAAAAGTGTCCGGGGGGGGCAGGAGCCCACTAAACCCCAGATGAAGGTGCAAAATGGTTGCCTCCGGGTGGAAGAAGCTGAAGATTCTGCAACAACGGAAGATGCCAGGAACCTCTCCTTTGCACAGAAGATGTCCCATGGCGTGCTGGAGGATGCAGAGTTGTTTCCATGCAGAAAGACCACAAACAAGCATTGCTAGCTGCAAAGGTCACATTTGAAGGAAATGGGTGCTGTCCAGGCCCAGGAAGGACCAGGAAGTCGCCCCTTGGAGGAGGAAACAGAGGGGGCACTCAGCAGCACAGAGGGCTCACGCAGAAGAAGGTAGCACCTGCAGAAGTACTTGAACAGGCGTTCAAGAAATCTGAGCATGGCGTCGTCTAAACACTACAAAGGAGGGTCCCACAAAGTCGGTGGTCAACTCAGTGAGTTGAGCAATGCAGGACGGAGTGCTGGGGACCTGGGCTATGCTGTGCACAAAGGATTCCTTGCAAAAGTGCACAGAAGTCCTAGCAGCTGCAGTTCACGCAGCACACAGGATTACTGTCTGGCGTGGGGAGGCAAGGACTTACCTCCACCAAATTTGGACAGAAGGACCTCTGGACTGTCGTGGTCACTTGGATCAAGCTCCTTTGTTTCAGGGACCACGCTCGTCAAGATGAGAGGGGACCCAGAGGACCGGTGATGCAGAAGTTTGGTGCCTGCGTTAGCAGGGGGAAGATTCTGTCGACCCATGGGAGATTTATTCTTGGCTTCCAGTGCAGGGTGAAGGCAGACAGCCCCCAGAGCATGCACCACCAGGAACAGTCGAGAAATCTAGCAGGATTAGGCGCTACAATGTCGGTGGTAGTCTTCTTGCTACTTTGTTGCAGTTTTGCAGGTGTCCTGGAGCAGTCAGCGGTCGATCCTTGGCAGAAGTCGAAGAGGGAATTGCAGAGGAACTCTGTTGAGCTCTTGCATTCGTTATCTGAAGAAAACCCCACAGGAGACACCCTAAATAACCCTCAGAGGAGGATCGGCCACCTAACCAGGTAAGCACGTATCAGGAGGGGTCTCTGACCTCACCGGCTGGCACTGGCCACACAGAGGCTTCCATTGTGCCCACACACCTCTGCATTCAAGATGGCAGAGGTCTGGGATACACTGGAGGAGCTCTGGGCACCACCCCTGGGGTGGTGATGGACAGGGGAGTGGTCACTCCCCTTTCCTTTGTCCAGTTTCACGCCAGAGCAGGGGCTGGGGGATCCCTGAACCGATGTAGCCTGGTTTATGCAGGGAGGGCACCATCTGTGCCCTTCAAAGCATTCCCAGAGGCCAGGAGAGTCTACTCCTCTCGGGCCCTTAACACCTATTTCCAAAGGGAGAGGGTGTAGCACCCTCTCTCAGAGGAAATCCCTTGTTCTGCCTTTCTGGGAATGGGCTGCCCAGACCCCAGGAGGGCAGAAACCTGACTGAGGGTTGGCAGCAGCAGTAGCTGCAGTGAAAACCCCAGAGAGCTAGTTTGGCAGTACCCGAGGTCCATGCTGGAGCCCCAGGGATGCATGGGATTGGCATCCCAATAGCAGATTTGGCATGGGGGGACAATTCCATGATCTTAGACATGTTACATGGCCATATTCGGAGTTACCATTGTGAAGCTACATATAGGTATTGACCTATATGTAGTGCACGCATGTAATTGTGTCCCCGCACTCACAAAGTCCGGGGAACTTGCCCTGAACATTGTGGGGGCACCTTGGCTGGTGCCAGGGTGCCCTCTCACTTAGTAACTTTGCACCTAACCTTCACTAAGTGAGGGTTAGACATATAGGTGACTTATAAGTTACTTAAGTGCAGTGTAAAATGGCTGTGAAATAACGTGGACGTTATTTCACTCAGGCTGCAGTGCCAGTCCTGTGTAAGAATTGTCTGAGCTCCCTATGGGTGGCAAAAGAAATGCTGCAGCCATAGGGATCTCCTGGAGCCCCAATACCCTGGGTACCTAGGTACCATATACTATGGAAATATAAGGGTATTCCAGTGTGCCAATCAGAATTGGTGAAAATAGTCACTAGCCTGCAGTGACAATTTAAAAGACAGAGAGAGCATAAGCACTGAAGTTCTGGTTAGCAGAGCCTCAGTGACACAGTTAGGCACCACACAGGGAACACATTCAGGCTACAAACTATGAGCACTGGAGCCCTGGCTAGCAGGGTCCCAGTGAGATATATAAAACACACTGACAAATAGGGTTTTCACTATGAGCACTGGGGTCCTGGCTAGCAGGATCCAAGTGAGACAGTAAAAACACCCTGACATATACTCACAAACAGGCCAAAAGTGGGGGTAACAAGGCTAGAAAGAGGCTACCTTCCTACAACTATTTCATGCAGGCTGCAATGGCAGGCCTGTGGAAGGGTATGTCTGAGCTCCTTATGGGTGGCAAAAGAAATGCTTCATCCCATATGGATTTCCTGGAACCCCAATACCCTGGGTACCCAGGTACCATATACTAGGGACTTATAAGGGGGGTCCATTATGCCAATTGAAATTGGTAAATGAAGTCACTGGGCTACAGTGACAAATTTAAAAGCAGAGAGAGCATAAGAACTGAGGTTCTGATTAGCAGAGCCTCAGTCACACAGTTAGGCACTACACAGGCCACAAACTATGAGCACTGGGGTCCTGGCTAGAAGGATCCCAGTGAGACAGGCAAAACACACTGACATATAGGTTTTTATCTATGAGCACTTGGGTCCTGGCTAGCAGGATCGCGGTGACACAGTAAAAACACACTGACACACACTCACAAACAGGCCAAAAGTGGGGGTAACCATTCTAGAAAGAGGCTACTTTCTCACACCTTTGTCAAGAGAAATGGCCCTCATTACATCATTGGCGGTAAAAGCCGCTTACCGTCGCGCAGAAGACCACCAACACACCGCTGCGGCCGCGGAATTCCGCCTCAGCTATTATGACCCACATTTCGGAATCCACCAATATTCAGACACCCACACAAGTCTGCCACACCAAAGGTCAGTGATAAACTGGCGAAAACAAAACCTGCACCGTCACGCCAACAGAAAAACGCCCACACTATCACAACACACAAATCCACACGGCGGTCTTTCAACCGCGGTATTCCATTGGCGGTACACACCGCCGCACTCAAAATACACACACTCGTACAAAATACAGCCACATTGGACAATTCTAAATACACACACCTGATACACATACACACACCACTCCCACACACCCATTACAATATAAAACACACACCCACATCACCCGCAAACCCCTTCGACAAAAAAATCAGAAAGAAGGCCAGAGAGAGACAGCACCAGCAAGAACAACAGCATCCACAGGCACACAACACCATCACCCACAGAACTTCCACGCACCTCGCACAACACACCACTACATATCAGCACACTTATCACCACACACTCCACCCCACACATCACCTACACCACCCCATGGCACGGCAAAGACACCCCAGGTTCTCGGAGGATGAGTTCAGGGTCATGGTGGAGGAAATCGTCCGGGTAGAGCCACAGCTATTCTGAGCACAGGTGCAGCACACCTCAATAGCAAGGAAGATGGAGCTATGGCGAGGAATAGTGGACAGGGTCAACGCAGTGGGACAACACACAGGAAATCAGGAAGAGGTGGAACGACCTACGGGGGAAGGTGCGTTTCATGGTCTCAAGACACCACAAGGCGGTTCAACAGACTGGCGGCGGACCCCCACCTCCTCCCCCACAACTAACAACATGGGAGGAGCAGGTCTTGGCGATTCTGCATCCTGAGGGCCTCGCAGGAGTAGGTGGAGGAATGGACTCTAGTAGGACAAATCTTAATTATTACATCCCCCACCCTACCTGCATGCCAGCACATACCCCCACCCTCACCCCCAGCACCCCAACTCCTCACATACGTCCCAACATCACAAACCACACATCCCAACACCAAGCCCTGCATGCAACAACAAAGCATGGACACCCATCACTAAAGCATGCCCACTGCACATACCCATACAACCCCCTAAACCATCATCACACAAGGTTCCACACAGGAATGCAAGCACTGGGGTGCACGGTCACCGACCCATTGCACACCATGGCACACACAGATGTAATAACCATCCTTTTATACCCCTGCAGGACCCCTACCCAACGTCACCGGACAGGAGGGTCCACACATGTCCACACCACCAACAGAAGAGGCCCACAGTGATGACAGCACCTCTGTCCAACTGGATCTAGATGACCAGTCCGGCCCATCTGGGACCTCGGGACAGTCGGTTCCCCTCACCCAGTCACAGGCCACCACAGACCTTCCCCCCTCTGGAAACACCAGCACAGCACCCACCCAGCAGGCCCATACCTCCATCCCCAGGACACGTCAATCAGCTATGTGTCCACCACTACAGGGAACCCAGGATAACCCACCACCCCAACAACAACAAGGACCTGGGGGCAGTGGCAGTGGGCACACGGTCCAGGGGACGGAGGCCCAGGAACACAGGGGAACTGGGAGGGCTGCTGTGCGACAGGGGGCGAACAGGCCAAGGGAACCCACTCTCCACGAGGATCTCTCCTCCATCATGGGAGCCTACCACCACTCCCAAGAGACGATGGCAACGGTACTGGCCAAGTTTCAGGAGACCCAGCGCCTGCAGGAGGAACAGTATATGGGCTTCAGGGAGGAACTCAGAACCATCAGCTCCACCCTGGGCACCATTGTAGGGGTGCTGAAGGACGTAATCAACACCAGGAGGGACACTGTGGAACTACAAGGGGCCCCTGACACTAGCATGGACGATGAACTGCCCACCACCTCCGCCGGCGCTAGTGGACAGGACGCCCCGCCACAGGACCACCACACCAGCATTCCTGAGATCCAGGACAAAGACAGAGCACGATGCCAAGACCCCCGCCAAGAAATGAGACCACCCTGATTGTCATCCTACTGTCCCACTTTGTCACCCTGTCCATACTTAAACTGCCACAGCTCCACTTCCTATGCCCATATGGGCAATGCACCTGTGAGACTAATAGACTGGACTCTGCCATGGACATTCCTCCGCCATCACCCCTCACCATTTCACTACCCCCTCCAATATTGAACACTTAAATAAACACGCTTAAAGCACAAAACAATCTGGAGTCTGTCTGTGATTTTGAAATAGTGTATTAGCAATTACAGTGACAAAATGCTCTTTCGATTGTAATGTCAACATACCTATGTCACACAGCTCTAGTCTGTAGGAGGCTGGACTGGCTTGTAGTGAGTACCAAGGGGTACTTGCACCTTGCACCAGGCCCAGTTATCCCTTATTAGTGTATAGGGTGTCTAGCAGCTTAGGCTGATAGATAATGGTAGCTTAGCAGAGCAGCTTAGGCTGAACTAGGAGACGTGTGAAGCTACTACAGTACCACTTAGTGTCATATGCACAATATCATAAGAAAACACAATACACAGTTATACTAAAAATAAAGGTACTTTATTTTTATGACAATATGCCAAAGTATCTTAGAGTGTACCCTCAGTGAGAGGATAGGAAATATACACAAGATATATATACACAATAGCAAAAATATGCAGTATAGTCTTAGAAAACAGTGCAAACAATGTATAGTTACAATAGGATGCAATGGGGAAACATAGGGATAGGGGCAACACAAACCATATACTCCAAAAGTGGAATGCGAACCACGAATGGACCCCAAACCTATGTGACCTTGTAGAGGGTCGCTGGGACTATTAGAAAATAGTGAGAGTTAGCAAAATAACCCTCCCCAAGACCCTGACAAGTGAGTGCAAAGTGCACTAAAGTTCCCCTAAGGACAAAAGAGTCGTGTTAGAGGAATAATGCAGGAAAGACACAAACCAGCAATGCAACAACTGTGGATTTCCAATCTAGGGTACCTGTGGAACAAGGGGACCAAGTCCAAAAGTCACAAGCAAGTCGGAGATGGGCAGATGCCCAGGAAATGCCAGCTGCGGGTGCAAAGAAGCTTCAACTGGACAGAAGAAGCTGAGGTTTCTGCAGGAACGAAAAGGGCTAGAGACTTCCCCTTTGGTGGACGGATCCCACTCACCTTGGAGAGTCGTGCAGAAGTGTTTTCCCGCCGGAAGGACGCCAACAAGCCTTGCTACACGCAAATCGTGCGTTTGGCGTTTTTGGACGCTGCTGGGGCCCAGGAGGGACCAGGAGGTCGCAAATTGGACCTGCAGAGAGAGGGGACGTCGAGCAAAAAAAAGAGCCCTCACTGAAGCAGGTAGCACCCGGAGAAGTGCCAGAAACAGGCACTACGAGGATGCGTGAAACGGTGCTCGCCGAAGTTGCACAAAGGACTCCCACGTCGCCGGAGACCAACTTAGAAAGTCGTGCAATGCAGGTTAGAGTGCTGTGGACCCAGGCTTGGCTGTGCATGAAGGATTTCCGCCGGAAGTGCACAGGGGCCGGAGTAGCTGCAAAGTCGCGGTTCCCAGCAATGCAGCCCAGCGAGGTGAGGCAAGGACTTACCTCCACCAAACTTGGGCTGAAGAGTCACTGGACTGTGGGGGTCACTTGGACAGCGTCGCTGGATTCGAGGGACCTCGCTCGTCGTGCTGAGAGGAGACCCAAGGGACCGGTAATGCAGCTTTTTGGTGCCTGCGGTTGCAGGGGGAAGATTCCGTCGACCCACAGGAGATTTCTTCGGAGCTTCTGGTGCAGAGAGGAGGCAGACTACCCCCACAGCATGCACAAGCAGGAAAACAGTCGAGAAGGCGGCAGGATCAGCGTTACAGAGTTGCAGTAGTCGTCTTTGCTACTATGTTGCAGGTTTGCAGGCTTCCAGCGCAGTCAGCGGTCGATTCCTTATCAGAAGGTGAAGAGGGAGATGCAGAGGAACTCGGCTGAGCTCATGCATTCGTTATCTAAAGTTTCCCCAGAGACAGAGACCCTAAATAGCCAGAAAAGAGGGTTTGGCTACCTAGGAGAGAGGAAAGGCTACTAACACCTGAAGGAGCCTATCAGCAGGATCTCTGACGTCACCTGGTGGCACTGGCCACTCAGAGCAGTCCAGTGTGCCAGCAGCACCTCTGTTTCCAAGATGGCAGAGGTCTGGAGCACACTGGAGGAGCTCTGGACACCTCCCAGGGGAGGTGCAGGTCAGGGGAGTGGTCACTCCCCTTTCCTTTGTCCAGTTTCGCGCCAGAGCAGGGGCTAAGGGGTCCCTGAACCGGTGTAGACTGGCTTATGCAGAATTGGGCACATCTGTGCCCAACAAAGCATTTCCAGAGGCTGGGGGAGGCTACTCCTCCCCTGCCTTTACACCATTTTCCAAAGGGAGAGGGTGTCACACCCTCTCTCAGAGGAAGTTCTTTGTTCTGCCATCCTGGGCCAGGCCTGGCTGGACCCCAGGAGGGCAGCTGCCTGTCTGAGGGGTTGGCAGCAGCAGCAGCTGCAGTGAAACCCCAGGAAGGGCAGTCTGGCAGTACCAGGGTCTGTGCTACAGACCACTGGGATCATGGAATTGTACCAACAATGACAGGGTGGCATAGAGGGGGCAATTCCATGATCATAGACATGTTACATGGCCATATTCGGAGTTACCATGGTGAAGCTACATATAGGTAGTGACCTATATGTAGTGCACGCGTGTAATGGTGTCCCCGCACTCACAAAGTTCAGGGAATTGGCTCTGAACAATGTGGGGGCACCTTGGCTAGTGCCAGGGTGCCCTCACACTAAGTAACTTTGCACCTAACCTTTACCAGGTAAAGGTTAGACATGTAGGTGACTTATAAGTTACTTAAGTGCAGTGTAAAATGGCTGTGAAATAACGTGGACGTTATTTCACTCAGGCTGCAGTGGCAGGCCTGTGTAAGAATTGTCAGAGCTCCCTATGGGTGGCAAAAGAAATGCTGCAGCCCATAGGGATCTCCTGGAACCCCAATACCCTGGGTACCTCAGTACCATATACTAGGGAATTATAAGGGTGTTCCAGTAAGCCAATGTAAATTGGTAAAAATGGTCACTAGCCTGTCAGTGACAATTTGGAAAGAAATGAGAGAGCATAACCACTGAGGTTCTGATTAGCAGAGCCTCAGTGAGACAGTTAGTCACTACACAGGTAACACATTCAGGCACACTTATGAGCACTGGGGCCCTGGGTTACCAGGGTCCCAGTGACACATACAACTAAAACAACATATATACAGTGAAAAATGGGGGTAACATGCCAGGCAAGATGGTACTTTCCTACACAACCCCCCCCCAAACGAAGGACAATAAGACTAGCCATTACCTGATGAGTCTTCATTGTCTAAGTGGAAATATCTGGAGAGTCCATCTGCATTGGAGTGGCTACTCCCAGGTCTATGTTCCACTGTATAGTCCATTCCCTGTAGGGATATGGACCACCTCAACAATTTAGGATTTTCACCTTTCATTTGTTTTAGCCAAAGTAGAGGTTTGTGGTCTGTCTGAACAATGAAGTGAGTGCCAAACAGGTATGGCCTCAACTTCTTCAGAGCCCAGACCACAGCAAAGGCCTCCCTCTCAATGGCAGACCAACGCTTTTCTCTAGGGGTCAACCTTCTACTAATAAAAGCAACAGGTTGATCCTGGCCCTCAGAATTAAGTTGTGATAGGACTGCCCCTACTCCTAATTCAGATGCATCAGTTTGGACATAGAATTTTTTAGAGTAACAAGGGCTTTTCAGGACAGGTGCAGAGCACATGGCCTGCTTCAGCTCCTCAAAAGCTTTCTGACAGCTTGCTGTCCATAATACCTTTTTAGGCATTTTCTTGGAAGTGAGGTCATTAAGAGGGGCTGCAATGGAGCCATAGTTCTTAATGAACCTCCTGTAATACCCAGTGAGGCCTAGGAAGGCTCTCACCTGAGTCTGAGTGGTAGGGGGAACCCAATCAATAATTGTTTGGATTTTCCCCTGAAGTGGTGCAATCTGTTCCCCACCAACAAGGTGTCCCAGATAAACCACCTTACCCTGCCCTATCTGGCACTTTGAAGCCTTGATAGTGAGGCCTGCCTTTTGCAGGGCCTCCAAAACTTTCCATAGGTGGACCAGGTGATCATCCCAGCTGGAGCTAAAGACAGCTATATCGTCCAAATATGCTGCACTGAAAGCTTCCAGCCCTTGCAACACTGTGTTCACCAACCTCTGAAAAGTGGCAGGTGCATTTTTCAAACCAAAAGGCATTACAGTAAACTGGTAATGTCCTCCAATGGTAGAAAATGAACTCTTAGGTTTAGCATCTTCTGACAATTTGATCTGCCAATACCCTGCAGTCAAATCAAAAGTGCTTAGATACTTGGCAGATGCCAGTGTATCTATGAGCTCATCTGCCCTGGGTATAGGGTGAGCATCAGTTTTGGTTACCAAGTTGAGACCTCTATAGTCTACACAAAACCGCATTTCTTTCTTTCCATCTTTAGAATTGGGTTTTGGTACCAGTACCACAGGAGAAGCCCATGGACTGTCAGAGTGCTCAACCACTCCTAGTTCCAACATTTTCTGAACTTCTTGCTTTATGCAGTCCCTGACATGGTCAGGCTGCCTATAGATCTTACTTTTGACAGGTAAACTGTCTCCAGTATCTATAGTGTGCTCACACCAAGAAGTGGTGCCTGGCACACTAGAGAAGAGTTCTGAAAATTGTCCTAGGAGATTTATGCAATTGTCTTTCTGCTCAGCAGTAAGACAATCAGCCAAAACTACACCTTCCACAAGAGCATCTTGATCTGTGGAAGAGAAGAGATCAGGTAGAGGATCACTGTCTTCTTCCTGTCCCTCATCTGTTGCCATGAGCAGGGTGAGATCAGCCCTGTCATAGTAGGGTTTCAGGCGGTTGACATGGAGCACCCTAAGGGGACTCCTTGCAGTGCCTAAGTCAACCAAGTAGGTGACTTCACCCTTCTTTTCAACAATTGTGTGGGGTCCACTCCATTTATCTTGGAGTGCTCTTGGGGCCACAGGCTCCAAGACCCACACTTTCTGCCCTGGTTGGTACTGAACCAAAACAGCCTTCTGATCATGCCATTGCTTCTGGAGCTCTTGGCTGGCCTGAAGGTTTTTACTGGCCTTTTTCATGTACTCAGCCATCCTTGATCTGAGGCCAAGTACATAATCCACAATATCCTGCTTAGGAGCTTTTAAAGGTTGTTCCCAACCCTCCTTTACAAGTGTGAGTGGACCCCTAACAGGGTGTCCAAAAAGAAGTTCAAAGGGGCTGAAGCCCACTCCTTTCTGGGGTACCTCCCTGTAGGCAAAAAGGAGGCATGGTAGAAGGATATCCCATCTCCTGAGGAGTTTTTCAGGGAGACCCATAATCATGCCTTTGAGAGTTTTATTAAATCTCTCCACCAGTCCATTTGTTTGTGGATGATAGGGTGTTGTGAACTTGTACGTTACACCACACTCCTTCCACATGTCCTTTAAGTATGCAGACATGAAATTGCTTCCTCTGTCTGATACTACTTCCTTTGGGAAGCCCACCCTGGAAAATATTCCCAGGAGGGCCTTTGCCACTGCAGGAGCTGTAGTGGTCCTTAAAGGAATAGCTTCAGGATATCTTGTGGCATGGTCCACTACCACTAAGATAAACCTATTGCCTGAAGCAGTAGGAGGGTCAAGGGGGCCAACTATGTCAACCCCTACCCTTTCAAAGGGAACCCCAACCACAGGCAGTGGGATAAGGGGTGCCTTTGGAGTGCCACCTGTCTTGCCACTGGCTTGACAGGTTTCACAGGACTTACAAAATTCCTTTGTGTCCTCAGACATCCTAGGCCAATGAAACAATGGTACCAATCTGTCCCAAGTTTTCATTTGACCCAGGTGCCCAGCTAAGGGAATGTCATGTGCCACTGTTAGGAGGAACTTTCTGTACTCCTGAGGAATCACTAATCTCCTGGCAGCTCCAGGTTTAGGATCCCTATGCTCAGTGTACAAGAGGTTGTCCTCCCAGTAAACTCTGTGAGAGTCACTGACATCCCCATTAGCCTGTTTGACAGCTTGCTGTCTGAGACCCTCTAATGTGGGACAGGTTTGCTGTGCCACACTCAGCTCCTCCCTGGCAGGCCCCCCTTCACCCAAAAGCTCAGCAGTGTCTGCTTCCAGCTCCTCTGGTGTAGGTTCTGCACAGGGAGGGAATTCTTCTTCCTCAGAAGTTGAATCCACTGTAGAGGGAGGGATAGTAGGAAGTAGTTTGCTTCTACTAGCCCTAGCTTTAGGGAGCACTTGGTCCATTGTTCCAGGATCCAAGCTTCCCTGTCCTTTTTGCTTTTTGGCCTGAGCCCTTGTCAAAGCAAAAATATGCCCTGGGATGCCCAGCATTGCTGCATGGGCCTCCAACTCCACATCTGACCAAGCTGATGTCTCCAAATCATTCCCTAATAGACAGTCTACAGGTAAATCTGAAGCTACCACAACTTTCTTTGGACCAGTTACCCCCCCCCCCAGTTGAGATTTACAACAGCCATGGGGTGGCTTTGTGTTATGTTGTGAGCATCGGTTACTTGGTACTGGTGTCCAAGTATGTGTTGTTCAGGGTGCACCAGTTTCTCAATCACCATTGTGACACTGGCACCTGTGTCCCTGTAGGCCTGGACCTCAACACCATTTATTAGGGTTAGTTGCTTGTACTTCTCCAAGTTATGGGGGCAAGCAACCAAAGTGGCTAAATCAATAGCCCCTTCAGAGACTAAAGTAGCCTCTGTGGTCTCCCTAATCAGACCAACCCCAACTAAATTACCAAAAGTGAGCCCAGCTACTCCCTTGGATTGGCTATTAGTAGGTTTGCTCCCACCACCACTGCTATTAGTAGGGACACTAGGTGTAGCAGTAGGGGTTGTAGTGGTAGGAGCTGTGGTGCCTTTCTTTGGACAACTGGGATCTGTTGTCCAATGGCCTTTTATTTTACATAAATAGCACCATGGTTTCTTTTCCTTGTTCTGATTAAAGGAGGATTTGGGCCCACCACCCCCACCAGAGTGTTTTTGTGGGCCTGATGAAGACTCATTTTTAGATTTGTCCCCACCCTTGTCAGAAGACTTACCATCCTTCTTTTTGTTGCCATCTTTGTCACCCCCTGTATGAACTTTTCTGTTCACTCTTGTTCTGACCCATTTGTCTGCCTTCTTTCCCAATTCTTGGGGAGAGGTCAGATCAGAGTCCACCAAGTACTGGTGCAACAAATCAGACACACAATTATTAAGAATATGCTCTCTCAGGATTAAGTTATACAGGCTGTCATAATCAGTAACTTTACTGCCATGTAACCACCCCTCCAAGGCCTTCACTGAATGGTCAATGAAATCAACCCAGTCTTGTGAAGACTCCTTTTTGGTCTCTCTGAACTTTATCCTGTACTGTTCAGTGGTTAAGCCATAACCATCCAGGAGTGCATTCTTAAGAACTTGGAAATTATTAGCATCATTTTCTTTTACAGTAAGGAGCCTATCCCTACCTTTTCCAGTAAATGATAGCCATAGGATAGCAGCCCACTGCTTTTGAGGGACATCCTGTACAGCACAGGCCCTCTCAAGTGCAGCAAACCACTTGTTAATGTCATCCCCCTCCTTATAAGGGGGAACTATCTTGTGCAGATTCCTGGAATCATGCTCTTTTGCAGGATGACTATGGGGAATACTGCTGCTGCCACCATGGGTATCTAAACCCAACTTCTGTCTTTCCTTCTCTAATTCTAAAGACTGTCTATCCAAATCCAGCTGTTGCTTCTTGAGCTTCAGTCTGGTTTGTTCCACTCTCAATCTATTGAGTTCCCTTTCTAACAATCTGTCATCAGGGTGGTTGGGAGGGACATTTCTAGATACAGAGGTATGATGGGAATGAACAGAAGGAGACCTGTCCCTTACAGAGGGCACCCTAACAGCTTGGCTACCAGCATAATGTGAGAGCACACCATCAGTATGGTGTGATTAACTATGCTAGACTGTCTAGTAATGGGCAGGCTGAGAAGTTTCTTTCCTGAACCTTTTCCTGGGGGAGTCCCTGGATCAGATTGAGAACCATTAGCTACTTTTTCACCAGATTGGGCACTTATGGCCTTATCCTGTACTCTAAGCATATTAATTAACAGTTCTAAGGAAGGATTCTTCCCTACACTCAAACCTCTCTCTATGCAGAGACTCCTTGCTCCTTTCCAGCTAAGGTGATCATATGCAATTTTGGACAGTTCAACATTTTGGCCTGTACCAGACATTTTTTAGAGAGAGTGAAAGTGATAGAAAAAGAGAAAAAAGTTTTCAGAACTTTTTTGGAAAGACAGAAAAACTTTTTTAAACTTTTAAGAACTTTTTGAAAGTTTAGGAGTACTTTTCAGCACTTAGAAAAGAGTGAAAAGAGGAAATGCTAAACTTTTTGGCTATGTGTATATACACTGACCTTGTTTTGTATATTTTTCTCTTATGAAAAGTACAATGACAAGAGTGGTAAGTAGTCTCAAGCACTTATCCCACCACTGCACAACCAATGTAGGAGGCTGGACTGGCTTGTAGTGAGTACCAAGGGGTACTTGCACCTTGCACCAGGCCCAGTTATCCCTTATTAGTGTATAGGGTGTCTAGCAGCTTAGGCTGATAGATAATGGTAGCTTAGCAGAGCAGCTTAGGCTGAACTAGGAGACGTGTGAAGCTACTACAGTACCACTTAGTGTCATATGCACAATATCATAAGAAAACACAATACACAGTTATACTAAAAATAAAGGTACTTTATTTTTATGACAATATGCCAAAGTATCTTAGAGTGTACCCTCAGTGAGAGGATAGGAAATATACACAAGATATATATACACAATAGCAAAAATATGCAGTATAGTCTTAGAAAACAGTGCAAACAATGTATAGTTACAATAGGATGCAATGGGGAAACATAGGGATAGGGGCAACACAAACCATATACTCCAAAAGTGGAATGCGAACCACGAATGGACCCCAAACCTATGTGACCTTGTAGAGGGTCGCTGGGACTATTAGAAAATAGTGAGAGTTAGCAAAATAACCCTCCCCAAGATCCTGACAAGTGAGTGCAAAGTGCACTAAAGTTCCCCTAAGGACAAAAGAGTCGTGTTAGAGGAATAATGCAGGAAAGACACAAACCAGCAATGCAACAACTGTGGATTTCCAATCTAGGGTACCTGTGGAACAAGGGGACCAAGTCCAAAAGTCACAAGCAAGTCGGAGATGGGCAGATGCCCAGGAAATGCCAGCTGCGGGTGCAAAGAAGTTTCGACTGGACAGAAGAAGCTGAGGTTTCTGCAAGAACAAAAAGGGCTAGAGACTTCCCCTTTGGTGGACGGATCTCTCTCGCCTTGGAGAGTCGTGCAGAAGTGTTTTCCCGCCGGAAGGACGCCAACAAGCCTTGCTACACGCAAATCGTGCGTTTGGCGTTTTTGGACGCTGCTGGGGCCCAGGAGGGACCAGGAGGTTGCAAATTGGACCTGCAGAGAGAGGGAACGTCGAGCAAGACAAAGAGCCCTCACTGAAGCAGGTAGCATCCGGAGAAGTGCCAGAAACAGGCACTACGAGGATGTGTGAAATGGTGCTCGCCGAAGTTGCACAAAGGAGTCCCACGTCGCCGGAGACCAACTTAGAAAGTCGTGCAATGCTGGTTAGAGTGCCGTGGATCCAGGCTTGGCTGTGCACGAAGGATTTCCGCCGGAAGTGCACAGGGGCCGGAGTAGCTGCAAAGTCGCGGTTCCCAGCAATGCAGCCCAGCGAGGTGAGGCAAGGACTTACCTCCACCAAACTTGGGCTGAAGAGTCACTGGACTGTGCGGGTCACTTGGACAGCATCGCTGGATTCGAGGGACCTCGCTCGTCGTGCTGAGAGGAGACCCAAGGGACCGGTAATGCAGCTTTTTGGTGCCTGCGGTTGCAGGGGGAAGATTCCGTCGACCCACGGGAGATTTCTTCGGAGCTTCTGGTGCAGAGAGGAGGCAGACTACCCCCACAGCATGCACAAGCAGGAAAACAGTTGAGAAGGCGGCAGGATCAGCGTTACAGAGTTGCAGTAGTCGTCTTTGCTACTATGTTGCAGGTTTGCAGGCTTCCAGCGCGGTCAGCTGTCGATTCCTTATCAGAAGGTGAAGAGGGAGATGCAGAGGAACTCGGCTGAGCTCATGCATTCGTTATCTAAAGTTTCCCCAGAGACAGAGACCCTAAATAGCCAGAAAAGAGGGTTTGGCTACCTAGGAGAGAGGAAAGGCTACTAACACCTGAAGGAGCCTATCAGCAGGAGTCTCTGACGTCACCTGGTGGCACTGGCCACTCAGAGCAGTCCAGTGTGCCAGCAGCACCTCTGTTTCCAAGATGGCAGAGGTCTGGAGCACACTGGAGGAGCTCTGGACACCTCCCAGGGGAGGTGCAGGTCAGGGGAGTGGTCACTCCCCTTTCCTTTGTCCAGTTTCGCACCAGAGCAGGGGCTAAGGGGTCCCTGAACCGGTGTAGACTGGCTTATGCCGAATTGGGCACATCTGTGCCCAACAAAGCATTTCCAGAGGCTGGGGGAGGCTACTCCTCCCCTGCCTTTACACCATTTTCCAAAGGGAGAGGGTGTCACACCCTCTCTCAGAGGAAGTTATTTGTTCTGCCATCCTGGGCCAGGCCTGGCTGGACCCCAGGAGGGCAGCTGCCTGTCTGAGGGGTTGGCAGCAGCAGCAGCTGCAGTGAAACCCCAGGAAGGGCAGTCTGGCAGTACCAGGGTCTGTGCTACAGACCACTGGGATCATGGAATTGTACCAACAATGCCAGGATGGCATAGAGGGGGCAATTCCATGATCATAGACATGTTACATGGCCATATTCGGAGTTACCATGGTGAAGCTACATATAGGTAGTGACCTATATGTAGTGCACGCGTGTAATGGTGTCCCCGCACTCACAAAGTTCAGGGAATTGGCTCTGAACAATGTGGGGGCACCTTGGCTAGTGCCAGGGTGCCCTCACACTAAGTAACTTTGCACCTAACCTTTACCAGGTAAAGGTTAGACATATAGGTGACTTATAAGTTACTTAAGTGCAGTGTAAAATGGCTGTGAAATAACGTGGACGTTATTTCACTCAGGCTGCAGTGGCAGGCCTGTGTAAGAATTGTCAGAGCTCCCTATGGGTGGCAAAAGAAATGCTGCAGCCCATAGGGATCTCCTGGAACCCCAATACCCTGGGTACCTCAGTACCATATACTAGGGAATTATAAGGGTGTTCCAGTAAGCCAATGTAAATTGGTAAAAATGGCCACTAGCCTGTCAGTGACAATTTGGAAAGAAATGAGAGAGCATAACCACTGAGGTTCTGATTAGCAGAGCCTCAGTGAGACAGTTAGTCACTACACAGGTAACACATTCAGGCACACTTATGAGCACTGGGGCCCTGGGTTACCAGGGTCCCAGTGACACATACAACTAAAACAACATATATACAGTGAAAAATGGGGGTAACATGCCAGGCAAGATGGTACTTTCCTACATAGTCCATGAGGAATCCAAGCAGATGTCACACAGTGGGACCCACATCTGTGAAATCGTAAGGGAAAGTGGCAACTCAGTGACCATACACTGAGTGAAAACAACAGACAGTAGAGAGGTAGTAGTGTTAAAGTACATGTAGTAGGCAGGTCTGTACTCAATGGAAATATTGCTGGATCACTGAGTCCCTGTTGTTCATGTCTTCTTCCTCTGCTTCCTCCTCTTCACTGTCCACAGGCTCTACAGCTGCCACAACACCGCCATCTGGACCATCCTCCTGCAGAAAAGGCACCTGTTGTCGCAAAGCCAAGTTGTGAAGCATACAGCAGGCCATGATGATCTGGCACACCTTCTTTGGTGAGTAGAATAGGGATCCACCTGTCATATGGAGGCACCGGAACCTGGCCTTCAGGAGGCCGAAGGTCCGCTCAATCACCCTCCTAGTTCGCCCATGGGTCTCATTGTAGCGTTCCTCTGCCCTTGTCCTGGGATTCCTCACTGGGGTCAGTAGCCATGACAGGTTGGGGTAACCAGAGTCACCTGCAAATGGTGAGGTACAACTGTTAGACACTAACCTATAGGGATATCCCCAGACCCAGACAACCATTCCCACTGTCTTGCTTCCAGGTGCTCACCTAATAGCCACACACGGTGCCTCTGGAGTTGACTCATCACATAAGGGATGCTGCTATTCCGCAGGATGTAGGCATCATGCACTGAGCCAGGGAACATTGCATTCACATGGGAGATGTACTGGTCTGCCAAACATACCATCTGTACATTCATCGAATGATAACTCTTTCGGTTTCTGTACACCTGTTCACTCCTGTGGGGGGGGACCAAAGCCACATGGGTCCCATCAATGGCACTATGATGTTGGGGATGTGTCCCAGGGCATAGAAATCACCTTTTACTGTAGGCAAATCCTCCACTTGAGGAAAAACGATGTAGCTCCGCATGTGTTTCAGAAGGGCAGACAACACTCTGGACAATACGTTGGAAAACATAGGCTGGGACATCCCTGATGCTATGGCCACTGTTGTTTGAAAAGACCCACTTGCAAGGAAATGGAGCACTGACAGCCCCTGCACTTGAGGGGGGATTCCTGTGGGATGGCGGATTGCTGACATCAGGTCTGGCTCCAACTGGTTACACAGTTCCTGGATTGTGGGACGGTCAAGCCTGTATGTGATAATCACATGTCGCTCCTCCATTGTCGACAGGTCCACCAACGGTAGGTACACCGAAGGATGCCACCATCTCCTCACATGTCTCAGCGGACGGTGCCTATGAAGGACAACAGTGAGCACAGAGTCAACCAACTTAGAGGTACGTACACACAGCTTACACAGTACACGAATCATAATCCGAAAAGTGGCTTGTATGTGTGTTGAGACTAGGCTAGGTATGTGTGACGCAGTTAAAAATTAAGCCATGTGGGCCCTTGACATGGCGGCTGCCTGTCCTCTAAAGTGTGACAATGGGATGTGAGGTAACTGTGCTGGCGTACACCGTCGCGGTAGGATGCTGCATTGGTTAACATTGGACCCTATGGGTCCCAGGAGCCAATGACGATGTACGCCGGCGGTGACGTTACGCACCGCCGCGGACGTGACCGCCATTTTCTATCTGTTCAATCACTCGATACCTGATCTTCGACAGGAGAGGACCTACACTGCAAGTGCTGCTGTGACCTCGGTCTGGAAGAGACAATGGTTCGAGTGTCTGGGGAAAGGGCCCCTGCCTTCACATCGGAGCAGTTGGGGAAGCTCGTGGATGGGGTCCTCCCCCAGTACACGCTACTCTACAGTCCTCCAGACAAACAGGTAAGTACACAGGGAGCATGTTGTACGGGCTATGCCTGTGTGGAGAGGACTGGATGTAAGAAGGAAGGGGGGAGAGTGCTGGGTGCATGAAAGACGGTGAATGCATGTGCCACATGGCAAGGGTAGGGATGAGGGCCAATCAATTTGACGGTGCAGTTGGTAATAACTTCTCTTTTTCCCCTGTACATTTCATGTAGGTCAGTGCCCACCAGAAAAAGATAATTGGCGTGCCATCGCCAAGGACGTCCGTACCCTGGGGGTCTACCACAGACGGAGCACCCACTGCCGGAAAAGATGGGAGGACATTCGCCGCTGGAGCAAGAAGACGACGGAGGCTCAGCTGGGGATGGCCTCCCAACGTGGGAGGGGTGCCCGTCGCACCATGACCCCCTGGTGTTCAGGATCCTGGCGGTGGCCTACCCGGAGTTGGATGGGCGCTTGCGGGCATCACAGCAGACACACGGAGGTGAGTACACTCTCATTCTGCTGATTTTGCGCGCAGTGGAGGTGTCTGGGTTGGGGAGGTGGGCTGTGGGTTTCCCTAGGCCAGGGCGAGTTCCGTAGGCAAGGCCCCTCCGTAAGGCAGGCCATGTGGCACCCCACCCCACCTCTGTAGAGTGCAAAGTACACCTAGTCATGCTCCTGTGTCATCTATGTGTGCAGATGTCGTCCATAGCCTTGTAGGCCATTTCCCAGGAATTGAACAGTGGAGCCCAAGAGCGCGGCGTAGTGCAGGGGGCTTCTGTGTCTGTCGTGTCCGCCAACTGTAGTGGTAATGCATGCACTCAACATGTCTTTCTTCTGTCATCCCCCCCCTTTTTGTGGTCTCCCTGTTCTTGTGTGCATTAGCATCATCAGGCGGAGGAGCAGTGGCAACGGAGCACAACAGAGCTGCATCCCACATGGCCCTGGAGGGCGAGACCACGGACTCAGAGTTCACCAGTGGGACGGAGGGCGAGTGGAGCTCCACGGCAGGGACAGGAGGTGACACCAGCGACACAGACTTGTCCTCTGATGGGAGCTCCCTTGTGGTGGCGGCAACATCTGTGCCCCCCGCATCTACAGGTACAGCCGCCACCCCCCCCCTACCAGCACCGCCCTCCCAGTAGCCCCTCAGCCTTTGCCCCGTGCCTGCTCACCCAGGAGGGTGGGCATCACCTTCGCCCCAGGCACCACAGGCCCTGCCCCAGTCACCCCTGCTGTCCTCAGTGAGGAGGCCATTGACCTCCTCAGGTCCCTCACTGTTGGGCAGTCTACCATTTTGAATGCCATCCAGGGTGTAGAGAGGCAGTTGCAACAGACCAATGCATTCCTGGAGGGCATTCATTTTGGTCAGGCTGCCCTTCAGCGAGCTTTTCAGACTCTGGCCTCAGCACTGATGGCAGCCATTGTCCCCGTCTCTAGCCTCCCCCCTCAAACTTCCGCCACCCAGACCCAATCCCCTGTACCTCAGCCTATCCCAAGCACACATACAGACCAGCATGCACACACGTCAACACACAAGGGAAGCTCTGGCAAACATAAGCACCACACATCCCACAGGCACTCATGCAAGCATAACACACATACAGACACACCAACATCCACTGCCTCCATTGTGTCCCCCTCCTCCCTCCAAGTCTCGTCTACACTCACACCTGCATGCACTACCGCTACAGCCACTACGTCCCTCTCCAGCACACCCACCACCACACCCCGCTCACGTGCAGTCACCACCCACACTACCATTCACACGTCCCCTGTGTCCTCTCCCAGTGTGTCTGTGACGCCCCCTCCCAAGATACACAAATGCAGGCACACAACCACCCAACAGCCATCCACCTCACGACAGCCTCCAGCGCATGCACCTTCACCCAAAGTCACCAAACGTACACCTCCTACAACCACCACCTCTTCCTCCACTCCCAAACCCCCTCCAGCTACCCGTCCCAGTGTGTCAAAAAAACTTTTCCTGTCCACCCTTGACCTCTTTCCCACACCTCCCCCACCCCGTCCGTCTTCTAAGTCCCGAACTAGCACCTCAGCCACAACATCTCTGGGGCCAGTGGTGCCTGTAGTCACCGGAATCTGGAGTGCACCGGCCACCAGGGCAGCCAGTGTGGCACGGAGCCACAGCACAGACAGTCCCCCACCTGTGAAGCATCAGAAGTTGGCCAGTGCCCAGCGGGAGAGGGGGGAAGACTCCAGCCACCAAAGCCTCTCCCAGGGGTCCCGGTGGGAGTGTGGAGTCAGCTGTGACACCCTCCAAGGTGGGGAAGGGCCACAAGAAACCCGGTAAGTCTGGGAAGAGCAGCGCAGCGGAGAAGACTGCTATCATCCCCGATGCCCAGGAACCCACCTCCAGCACAAGCCCAGCTGCCCAGGACAGGACCGCCAGCACTAGCCCACCTGCCCAGGAGGCCACCGCCAGCACCAGCCCAGCTGCCCAGGAGGCCACCGTCAGCACCAGCCCAGCTGCCCAGGAGGCCACCGCCAACTCAAGTACCGCTGAACAGGGCACCGCCGTCTCAAGCACCGCTGGCCCATGAGCGGCAAGGGCACTGACGCAACTGAGTCCGTCACGGGGTGAATGATGCACTCTGGGCACCATGCCCCCTCCAGAACCAGTGGAGAAAAGCATCCACTACCTCTTTTCTTAGCAGGATGAAGCACTCTGGGCACCATGCCCCCTCCAGAACCAGTGGAGACAAGCATCCACTACCTCTGTCCTTAGCAGGATGAAGCACTCTGGGCACCATGCCCCCTCCAGAACCAGTGGAGAAAAGCATCCACTGCCTCTGTCCTTAGCAGGATGAAGCACTCTGGGCACCATGCCCCCTCCAGAACCAGTGGAGAAAGGCATCCACTACCTCTGTCCTTAGCAGGATGAAGCACTCTGGGCACCATGCCCCCTCCAGAACCAGTGGAGACTGTTATCCACTTGTGAGACTGTGGCTTTTCACTCCCCAGGATATGGCAGTGGGCAACCCACCCACTGTAGAGACTTGAGAGACAGTGGCTTTGCACTCCCCAGGATTGAACAGTGGGCAACCCACCCACTGTAGAGACTTGAGAGACTGTGGCTTTGCACTCCCCAGGATTGAACAGTGGGCAACCCACCCACTGTAGTGACTTGAGAGACTGTCGCTTTGCACTCCCCAGGATTGAACAGTGGGCAACCCACCCACTGTAGTGACTTGAGAGACTGTGGCTTTGCACTCTCCAGGATATGGCAGTGGGCAACCCACCCACTGTATAGACTTGAGAGACTGTGGCTTTGCACTCCCCAGGATGAAGCAGTGGGCAACCCACCCACTGTATTGACTTGAGAGACTGTGGCATTGCACTCCCCAGGATGGAACAGTGGGCATGTGGCCCGCTCGTGGATTTGGCGTCGTGCACTCATCCAGCTAAGGTGCCCCCCTTTCCCTCCCCCTGAGGTGCCTGTTTAGTTGCTGTCTGATGCCCTGGCAGTGTTCTCTCTGTCATGGTCGGGGATCTTGTGTGGGCCTCGCCAATACCGTCTGGTCCCAGTGTTCCACGGACTTTCTTAGAGCACCACCTGGACTACTATGCTTGGTATATATTATGTACATGGTGTATATATATATATATATATTTCTGCCTACTTGCTTTTAATATATTACAATGGTTACACTCATTTTCTATTGTCTTTGCATTCTTCCAGGGGGCTTGGGGTGTGTAACTGTGATGTATTGATATGCATTAGTGTGTGTGTTGTAGTGGGTGAGGGTGGGGGTGTTGCGTGTGTGTCCATGTTTTTTGCCTCCCCCCTCCCCTGTGTCGTAGGTGCAGTACTCACGTGGTCTTTGCCGCCGGCGTTCGTGCTCCTGGTAGAGGAGCAGGAAGACTATTGCTGGTAGAATTTGGTGCTCCGGGCCCATGGCGTCCTCGTTCCTCGTGGGGTGTGTAGAGGTGAGCGTTTTCCCTTTGGGATTCCTGTTTCCTCCGTGTTTTAATCCGCGGTGAATCCACCCCGGAAAAGGTGGCGGATTGGCCTGTCATAATAGTGTGGGCGGTACATTGTCTCCCACCTGTCTGTTGGCGGTGACTGCCGTGCTGTTTGTTTGTACCGCTGTGGCGGTCTGAGTGTTAAAGTGGCTGTCTTTGTTGACGGTTTCTGCCACGGTCGTAATTGCTAATTTTTTACCGCTGGCCTGTTGGCGGTCTTACCGCCGCTTTAACACCGACCGCAAGGGTTGTAATGACCACCCTTGTGTCTCTGGACATGGTTGAAACAGCAGGACATAACCCTGGTGGTTCAACACTTGGCAGGTTCTCTGAACGGCAGGGCAGATGAACTCAGCAGTCGATGCCTAGAGGATCAGGAGTGGTGTCTCTCTCCAGAGGTGGCAGAAGGACTCTTTCTGCAGTGGGGAGAGCCTTGGTTAGATCTGTTCCCCTCCGAAGAGAAAGCGCAATGTCAGCAGTATTGGGCGTTGGAGTTTCCAATGCAGCACTCGCTGGGCGATGCTTTTCGTGGCTCGTGGCACTCAGTCCTCTTATAACCCTTTCCGCCCGTACCACTTCTGCCCAGAGTTCTCAAGAAGATGAAGAATTACAAGGCCCAAGTAATCCTGGTGACTCTGGACTAGGCACAGAGAGTCTGGTATCCTAAGCTTTTGAAAATGAACATCGATCCTCCAATCAGGATGCCCCTGCTGGAGAATCCTCTTTCGCAACAGCAGAGGAAGGTTCTCCACCGGAACCTGTCAACTCTGCTCCTTGATGCATGGAGTTTGAGCGGCAGCAATTGACAGCCTTCGACCTTCCTTCTGAAGTCTGTAAAGTTATTTTGGCAGTCAGAGGTCCTTCCACTAAGACGGTATGAGCCTGGTGTAGGAAATGCTTTGTATATTATTGTACAGAAAGATCTATCCATCCTCTTTCTGCTTCTCTCTCTCTGACATTCTTCTCTTTGTCTTATTCCTTACCCAGCAGGGATCTGCCTTGGGCAATCTCAAAGGCTATCTTTCTGCCTTATTGGCGTTCCTTTGGCTGCCTGATCAGCCATCAATATTCAAATCACCTATTGTACATATATTTTTCAAAGTGCTTGTGCATATATTTCTCACTATGCCCTTTGTTATGCTTCGGTGGGACTTGAATCTGGTTCTCACACTTCATATGCATGCTCCCTCTGAGCCACTGCACAACTGTCCCCTCCAGGTGCTCACCATCATGACAGCCTTCATAGTGACAATAACATCTGCCCGGAGGGTGAGTGAGATGCAGGCTCTTTCATCAAAGCCGCCATATCTCACCATGTTCCTGGACAAGGTGGAACTAAGACCTCGTACCTCTTTCCTCCCTAAGGTGGTAACCCCATTCCACCCGGGTCAGAACATCACCCTGCCCACTTTCTTTGCTCCACCACATCGAGAAGGTTGCTGTTCTACCTTGAGCGCACAAAGAGTTCCAGGTGGATAACCAACTCTTTGTGGGTTACATGGGAGCAAAGATAGGTCGGGCAGTGCAGAAACAAACCATATCACGCTGGGTCGTTTTCTGCATTGAGGGCTCAAAAACTCATTCCACCAGACGCAAGGCTGCTATCTCTGTGCTAGCACGAGGTGTACCAGTCCTGGATATCTGTCAGGCAGCATTGTGGGAATCCTTGCAAACGTTATCAAGACATTACTGCCTGGATAATGAGGTCCGTAGAGACGGGCACTTTGCCCATTCGGTCCTACAGGACATTATAGTCTAAGGAGGTCTATCCGCAGCCCACCACCAGGAGGTTATGGCTTGGGTATCTATTCTAAAGTTAAGGAATCTGCAGCTATAAGTCTCTATCAGATGAACAAGTTACTTATCTTCAGTAACACATTATCTGATAAAGACTCTATTTAGCTGCAGATTCCTTACACCCACCCATGCCTCCCTGCTCTGCCGACACGTCTGATAGGGTCAGGGATTGTTCCTTTCAGGGCCCTAGTTTTTTTGTGCAGACAAACTGTTAGTTCTTTCCACGGCTCTGCGCTTCTGGTATGGAATTTTGTGGAAAAGCAACTCATGTACGCGCACCTATGTGGTGCCTTTATAGGTGACTGTGACGTCACTGATGGCTGCAACAACACCGACACTGCCACGCAATCCGAATTACCCCACCCAATGGCACTCAAGGGTATTGGTCTGCAAAAGGTCCGGATTCCAAGCTGACGCCAGGAAATTCTAAAGGTAACAAATCTGCAGCTAGATAGAGTCTACCAGATAATGCGTTACCGAAGGTAAGCAACTTGTTCTTCTGGGGTTCAGCAGCTGCACAGTCTTTTCTTTGGTGTTTCTTCTTACAGGGCAAGTCAGCTGCCCGGGAAGACTTGAGTCTTCATTGAAGGCTGGATGAGTTGACTTCTTGTGCAGGATCATTTGAGGTCAGCAGGCAGACTGGAGGGGCTTGTTCTAGGTCAGCTGCTTGTTCTTTTCCTCTTATGTGGGTGCAACTGTACTTTGTCCGGGTCTTCTTAGGTTGTCATATTCTGAGTTCTAGGATTCAGAGGTGCCACATAAATACTCAATTTTGGGGTGTTACAGGAAGTGCCAGGCAGTAGCTAATGAGGTGACTACCTTTAGGGTGACTGCACCCTTCTTATGACCACATCTGCTGGGAAGTGGGTATAATCCTAACCCTAGTGGCCTAATGAATTCCAAGCAAGATGAAGGAATTTGAAAATTAGTGTCCCCTTCAGCTAGTCCACCTTAGGGTGGGACTGGCATGAAGTGGGCACTACTCCTAATGTAACTAATTTTCCCACCTGTGCTCCTGCCAAAAGTGGGGTCAGGACAGGGGAGTTGGTCATCTCCGTCCTTTGGAGAGACGTGGGTTGATTACAGAGGCGGCCAGGCCTTTAAAGCTCCCCGCCTTGGAATGCCCATCCTGCCTGGGAGAGGAGGTCACATCTCTGCCCAGTGCAGGCTTTTGTCTCAGGCCCTCCAGAGCGCTGGCTCTCACCTTGTAGGGCCAGAAACGCATCTATGGTGGCTGAACTGGTCAGGACCAGTTATTCAGCACACTGGCAGCTGGTAGGTTTTCAGGGGGCATCTCTAAGGTGCCCTATATGTGCAATTATTAATTAACCCATCACTGGGATCAGTGAGGGTTTATTATTCTGAGGTGTTTGATACCAAACATCCCAGAATTCAGAGAAGCCATTATGTAGCTGGGCAACTCGTAGTGACCATTGTCCAGGACATGCATTTAACCCCTTCGCTGCCAGGCCTTTTCCTGCTCAGGTGCCAGGCCTTTTTTTGGCACTTTGGGGCAGATTGTGCTTAGACCCTCATAACGTTTTGTCCACATAAGCTACTCACGCCAAATTTGCGTCCCTTTTTCCCAACATCCAAGGGATTCTAGAGGTACCCAGAGTTTGTGGGTTTCCCTGAAGGAGACCAAGAAATTAGCCAAAATACAGCACAAATTTCGTTTTTTTTTTAAAAAGGGCTGCAGAAGAAGGCTTGTGGTTTTTCCCCTGAAAATGGCATCAACAAAGGGTTTGCGGTGCTAAAATCACCATCTTCCCAGCTTTTAGAAACAGGCAGAATTGAATCAGAAAACCCAATTTTTCAACACAATTTTGACATTTTACTGGAACATAACCCATTTTTACTATTTTTTGTGCTTTAAGCCTCCTTCCAGTTAGTGACAGAAATGGGCGTGAAACTAATGGTGGATCCCAGAAAGCTAAACATTTCTGAAAAGTAGACAAAATTCTAAATTCAGCAAGGGGTAACTTGTGTAGATTATACAAGGGTTTGCTACAGAAAATAACAGCTAAAATGAAAAAATCTTGAAATTGATGGAAAAAAAACAGCCATTTTTCCCCACGTTTTACTCTGTAACTTTTTCCTGCAAGGTTGAATTTTTAAAAGCAATATACCGTTACTGATGGACCCTTCTGTTTGCGGGGATATATAGGGCTTGTAGGTTCATCAAGAACCCTAGGTACCCTGAGCCAATAAATGAGCTGCACCTTGCAATGGGTTTTCATTCTATACCGGGTATACAGCAATTCATTTTCTGAAATATAAAGAGTGAAAAATAGGTATCAAGAAAACCTTTGTATTTCCATAATGGGCACAATATATGGTGTTGAGAAGCAGTGGTTATTTGCACATCTCTGAATTCCGGGTTGCCCACACTAGCATGTGAATTACAGGGCATTTCTCAAATAGACTTGTTTTTTGCACACTGTCTTACATTTAGAAGGACAAGATGTAGAGAAGGATAAGGGTCAATAACACTTGTTTTGCTATTCTGTGTTCCCCCAAGTCTCCCAATAAAAATGGTACCTCACTTGCGTGGATAGGCCTAATGCTCGCGACAGGAAATGCAACATAGACACATCACATTTTTACATTGAAACCTGACGTGTTTTTTGCAAAGTGCCTAGCTGTAGATTTTGGCCTCTAGCTCAGCCGGCACCTAGGGAAGCCTACCAAACCTGCACATTTTTGAAAACTGGACACCTAGGGGAATCCAGGATGGGGTGACTTGTGGGGCTATCACCAGGTAAAGTTACCCAGAATCCTTTGCAAACCTCAAAATTGGCCAAAAAAACACCTTTTCCTCACATTTCAGTGACAAAAAGTTTGAGAATCTGAGAGAAGCCACAAATTTCCTTCCACCCAGCGTTCCTCCAAGTCTCCCAATACAAATGGTACCTCACTTGTGTGGGTAGGACTAGTGCTTACGACAGGAAATGCCCCAAAACACTATCTGGACACATCAAAATTATCAAATGCAAAACTACCTGTTTTTGCGGATGCACCTGCGTTTTTGGTCCTGGCTCAGCTGCCATCTAGGGAAACCTACCAAACCCAGAAATTTCTGAAAACTATATACCCGAGGGAGTCCAGGGAGGTGTGACTTGCGTGGATCCCCCAATGTTTTCTTACCCAGAATCCTCAGAAAACTTCAAATTTAGCTAAAAAATCAAATTTTTCCCACATTTTTGTGTGGGATCACCGCACCGGGACAAATTTCCTACCACCCAATGTTCCCCTCAGTCTCCCAGTAAAAATTATACCTCGTTTGTGTAGGTGGGCCAAGTATCTGTGACAGGGAAGAGCCAAAAACATGTCGAAATTGAGGGGGAACCAAAGCGGGTCCAAAAGGGAAGTTTGAAAAAAAGAAATTTTAGGCTGACATGTGCAGCAGAATTTTTATTGGTATAGGTGAGACAATGTTGGGTGGTAGGAAGTTTGCGGATTCCTGCAGATTACGGAAGGTTCCATCACAAAAATGTGTGATTTCCAGCAAAGTTGGTGGTTTGCAGGGCATTCTGGGTAGGAAAATGGTGCAGGATGCATGTGAAGCACACCACCCTAGAATAAACCAGATGTTTAGTTTTCAGATGTGTTTAGGTCTTGTGGATTTTTTTACAAGGCAGTGTCCCAAAGTCCAAAAAGTGCAGCCCTCACCATTCGAAGTGGGTCGATTTTGAGAGTTACCAAGCTCTCATGGCCCAAATGTGAAACCAAAACCCAAAATAATCAGATGTCCTCTTGCTTGTTGTGGGATAAGATGTTTTAGTGTGCAGGGGGAGAGCTGAAAGACTGTTACCCCCCTTCAGTTAGGGTGGGGGCATAACCAGCCCATACTGATTGGTAGCCACCGCCCCACTGTTTTTTGTTTGTTTTAAATTCCCTGGCATCTAGTAGACTTTCTGCCCCCCAGGGTGTGGATCGGGGGTAATTGCCCACTCTGCCCACTGGTGGGCAGAACAACTTTGGCCCCATTTATTTGGGGTGGGGGTATGGCCATACCCCCAATCTCTTATTTTGTAAAGAAAATCTTCCCTGGTCTCTGGTGGGCTTTCTACCCCACTTGAGGGCAGGTGGGCCAAGGGGGACAGATATAGCCAACACTAATGTGCCCCCATGGGGAGCGACCCTTTCCCAAGGGGCTGCCCCCCAAAACAAAACACACACATACACACACACACCAATCCCTGGTGTCTAGTGGTTTCTGCCCCCCTTGGGAGCAGATTGGGCTAACAAAAATAGGCCGATCTGCCCCCAAGGGGGGAAGAAATGGCCTAAATATAATTTTCCCCCAAGGGAGTGACCCTTGCCTAAGGGGTCACTCCCCATATATTAAAACATAAACTAAATAAAAAAATATATATGTCTCTGGTGTCTAGAGGAAAAGCCCTACAAATATTTCTAGAGGAAAAGGCCTACATGTATGGGCCGGGTGCAGGAAGAGCTGGTCTCGTCCTAGGCACACTGCAACCGTGTGCCTGGACGAGACCAGCTCATCCCGGGCATGGGAGGGGTTAAAATGGCTCTCCTGTACACTTACTATGTCTAGGAATCAACAAAGACATAGTAGGAGCATATTTGCTCATGTATATGCCGTCACATGTAATATAATGGACCCAGACTTAGGGCTGTAAGGCCTGCTAGAGGGGTGACTTATATTGCATGCAGTGCAGGCTGTGTGCCATGTTGTGTTTTTAATTTTGGGAGCACCTTGTCACACATCCTGCAATGGCAGTCTGCATAAGGTTGGTGCTGGGTCCCTCAGAGTGGCACAAGTTGTGCTGCAGCTCTTAGGGGTCCTTTTCAGTAACCATGCCCTAGGTACCAGGGACACCATTTACTAGTGATTAAAGGGTGACGAAGGGCAAGGTCACTTGGGGATCAAGTGACTAGGTGTCTTGGTTTAGGGAAGTAACACTGCACTGGGGTCCTGGTTAGCACGAACCCAGTACACTTCAGTCGAAGTTGCATTTACAAAACAGGCAAAAAGGGCGTGTGGGGGGTACTGCAACCAGAACCCAGCTCCTTACATTGCCCATCAGCAACTGCTTGAGAAAATATGAATTCTCTGAGACAAAGGGTAGCACTTGTGCAACCGAGTCCCACACTGTGGCCCTCATTATGACCCTGGTGGTTGGCGATAAAGTGGCGGTAATACCACCTACAGGATGGCGGTAGATACCGCCAAATTATGACCATGTCAGTGATACCTCCGATAGACAGCCAGTGTACCACGCCTACCGCCAGGGCGGAAACAGCCACCACGGCGGTAGCCATCTACAGCCAGGCAGAAGACAAAGTTCTGCCCACCATATTATGACATAGCAAACCGCCACCTTTTCTGGGGTGGTACCAATTCCATCAAAAGCCTAGCAGAAACAGAGCACAGAAGTCAAAGGAGTCACCATTGGAGACTCATGGAAGAACCACACCGCCATGGAACCAGAACTGCAAGTCTTTCCGATGATCTTCTACGTCATGCTCCACCATGAACACCAACGCCGGCGAAGATGACGACGGTGAGTACAGCCGCCTAGCACACAAAGGGAGGGGGGGGGAAAACAACAGTGACACACACATGCACAACACACACCCCACACAGACATGCCATACACACAACCAGCCGCACAAGAAAACAATTTGTCCCAGATAATTGGCTGAATAATGCAAGGACAACAGGAATTGACTAAAGTGATAGCAATAAAATCAACATTAAAAATAATAAGTCAATGTGGCAATGCAACAGATATGTACTTTTGTACAAAAAAGGGACACTGCCCACTCCACAGTTCACAGGGGCCACATGGCCATAGGGCAAAGTCCAAGGCCCCGCTCGATCCCTGCCCCAATACGGAGAGAACACTGCAGGGGCATCAGTTGGCAAAAAGGCAGGCACCTCAGGGGGTGGGGAGGAGCACCTCAGCCCGCTGCAGAAACAAGACCACTGGTTCTGGAGGGTGCAACATGCCCATCGCACTTTGTCCTGGGGAGTGCAAGGCCACAGTCTCTGAAGTGGGTGAATACCCCATTGGTTCTGGAGGGGTCAACATGCCCTGTGCTTGGTCCTGGGGAGTGATAGGCCACAGTCTCTGGAACGGGTGTCTTTCCCACTGGTTCTGGTGGGGGCAACGTTCCCTGTGCTTTGTCCTGAGAGTGATAGGCCACAGTCTCTGGAGTGGGTATCTTTCCCAGTGGTTCTGGAGGGGGTAACATGCTCTGTGCTTGGTCCTGGGGAGTGATAGGTCACAATCTCTGGAGTGGGTGTCTTTTCCACTGGTTCTGGAGGGGGCAACATGCCCTGTGCTTTGTCCTGGGGAGCGATAGGCCGCAGTTTCAGGAGTGGGTGTCTTTCCCACTGGTTCTGGAGGGGGCAACATGCCCTGTGCTTGGTCCTGGGGAGTGATAGGCCACAGTCTCTGGAGTGGGTGACTTGCCCACTGGTTTTGGAGGGGGCATCATGCCCTGTGCTTGGTCCTAGGGAGTGATAGGCCACAGTCTCTCAGGTGGGTAAATACCCTACTGGTTTTGGTGGAGGAAGGCCGCACAGCAGCCCATGGAGGCTGGATCATATGGCGTCCGCCGGCGGTGACTGCTGCACTGTGGTGGTGGTTGTGGGAGGCACCTGCTCAGCCCCTGCACCCTCCGATGGCTGCACTGTGGTGGTGGTTGTGGGAGGCTCCTGCTCAGCTCCGGCACCCTACGATGGGTGCACTGTGGTGGTAGTTGGGGGAGGCTCCTGCTCAGCCCCTGTACCCTCCAAGGGCTGCACTGTGGTGGTAGGTGGTGGAGGTGCCTGCTCAGCTCCTGCATTCTCTGACGGCTGCTCAACCACGGCTGGCGGTGGGGGCTCTGTGACAGCTGCTGATGAAGCCTCCTTCCCCTTCGTGGTGGATGGTGAAGGGTCCTTCCCCTTCTTGGTGGCTGGTGCAGGCTCCTTCCCCTTCTTGGTGGCTGGTGCAGGCTCCCTTCACTTCTTGGTGGCTGGTGCAGGCTCCTTCCCCTTCAGTATTTGTGGCCTGGAATCCTTACCACCACGAGTAGGGCTTCTGAAACTGGGCCCATGGACTGTTTGTCTGAGGTGCTTGGCTGGGTCCTTCATACCCTGGCCATATGTGCAGGACGGGGGGAGTGGATAGGGAAGAGGTCAATCTGGGAAAGGGAAAGCTTTTTAGGGAAATTGGGGCAGGAAGAGGGAGAAGTAATGGGAGTGGAGGATGAGGGAGTGGTTGTTGGGGGTGTTTGCTGGATTTGGGTGCAGGTGCATGGGTTGTATGCTGTTGTGAGGTTTATGGCTGTTGGGTTTCTGAGTGCTTGCGTTTGTGTACTTTAGGAGGGGGGCACAGACACTGTGGGAGAGGACACAGGGGGCATGTGCATGGATGTTGTGGAGGTGTCTGCCAGTGGGGTGTGTGTTCTGCTTGGTGTGATGATGATGCAGGTAGTGGATCTAGATGTATAGCATGCAGATGTGAGTGTGGACGTAACTGGGTGGGAGGTGGAGGAGGAGGAGGGGATACAGTGGAAATAGTGGATGTTGTTGTGTCTGTAACTGAATGGTGTTTGTGTGAGTGCCTGTAGGATGAAGTGTGGTGTTTGTGTTTGCCTGTGACACTCTTGGGTGTTGTCTTGTGTGCATGCTCGCCTGGCTGTGGGCTTGGGATGGGTTGGGGTTGAGGAGAATGGGACTGGGAAGTGGAAGTTGAAGGGGGGACAGTTGAAACATAGACAATGGCTGCCATCAGAGAAGAGGCTAGAGCCTGGATCAATCTGTTGGGCCGCCAATCCACTGTGAATGCCCTCCAGGAATGCATTAGATTGCCCCATCTGGGCTGCCAGCCCCTGCATGGCATTGACAATAGTTGACTGCCCTACAGAGATGGATCTCAGGAGGTCAACAGCCTCCTTACTCAGGGCAGCAGGGCTCACTGGGGCAGGGCCTGAGGTGCCTGGGGCGAAGGAGATGCCCACCCTCCTGGATGAGCGGGCACGGGCAACTCGCTGAGGGGCTGCTGAGAGGGCGGTGCTGGAAAAGAGGTGGCAACTGTACCTGTAGCTAGGGTGGTCACAGAAGTGTCCACCACCACCAGGGAGCTTCCACTGGAGGAGGTATCAGTCAGTGTTGCCCCCTCCAGTTTCTGCTGTGGTGCTCCTCTCTCCCTCCGTCCAACTTGTGCCCCCTCTGTCGGTGGACTCTGCCTCCAGGGTCCTGTGGGATGCAGCTCCCTCCGTCGCAGGTGTCTCTGCTACTCCGCCAGGTGATGCTAATGCACATAAAGACAGGATGACAAAACAAGAAAGGAGGGGAGAGAGACAAAGGATACACTGGGTCAATGACTGCACCAACACCACTGTTGATCTACTCAGCACCCTCATACACAGGGAACAGGCCTATGCACTATGCATTGCACTACCAATGATATTGCTAGCCACCAAGGCATGAGGAGGAGCACACAACGCCAACTGCAGCACACCTGGGACCCACGCAGCACTGCCCAGTAGTGGATGCCAACAAGCTAGGTAGGCAGTATTTCCCCTTCAGACCGTTAGACACCATCGGACTTACGCTTCTATGTCTGGCCTGGCCGAGGGGCACCCACTGACACACAACCACCACCTGGATACTAACCCTCCAGCCGTGTCCTTCATTGATGCCCACTGTAGTCACCCCCTTGTGGCTGCTGTGATGCCCTCAAGGGCCCATCCAGCTCTGGATAGGCCACCGCCAGTATGCAGGCCAGCAGGGGGGGTCAGGGTCCGACGGGCACCCCTTTCTCGTTGGAAGGCCATCCCCAGCTGTGCCTCCGTGGTCTTCCGCGCCCAGCGTCTCACGTCTTCCCATCGTTTGCAACAGTGGGTGCTCCCCCTGCCATAGACCCCCAGGGTCCGCACCACCTTGGTGATGGCACGCCATATACCCTTCTTTTGATGGGCGCTGATCTGCAGAAGCAATAAAGACAGGAGAACATCATTAGACAAACAGCCCAGCCAGTAACACGAATGGCACACCATACCTGTTTCCATTACTATTGGCACACACATAGCCCAGCACTCAACATGTACCCAGCCAAGAGGACATCCCTCCCCCTTACACAATGCCTTCCCACATACCTTAGTGCAGTCATACCACATGCATCGTGCCCAAAGTGTACTCACCTGTTGGTCTTCAGGCCCATACAGCAGTCCGTACTGGGGTAGGACCCTATCCACCAGTCTCTCCAATTCCTCTGAAGTGAAGGCTGGGGCCCTTTCCCTGATCACACGGGCCATGGTAGGTTCCAGACAGAGGTCACAGCAGCACGTGCAGTGTAGGTCCTCTCCTATGGAAGGTCAGGAAACAAGTGAGGAGTCAGATAGAAAATGGTGGTCCCGTCACCGGTGGCGTAGATCACCATTGGTCACTGTACCCCAGAGGGCCCAATTATAACCAATGAGGAGTTGCACAGCAGTTCCCGACCGCCTACTGCCACGGCGCACAACGTCAGCGGCATTCCCTCACTTCCAGATGTATCTCCACACAGGACAGATGGACGCAATTTCAGGGACGGTGCAGGCCTATGGAATAATGCTGCATCACAGGATAAATAGGCACATACTTGACAAATTACACTGTCCCATGACATGTTTACAGATTTGCATACTACTGTTGTGGCTCCATTGCTCAGTTTATGACAGCCTTCTCACTCTTTTGTCCCTTAGATACCAACCACTGCGGATGAATAGGAGATGGAGACATACCCTGTGTACAGACCCCTGGTGGACTTGGCTACACTGGAGGACAGGCACATAATACTTACATATAGACTGGACAGGGCCACAATCACAGAGCTGTGTGCCCAGTTAGAGCCTGACCTGATATCTGCTATCCGTCACCCCGCTGGGATCCCCCCCTCTTGTGCAAGTGCTATCAGTTCTCCATTTCCTGGCAACTGGTTCTTTCCAAGTGACAGTGGGCTTGGCAGCAGTAATGTCACAGCCAATGTTCTCAATAGCGCTAACAAGAGTGTTGTCTGCTCTGATAAAACACATGTGCAGCTACATTGCATTCCCCCAGGTTGAGGATTTGGCCACTGTGAAGGCTGGGTTTTATACAATGGGACATATCCCCAATATAATTGGGGCGATTGACGGAACACATATTGCATTTGTCCACCCCGCCAGAATGAACAGGTGTTCATGGTGTGCCTGGAGGACCAGTACATCTCCCACGTCAATGCTAAGTATCCTGGGTCGGTGCATGATGCCTTTGTCCTGAGGAATAGCAGCCTCCCAAATGTGATGTCCCAACTACAGAGGCACAGGGTGTGGCTAATAGGTGAGCCCTGGTTCCCACCCAGTATATGTTGGTGTATGCCTATGGTGTTGGCCATATAGGATAGTGTGTGGCTAAATGTTGTCCCTCAATATTTGCAGGTGACTCTGGTTACCCAAACCTATCATGGCTGCTGACCCCTGTGAGGAATACCAGGACAAGGGCAGAAGAGCGTTACAATGAGACACATGGGTCGAACCAGAAGCATAATTGAAAGGACCTTTGGCCTACTGAAGGCCAGGTTCCGGTGCCTCCATCTGACAAGTGGATCCCTGTGCTACTCACCCAAGAAGGTCTGCCAGATAGTGGTGGCATGCTGCATGTTGCACAACCTGGCCCTCAGACGCCATGTCCCTTTTCTGCAGGAGGAGGAGACTGGAGATGCCGCTCTGGCAGCAGCGGACCCTGTGGACAGTGAGGATGAGGATGTGGACAACAGAACATCTGTAATCCGTCAGTACTTCCAATGATACACAGGTGAGACCGTGCAACTTCACATACCTGATAGAGACTTCTAGTTGCAGATTCCTTACCTTTGAATTTCCCCAGACTGGGTCTGGAGAATTTTCTTCGAGCAGTACCTCTGCGCGCCGTCAGGTGGCGTCGATAGACTCCGTGGGGCATCGTTGGTATCGTGCTTGCCGTGATGATGTCGCGGTCATATATAGGTGCCACCCCAGCGCGCTGATGTATGTTCTTTTCTTTCCGTGCCAGCCTACGTGCAGATCCGGAGAAGAGCTACCTCAGTCACTTTTTGACTACGTCGATTTTTTTTGTCAAATTTTTGACAAGTTCGTGGATGCGTCAACGCATGTCCCGCAAGACCGGATTTAAGCCCTGCGACTCCTGTCACCGAACTATGTCGGTGACGTATCCACACCTCATGTGTCTGGTGCCTGGAGCGCGATCACAACCCGAAGTTGTACTCCGAGGATCGGGCCATGAACCCAAAGGCTTTGAGGGGGCGGTCCTAAAGGCTCATGGCAGCCCGACACTCGACTCCGCGGCGCTCACAGTCCCATTTGAGAGGAAGGTCTCGAGACCGGCTGCGGAGTCACCACCACTCTTCGTCCTCCAAGTCATCGGGACAATCGGGTCAAAAAAAGAAGAAGTCAAAGAAGCACAAGCGTTCTTCTACTTCACCCCGTCGATCGGATGATACGACGCAGGAAGAGCATCGACGCTCTAGGCCTCCGTTAACGGAGCCTTCTTCTGGGTCAGCTCCATGTTTCCCAGACTTCCCCGGAGCCGGCGCCACCCCCGCCCAACTTAAAGAATTTTACTAGGCCATGCCTTTCGTTTTTGAGCGGTCTGACCCACCTTCGGAGCCTCTGTGCACAGGTGAGTCGGGTGGGGTCCCCTCGGTTTCAAAGTGGTCGGCTTCGGCCTCTGCTCCGGAGGGCCCCTCCGGATCCAATCGCAGATCCGTCCCGACGGCAGCTGTGCCACGGCGACCTTCCCCGGCGTCGGGTCAGATGACGACGCTCCGGATGTTGGATGGGCCCACAACTGATGTCGATCCCATACTCATACCCGATGACCCGGAGCTGGAACAACGTCAGTCGACGCCGATTCCGTTCTCATGGGCTCTCCTGGGCCCAGGGTTGATCCAGACACTTATTCTTCTGGGTATGGATACGGGGAGAGTATGGAGGGGATGCTAGACCCTTTAGAATACCAGCTTGACCCCCAAATGGACAGGGTACAGGATTTGGGTGATGCGAGTGTGAGAAAGTAGCCTCTTTCTAGCCTTGTTACCCCCACTTTTGGCCTGTTTGTGAGTATATGTCAGGGTGTTTTCACTGTATCACTGGGATCCTGCTAGCCAGGGCCCAGCGCTCATAGTGAAGACCCCATGTTGTCAATATGTTTGTTATGTGTCACTGGGATCAAGCTAGCCAGGACCCCAGTGCTCATAGGTTTGTGGCCTATATGTGTTCCCTGTGTGATGCCTAACTGTCTCACTGAGGCTCTGCTAACCAGAACCTCAGTGGTTATGCTCTCTCTGCTTTCCAAATTTGTCACTTATAGGCTACTGACTAAATTTACCAATTCACATTGGCACACAGGTACACCCATATAATTCCCTAGCATATGGTACTGAGGTACCCAGGGTATTGGGGTTCCAGGAGATCCCTATGGGCTGCAGCATTTCTTTTGCCACCCATAGGGAGCTCTGACAATTCTTACACAGGCCTGCCAGTGCAGCCTGAGAGAAATAACGCCCCCAGGACCTGAAGGATCCAACTTCCAGTGCAGAAACGACCCCCAGGTGGCCCTCTCCCTTGCCCAGGTGGTGGCTACCCCAAGGAGCCCCCCCCTTGCCTGCCTGCTTCGCTGAAAAGACCCCTGGGTCTCCCATTGAACTCTACTGCAAACCCGACGCCTGTTTGCACTCTGCACGCGGCTGCCCCCGTGCCGCTGAGGGTGTACTTTCTGTGCTGACTTGTGTCCCTCCCGGTGCCCTACAAAACCCCCCTGGTCTGCCCTCCGAAGTCGCGGGTGCTTACCTGCTGGCAGACTGGAACCGGGGCACCCCCTTCTCCATTGAAGCCTATGCGTTTTGGGCACCAATTTGACCTCTGCACCTGACCGGCCCTGAGCTGCTAGTGTGGTAACTTTGGGGTTGCCTTGAACCCCCAACGGTGGGCTACCTTGGACCCAACTTTGAACCCTGTAGGTGGTTTACTTACCTGCAAAACTAACAAATACTTACCTCCCCCAGGAACTGTTGAAATTTGCACTGTGTCTAGTTTGAAAATAGCTTATTGCCATTTTTGCCAAAACTGTACATGCTATTTTGCTGATTCAAAGTTCCTATGATACCTGGGTAAAGTACCTTTCATTTAAAGTATTGATTGTAAATCTTGAACCTGCGGTTCTTAAAATAAACTAAGAAAATATATTTTTCTATATAAAAACCTATTGGCCTGGAATTGTCTTTGAGTGTGTGTTCCTCATTTATTGCCTGTGTGTGTACAACAAATGGTTAACACTACCCTCTGATAAGCCTACTGCTCGACCACACTACCACAAAATAGAGCATTAGAATTATTTATTTTTGCCACTATCTTACCTCTAAGGGGAACCCTTGGACTCTGTGCATGCTATTTCTTACTTTGAAATAGTACATACAGAGCCAACTTCCTACATTGGTGGATCAGCGGTGGAGTACAAGACTTTGCATTTGCTGGACTACTCAGCCAATACCTGATCACACGACTAAATTCCAAAAATGGTCATTAGAAACTGATTTTTGAAATTTAAGCTATTTTTCTCAATTTGTAAAAGTCCTGCTAGGGCCTTGTGTTAGTCCCTGTTAGCATTTCTTTTAGAGATTAAAAGTTTTGTAAAAGTTTGAATTAAGTTATAGAGATAGTTTTAGATTCTTAAAAAGTATTCCAACTTTTAGAAACATAATGGTCCTGATTACAGCTTTGGAGGACATGGTTAATCCGTCCCAAATGTGACGGATATACCACCTACCGTATTACGAGTTCCATAGGATATAATGGACTTGTAATACAGTAGGTAGTATATCCGTCACATTTGGGACGGATTAACACCGTCCTCCAAAGTTGTAATCAGGCCCTATGTCTGCAGCAGAAGAGATAGTGATGGAACTCAACCTCACACCTTACCTGCATCTTAGGATGTCAGAGTTAAGGTCTCTCTGCAAAATCAAAAAGATAAAGACTGGTTCAAACCCTACCAAAGTGCAGCTCCAGGCACCTTTGGCAGAGTTTGCTAAAAACAACCCCTCTGATGATATCTTCACAGAGGGGGAAGCTAGTGATGAGGAGGGAAATCTCCCACCCCCTCTCCTAGTTAGGGAGCCCAGGGTTTCTCCAACCTTGACTCCAGAAGTGATAGTCAGAGATGTTGCTTCTCTCACAGGAGAGTCCAACACCTCTGCAAGCATTGAGGGCAGCCTCAATGAAGATGACCTCCTGTTAGCCAGGTTGGACAAAAGATTGGCTTTCGAAAGACAGATCCTAGCCATAGAAAGAGAAAGACAAGAGATGGGCTTAGGTCCCATCAATGGTGGCAGCAATTTAAATAGGGTTAGAGATTCTCCTGACATGCTAAAAATCCCCAAAGGGATTGTAACAAAATATGAAGATGGTGATGACATCACCAAATGGTTCACAGCTTTTGAGAGGGCTTGTGCAACCAGAAAAGTTAACAAATCTCACTGGGGTGCTCTCCTTTGGGAAATATTCACTGGAAAGTGTAGGGATAGACTCCTCACACTCTCTGGAAAAGATGCAGAATCCTATGACCTCATGAAGGCTACCCTGATTGAGGGCTTTGGATTCTCAACTGAGGAGTACAGGATTAGGTTCAGGGGGGCTCAAAAATCCTCGAGCCAGACCTGGGTTGATTTTGTTGACTTCTCAGTCAAAACACTAGATGGTTGGATTCATGGCAGTGGTGTAAATGATTATGATGGGCTGTACAATTTATTTGTAAAGAACTCCTGTTAAATAATTGTTTCATTGATAAACTGCATCAGCATCTGGTAGACCTAGGACCAATTTCTCCCCAAGAATTGGGAAAGAAGGCGGACCATTGGCTCAAGACTGGGGTGACCAAAACTTCCACAGGGGGTGACCAAAAGAAATGGGCCACAAAGACTCCCCAGGGGAAGAGTGTTGAGACATCCAAGGGAAAAAGTAAAGAGTCTTCTACAGGGCCCCAAAAACCTGCTCAGGAGGGAGGGTCCAAAGCCTCTTCACAATCCAATTCTTGGTACAAGGGTAAAAACTTTGATCCCAAGAAGGCCTGGTATCGTAGCTGTAATCAGCAGGGACACCAACATGGAGACAAGGCCTGTCCCAAGAAAGGTTCTACTTCAAACTCTACTCCAGTTAGCACTGGAATAGCCAGTCTCCAGGTGGGGTCAACAGTGTGCCCAGAGCAAATCAGGGTTCACACTGAAGCTACATTAGTCTCTGAGGGTGAGGTGGACTTAGTTACACTGGCTGCCTGGCCCCCTAATATGCAAAAATACAGGCAGCAACTCTTAATTAATGGGATTAGTGTAGAAGGCCTGAGGGATACAGGTGCCAGTGTCACCATGGTGACAGATAAACTGATTTCCCCTGGTCAATACCTGGCTAGACAAACTTATCCAGTCACCAACGCTGACAATCAGACTAAAGTACATCCCATGGATATGGTAACTTTAGAATGGGGAGGGGACAATGGCCTGAAACAGGTGGTGGTCTCCTTAAATATCCCTGTAGACTGTTTGCTTGGAAATGACCTGGAGTCCTCAGCATGGGCTGAGGTAGAACTCAAAACCCATGCAGCCATGCTCGGTATCACTGAACTGGTGTGTGTCAAGACAAGGGCACAGTGCAAGGCTCAGGGTGAAAAAGTGGTGCTGGAGCCTGGAAAAATGGCCCAACCCTCCAAGAGGAAAGGAAAGAAGACTGTGGAACTAGCTTCAACACAACAACAGAAAGAGAACCACTCTTCCCAGGAAGAAGTTCTGCCCTCTGAGGGAACTGAGCCCATGGAGTTAGAACCTTATCAGGTTGAGCTCCTAGGCCCAGGGGGACCCACAAGGGAACAGTTGTGTAAGGGGCAAGAAACATGTCCCTCTCTTGAAGGCCTTAGGCAGCAAGCTGCTGAAGAGACCAAAGGAAAAATCACTGGAACACATAGAGTCTATTGGGAAGATGGACTCCTCTACACTTAGGAAAGAGATCCCAAACCGGGTGCCACTAGGAGAGTGGTAGTGCCTCAGGAGTTTATGAAGTTCATTCCGAACATAGCTCATGATATTCCACTTGCTGGGCATTTGGGACAAACCAAGACTTGGGAGAGGTTAGTCAACCATTTCTATTGGCCCATCATGTCCCAGAAAGTAAAGGAGTTTTGTGTCTCCTGTGCCACCTGTCAAGCCAGTGGTAAGACAGGTGGCCATCCAAAGGCCCCCCTCATTCCACTTCCAGTGGTGGGGGTCCCCTTTGAAAGAGTGGGTGTGGACATAGTGGGTCCACTTGAACCTCCCACAGCCTCAGGGAACCAGTATATCCTAGTGGTAGTGGATCATGCCACTAGGTACCTTAAAGCAATTCCCCTTAGGTCCACTACTGCCCCTGCAGTAGCTAAAGCACTCATTGGTATCTTTACCAGAGTGGGATTTCCTAAGGAGGTGGTGTCTGACAGGGGTACCAACTTCATGTCAGCATCCCTGAAGCATATGTGGAATGAGTGTGGGGTGACTTACAAATTCACTACACCATACCATCCACAAACCATTGGTCTTGTAGAAAGATTTAACAAGACATTGAAAGGCATGATCATGGGGCTCCCTGAAAAGCTCAAAAGGAGATGGGATGTCCTCTTGCCATGTCTGCTTTTCGCCTACAGAGAGCTGCCTCAGAAGGGAGCAGGGTTTTCCCCCTTTGAACTTCTCTTTGGCCATCTTGTCAGGGGACCACTAGCTCTTGTAAAAGAAGGCTGATAGAGACCTCTTCATGAGCCTAAACAAGATATAGTGGGTTATGTACTAGGCCTATGTTCCAGGATTGCAGAGTACATAGAAAAGGCAAGCAAAAACCTTGAGGCCAGCCAACAACTCCAGAAGATGTGGTATGACCAAAAGGCTGCTCTGGGTGAGTTTCAGCCAGGGCAGAAAGTCTGGGTTCTGGAACCTCTGGCTCCCAGGGCACTTCAGGACAGATGGAGTGGCCCTTACCCAGTGCTAGAAAGAAAGAGTCAGGTCACCTACCTGGTAGACCTAGGCACTAGCAGGACTCCCAAAAGGGTGATCCATGTGAACCGCCTCAAACTCTTTCATGATAGGGCAGATGTGAATCTGTTGATGGTAACAGATGAGGACTAGGAAGCTGAGAGTGAACCTCTCCCTGATCTCCTCTCCACAGATCCTAAAGATGGCTCAGTAGATGGAGTAATCTACTCAGACACCCTCTCTGGCCAACAGCAATCTGACTGTAAGAAAGTCTTACAACAGTTTGCTGAGCTCTTTTCCCTAACCCCTGGTCAGACACACCTGTGTACCCATGATGTGGACACAGGAGACAGCATGCCTGTCAAAAACAACATTTTCAGACAGTCTGACCAAGTTAAGGAAAGCATCAATGTGGAAGTCCACAAGATGCTGGAATTGGGAGTCATTGAGCGCTCTGACAGCCCCTGGGCTCGCCCAGTGGTCTTAGTCCCCAAACCTCACACCAAGGATGGAAAGAGAGAGATGAGGTTTTGTGTGGACTGCAGAGGACTTAATTATGTCACCAAGACAGATGCCCATCCCATTCCAAGGGCAGATGAATTGATTGACAAACTAGATGCTGCCAGATACTTAAGTACCTTTGACTTGACAGCAGGGTACTGGCAAATCAAAATGGCACCAGGAGCAAAAGAAAAGACAGCATTCTCCACACCTGATGGGCACTATCAGTTCAATGTTATGCCCTTTGGTTTAAAGAATGTCCCTGCCACCTTCCAAAGGTTGGTGAATCAAGTCCTTGTTGGCTTGGAGTCCTTTAGTGCAGCTTATCTTGACGATATTGCTTTCTTTAGCTCCAGGTGGCAGGATCACCTGGTCTACCTGAAGAAGGTTTTGAAGGCCCTGCAAGCAGCAGGCCTCTCTATCAAGGCATCCAAATGTCAGATAGGGCAGGGAACTGTGGTTTACTTGTGACACCTTGTAGGTGGAGGCCAAGTTCAGCCACTCCAGCCCAAGATCCAGACTATTCTGGACTGGGCAGCTCCAAAAACCCAGACCCAAGTCAGGGTATTCCTTGGCTTGACTGGCTACTATAGTAAGTTTGTGAAGGGATATGGATCAGTAGTGACACCCCTCACAGAACTTACCTCAAGAAAATGCCCAAGAAGGTAAACTGGACTGTAGAATGCCAACAGGCCTTTGACACCCTGAAACAAGCTATGTGCACAACACCAGTTCTAAAAGCTCCAGATTACTCCAAGCAGTTCATTGTCAGACTGATGCCTCTGAACATGGGATAGGGGCAGTTTTGTCCCAAACAAATGATGATGGCCTTGACCAGCCTGTTGCTTTCATTAGCAGGAGGTTACTCCCCAGGGAGCAGCGTTGGAGTGCCATTGAGAGGGAGGCCTTTGCTGTGGTTTGGTCCCTGAAGAAGCTGAGACCATACCTCTTTGGTACTCACTTTGTAGTTCAAACTGACCACAGACCTCTCAGATGTCTAATGCAAATGAAAGTTGAAAATCCAAAACTGTTGAGGTGGTCCATCTCCCTACAGGGAATGGACTTTATAGTGGAACACAGACCTGAGACTTCCCATGCCAATGCAGATGGCCTTTCCAGGTTCTTCCACTTAGAAAATGAAGACTCTCTTGGGAAAGGTCAGTCTCATCCTCTTTCGTTTGGGGGGGAGGTGGGGTTGTGTAAGGAAATGCCTCCTTGGCATGGTTACCCCCTGAATTTTGCCTTTGCTGATGCCAAGTTATGATTTGAAAGTGTGCTGAGGCCTGCTAACCAGGCCCCAGCACCAGTGTACTTTCCCTAACCTGTACCTTTGTCTCCACAATTGGCACACCCTGGCATCCAGGTAAGTCCCTTATAACTGGTACCCCTGGTACCAAGGGCCCTGATGCCAGGGAAGGTCTCTAAGGGCTGCAGCATGTCTTATGCCACCCTGGGACCCCTCACTCAGCACAGACATACTGCTTGCCAGCTTGTGTGTGCTGGTGGGGAGAAAGTGACTAAGTCGACATGGCACTCCCCTCAGGGTGCCATGCCAACCTCACATTGCCTATGGCATAGATAAGTCACCCCTCTAGCAGGCCTTACAGCCCTAAGGGAGGGTGCACTATACCATAGGTGAGGGCATAGGTGCATGAGCACTATGCCCCTATAGTGTTTAAGCAAAATCTTAGACATTGTAAGTACAGGGTAGCCATAAGAGTATATGGTCTGGGAGTCTGTCATACACGAACTCCACAGTACCATAATGGCTACACTGAAAACTGGGAAGTTTGGTATCAAACTTCTCAGCACAATAAATGCACACTGATGCCAGTGTACATTTTATTGTGAAATACACCCCAGAGGGCATCTTAGAGATGCCCCCTGAAAACATACCCGACTTCCAGTGTGGGCTGACTAGTTTTGCTAGCCTGCCACACACCAGGCATGTTGCTGGCTACATGGGGAGAGTGTCTTTGTCACTCTGTGGCTAGTAACAAAGCCTGCACTGGGTGGAGGTGCTTCTCACCTCCCCCTGCAGGAGCTGTAACACCTGGCGGTGAGCCTCAAAGGCTCACCCCCTTTGTTACAGCGCCACAGGGCATTCCAGCAAGTGGAGATGCCCGCCCCCTCCGGCGACTGCCCCACTTTTGGAGGCAAGGCCGGAGGAGATAATGAGAAAAACAAGGAGGAGTCACTGGCCAGTTAGGACAACCCATAAGGTGTCCTGAGCTGAGGTGACTCTGACTTTTAGAAATCCTCCATCTTGCAGATGGAGGATTCCCCCAATAGGATTAGGGATGTGCCCCCCTCCCCTCAGGTAGGAGGCACAAAGAGGGTGTAGCCACCCTCAGGGCTAGTAGCCATTGGCTACTAACCACCCAGACCTAAACACACCCCTAATTTGAGTATTTAGGGGGCCCCAGAACCAAGCAAGATAGATTCCTGTATCCTGAAGACGAAGAAGGACTGCTGACCTGAAAGCCCTGCAGAGAAGACGGAGACACCAACTGCTTTGGCCCCAGCCCTACCGGCCTGTCTCCCCACTTCAAGAAAAACTGCAACAGCAACGCGTCCCCCAGGGTCCAGCAACCTCTGAAGCCAGAGCATGCACCACCTGGAAACAGACGAGAAAGCCGGCAGGATGAAGCGATACAAGGTTGCGAGTAGTCGTCTGGCTACTGTGTTGCGGTTTTGCAGGCGTCCTGAGCAGTCAGCGGTCAATCCTTTGGCAGAAGGTGAAGATGGAGGGAGATGCAGAGGAACTCTGGTGAGCTCTTGCATTCGGTATCTGAAGAATTCCCCAAAGCAGAGACCCTAAATAGCCAGAAAATGAGGTTTGGCTACCTAGGAAGGAGGACTGGCTACTAAGAGAGGTAAGAGCCTATCAGAAGGAGTCTCTGACGTCACCTCCTGGCACTGGCCACTCAGAGCAGTCCATTGTGGCCCAACACCTCTGAATCCAAGATGGCAGAGATCTGAGACACACTGGAGGCGCTCTGGACACCTCCCCTGGGAGGTACTGGTCAGGGGAGTGGTCACTCCCCTTTCCTTTGTCCAGTTTCACGCCAGAGCAGGGCTGGGGGATCCCTGAACCGGTGTAGACTGGCTTATGCAGAGATGGGCACCATCTGTGCCCACTGAAGCATTTCCAGCCATCACACCTATTCCCAAAGGGAGAGGGTGTAACACCCTCTCTCAGAGGAAATCCTTTGTTCTGCCTTCCTGGGACTTTGCTGCCCAGACCCCAGGGGGGCAGAAACCTGTCTGAGGGGTTGGCAGCAGCAGCAGCTGCAGTGGAAACCCCGGAAAGGCAGTTTGGCAGTACCCGGGTTCTGTGCTAGAGACCCGGGGGATCATGGAATTGGCCCCCCAACACCAGAACTGTATTGGGGTGACAATTTCATGATCCTAGACATGTTACATGGCTATGTTCGGAGTTACCATTGTGACGCTACACATAGGTAGTGACCTATGTATAGTGCACGTGTGTAATGGTGTCCCCGCACTCACAAAGTCTGGGGAATTTGCCCTGAACAATGTGGGGGCACCTTGGCTAGTGCTAGGGTGCCCACACACTAAGGTGGTCATTCTAACCCTGGCGGTAAAAACCGCCAGGGCGACTGACCGCGGTTGCACCGCCAACAGGCTGGCGGTGCACCGCTGGGCATTCTGACCGCGGCGGTTCAGCCGCGGTCAGAAGCGGAAAGTCGGCGGTGTACCGCCGACTTTCCGCTGCCCGTCAGAGTCCTCCATGGCGGCGGAGCGCGCTCCGCCGCCATGGGGATTCTGACACCCCCTACCGCCATCCTGTTCATGGCGGTTCGCCCGCCATGAACAGGATGGCGGTAGGGGGTGCCGCGGGGCCCCTGGGGGCCCCTGCCGTGCCCATGCCAATGGCATGGGCACGGCAGGGGCCCCCGTAAGAGGGCCCCAAAAAGTATTTCAGTGTCTGCCTAGCAGACACTGAAATACGCGACGGGTGCAACTGCACCCGTCGCACCTTCCCACCCGCCGGCTCAATTCTGAGCCGGCATCCTAGTGGGAAGGTTGATTTGCCCTGGGCTGGCGGGCGGTCTTTTGGCGGCCGCCCGCCAGCCCAGGGCAAATGTCAGAATCACCGCCGCAGTCTTTCGACCGCGGTGCGGTGTTCTCACGGCGGTACCTTGGCGGACGGCCTCCGCCGTCCGCCAAGGTCAGAATGACCGCCTAAGTTACTTGGCACCTAACCTTCACCAAGTGAGGGTTAGACATATAGGTGACTTATAAGTTACTTATGTGCAGTGAAAAATGGCTGTGAAATAATGTGTACGTGTACTGTGTACTGTGTAAGAATTGTCTGAGCTCCCTATGGGTGGCAAAAGAAATATTGCAGCCCATAGGCTTTTCCTGGAACCCCAGTACCCTCGGTACCTAGGTACCATGTACAAGGGAATTATATGGGTGTTCCAGTGTGCCAATGAAAATTGGTAAAATTAGTCACTAGCCTGCAGTGACAATTTTAGAAAGCAGAGAGAGCATAAACACTGAGGTTCTGGTTAGCAGAGCCTCAGTGGTACAGTTAGTCACCACACAGGGAACACATACAGGGCATACATTATGAGCACTGGGGTCCTGCCTGGCAGGATCCCAGTGATACATGGGCAAAAACAAACATGCATACAGTAAAAATAAGGGTAACATGCCAGGCAAGATGGTACTTTCCTACAACTCCTTAAACCCCTGAGGCACTACCACTCTCCTAGTAGCACCAGATTTTAGATCTCTTGCCTCAGTGTAAAGGAGTCCATCTTCCCAATAGACCCTGTTGGTTTCACTGACATTTCCTCTGATTTCCTCAGCAGCTTGCTCCCTTAGGCCTTCAAGAGAGGGACACGTTTCCTGCCCCTTGTACAGCTGTTCCCTTGAGGGTCCCCCTGGGCCCAAGAGCTTAACCTGATAAGGTTCCTACTCTATAGGCTCAGTTCCCTCAGGGGATAGAACTTCTTCCTGGGAAGAGAGGTTCTGTTTCTTGTGCTGTGTTGAAGCTGGTTCCCCAGTTTTCTTCCCTTTTCTCTTGGAGGGTTGGGCCATTATTCCAGACTCCAACACCTCTTTTTCACCCTGAGCTCTGCACTGTGCCCCAGTCTTGGCACACACCAGTTCAGGGATACCCAGCATGGCTGCATGGGTTTTGAGTTCTAACTCAGCCCATGCTGAGGGCTCCAGATCATTTCCCAGGAGACATTCAACTGGTATAGCAGAAGAGACTGCCACCTATTTCAGGACAGTGACCCCTCCCCATTCTAATGTTACCATAGCCATGAAATGTACTTTAGTCTGATTGTCAGCATTGGTGACTGGATACGTTTGGCCAGTCAGGTATTGTCCTGGGGAAACCAGTTTGTCTGTCACTATAGTGACACTGGCACCTGTATCCCTCAGGGCGTCTACTCTAGTCCCATTGACTAAGAGCTACTGCCTGTATTTTTGCATGTTAGGTGGCCAGGCAGCAAGTGTGGCTAGGTCCACCCCACCCTCACAGACTAATGTAGCTTCAGTGAGAACCCTGATTTGCTCTAGGCACACTGTAGATCCCACCTGGAGACTGGCTATTCCAGTGCTAACTGTAGTATTATTTGTGGGACTTTTCTTGGGACAGGCCTTGTGTCCAGTTTGGTGTCCATGCTGGGTGCAGATGTGACACCAGGCCTTTTTGTGATCAAAGTTTTTACCCTTATACCCAAATGAGGATTGTGACGAGGCTTTGGACCCACCTTCCTGAGCAGATTTTTGGGGCCCTGTAGAATACTCTTTACTTTTTCCCTTGGATGTCTCAACACTCTTCCCCTGGAGAGGCTTTGTGACCCCTTTCTTTTGGTCACCCCCTGTGGAAGTCTTGGTCACCCTAGTCTTAACCCAATGGTCTGCCTTCTTTCCCAATTCTTGGGGAGAAATTGGGCCTAGGTCTACCAGATGCTGATGCAGTTTATCATTGAAACAATTACTTAAAAGATGTTCTTTCACAAACAAGCTATACAGCCCATCATAATCATTTATACCTCTGCCATTTATCCAACCATCTAGTGTTTTGACTGAGAAGTCAACAAAATCAACCCAGGTCTCGCTCAAGGATTTTTGAGCCCCCCGAACCTAATCCTGTACTCCTCAGTTGAGAATCCAAAGCCCTCAATCAGGGTAGCCTTCATGAGGTCATAGGATTCTGCATCTTTACCAGAGAGGGTGAGGAGTCTATCCCTACACTTTCCAGTGAACATTTCCCAAAGGAGAGCACCCCAGTGAGATCTGTTTACTTTTCTGGTTGCACAAGCCCTCTCAAAAGCTGTGAACCTTTTGGTGATGTCATTACCATCTTCGTATTTTGTTACAATCCCTTTGGGGATTTTTAGCATGTCAGTATTCCCTCTGACCCTACGTAAGTTGCTGCCACCATTGATGGGAGCTAAACCCATCTCTTGTCATTCCCTTACTATGGCTAGGAGCTGTCTCTCCAAAGCCAATCTTTTGGCCATCCTGGCTAACAGAAGGTCATCTTAATTGAGGCTGCCCTCAATGCTTCCAGAGTTGTTGGACTCCCCTGTGGGAGAAGCAGCATCTCTGACTATCACTTGTGGAGTCAGGGTTTGAGGAGCCCTGGGCTTCCCAACTAGGACAGGACGGGGGAAATTCTTCTCCAGGTCACTAGTTTCCCCCTCTGTAAGGTTGTCTTCAGAGGGGTGGTCTATAGGAAACTCTGCCAAAAGCTCCTGGAGCTGTACTTTGGTAGGGTTTGATCCAGTTTTTATATTTGTTATTTTACAGAGAGTCCTTAACTCTGACATCCTAAGTTCCACCACCATCTCATCTGTACTAGACATTATTTCTCTAAAAGTTGGGATACTTTTTAAGAATCTAAAACTATCTCTAGATCTTAATCCAAAATTTTACAAACGTTTTAAACTCTAAAAGAAATGCTAACAGGGACTTACACAAGGCCCTAGCAGGACTTATACAAATTGAGAAAAATAGCTCAAATTGCAAAAATCAGTTCCCAATGACAATTTTTGGAATTTAGTTGTGTGATCAGGTATTGGCTGAGTAGTCCAGCAAATGCAATGTCTTAGACCCTGTAGGAGGCTGGCCTGGCTTGTAGTGGGTACCAGAGGTACTTACACTTTGTGCCAGGTCCAGTTATCCCTTATTAGTGTAGAAGAGGTGTTCCTAGCAGCTTAGGCTGATATAAGGTAGCTATGGCAAAGCAGCTTAGGCTGAACTAGGAGACATGTAAAGCTCCTACTATACCACTGGTGTCATATGCACAATATCATAAGAAAACACAATACACAGATATACTTAAAATAAAGGTACTTTATTTTTATGATAATATGCCCAAAGAATCTCAGTGAGTACCCTCAGTATGAGGATAGGATATATACGCAAGATATATGTACACAAACCAAAATTATGCAGATAATAGCAAAAGGAAGTAATGCAAGCAATGTAAAGTTACAGTAGATTGCAATAGGAGCGCATAGGTATAGGGGCAACACAAACCGTATACTCCAAAAGTGGAATGCGAACCACGAATGGACCCCAAACCTATGTGAGCTTGTAGAGGGTCACTGGGACTGTAAGAAAACAGTGAGGGTTAGAAAAAAAGCCCACCCCAAGACCCTGAAAGGTGTAAAGTGCACCTACTACCCCCAGAGAGCACAGAAGTCGTGATAGGGGGATTCTGCAGGAAGAACAAACACCAGCAATGCAACAACAGTGGATTTCCGGACCTGAGTACCTGTAAGACAAGGGGACCAAGTCCAAGAGTCGCAACAATGTCGAGAGTGGGCAGGAGCCCAGGAAATGCCAGCTGAGGGTGCAAGGAAGCTGCCACCAGTTGGAAAAAGCTTGGTGTTCTGCAAGAACGAAGAGGACTAGGAACTTCCCCTTTGGAGGATGGATGTCCCATGTCGTGAAGAAGCTTGCAGAGGTGATCCCACGCAGAAAGACCGCAAAAAAGCCTTGCTAGCTGCAAGGGTCGCAGTTAGGGTTTTTGGATGCTGCTGTGGCCCAGGAGGGACCAGGTTGTCGCCACTTGGATGAGGAGACAGAGGGGGTGCCCAGCAAGTCAGGGAGCCCTCACAGAAGCAGGCATCACCCGCAGAAGTACCTGAACAGGCACTTAGAATAAAAGTGAAACGGAGTCCACCCGAAGTCACAAAAGGGAGTCCCACGACGCCGGAAGACAACTCAGAAGGTTTTGCACTGCAGGTTAGAGTGTCGGGGACCCAGGCTTGGCTGTGCACAAAGGAAATCCTGGAAGAGTGCACAGGAGCCGGAGCAGCTGCAAATCATGCGGTACCCAGCAATGCAGTCTAGCGTGGGGAGGCAAGGACTTACCTCCACCAAACTTGGACTGAAGAGTCACTGGACTGTGGGAGTCACTTGGACAGAGTTGCTGAGTTCCAGGGACCACGCTCGTCATGCTGAGAGGAGACCCAGAGGACCGGTGATGCAGTCTTTTGTTGCATGCGGTTGCATGGGGAAGATTCCGTCGACCCACGGAGATTTCTTCAGAGCTCCTGGTGCAGAGAGGAGGCAGACTACCCCCAGAGCATGCACCACCTGGAAACAGTCGAGAAAGCCGTCAGGATGAAGCGATACAAGGTTGCTAGTAGTCGTCTTGCTACTTTGTTGCGGTTTTGCAGGCATCCTGAGCAGTCAGCGGTTGATCCTTTGGCAGAAGGTGGTGAGGGAGATGCAGAGGAACTCTGGTGAGCTCTTGCATTCGTTATCTGGTGAGATCCCCAAACCAGAGACCCTAAATAGCCAGAAAAGGAGGTTTGGCTACCTAGGAAGGAGGATTGGCTACCAAGAGAGGTAAGAGCCTATCAGAAGGAGCCTCTGACGTCACCTGCTGGTACTGGCCACTCAGAGCAGTCCAGTGTGCCACAAACACCTCTGTTTCCAAGATGGCAGAGGTCTGGGACACACTGGAGGAGATCTGGGCACCTCCCTTGGGAGGTGCAGGTCAGGGGAGTGGTCACTCCCCTTTCCTTTGTCCAGTTTTGCGCCAGAGCAGGGCTGGGGGATCCCTGAACCGGTGTAGACTGGCTTATGCAGAGATGGGCACCATCTGTGCCAATCAAAGCATTTCCAGAGGCTGGGGGAGGCTACTCCTCCCCAGCCTTCACACCTATTTCCAAAGGGAGAGGGTGTTACACCCTCTCTCATAGGAAGTCCTTTGTTCTGCCTTCCTGGGCCAGGGCTTCCTGGACCCCAGGAGGGCAGAAACCTGTCTGAGGGGTTGGCAGCAGCAGCAGCTGCAGTGGAGACCATGGAAAGGCAGTTTGGCAGTACCCGGGTTCTGTGCTAGAGACCCGGGGGATCATGGAATTGTCCCCCCAATGCCAAAATGGCATTGGGGTGACAATTCCATGATCTTAGACATGTTACATGGCCATGTTCAGAGTTACCATTGTGACGCTGTACATAGGTAGTGACCTATGTACAGTGCACACATGTAATGGTGTCCCCGCACTCACAAAGTCCGGGGAATTTGCCCTGAACGATGTGGGGGCACCTTGGATAGTGCCAGGGTGCCCTCACACTAAGTAACTTTGCACCCAACCTTCACCAGGTGAAGGTTAGACATATGGGTGACTTATAAGTAACTTAAGTGCAGTGGTAAATGGCTGTGAAATAACGTGGACGTTATTTCACTCAGGCTGCAGTGGCAGGCCTGTGTAAGAATTGTCAGAGCTCCTTATGGGTGGCAAAAGAAATGCTGCAGCCCATAGGGATCTCCTGGAACCCCAATACCCTGGGTACCTCAGTACCATATACTAGGGAATTATATGGGTGTACCAGTATGCCAATGTGAATTGGTGAAATTGGTCACTAGCCTGTTAGTGACAAATTTGGAAAGCAGACAGAGCATGACCACTGAGGTTCTGGTTAGCAGAGCCTCAGTGAGACAGTTATGCATCACACAGGGAACACATACAGGGCACATACTTATAAGCACTGGGGCCCTGCCTGGCAGGGTCCCAGTGACACATAGACTAAAACAACATATATACAGTGAAATATGGGGGTAACATGCCAGGCAAGATGGTACTTTCCTACAGACCCCACCGCTGATCCTCCAATGTAGGAATTTGGCTCTGTATATACTATTTCAAAGTAAGAAATAGTGTGCACAGAGTCCAAGGGTTCCCCTTAGAGGTAAGATAGTGGCAAAAATATATAATTCTAATGCTCTATTTTGTGGTAGTGTGGTCGAGCAGTAGGCTTACCAGAGGGTAGTGTTAAGCATTTGTTGTACACACATAGGCAATAAATGAGGAACACACACTCAAAGACTTACTCCAGGCCAATAGGTTTTTATATTGAAAAATATATTTTCTTAGTTTATTTTAAGAACCACAGGTTCAAGATTTACAAGTAACACTTTAAATGTAAGGTACTTCACTTAGAAACTTTAGGAACTTTGAATAAAAGCAATATCATATACAGTCTTTGTAAAAATGGCAATAAGCTGTTTTCAAAGTGGACACTGCGAAAATCAACAGTTCCTGGGGGAGTTAAGTAAAAGTTAGGTTTGAAGGTAAGTACAACACTTACAAGTCTCAAAGTTGGGGCATAGGTAGTCCACCGTTGGGGGTTCAAGGCAACCCCAAAGTTACCACACCAGCAGCTCAGGGCCGGTCAGGTGCAGAGGTCAAAGAAGTGCCCAAAACACATAGGCTTCAATGGAGAACAGGGGTGCCCCGGTTCCAGTTTGCCAGGAGGTAAGTACCTGTGTCCTCGGGGGTCAGACCAGGGGGGTTTTGTAGGGCACCGGGGGGACACAAGAAGGCACAGAAAGTACACCCTCAGTGGCACAGGGGCGGCTGGGTTCAGTGTGCAAACAGGCGTCGGGTTTTAGATAGGAAGTATTAGAGGGACCCGGGGGTAACTTCAACGATGCAGGCAGGCACAGGGGGTGCTCCTTGGGGCAGCCACCACCTGGGCTAGGCAGAGGGTAGCCTGGGGGTCGCTCCTGCACTGGAGTTCTGTTCCTTCAGGTCCTGGGGGCTGTGGGTGCAGTGTTGGTTCCAGGTGTCGGGATAGAATAGAGTCCCAAAGCAGTACCACACTCGGAGGTGAGTGCCTGCCTGATTACATCAATAAGTCCTGCAACACAGATTGTGCAAAATGGCTGTCCCTCCGAACCTCAGAGTCCAAGCAGTAATGCTTTGCGAAGGCATGGAGGGACGCCCAAGTTGCTGCCTTGCAAATATCCGTCACCGGAACCCCCCTTGCCAGGTCCGAAGTAGCAGACTTAGCCCTGGTGGAGTAGGCTCTGATACCCTCAGGGGGAACCTTTTTCGCCAACGAGTGGCAGATCTTGATACAAAGGATAACCCACCTGGAGATTGTTCTTTTTTGGACTGCTCTGCCCTTCCTCTGTCCAATATACCCCACAAACATCTGATCTTCCAGGCAAAAGTCCTTTGTCCTTTCAATGTAATGTTTAGTTAAAGACTCCTCGAGATCCCCTTTGTGTTGAAACCACTGCCTATGGAAGCACCATTGGAAAGCCCTCATGTGCCAACGTTCATGAGTGACCAACAGAATGCAAGAAGTGAACAGACCGAGCAGGCGTAAGACCTTGAGGACTGGAACAACCGCTCCATTTTGAAACACTGGAATCAACGCCTGAATATCCTGGATCCGCTGAAGGGGAGGATAGGCCCGATTCAATGTTGTATCCAGTAGTGCCCCTATGAACAGGAGGCATTGAGAGGGCTCCAGGTGAGATTTGGGTATATTTATCGAAAGTTATGATCTGCAAGTGACGCAACACAAGCTATGGAGACTTGCCTTTGATCAACCAATCGCTCAGGTAAGGGAATACCGATATCCCCTTCCTTCTGAGACTTGCTGCTACCACTGCCATCACCTTTGTGAAGACTCGAGGTGCTGAAGTAAGACCAAACGTAAGGACACCAAACTGGTAGTGTTGTGACCCCACCACAAACCGGAGATACTTCCTGTGCGACTTGAGTATAGGGATATGAAAGTACGCATCTTGCAAGTCGACAGACACCATCTAATCCTCTTTGTTCAATGCCAGAAGTACTTGTGCCAGAGTCAGCATCTTGAATTTTTCCTGTTTGAGGAACCAATTCAAAATCCTCAGGTCTAGGATTGGTCTCAAACGACCGCCCTTCTTGGGGATCAGGAAGTATCTTGAATAACAACCCTGACCACTTTCCTGCTCTGGAATCAACTCCACCGCACCTTTTGACAATAGGGTCTGAACCTCCTGCTGGAACAACAGGAGATGGTCTTCTGAACAAAATGAGGGACGGGGAGGGATGGGAGGAGGAAACTCCTGAAAAGGGAGAGCATATCCTTTTCTCACAATGTTTAGAACCCATGAGTCTGATGTAACTTGTAAGGAAATGCCTCCTTGGCATGGTTACCCCCTGACGTTTTGCCTTTTGCTGATGTCAAGTTATGATTGAAAGTGTGCTGGGACCCTGCTAACCAGGCCCCAGCACCAGTGTTCTTTCCCTAAACTGTACCTTTGTCTCCACAATTGGCAGAACCCTGGCACCCAGGTAAGTCCCTTGTAAATGGTACTCCTGGTACCAAGGGCCCTGATGCAATGGAAGGTCTCTAAGGGCTGCAGAATGTCTTTTGCCACCCTGGGGACCCCTCACTCAGCACTTGCACACTGCCTCACAGCTTGTGTGTGCTGGTGGGAAGAAAATGACTAAGTCGACATGGCACTCCCCTCAGAGTGCCATGCCAACCTCACACTGCCTGTGGCATAGGTAAGTCACCCGTCTAGTAGGCCTCACAGCCCTAAGGCAGGGTGCACTGTACCACAGGTGAGGGCATAGCTGCGTGAGCACTATGCCACTACAGTGTCTAAGCAAAACCTTACACATGGTAAGTGCAGGGTAGCCATAAGAGTATATGGTCTGGGAGTTTGTCAAACATGAACTCCACAGTTCCATAATGGCTACACTGAAATCTAGGAAGTTTGGTATCAAACTTCACAGCACAGAAAATGCACACTGATGCCAGTGTGGAATATATTGTAAAATGCACCCAGAGGGCATCTTAGAATTGCCCCCTGAATACCAATCCGACTACTAGTGTTAGACTTACCAGTTTCTGCCAGCCTGCCACAACCAAACAAGTTGCTGGCCACATGGGGAGAGTGCCTTTGTCACTATGTGGCCAGGAACAAAGCCTGTACTGGGTGGAGGTGCTTCTCACCTCCCCCTGCAGGAACTGTAACACCTGGTGGTGAGCCTCAAAGGCTCACCTCTTTCGTTACAGCGCCACTGGGCATCCCAGCTAGTGGAGGTGCTCGCCCCTCCGGCCACTTCCCCCACTTTCGGCGGCAAGGCTGGAGGAGATAATGAGGAAAACAAGGAGGAGTCACCTACCAGTCAGGACAGCCCCTAAGGTGCCCTGAGCTGAGGTGACCCCTGCCTTTAGAAATCCTCCATCTTAGTTTTGGAGGATTCCCCCAATAGGATTAGGGATGTGCCCCCCCTCCCCTCAGTAAGGAGGCACAAAGAGGGTGTAGCCACCCGCCAGGACCGTAGCCATTGGCTACTGCCCTCCCAGACCTAAACACACCCCTAAATTTAGTATTTAGGGGCACCCCAGAACCCAGGAAATCAGATTCCTGCAACTTGAACCAAGAAGAAGGACTTCTGACCTGACAGCCTGCAGAGACGACGGAAGACGACAACAGCTTTGGCCCCAGCCCTACCGGCCTGTCTCCTGACTCGAAAACCTGCAACAGCGACGCATCCAACAGGGACCAGCGACCTCTGAAGCCTCAGAGGACTGCCCTGAGCCTAAGGATGAAGAAACTCCCGTGAGTAGCTGCTCTGCTCAACAACAAGCAACAACTTTGCAACTTTCTTGCAACCTCCAAAGACTTCACTCTTCCCGCCGGAAGCGTGAGACTTCACCCTGTGCACCTGATGCCCCTGGTTTGAGATCCAGAGAACCAACACCACAGGGAGGACTCCCAGGCGACTGCGACCCTGTGAGTAGCCCGAGACGATCCCCTTGGACCCCCACAGCGATGCATGCAGAGAGAATCCAGAGGCTCCCCCTGACCACGACTGCCTGTAACAAGGGACCCGACACCTGGACCAAGCACTGCACCCGCAGCCCCCAGGACCAGAAGGAACCGAACCTCAGTGCAGGAGTGAACCCCCAGGCGACCCTCTGCCTAGCCAAGTAGGTGGCTGGCCCAAGAAGCCCCCCTGTGCCCTGCCTGCAATGCCAGATTGACCCCCGGGTCCCTCCATTGAATTCAATACAAAATCCGACACCTGCTTTGCACATTGCACCCAGCTGCCCCTGTTCCGCTGAGGGTGTTATGTGTGCCTACTTGTGTCCCCCCCAGTGCTCTACAAAACCCCCTGGTCTGCCCCCCGAGGACGCGGGTACTTACCTGCTGGAAGACTGGAACCGAAGCACCCCTGTTCTCCATAGGCGCCTATGTGTTTTGGGCACTCTTTGACCTCTGCACCTGGCCGGCCCTGAGCTGTTAGTGTGGTAACTTTGGGGTTACCTTGAACCCCCAACGGTGGGCTGCCTATGCCCAGGAATTGAGACTTGTAAGTGCCTTACTTACCTCACAAACTAACCATTACTTACCGCCCCCAGGAACTGTTGATTTTTGCACTGTCTACTTTTAAAATAGCTTATTGCCATGTTTACAAAAACTGCACGTTATTGCTCTAATTCAAAGTTCCTAACTTACCTGTGTAGAGTACCTTGCATTATATGTACTTACTTCAAATCTTGAACTTGTGGTTCTAAAATTAAATTAAGAAAAGATATTTTTCTATATAAAAACTATTGGCCTGGAGTTAAGTCTTTGAGCGTGTGTTCCTCATTTATTGCCTGTGTGTGTACAACAAATGCTTAACACTACCCTCTGATAATCCTACTGCTCGACCACACTACCACAAAATAGAGCATTAGAATTATCTAATTTTGCCACTATTTTACCTCTAAGGGGAACCCTTGGACTCTGTGCACACTATCTCTTACTTTGAGATAGTATATACAGAGCCAACTTCCTACAACCCAGATCTGTGACTGGGTGAATGTTTGATTTGCTCTGCTTTCCGTCCATCATCTATTGTTTTTGCATTTGTCGCCCCAAGTGGGAACGGTATGCCTAGAAGTGGGTCTCGTGCTTGCTATGCCACCAGATTCAAGCTAGTCTGGCTGATGAAGGGTGATACCCTGAAACTGGTCCCAGGATGCTTGTTTCTGGTCCAGGGAGGACCCGGCCTGGCAGCTTGGGCTGGACTGTACCCTTGGGGAACAGGGTCAAGAATGATTTGCATATGGCTGGGTCCAAACTGGAATGGCCTGGCATGCAAAAAAACTGATGGATTAAACCCAGATCTGTGACTTAGGGTGAATGTTTGATTTGCTCTCCATTCCATCTATCATCTGTTGTTTTTGTCATGCTGGTGACAGCAGCATTGTGATTGGATTGGAGTCTGGAAGCCTGTTTGCTTCCAGGAAGAGGATGAAGGAGACCAACCCGTCTCCGCCCCTAGGAAAGAGGTAAGTGGTTTTTTTTTCCCTTTTTTTTATTCCCCGCCATCCCCATTCAGCGGCAGCCACCACTGGATAGCGAATCTGCAAAGTTTTCACTATTTAAAGGAAAGGCGTATTCTATTTTGAAGCTTGAGGGCTATGAGCTGTAAAGGTGAAATATTATTTTCACTAGTTATGATCATTAGGCAATATACCCCTACTCTCCAACACACTTAATACTAGAATAATGATCCTTCTCCAGGAATGATATTCTTTTCAGAGACACCGATTTTCTGAAAATGGTTGTGATAAGAGTAATCACTCAAAAATTTAACTGAGGTTTTGCAGTCGACTCAGTTAATATTGGAAATTGTTTGGTCACGGCAGAGCCTAAAATTCATAAACGCTTAGCACCGTGCTTTGCTTTTAGAGATGTGCGTGTGAGCATCATAGAGTATGGCAGTCTTTGAGCTTCAAGAGCCATTGGGCACGCCATCTTGACTGACCGACAACTTTTCTGGAACACTTCATTGTGTTTTCTCTTGGTAAAATCCAGACGTGCCTGAACATTTCTTTTTGTAATGGAAAGTAAATGTAAACCTGAGCTGGAAGAACATCTGTTGTGCAAATGTTAACTATATTTACGCTAATGTGGCGTCAGTTGGACTAGTTCACTTTATCCTGGGGAGTGTAATCAGTGCTTTTGTTTGATCTTTTCTTGCTGATGTCTTTGATAACAGGTTGAAATCTGGTTAAATCGAGTGCTCGAGAGAATGTGTGCTACTTTACGCCATAATATATCAGAAGCGGTTATAACATATGAAGACAAGCCAAGAGAACAATGGATATTTGATTATCCTGCCCAGGTATGAAACCGAATATTTTGAGTTTTGCTGCCCTTCAGTGTTTACCAAAACGATTTGTTCGTGGTTGCAGTTTACGGAGAAACGACTTTTTCCGCATTTGTATTAACCCATAAAACAATTAAACTTTGAACAAAAACTCATGATAATACATTAACTTAAACCGCGCTTATTCTCCAGTCTTGCGATTTACCCAGCAACTGGGTGTATCCCAGACAAACTATCTATTTCAAGTTGCACCCATTTCATGCATCCGATTGTAAACGTGCTATTTTAACTTGTTTTATTGTTACTAATTTTAACAGGTTGCTTTAACCGGCACACAAATATGGTGGACCACAGAAGTTGGGATAGCATTTTCCAGACTTGAGGAAGGTTACGAAAATGCAATTAAAGATTACAACAAAAAGCAGGTGCAGTTATTTTCTTTTTCTTTATGTTCATAACAGTTTGTATGCGGGCATATTTGCGTGAGTCTATGAGGTGGTGTACCATTCTCTTTAATTTTTGGAAGTAGAAACCGTGTTTTTTCTAAATTATTGAGTACAATTTTATAACATAATTCAGTAAAGAACGCCTTTATGGCTTTATTAGCTATCGGTAACTGTCATTATAGATAGTTCAGCTCATTCTCCTCACGCTCATAACTGAATAAAATGACCTTCCTTTTTGAAGATCCGGCTCCCAAGCTTGCCCTTTAGAGCACTCTGTGTAGGAGGCTGGACTGGCTTGTAGTGAGTACCAAGGGGTACTTGCAACTTGCACCAGGCCCAGTTATCCCTTATTAGTGTATAGGGTGTCTAGCAGCTTAGGCTGATAGATAATGGTAGCTTAGCAGAGCAGCTTAGGCTGAACTAGGAGACGTGTGAAGCTACTACAGTACCACTTAGTGTCATATGCACAATATCATAAGAAAACACAATACACAGTTATACTAAAAATAAAGGTACTTTATTTTTATGACAATATGCCAAAGTATCTTAGAGTGTACCCTCAGTGAGAGGATAGGAAATATACACAAGATATATATACACAATAGCAAAAATATGCAGTATAGTCTTAGAAAACAGTGCAAACAATGTATAGTTACAATAGGATGCAATGGGGAAACATAGGGATAGGGGCAACACAAACCATATACTCCAAAAGTGGAATGCGAACCACGAATGGACCCCAAACCTATGTGACCTTGTAGAGGGTCGCTGGGACTATTAGAAAATAGTGAGAGTTAGAAAAATAACCCTCCCCAAGACCCTGAAAAGTGAGTGCAAAGTGCACTAAAGTTCCCCTAAGGACAAAAGAGTTGTGTTAGAGGAATAATGCAGGAAAGACACAAACCAGCAATGCAACAACTGTGGATTTCCAATCTAGGGTACCTGTGGAACAAGGGGACCAAGTCCAAAAGTCACAAGCAAGTCGTAGATGGGCAGATGCCCAGGAAATGCCAGCTGCGGGTGCAAAGAAGCTTCGACTGGACAGAAGAAGCTGAGGTTTCTGCAGGAACGAAAAGGGCTAGAGACTTCCCCTTTGGTGGACGGATCCCTCTTGCCTTGGAGAGTCGTGCAGAAGTGTTTTCCCGCCGGAAGGACGCCAACAAGCCTTGCTACATGCAAATCATGCGTTTGGCGTTTTTGGACACTGCTGGGGCCCAGGAGGGACCAGGAGGTCGCAAATTGGACCTGCAGAGAGAGGGGACGTCGAGCAAGACAAAGAGCCCTCACTGAAGCAGGTAGCACCCGGAGAAGTGCCAGAAACAGGCACTACAAGGATGCGTGAAACGGTGCTCGCCGAAGTTGCACAAAGGAGTCCCACGTCGCCGGAGACCAACTTAGAAAGTCGTGCAATGCAGGTTAGAGTGCCGTGGACCCAGGCGTGGCTGTGCATGAAGGATTTCCACCGGAAGTGCACAGGGGCCGGAGTAGCTGCAAAGTCGCGGTTCCCAGCAATGCAGCCCAGCGAGGGGAGGCAAGGACTTACCTCCACCAAACTTGGGCTGAAGAGTCACTGGACTGTGGGGGTCACTTGGACAGCATCGCTTGATTCGAGGGACCTCGCTCGTCGTGCTGAGAGGAGACCCAAGGGACCGGTAATGCAGCTTTTTGGTGCCTGCGGTTGCAGGGGGAAGATTCCGTCGACCCACGGGAGATTTCTTCGGAGCTTCTGGTGCAGAGAGGAGGCAGACTACCCCCACAGCATGCACAAGCAGGAAAACAGTCGAGAAGGCGGCAGGATCAGCGTTACAGAGTTGCAGTAGTCGTCTTTGCTACTATGTTGCAGGTTTGCAGGCTTCCAGCGCGGTCAGCGGTCGATTCCATATCAGAAGGTGAAGAGGGAGATGCAGAGGAACTCGGCTGAGCTCATGCATTCGTTATCTAAAGTTTCCCCAGAGACAGAGACCCTAAATAGCCAGAAAAGAGGGTTTGGCTACCTAGGAGAGAGGAAAGGCTACTAACACCTGAAGGAGCCTATCAGCAGGAGTCTCTGACGTCACCTGGTGGCACTGGCCACTCAGAGCAGTCCAGTGTGCCAGCAGCACCTCTGTTTCCAAGATGGCAGAGGTCTGGAGCACACTGGAGGAGCTCTGGACACCTCCCAGGGGAGGTGCAGGTCAGGGGAGTGGTCACTCCCCTTTCCTTTGTCCAGTTTCACGCCAGAGCAGGGTCTAAGGGGTCCCTGAACCGGTGTAGACTGGCTTATGCAGAATTGGGCACATCTGTGCCCAACAAAGCATTTCCAGAGGCTGGGGGAGGCTACTCCTCCCCTGCCTTCACACCATTTTCCAAAGGGAGAGGGTGTCACACCCTCTCTCAGAGGAAGTTCTTTGTTCTGCCATCCTGGGCCAGGCCTGGCTGGACCCCAGGAGGGCAGCTGCCTGTCTGAGGGGTTGGCAGCAGCTGCAGTGAAACCCCAGGAAGGGCAGTCTGGCAGTACCAGGGTCTGTGCTACAGACCACTGGGATCATGGAATTGTACCAACAATGCCAGGATGGCATAGAGGGGGCAATTCCATGATCATAGACATGTTACATGGCCATATTCGGAGTTACCATGGTGAAGCTACATATAGGTAGTGACCTATATGTAGTGCACGCGTGTAATGGTGTCCCCGCACTCACAAAGTTCAGTGAATTGGCTCTGAACAATGTGGGGGCACCTTGGCTAGTGCCAGGGTGCCCTCACACTAAGTAACTTTGCACCTAACCTTTACCAGGTAAAGGTTAGACATATAGGTGACTTATAAGTTACTTAAGTGCAGTGTACAATGGCTGTGAAATAACGTGGACGTTATTTCACTCAGGCTGCAGTGGCAGGCCTGTGTAAGAATTGTCAGAGCTCCCTATGGGTGGCAAAAGAAATGCTGCAGCCCATAGGGATCTCCTGGAACCCCAATACCCTGGGTACCTCAGTACCATATACTAGGGAATTATAAGGGTGTTCCAGTAAGCCAATGTAAATTGGTAAAAATGGTCACTAGCCTGTCAGAGACAATTTGGAAAGAAATGAGAGAGCATAACCACTGAGGTTCTGATTAGCAGAGCCTCAGTGAGACAGTTAGTCACTACACAGGTAACACATTCAGGCACACTTATGAGCACTGGGGCCCTGGGTTACCAGGGTCCCAGTGACACATACAACTAAAACAACATATATACAGTGAAAAATGGGGGTAACATGCCAGGCAAGATGGTACTTTCCTACACTCTGTGGCAGTGACAATTATTTTTGCTTACTTTGGAAATGTTTTATCACGCTTTAAGACAGGAGAGCTACACCCTACCATAGCAGAAGTAATAGCTACAGTTGGTGGCAGCAGCTGTACATGATTTCCCAAATACAGATTGCAGTGGTACCCCTGGGGCAGTCGCCCGCAATATCCCATTACTTACTATATGCATTATGTGAGTTGAGGCCTACAACTGTCACACCGATCAAACACACTCCCACCCTAAAAATAGCAAAAGAAAAAACCAACAGCATACTCCCTGTAGGAAGTTGGATCTGTATGTACTATTTCAAAGTAAGAAATAGCATGCACAGAGTCCAAGGGTTTCCCTTAGAGGTAAGATAGTGGCAAAAAGAGATAATTCTAATGCTCTATTTTGTGGTAGTGTGGTCGAGCAGTAGGCTTATCAGAGGGTAGTGTTAAGCATTTGTTGTACACACAGGCAATAAATGAGGAACACACACTCAAAGACAATTCCAGACCAATAGGTTTTTATATAGAAAAATATATTTTCTTAGTTTATTTTAAGAACCACAGGTTCAAGATTTACAAACAATACTTTAAATGAAAGGTATTTCACTCAGGTATCTTAGGAACTTTGAATTATCACAACAGCATGTACAGTTTTGGCAAAAATGGCAATAAGCTATTTTAAAAATGGACACTGCAAAAATCAACAGTTCCTGGGGGAGGTAAGTAAATGTTAATTTCACAGGTAAGTAAAACACTTACAGGGTTCAAAGTTGGGTCCAAGGTAGCCCACCGTTGGGGGTTCAAGGCAACCCCAAAGTTACCACACCAGCAGCTCAGGGCCGGTCAGGTGCAGAGGTCAAAGTGGTACCCAAAACACATAGGCTTCAATGGAAATAGGGGTGCCCCGTTTCCAGTCTGCCAGCAGGTAAGTACCCGCGACTTCGGAGGGCAGACCAGGGGAGTTTTGTAGGGCACCAGGGGGGCACAAGCAGGCACAGAAATTACACCCTCAGCAGCACAGGGGCGGCCGGGTGCATAGTGCAAACAGGCGTCGGGTTTTCAATAGGATTCAATGGGGAGACCCGGGGGTCTCTTCAACGATGCAAGCAGGCAAAGGGGTGGGGCTCCTCAGGGTAGCCACCACCTGGGCTAGGAAGAGTGCCGTCTGGGGGTCGCTCCTGCATTGGAGTTCGGTTCCTTCAGGTCCTGGGGGCTGCGGATGCAGTGTGTTTTCCAGGCGTCGGGTTCCTTGAAACAGGCAGTCGCGGTCAGGGGGAGCCTTTGGATTTCCTCTGTAGGTGTCGCTGTGGGGGCTCAATCCTCCCTGTAGTGTTGGTTTTCCGCAGGTCGAGCCGGGGGCGTCGGTGCAGAGTGGAAAGTCTCAGGCTTCCGGCAGGAAACGTGGTCTTTAAAAGTTGTTTCTTTGTTGCAAAGTTGCAGGTTTATTGAACAGGGCCGCTGTTCTCGGGAGCTTCTTGGTCCTTTTAGATGATGGGTAGTCCTCTGAGGCTTCAGAGGTCGCTGGACCCTGTGGGATGCGTCGCTGTTGCAGTTTTTCTCGAAGTGGGGAGACATGCCGGTAGGGCTGGGGCCAAAGCAATTGGTGTCTCCGTCTTCTCTGCAGGGCTTCAGGTCAGCAGTCCTTCTTCATCTTCAGGTTGCAGGGATCCATCTTCCTGGGTTCTGGGGGCCCCTAAATACAGTACTCAATTTAGGGGTGTGTTTAGGTCTTGGAGGTTAGTAGCCAATGGCTACTAGCCCTGAGGGTGGCTACTCCCTCTTTGTGCCTCCTCCCTGTGGGGAGGGGGTCACATCCCTAATCCTATTGGGGGAATCCTCCATCTGCAAGATGGAGGATTTCTAAAAGTCAGTCACCTCAGCTCAGGACACCTTAGGAGTTGTCCTGACTGGCCAGTGACTCCCCCTTGTTTTTCTCATTATCTCCTCCAGCCTTGCCCCCAAAAGTGGGGGCAGTGGCCGGAGGGGCGGGCATCTCCACTATCTGGGATGCCCTGTGGCGCTGTAACAAAGGGGGTGAGCGTTTGAGGCTCACCACCAGGTGTTACAGTTCCTGCAGGGGGAGGTGAGAAGCACCTCCACCCAGTACAGGTTTTGTTCCTGACCACAGAGTGACAAAGGCACTCTCCCCATGTGGCCAGCAACATGTCTGGTGTGTGGCAGGCTGGCAAAAACTAGTCAGCCCACACTGGAAGTCGGGTATGTTTTCAGGGGGCATCTCTAAGATGCCCTCTGGGTGTATTTCACAATAAAATGTACACTGTCATCAGTGTGCATTTATTGTGCTGAGAAGTTTGATATCAAACTTCCCAGTTTTCAGTGTAGCCATTATGGTGCTGTGGAGTTCGTGTATGACAGACTCTCAGACCATATACTCTTATGGCTACCCTGCACTTACAATGTCTAAGGTTTTGCTTAGACACTGTAGGGGCATAGTGCTCATTCAGCTATGCCCTCACCTGTGGTATAGTGCACCCTGCCTTAGGGTTGTAAGGCCTGCTAGAGGGGTGACTTATCTATGCCATAGGCAGTGTGAGGTTGGCATGGCACCCTGAGGAGAGAGCCATGTCGACTTAGTCATTTTCTCCCCACCAGCACACACAAGCTGGCAAGCAGTGTGCATGTGCTGAGTGAGGGGTCCCCAGGGTGGCATAAGGCATGCTGCAGCCCTTAGAGACCTTCCCTGGTATCAGGGCCCTTGGTACCAGGGGTACCAGTTACAAGGGACTTACCTGGATGCCAGGGGTGTGCCAATTGTGGAGACAAAAGTACAGTTTTAGGGAAAGAACACTGGTGCTGGGGCCTGGTTAGCAGGCCTCAGCACACTTTCAAATCATAACTTGACATCAGCAAAGGCAAAAAGTCAGGGAGTAACCATGCCAAGGAGGCATTTCCTTACACTCCCTTACTACTAAAATCAGACAAGGCCAAGGTACTTCTTGAACATAGCGAGCCTCCGCAATCACTCACCAAAAAACCTTAAAAGGGAAGGAAGCAGGGAACCTAAGTAATGGGACTAGGAATTAAGAATCAGAGTAATGAAGATTACGGTAAGTAATATGAGCATTACCTTCATCCATTACTTGTCCTATTCCTTACTATAGGTAAGTATATCCAAGCATATACAGAAAATAGACAAAAAGACAGAAGTCATGCTTCACAACATTTAATAAACATCAACAAACAAGTAAGATGAACCTACCAAAGAAAAAAGAACAGGTTCTTGCAGATTTAGAAGACACAACGGTTGTACCAAAACTCAATTCAGAACCTTGAGCCAAATTCAACCTGCAATGATCCACAAAGGTTGATTGAGAAGCCCAGGTCTTTTTTAATGTTTTATGTGGAAATTGTGTTTTTTATCATTTATAATCTTATTGCATGGTAATTGTCTGTTATTTATTGGATACTTTTATGGCTTTCAGCCGAAATAAAGTTATTTATTGATTATTGATTAATAAGCCCAGGTAGCTGCTACACAAATATCTGAAATGGAAACACCACCCTGTTCTGCCCAGGAAGCAGCCACTCCAGAATGATCAACCTTGAACAGAACCTGGAGGAACAAGAGTTGCACCAGAGTAACACATGGAAATTGCCTCTCTTATTCAACAAGTTATGTTTCTGCGACTCCTGTCAGCAACTTGCAACATTTCCGCAACTGTGCATCCTCTGGGGTCGGCAAGACTTCAGCTGCACCAAAGAAGCAAAAAGGAATCTCCCTTGAGTGAAGGAGTCACTCCCCTGCATCTGAAGGCACCTAAGGCAATGACTTCCTGCTGCTGGGATCTGCTGTGCTCTGGACCCTTGAAGACACAAGTGGTGGTTCTGAGGAGTCCCTTGGGTCCCCTCTGCCTCCTGTCCAACTTGGGAGACAGTGAGTCCTTATCTCTTCCTCCAGGACAGAATCCCTTTTCACAGCGACTGTTGCAGCAACCAAGGCTTGTTGACTCCTGCTCCGAGGGATCTTTAGGCTCCAAGTAGCCCCAGCGCTCAACCCTTTACCTCTGCAAGGAAAGTCTCCTCTCTGATGCTCCAGCGACGTGGGTCGCCTCTTCGGGTGTGCTGCCTGGGCCTCACTGTGACTTACTGTGCCTGCTACCAGAGGGTTGCTCGCGGAGACTCCAACTGCTTCTGCTGGCTCTTCTGTCTTCTTAGGGTCTGCCCAGACTCCCCTCCAAGGGTTGAGTCCCCAGGACCTTGCTGGCCCTCATCAGCACTGCAAATCTCTAACAGCTCCAGTTGCATTTGCTTGTGCTCGTCGGTGGCCCTCCTGACCACTGACCCGTCTGCAATCCGGTGACTGTTGAGGGACAGCTCCTAGGTGACTTCAGGAACTCCTCTGCACCACCACCATCGACCCGGATCTTCACTCACAGAAGGATGGGCATTGCCTCCTGCCCCACCTGGACACTCCTCCATGGACTCAACTCTGTCTCCTTCTTTTGTAGGTCCTCTTCATCCAGAATCTGCCCTTGGGCTCCACCGGGCTGGTCATGTTCTTGAAATATTTCATTTTTGAGTCCCCATGTTAGACTATAGGACGACCATGTAACTTACCTCTGCTCTCCTGGTTGCTGGAGGTCTTCTAAATACTTACCTCGTGGAATTCCACTTTCTCCCAGCCCTTGGCTAACTACTCCATATCCTCTGGCGGGGGACACATTCTTGCATACCACTTTTTTTAGTATACGTTTTGGCCCTCCTATAGGGCCCTTGCTATTATATGCTATTTCCTAATACTTGCCTGTGTATATTTTGTGTGAACTTACCTCCCGTAGGGTGTCTGCCTATAGTAATCTAGTTTGGTGTTCCTGTAATAAAGTACCTTTTAGTTTTGCAACACTGTGTGGTCCCTTTCATGTGTGATAAGTTACTGTGTGAATATTGTGGTGTTGCAAGTGCTTCACATTCCTCCTAGATAAGTCTTGGCTGCTCACAACAGTTACCACCAGAGAGCCCTGGCAACCTAGACACTTTAACACTATCTAATAAGGGTTGCCTGGATCCAGTATATGGTGTAACACCATAGGTGTCCACCACACTGTGGGCCAGCCTCGTACACCATGTTCTGGGAGGAAGTTGGAGACATTCTCTCTGAAATAATTGCTGATGAGCAAAATGCATCAAAGTTCATCATCAGATGTGGACTTATTTGATAGAGCCTTCTGCTATAGATTCCATACCTTAGAATTATCCCCAGGTGTCAGACTGGATCTGGATTTTGTTTCGTGAGCAGTACCCCTGAGCGCTGGTAGGTTGTGTCATTCAGCTCTGCATGGCTTCGTTGGTGTCGTCTACGCCGGAAATGACATGCGCGGTGCCTATTTACCCCAGCACACTGATGTCAGATCTTTTCTTTGTGCACCAGTCAGTGCAGGTCCAGAGAGAACTACTCCTAGTCAGCATGCAGCAGGGAAGCACAGCAAGGCAGGAGTCCAGCAAAGCAGTAGTCTAGCAGAGTGGCGGTCCTTCAGCTGCACAACGGTCTTTCTTCCTGGCAGAGTATTCATAGGTCCAGAAGTGTACTGTGTTGGTGATGTCAGAGGTCCAGTACATATACCTAGTTGGACCTTTTGAAGGGGGAAGCCTTCAAAGACAGGCCTTTGAAGTGCACAGAGGTCCTACACTTCCTGCCATGGCTCTATACTAACTACAGGGCACAGGACACAGCCTATTAAGGTGGAAGTGAGGCTCTGCTCAGCTCTTCCCTCCCATCCTCCCGGGATGGCCCATCAAGTCACACCTAAGCTACCACTGTGTGTAGCTGTCTAAGGGGAATACACAAAGCTCAGCTGTCACCTACCCCAGACAAGTGACCAAAGACAGGCAACAGGCATTAAATGGCTAATGTAAAAAAATGTTGTCTTTCTGAAAGTGGCATTTCCAGAATTGCAATTTAAAATCTGACTTCACTATAAGTTGTGATTTTAAATTGTGATTCCAGGGACACCAAACTTGACAAGTATATCTGTAGGAAAGTACCCTCTGTAGGAAAGTACCATATTGCCTGGCATGTTACCCCCATATTTCACTGTATGTATGTTGTTTTAGTCCTTGTGTCACTGGGACCCTGCCAGGCAGGGCCCCAGTGCTCACAGTATGTGCCCTGTATGTGTTCCCTGTGTGGTGCCTAACTGCCTCAATGAGGCTCAGCTAACCAGAACCTCAGTGTTTATGCTCTCTCTGCTTTCCAAATTTGTCACTACAGGCTAGTGACTAAATTTACCAATTCACATTGGCATACTGGTACCCCAATATAATTCCCTTGTATATGGTACTGAGGTACCCAGGGTATTGGGGTTCCAGGAGATCCCTATGTGCTGCAGCATTTCTTTTGCCACCCATAGGGAGCTCTGACAATTCTTACACAGGCCTGCCACTGCAGCCTGCGTGAAATAAAGTCCACGTTATTTCACAGCCATTTAGCACTGCACATAAGTAACTTATAAGTCACATATATGTCTAACCTTCATCTAGTGAAGGTTGGGTGCCAAGTTACTTAGTGTGTGGGCACCCTGGCACTAGCAAGGTGCCCCCACATCGTTCAGGGCAAATTCCCCAGACTTTGTGAGTGCGGGGACACCATTACACTGGCGCACTATACATAGGTCACTACCTATGTATAGCGTCACAATGGTAACTCCGAACATGGCCATGTAACATGTCTAAGATCGTGGAATTGTCACTCCAATACCATTCTGGTATTGGGGGGACAATTCCATGATCCCCTGTGTCTCTAGCACAGAAACCGGGTACTGCCAAACTGCCTTTCTGGGGTCTCCACTGCAGCTGCTGCCAACCCCTCAGACAGGTTTCTGCCCTCCTGGGGTCCAGGCAGCCCTGGCCCTGGAAGGCAGAACAAAGGATTTCCTCAGAGAGAGGGTGTTACACCCTCTCCCTTTGGAAATAGGTGTGAAGGGCTGGGGAGGAGTAGCCTCCCCCGGCCTCTGGAAATGCTTTGATGGGCACAGATGGTGCCCATCTCTGCATAAGCCAGTCCACACCGGTTCAGGGATCCCCCAACCCTGCTCTGGCGTGAAACTGGACAAGGGAAAGGGGAGTGACCACTCCCCTGACCAGTACCTCCCAGGGGAGGTGCCCAGAGCTCCTCCAGTGTGTCCCAGACCTCTGCCATCTTGGAAACAGAGGTGTTGGGGGCACACTGGACTGCTCTGAGTGGCCAGGGCCAGCAGGTGATGTCAGAGGCTCCTTCTGATAGGCTCTTACCTCTCTTGTTAGCCAGTCCTCCTATCTTGGTAGCCAAACCTCAATTTCTGGCTACTTAGGGTCTCTGCTTTGGGGAATTCTTCAGATAACGAATGCAAGAGCTCACCAGAGTTCCTCTACATCTCCCTCTTCGCCTTCTACCAAGGATCGACTGCTGGCTGCTCCAGGACGCCTGCAAAACCGCAACAAAGTAGCAAGACGACTACCAGCAACATTGTAGCGCCTAATCCTGCCGGCTTTCTCGACTGTTTCCAGGTGGTGCATGCTCTGGGGGTAGCCTGCCTTCACCCTGCATCAGAAGCTCCGAAGAAATCTCCTGTGGGTCGATGGAATCTTCCCCCTGCTAACGCAGGCACAAAAAGACTGCATCACTGGTCCTCTGGGTCCCCTCTCATCCTGACGAGCGTTGTCCCTGGAACACAGCAACTCTGTCCAAGTGACTCCCACAGTCCAGTGACTCTTCAGTCCAAGTTTGGTGGAGGTAAGTCCTTGCCTCCCCACGCTAGACTGCAAAGCTGTGTACTGCTTGATTTGCAGCTGTTCCGGCTCCTGTGCACTCTTCCAGGATTTCCTTCATGTACAGCCTAGGTTGGGTCCCCAGCACTCCGTCCCGCAGTGCACAGCTCTCTGAGTTGGCCTCCGACGTCGTGGGACCCTCTTTTGTAACTTCACGTGGACTCCTGTTCACTATTCTTCTAAGTGCCTGTTGGGTACTTCTGTGGGTGCTGCCTGCTTCTGTGAGGTCTCTCTGAGTTGCTGAGCGCCCCCTTTGTCTCCTCCTCCAAAAGGCGACATCCTGGTCCTTCCTGGTCCTCAGCAGCACCCAAAAACCTCTACCGCAACCCTTGCAGCTAGTAAGGCTTGTTTGCAGTATTTCTGCGTGGGAACACCTCTGAAACCTTCAACGCGACGTGGGACATCTGTCTTCCAAAGGAGAAGTTCCTATTCCTCTTCTTTCTTGCAGAATATCAAGCTTCTTCCATCCGGAGGCAGCTTCCTTGCACCTTCATCCGGGGTTTCCTGGGTCCCTGCCCCCCCTGGACACTGTCGCGACTATTGGACTCGGTCCCCTTGCCTTGCAGGTCCTCGGGTCTGGAAATCCATTGTCAGTACACCGCTGATGTTTGTTGTTCTTGCAGAATCCCTCTATCACGACTATTGTGCTCTCCTGGGGTAGTAGGTGCACTTTACTCCTACTTTTCAGGGTCTTGGAGTGGGGTATCTTGGACACCCTGACTGTTTTCTTACAGTCCCAGCGACCCTCTACAAGCTCCCAAAGGTCTGGGGTCCATTTGTGATTCGCATTCCACTTTTGGAGTATATGGTTTGTGTTGCCCCTAGACCTATGTTCTCCTATTGCAACCTATTGTAATTCTACACTGTTTGCATTACTTTTCTGACTCTTACTTACCTGATTTTGGTTTGTGTACATATAACTTGTGTATAGTACTTACCTTCTTACTGAGGGTACTCACTGAGATACTTGTGGCATATTGTCATAAAATAAAGTACCTTTATTTTTAGTAACTCTGCGTATTGTGTTTTCTTATGATATTGTGCACATGATATAAGTGGTATAGTAGGAGCTTTGCATGTCTCCTAGTTCAGCCTAAGCTGCTTTGCCATAGCTACCTTCTATCAGCCTAAGCTGCTAGAAACACCTCTATTCTACTAATAAGGGATAACTGGACCTGGCACAAGGTGTAAGTACCTTTGGTACCATTACAAGCCGGGCCAGCCTCTTACACCCTCTATCTGATAGATTCTTCTAGTTGCAGATTCCTCACCTTTGAATTTCCCCAGGCGTCAGACTGGATCTGGAGAATTTTTCTCCGAGCAATAGCTCTGCGCGCCGTCAGTTAGCTCCGGTCGACTCCGCGGGTGTCGTTGGTGTCATGCTCGCCGTGATGACATCGCGGTCGTATATAGGCGCCACAACGGCGCGCTGACATCAGTTATTTTCTTTCCGCGGCAGCCTATGCGCAAATCCAGAGAAGAGCTACCTCAGTCATTTTTTGACTACGTTGTCATTTTTGTCGTATTTTTGACGAGTTTGTGGATGCGTTGAGGAATGTCCTGCAAGACTGGATTCAAGCCCTGCGACTCCGGTCACCGAACTATGTCGGTGACGGATCCGCACCTCGTGTGCTTATGGTGTTTGGAGCGCGATCACAACCCGAAGTCGTGCTCTGAGTGTCGGCCCATGAACCCGAAGGCTTTGAGGGAACAGACCCTAAAGCTCATGGCAGCCCGACACTCAACACCGTGGCGCTCACTGTCCAGTTCGAGAGGAAGGTCTTGACATCGCCCGTTGAGTCACCAGCACTCTTAATCCTCCAAGTCATCGGGACATTCACGTCACAAAAAGAAGTGGAAGAAAGACAAGTGTTCTTCTGAGAAAATGTACATAAACTTAATCATACACCATAGCTGCTAGGCATCTGTTTATCTTTATTATGTTGCCATGTGCTCGACAAACCTCCTGAACTTTGATGATTGACCTTGTGTTCACAGCCTTGGGCTGCAATCTGCTTATCGCTGTAATTTACTTGTTCTAACCGTAGTTCCGAGAATGTTTGTGCTTAATCAGTAACTGCCAGAACAGGTTCGTACAGGTCGTTGCCACCTCCTGCCAGCTGCATCTGTACCTTCTCCCACCACACGTGTATCCCTGAAATATTCTGAAGGCCGCAGAGGACCTTGAATACGCTAGGGGTGGAGTTGTCCTCTGACAAAGCAGTTTTGTGTGTATATAAGGTTGGGTGCCCCAGAGTGAAGGGGCAGCCTCCGTAGGATAGTCACTTGACTGTCCTGGGACTCTGTATTAGCTCGAGCTATAATTCATGTAATAAACGTCTCTTTATTCCTCCAGTTGGTGACTCCGCTTGATTTGTGTACTCTCTGCTAAACGGACCCTGAGGACTAGGGTGTCCCTCCACCGCTGGGAAGGAGACCCCGGGTGGGGATTCTATCTTTCCTGGTTCCTCACTTCGACTTCACCCCGTCGATCGGATAATATGACGCAGGAAGAGCATCGATGCTCTAGGCCTCCATCAACGGAGCCTTTTTCTGGGTCAGCTCCGCGATTCCCCGACTTCTCAGGAGCCAGAGCCACCCCCGCCCAACTCAGAGTTTTACGAAACCATGCGCCTCAGGTTTGGGCGGTCCGACCCACCTTCGGAGCCTTCGGGCACAGGTGAGGCATTTGGGATCACTTTCGTTTCAAAGCCGTCGGCTTCGGCCTCGGCTCTGGATCTGTCCTGACGCCAGTCGTACCACGACAATCTTCCCCGGCGTCGGGTCAGACGTCGATGCTCCCGACGTCGGTTGGGCCCACAATCAACATCGATCCCATACTCATACCCGATGACCCGGAGCCGGAACGATGTCGCTCGTCACCAATTCCGTTGGCCCAGCGTTGATCCAGACCCTTATTCTTGTGGGTATGGATACGGAGAGAGTATGGAGGGGTCGCTGGACCATTTAGAATACCAGCTTGACCACCAAATAGACTGGGTGCAGGATTTGGGTGATGCCAGTGGACTAGACACCTCCCCTTTCACTGGTATGCTCTCTCCTCCTAGCGTGGCTACAGAGGAGGGTGCTTCTTACTCTATGGTGGTGAGAAGGGTGGCTGAGGTCTTGGATCTTGAGCTTCCTTCTGTGGAGATTAGGCCTAACATCCTAACCGACGTGCTTCATCCAGGGTCTTCCTCCTCCGAGCTCCTTTTACCCTTCAATGAAGCTCTGACAGACGCCCTTTTGGGTACTTGGTCCAGACCCAACACAGGGGCACCTGTGAATAGGACGATAGCCTGCCGCCATCGGCCTGTGCCGTCAGACCCAAAATTCCTGACCCAACACCCCACGCCTGAGAGCCTTGTCATCCAGGCTTCTTCATGTATTTGTATTTGTATTTAGAATTTGTAAAGCGCATTCCGGCCGAGGCATCGAAGCGCTAGCAGAAAGGTAAAAGACGCTTTTGCTGGGAGGGAGAGAAGTAGAAGACGGCAGTTAGCGCGGGAATAGCCAAGTTTTGACTAACTTCCTAAAAATTAAAAAATTGTGTTCCTTCCTGATTGTCATGGGAAGCGAATTCCAACATTTTGCTGCTGCTACCGTAAAGGCTTAATCTCCCCATTTTGCTTTGTTAGTGCGGGGTGTAGGAAAGTACCATCTTGCCTGGCATGTTGCCCCCATATTTCACTGTATATATGTTGTTTTAGTTGTATGTGTCACTGGGACCCTGCCAGCCAGGGCCCCAGTGCTCATAAGTGTGCCCTGTATGTGTTCCCTGTGTGATGACTAACTGTCTCACTGAGGCTCTGCTAACCAGAACCTCAGTGGTTATGCTCTCTCTTTGCTTCCAAATTGTCACTAACAGGCTAGTGACCAATTTCACCAATTTACATTGGCATACTGGAATACTCTTATAATTCCCTAGTATATGGTACTGAGGTACCCAGGGTATTGGGGTTCCAGGAGATCCCTATGGGCTGCAGCATTTCTTTTGCCACCCATAGGGAGCTCTGACAATTCTTACACAGGCCTGCCACTGCAGCCTGAGTGAAATAACGTCCACGTTATTTCACAGCCATTTACCACTGCACTTAAGTAACTTATAAGTCACCTATATGTCTAACCTTTACCTGGTAAAGGTTGGGTGCTAAGTTACTTAGTGTGTGGGCACCCTGGCACTAGCCAAGGTGCCCCCACATCGTTCAGGGCAAATTCCCCGGACTTTGTGAGTGCAGGGACACCATTACACGTGTGCACTATACATATGTCACTACATATGTATAGCGTCACAATGGTAACTCCGAACATGGCCATGTAACATGTCTAAGATCATGGAATTGTCACCCCAATGCCATTCTGGCATTGGGGAGACAATCCCATGATCCCCCGAGTCTCTAGCACAGACCCGGGTACTGCCAAACTACCTTTCCCGGGGTTTCACTGCAGCTGCTGCCAACCCCTCAGACAGGTTTCTGCCCTCCTGGGGTCCAGCCAGGCTTGGCCCAGGAAGGCAGAACAAAGGAGTTCCTCAGAGAGAGGGTGTTACACCCGCTCCCTTTGGAAAAAGGTTTCAGGGCTTGGGAGGAGTAGCCTCCCCCAGCCTCTGGAAATGCTTTCATGGGCACAGATGGTGCCCATCTCTGCATAAGCCAGTCTACACCAGTTCAGGGATCCCCCAGCCCTGCTCTGGCGCAAAACTGGACAAAGGAAAGGGGAGTGACCACTCCCCTGACCTGCACCTCCCCTGGGAGGTGCCCAGAGCTCCTCCAGTGTGCTCCAGACCTCTGCCATCTTGGAAACAGAGGTGCTGCTGGCACACTGGACTGCTCTGAGTGGCCAGTGCCAGCAGGTGACGTCAGAGACACCTTCTGATAGGCTCTTACCTGTGTTGCTAGCCTATCCTCCTTCCTAAGTAGCCAAACCTCCTTTTCTGGCTATTCAGGGTCTCTGCTTTGGGGAATTCTTTAGATAACGAATGCAAGAGCTCATCAGAGTTCCTCTGCATCTCTCTCTTCACCTTCTGCCAAGGAATCGACCGCTGACTGCTCTGGACGCCTGCAAAACCGCAACAAAGAAGCAAAGACGACTACTGCAACCTTGTATCGCTGATCCGGCCGCCTTCTCGACTGTTTTCCTGGTGGTGCATGCTGTGGGGGTAGTCTGCCTCCTCTCTGCACTAGAAGCTCCGAAGAAATCTCCCGTGGGTCGACGGAATCTTCCCCCTGCAACCGCAGGCACCAAAAGACTGCATCATCGGTCCTCCGGGTCTCCTCTCAGCACGACGAGCGTGTTCCCTGGAACTCAGCAACTCTGTCCAAGTGACTCCCACAGTCCAGTGACTCTTCAGTCCAAGTTTGGTGGAGGTAAGTCCTTGCCTCATTACGCTAGACTGCATTGCTGGGTACCACGTGATTTGCAGCTGCTCCGGCTCCTGTGCACTCTTCCAGGATTTCCTTTGTGCACAGCCAAGCCTGGGTCCCGACACTCTAACCTGCAGTGCACAACCTCCTGAGTTGTCCTCCGGCGTCGTGGGATCTTCTTTTGTGACTTCGGGTGAGCTCTGGTTCACTCTTCTTCATAGTGCCTGTTCCAGCACTTCTGTGGGTGCTGCTTGCTTCTGAGAGGGCTACTTGTCTTGCTGGGCGCCCCCTCTGTCTCCTCACGCAATTGGCGACATCCTGGTCCCTCCTGGGCCACAGCAGCATCCAAAAACTCTAACCGCGACCCTTGCAGCTAGCAAGGCTTGTTTGCGGTCTTTCTGCATCGGAATACCTCTGCAAGCTTCTTCATGACGTGGAACATCCATCCTCCAAAGCGGAAGTTCCTAGTCCTCTTCGTTCTTGCAGAATCCACAGCTTCTACCATCCAGTGGCAGCTTCCTTGCAACCTCAGCTGGCATTTCCTGGGCACCTGCCCACTCTCGACTTTGTCGTGACTCTTGGACTTGCTCCCCTTGTTCCACAGGTACTCTTGTCCAGAAATCCATTGTTGTTGCATTGCTGGTGTTGGCCTTCCTTGCAGAATTCCCCTATCACGACTTCTGTGCTCTCTGGGGAACTTAGGTGTACTTTACACCTACTTTTCAGGGTCTTGGGGTGGGCTATTTTTCTAACCCTCACTGTTTTCTTACAGTCCCAGCGACCTTCTACAAGCTCACATAGGTTTGGGGTCCATTAGTGGTTCGCATTCCACTTCTAGAGTATATGGTTTGTGTTGCCCCTATACCTATGTGCTCTCATTGCAATCTATTGTGACTGTACATTGCTTGCATTGCTTTCTATTGCTATTACTGTATATTTTTGGTATTGTGTACATATATCTTGTGTATATTTGCTATCCTCATACTGAGGGTACTCACTGAGATACTTTTGGCATATTGTCATAAAAATAAAGTACCTTTATTTTTAGTATATCTGTGTATTGTGTTTTCTTATAATATTGTGCATATGACACCAGTGGTATAGTGGGAGCTTTGCATGTCTCCTAGTTCAGCCTAAGCTGCTCTGCTAAGCTACCCTTTTCTATCAGCCAAAGCTGTTAGACACCTCTTCTACACTAATAATGGATACCTGGACCTGGTGCAGAGTGTAAGTACCCCCTGGTACTCACTACAAACCAGGCCAGCCTCCTACACGGGGGGCCTGAATTCTACAGGTTCCTGATGAACGAAGAGACCGCTGCTTCATCTGGCGCATTCCCTGCCGCACCCCCAGATAGGGAATCAAAAAGACTGGATAATTTGGGGAAGAAGTTGTTTTCTTCCAACTGTCTAGCTCTGTGGTACAGGAACATTGCATGCCTTTTGGGCCGCTATTCCCATACTCTCTGGGATACGGTTGCGCAAGTGCTGGCTGCAGTTCCGGAGGAGGCCCGGGCTGTCCTGTTCCAAGCCGTAACAGATGGGAGGGATGCAGCTAAGTTCATGATTCACTGGGGACTGTGTCAGAGTCTCCAGATCCTCGGGGTCTGCGCACGTTCCCAACACGTCCACCACTGAACAGCTCCAAGACTCTGATAGATAAATCACAGAGGCTAAGAGATTTCAAGAGGGGAAGAGGGGATTAGGAATGGAAACAGCTGGGACGGAGATCTGTAGTAAGAAAAAGGTTAGAACACACAATATGAAAATTATATCTCCTGAAATCAATACTAGACTATGATTCTAAGCATAGTCATTCTGAAAACATGAACAATCTAAGAATTAAGTTTAAAATGACTAAGTTTCAAGATGACCGGATACCTGTAAGGGAATCAAGATGGATTAAATGAAAACTTTCTTATTCAAATACTTTCCTTTACATGAGAATCAGAAAAACATTCTGACTAAATTTTAAACCAGTCATATAAATCCTTTTTTGAGAATGCATACTAGAACCATACAATATTGCATCTAGAAACTCTGATCTTCTGTGTACTCTTAAAACGTTTCAACACAAATTGCGCATATTGTAGATATATATATATACAGTATATATATATATATATATATAGTAAACACCATAAAAGGAATGTGCACCATGAATAACACAATATGGATTCAGGAAAACAAATCACATAACTTGTCAATTCGAATATTACATGATAAATATCTTAGAATAGTAGCATACAATAAACAACATGAATTAAACTCGAGGAGAGAATCGGTCGTCTTGCCGATTCGAGTGTCACCATGTAAAATGCCAAGAAATGATAGTACGCAATGAATGTCAAACAAGATCAAAGTACAATGAAACGAATCGTGCGTCTTTTGCCGATTCTTAAGCCACCATGTAAATGTCAAGAAATGGTAGCGCGCAATGAACAGCAAAGTTAAAACACCATAAAACAAATTGCGCGTCTTGCCGATTCTTAAGCCACCATGCAAATATCAAGAAATGGTGGCGTGCAATGAATAACAAGATTAAATTATCATGAAATAAATCGCTCGTCTTGCCGATTCGCAAGTCACCCTGCAAATGTCACAAACACTCAAACGCATATTTCACATGCGCAAAGTACTCTGTCAAATCATAAAAGAATTAGACCCAAGAACATGAGAGTTCTCGATACTGGCGTCGGAAGGCCAGCCCAACCACCGTCTTACTGCCCAGAACAAGGACCTCCAAATGAAGAATGAAAGTCAGATGTCTGGAAGATCAAATAGGCCACCGGGACAGGAGCTCAGGAAGTAGCTGCTGCTCTGCACCGGGACCTCTGAATAGTGAGCACCTGGAGCTGGGCTGGCTCCTTTTTATAGAGTCTTTGCCCAGCCCACAACCACACCCAGGCATGTTGCAGGGAAAGTCTCTAGAAGGCCCTGGAAAGGGACCACACCCTAACACACTCTGAAAGCCTGCAGCAATACATTGCAAATGAATTGCATTTGTAAGCACATAAAAAATAAGTCTTCAGGATTGAACTCTGCGATGCAAAAGGTTAAACAACAACATATCAGCACAATGCATGAATTACGTTGTTTTGAGAGTGCGGGGTTTTTGCATACCAGTCGCCAATAGAGCGCGCACTGCCCTGGTGTTGACAGAAGGACTCGGCATGCGAGCGGTTTAAGGAGACCCGAGCCACGGCCCAGTCCCTTGGCTTCGTACCTGCACCTAGACTGTAGCAGTCCCCCTTTTGCCCCTTTCGTGGCTACAGAAGGGGCACCCAACCGTGTCCTTTTCCACAGACCTGCGCATGCTGTACAGCCGCTGACGCGGGATGCCACATTCCCGGGAATCAGGGAGCCAGCGGGTCGCCCAGTCCTTCCCCGCCCCCTCCTCGGCTTCCAAGCCTTCCTAGTCTGCAGGTACATCAGGAGCCAGTAGGTTTCAGGATAATCCATCACCTGCTCCAATGGCAAGCCATTACCTCGGACAGGTGGGTACTCTAAATTGTCTGAAGGGGCTACTCCCTCCCCTTCGAGACATCCCCTCCAGCCATGCCACCTTCATACAGTCAGATATCGGAGGTTCATATGGCATTTCTCCACGAGGAAGTCCAAGCCCTTTTGGCCAATGGAGCTATAGAGAGGGTTCCATTGCCAGAAGTAGGTTGTGGTTGCTATTCCCACTACTTTCTGGTTCCGAAAAAGGACCAGTGCCCCTCGGGTGTTCATGAAAGTGATGGTAGTGGTGGCAGCTCATTTGCGCAGGTTAGGTACACAGTCTTTCCCTACCTCGACGATTGCCTGTTGAAGGTGAACTCGCCCCAAACAGTCTTCTCCCACCTCCAGACTACGGGGAACCTTTTGCATTCGCTGGGGTTCACTATCAACATGCTGAAGTCACACCTTACTCCTTCTCAGACGCCCCCTTTCATCGAAGCTGTTCTGGATACAGTGCAGTTTCGGGCATTTCCTCCCGAAAAGCAAGTCCAGGATATTCGGGCTATGATACCACTGTTTCAGCCTCTATCCTGGATTTCGGTGAGAATGACTCTGAGGCTGCTGGGCCTCATGGCCTCCTGCATCCTGTTGGTTCAAAATGCCAGATGGCTTATGCGGGCTCTGCAGTGGGACCTGAAGTTCTAGTGGGTGCAGCATCAGGGGAATCTCTCCGACAAGGTCCAGAACTCGGAAGGGACTGCGAAAGACCTGCAGTGGTGGTTAATGAATCAGGATTGGGTCAAGGGCAGATCCCTCTCCTTTCCCCAACCAGATCTTACGATCGTGACAGATGCGTCACTTCTGGGATGGGGTGGACATATGGGAGAGGCAGAGATCAGAGGTATCTGGTCTCCGGCGGAAACCAGCATCCATATCTATCTTCTGGAGCGCAGAGTGATTCGAATAGCATTGAAATCATTTCTTCCCTCCCTCAAGGGGAAAGCAGTGCAGGTGTTCACAGACAACACCACCGTCATGTGGTATTGCACCAAACAAGGCGGAGTGGGGTCGTGGGCTCTTTGTCAAGAGGCTCTTGGTCTCTGGATTTGGCTGGGACATCAGGGCATTTCCCTGGTGGTTCAACACCTGGCAGGCTTCTTGAATGCCAGAGCAGACAAACTCAGCCAACGATGTATGGTCGATCACAAATGGCGTCTCAATCCGGAGGTGGCGCAAGGTCTCTTCTTGCAGTGGGGAGAACCTTGGTTAGACTTGTTCGCCTCCATAGAGAACACGCAATATCAACTATTTTGTGCGTTGGAGTTTCCAAGGCGGCACTCGGTTGGCGACAGCGCTTTTCATAGCGAGTGGAACTTAGGCCTCCTGTACGCCTTCCTGCCAATACCACTTCTGCCCAGAGTTCTGAAGAAGATCAGGCAAGACCGGGCCCTAGTATTACTGGTGGCTCCGGACTGGGTACGGAGAGTCTGGTATCCCGATCTCTTAAACATGGCCATAGCTCCTCCAATCAGACTGCCTCTTCAGGAGGATCTTCTGTTGCAGCAGCAGGGGAAGGTCCTCCACCCGAACCTGCCAACACTGCGACTTATTGCATGAAGATTGAGCAGCGACAGTTGACGTCTTTCTACTTGCCACCCTAAGACTGTGACGTTATCTTGGCAGCCAGGCGTCCCTCAACTAAAACTGTATACGCCTGTCGTTGGAAGAAATTTGTGGCATGGTGCATCGACAATTCAGTCGATCCTCTATCTGCTCCTCTCTCTCAACTTCTTCTCTTTATTCTTGCCCGGCAGGATTCCACTTTGGGCACTTTTAAGGGATATCTCTCTGCTATCTCTGCTTTCTTAACGTTACTTGATCAGCCTTCTTTATTTAAATCTCCCATAGTTGGGAAGTTTCTTAAAGGCCTCACACATCTTTTGCCGCTTATCCCATTCATCATGCCTCAATGGGATCTCAACATGGTCTTAACTTACCTTACGTGTACCCTGTTTGAACCGCTTCACAACTGTCCTCTAAGGCTCTTAACTATAAAGTCTGGCTGTTTAGTTGCCATTACTTCTGCCCATAGAGTTAGTGAACTCCATCCTCTGTCATCTAAATCACTGTTTCTTGCCATACATCCTGACAAAGTGGTGCTTCGCACAAGGGCTTCTTTTCTTATTTATTTTTTTAAATAAATATTTTTAGTGATTTTGCAAAGGTAAGAGATAATGGAGAAACTTAGAACAAAAAAGTACAAAATAACGAACACAAGTAAATAATAGGACACAGTAACGTGTCTAGGGATGGCTGTAACGTAGCATCGGCCCGAGGGGCTCTACAATCATTGAATACATGTGCATTGTCACCACCTGGGGCTGTCCAATAAAGCAATGACCAGCTAACATTTAACATTGGTATCATGTCAAGTGGGCTCTGGGCCCCTGCGACGGGTGAACTGAGTGGTCCAACTGCCAAGTCCATGCATATGCTGGCGCCCGTGAAAAGGCCCGCCTCCTGACAGGCCACCCACTCGACACATCTCCCCACCTCCCCCATATCTTACTGTACTTGTTTAAGCATCCCCTGGCTTCATATACCGGTTTTTCACATTGTGCGCACCAGTCTACGCCCCTTCTCCATTTGGCAATTGTGGATGCTGCTCTGGTTTTCCACTCCACCATGATGTCTCTTTTGGCCACCAGGCAGACCACACCTAAGAAGATACGGTCCGCCCTTCTCAGCCCCGTCTCCCCCATAGCCCCCAAGAGGAGCAGCAGTGGAACCACCTCCAACCTTGATTGCATGGCCCTCGACACCTCCCCCATGACCGTCATCCAGTAAGTTGCTATGACTGGGCAAGCCCAGACCATCTGGAAAAAGTCGGCGTTAGGTGAGGAACAACGGGGGCAGTCGGGGGATGGTCGGAGACCTGCTTTAAAAAGTCTCTCTGGGGTAAGGTATGCCATGTGCAGATAAAGGGCCTGGAGCACTCGAAATTTGGATGACATGGTCAGGGTTCTGGGAGCCATTAATGCGTCCCTCCAGTCCTCCTCTATGGGGCCTACTCATCCCTTCCATTTCCTGCGTAAACCATCAAGAGAGGGGGTGGTGTTAATCATTAGAGAGCGGTAAATTTGGGAGACCCCCTTCCCACCCAGGCCCCCCATCAAGATCTTTGCTTCCATGGGGCTACATTCTGGGAGGCTAGTTCCCGGCCGAACATGTACCAGCAGTGCCTGTCTGAGCTGTAGATACTTTTGGAATTGGGTTTGATTTAATGAGTAGGCCTCTTGGATCTCTCCGAAGGACCGCATGTGTAACCCACCCCAGACATCCCCAAGGGTAGATATTCCAATGATGTCCCACTTCTGGAATCCCTCTAATGTTGAGACCTCCAACAGCTGTCTCCCCTGCCACAAGAGGGTCTGCTGTGTGAGACGGCCCCACCAGCCGGTTGCCCTCTGGGCAGCACGCCAACCCAATAGAACCACTCCGGTGACCTCCGGGGTATCTCTTGGAATAGGGCCGCCGTATAGCGCATCGAAAACGCCCGTCCAGCCTAACATCTGCCGCCCAGCCTCCTCCCAACCAATCATTATTACTAATAAATGCATTGCGAGGTGGTAGAGGTAGATATTGGACATCCCTAACCCTCCATCATAAGTGTCTCTCTGACAAGTACTAAAAGCTAGTTTAGGGCGTGCGCCCTGCCATAAAAACTGCTGTGCCATCGTATCCATTGTCGTGAACCATTTTCGAGGGATCGGGTATGGTAAGTTTTGCAGAAGGTATAAAAATCTAGGGAGTATCATCATTTTGTAAAGAGCTATTCTGCCCAGCAAATTGAGAGGTAGTTTCCCCCATCTCTGGAGGTCTACCTTAATTTTCTTAGTGAGTGGCGAGACATTTAACTCCCATGCTAGTTCCGGCAGTAGGGCTATGTGCATGCCCAAGTACTTAAAATTGTGGCGTCGGATTGGGATGTTCTGCTGTCAATCGATACACTCTCTAGAGGGGTGTAGAGGGACCAGGATGGACTTGCCAGGGTGTAAGATCAGGCCGGAAGCCTGGGAGAAGAGATCTAGGATTTGTAAGATCCGTGGACCACTTATAGCTGGGTTGGAGAAATAGATAAGAACATCGTCTGCATACAGTGCCTCTCGATCCTCAGGGTCCATCGGCCACACCCAGCCCTCTATCAGGGGTTCCTCTCTCAATAGTTTTGCTAAGGGTTCTATCGCAAGTGCAAACAATAAAGGGGATAGTGGGCATCCATGACGTGTGCCGCGGCATATGGGGAACGGGTCCGAGACCACAGAGGACTTGATCGAAATAGGACCAGTCCACCGTGTCAAAGGCCTTCTCAAAGTCGAGGAGAAGGAGGGCCGGGGGTGACCTCGACAGGATCCCGCGGTGTGCCAATGCTACGTTTAGTCGTCTGATGCGGTGCCTGGTGCTGCGCGTGGGCATAAAGCCGCACTGATCTGGGTGCACCAAGGTGGGAAGCGCGTCTCTTAATCTGGTGGCAAGTATGGTCGACAACACCTTGATTTCAGTGTTCAGGAGGGAAATGGGTCTGTATGCTGAGCAATTGCGTGATGGAGGATGTGTCTTGGGGATTACCACGATAGTGGCTTGGTCGATCTCAGGGGGGAAGCAGCCCCTCTTCTCCATCTCCTCATACATATTGAGGAGGTGGGGGCTAAAGATCCCGCTGCATTTATGGTAGAGTTCGGCCGGAAACCCATCTGGGCCGGAGGTTTTTCCCGATGACAGGTTCGCTATTGCCCCTGCAATCTCTGCCAGGGACACCTCTGCATCCAGGCTGTTTCTGGTTGCATATGAGATCTTGGGGAGCACAATGCCATTCAAAAACGGGGACTCTCTTTCAGCGAGAGGTCTGGGGCGTCTTGCATATAACTGAGCATAAAGGACGCGAAGCTTCGGGCGATGTCATCTGGTGAAGTAACGAGCTCTCCAGACTCGCCAATGATCTCCGAGATGAATCTGGTTCCAAGGGGTCGCGCAGCCAGCCAGTGCAAGAGTTTACCGTTTTTGTCACCCCAGCCATAAATCTGGGCTGCAGTCACTCTCCAGGTTTGTTTTGCGGATTCTAGGACCAAGTGTTTAATCTTGTAGGAAGTTGGCTCTGTATGTACTATTTCAAAGTAAGAAATAGCATGCACAGAGTCCAAGGGTTCCCCTTAGAGGTAAGATAGTGTCAAAAAGAGATAATTATAATGCTCTATTTTGTGGTAGTGTGGTCGAGCAGTAGGCTTATCAGAGGGTAGTGTGAAACATTTGTTGTACACACACAGGCAATAAATGAGGAACACACACTCAAAAGACAATTCCAGGCCAATAGGTTTTTATATAAAAAATATATTTTCTTAGTTTATTTTAAGAACCACAGGTTCAAGATTTACAAACAATACTTTAAATGAAAGGTGTTTCACTCAGGTATCTTAGGAACTTTGAATCATCACAATAGCATGCACAGTTTTGGCAAAAATGGCAATAAGCTATTTTAAAATTGGACAGTAAAGCACTTACAGGTTTCAAAGTTGGGTCCAAGGTAGCCCACCGTTGGGTGTTCAAGGCAACCCCAAAGTTACGAGGCCAGCACCGGGGGGGACACGAGCCAGCACAGAAAGTACACCCTCAGCAGCACAGGGGTGGCTGGGTGCAGAGTGCAAACAGGTGTCTGGTTCGCAATAGGTTTCAATGGGAGACCGGGGGTCTCTTCAGCGATGCAGGCAGGCAAGAGGGGGCTCCTCGGGGTAGCCACCACCTGGGCTAGGAAGAGGGCCACCTGGGGGTCGCTCCTGCATTGGAGGTCGGATCCGTCAGGTCCTGGGGGCTGCGGGTGCAGTGTGTTTACCAGGCATCGGGTTCTTTGAAGCAGGCAGTCACGGTCAGGGGGAGCCTCTGGATTCCCTCTGCAGGCTTCGCTGTGGGGGATCAGGGGGGTCAACTCTAGCTATTTACGGCTCGCAGTCGCCGGGGAGTCCACCCTGTAGTGTTGGTTTTCCGCAGGTCGAGCCGGGGGTGTCGGGTGCAGAGTGGAAAGTCTCACGCTTCGGGCGGAAAACGTGTGGTGTTTAAAAGTTGTTTCTTTGTTGCAAGTTTCTGTCTTTGTGGAACAGGGCCGTTGCCCTCTGGAGTTTCTTGGTCCTTTTAGATGCAGGGTAGTCCTCTGAGGCTTCAGACGTCGCTGCACCTTGGGGGACGCGTCGCTGTTGCAGTTTTTCTCGAAGTGGGGAGACACGCCGGTAGGGCTGGGGCCAAAGCAGTTGGTGTGTGTCTTCTCTGCAGGGCTTCAGGTCAGCAGTCCTTCTTCATCTTCAGGTTGCAGGAATCTATCTTCCTAGGTTCTGGGGGCCCCTAAATACTCAATTTAGGGGTGTGTTTAGGTCTGGGAGGATAGTAGCCAATGGCTACTAGCCCTAAGGGTGGCTACACCCTCTTTGTGCCTCCTCCCGGTGGGGAGGGGGTCACATCCCTAATCCTATTGGGGGAATCCTCCAACTGCAAGATGGGGGATTTCTAAAAGTCAGAGTCACCTCAGCTCAGGACACCTTAGGGGTTGTCCTGACTGGCCAGTGACTCCTCCTTGTTTTTCTCATTAGCTCCTCCGGCCTTGCCGCCAAAAGCGGGGGCTGTAGCCGGAGGGGCGGGCATCTCCACTAGCTGGGATGCCTTGTGGCACTATAACAAAGGGGGTGAGCATTTGAGGCTCACCGCCAGGTGTTACAGTTCCTGCAGGGGGAGATGAGAAACACCTCCACCCAGTACAGGCTTTGTTCCTGGCCACAGGGTGACAAAGGCACTCTCCCCATGTGGGCAGCAACATGTCTAGTGTGTAGCAGGCTGGTAAAACTAGTCAGCCCACACTGGAAGTCGGGTATGTTTTCAGGGGGCATCTCTAAGATGCCCTCTGGGTGTATTTCACAATAAAATGTACACTGGCATCAGTGTGCATTTATTGTGCTGAAAAGTTTGATGCCAAACTTCCCAGTTTTCAGTGTAGCCATTACGGTGCTTTGGAGTTCATGTTTGATGGACTCCCAGACCATATACTCTTATGGCTACCCTGCACTTACAATGTCTAAGGTTTTGCTTAGACACTGTAGGGGCATAGTGCTCATGCACCTATGCCCTCACCTGTGGTATAGTGCACCCTGCCTTAGGATTGTAAGGCCTGCTAGAGGGGTGACTTATCTATGCCATAGGCAGTGTGAGGTTGGCATGGCACCCTGAGGGGAGTGCCATGTCAACTTAGTCATTTTCTCCCCAGCAGCACACACAAGCTGGCAAGCAGTGTGTCTGTGCTGAGTGAGGGATCCCCAGGGTGGCATAAGACATGCTGCAGCCCTTAGAGACCTTACCTTGCATCAGGGCCCTTGGTACCAGGGGTACCAGTTACAAGGGACTTACCTGGATGCTAGGGTGTGCCAATTGTGGAGACATAGGTACAGGTTAGGGTAAGAACACTGGTGATGGGGCCTGGTTAGCAGGCCTCAGCACACTTTCAAATCATAACTTGGCATCAGCAAAGGCAAAAAGTCAGGGGGTAACCATGCAAAGGAGGCATTTCCTTACACAAACCCCTCCCCCCCAAACAAAAGAGGATGAGACTAACCTTCCCCAAGAGAGACTTCATTTTCTAAGTAGAAGAACCTGGAAAGGCCATCTGCATTGGCATGGGCAGTCCCAGGTCTGTGTTCCACTATAAAGTCCATTCCCTGTAGGGAGATGGACCACCTCAACAGTTTTGGATTTTCACCTTTCATTTGCATTCTATAGTCCCGTTTACCTTCTTAGACATTTTCTTGGAGGTAAGTTATGTGAGGAGTGTCACTATTGATCCATATCCCTTCACACACCTCCTGTAGTAGCCAGTCAAGCCAAGGAATGCCCTGACTTGAGTCTGGGTTTTTGGAGCTACCCAGTCCAGAATAGTCTGGATCTTGGGTTGGAGTGGCTGAACTTGGCCTCCACCTACATGGTGTCCCAAGTAAACCACAGTTCCCTGCCCTATCTGACATTTGGATGCCTTGATAGAGAGGCCTGCTGCTTGCAGGGCCTTCAAAACCTTCTTCAGGTGGACCAGGTGATCCTGCCAGCTGGAGCTAAAGACAGCAATATCGTCAAGATAAGCTGCACTAAAGGACTCCAAGTTAGCAAGGACTTGATTCACCAACCTTTGGAAGGTGGCAGGGGCATTCTTTAAGCCAAAGGGCATTACAGTAAACTGATAATGCCCATCAGGTATGGAGAATTCTGTCTTTACTTTTGCTCCTGGTCCCATTTTGATTTGCCAGTACCCTGCTGTCAAGTCAAAGGTACTTAAGTATCTGGCAGCACCTAGTTTGTCAATTAACTCATCTGCCCTTGGAATGGGCTGGGCATCTGTCTTGGGGACAGAATTAAGTCCTCTCTGTAGTCCACACAAAACCTCATCTCTCTCTTACCATCTCTTGTGTGAGGTTTGGGGACTAAGACCACTGGGCTAGCCCAGGGGCTATCAGAGTGTTCAATGACTCCCAATTCCAGCATCTTGTGGACTTCCACTTTGATGCTTTCCTTAACTTAGTCAGACTGTCTGAAAATGTTGTTTTTGACAGGCATGCTGTCCCCTGTGTCCACATCATATGTACACAGGTTTGTCTGACCAGGGGTTAGGGAAAAGAACTCAGCAAACTGTTGTAAGACCTTCCTACAGTCAGCTTGCTGTTGGCCAGAGAGGGTGTCTGAAAAGATCACTCCATCTACTGAGCCATCTTTAGCGTCAGTGGATAGGAGATTAGGGAGAGGTTCACTCTCAGCTTCCTGGTCCTGATCTGTAACCATCAACAGGTTCACATCTGCCCTGTCATGAAAGAGTTTGAGGAGGTTCACATGGATCACCCTTTTGGGGGTCCTGCTAGTGCCTAGGTCTACCAGGTAGGTGACCTGACTCTTTCTCTCGAGCATTGAGTAAGGGCCACTCCATCTGTCCTGAAGTGCCCTGGGAGCCACAGGCTCCAGAACCCAGACTTTCTGCCCTGGCTGAAACTCAACCATAGCAGCCTTTTGGTCATACCACATCTTCTGGAGTTGTTGGCTGGCCTTAAGCTTTTTGCTTGCCTTTTCCATGTAGTCTGCCATTCTGGAACGTAGGCCTAGTACATAGTCCACTATATCTTGTTTAGGCTCATGAAGAGGTCTCTCCCAGCCTTCTTTTACAAGAGCTAGTGGTCCCTGTAGGAGGCTGGCCTGGCTTGTAGTGGGTACGAGAGGTACTTACACCTTGTGCCAGGACCAGTTATCCCTTATTAGTGTAGAAGAGGTGTTTCTAGCAGCTTAGGCTGATAGAAGGTAGCTATGGCAAAGCAGCTTAGGCTGAACTAGGAGACATGTAAAGCTTCTACTATACCACTGGTATCATATGCACAATATCATAATAATACATAATACAATACACAGAAGTACTAAAAATAAAGATACTTTATTTTTATGACAATATGCCAAAAGTATCTCAGTGAGTACCCTCAGTATGAGGATACGTTATATACACAAGATATATGTACACAAACCAAAATTATGCAGATAGTAGCAAAAGAAAGTAATGCAAGCAATGTAAAATTACAGTAGATTGCAATAGGAGCACATAGGTATAGGGGCAACACAAACCATATACTCCAAAAGTGGAATGCGAACCACGAATGGACCCCAAACCTATGTGAGCTTGTAGAGGGTCGCTGGGACTGTAAGAAAACAGTGAGGGTTAGAAAAATAGTCCATCCCAAGACCCTGAAAGGTAGGTGTAAAGTGCACCTACTACCCCCAGAGAGCACAGAAGTCGTGATAGGGGATTTCTGCAGGAAGAACAAACACCAACAATGCAACAACAGTGGATTTCCGGACCTGAGTACCTGTAACGCTAGGAGACCAAGTACAATAGTCGCGACAGTATCGAGAGTGGGCAGGAGCCCAGGAAATGCCAGCTGAGGGTGCAAGGAAGCTGGCACCGGCTGGAAGAAGCTTGGAGTTCTGCAAGAAAGGAGAGGACTAGGTACTTCCCCTTTGGAGGATGGATGTCACACATTGTGCAGAAGCCTGCAGACGTGTTCCCATGCAGAAAGAACACAAAAAAGCCTTGCTAGCTGTAAGGGTTGCGATTAGGGTTTTTGGGTGCTGCTGTGGCCCAGGAGGGATCAGGATGTCGCCACTTGGATGAGGAGACAGTGGGGGCGCCCAGCAAAGTAGAGAGCCCTCACAGAAGCAGGCAGCACCCACAGAAGTACCTCAAAAGGCAGTTGGAAGAAAAGTGAACCGGAGTCCACCCGAAGTCACAAAAGGGAGTCCCACGACGCCGGAGGACAACTCAGAAGGTTGTGCACTGCAGGTTAGAGTGTCGGGGACCCAGGCTTGGCTGTGCACAAAGGTAATCCTGGAAGAGTGCACAGGAGCCGGAGCACCTGCAAATCACGCGGTACCGAGCAATGCAGTCTAGCGTGGGGAGGCAAGGACTTACCTCCACCAAACTTGGACTGAAGAGTCACTGGACTGTGGGAGTCACTTGGACAGAGTTGCTGAGTTCCAGGGACCATGCTCGTTGTGCTGAGAGGGGACCCAGAGGACCGGTGATGCAGACTTTCGTTGACTGCGATTGCAGGGGGAAGATTCCATCGACCCACAGGAGATTTCTTCAGAGCTCCTGGTGCAGAGAGGAGGCAGGCAGAGCTTGCACCGCCTGGAAACAGTCGAGAAAGCCGGCAGGATGAAGCGATACAAGGTTGCTAGTAGTCGTCTTGCTACTTTGTTGCAGTTTTGCAGGCATCCTGAGCATTCAGCGGTCGATCCTTTGGCAGAAGGTAAAGAGGGAGATGCAGAGGAACTCTGATGAGCTCTTGCATTTGTTATCTGGTGAGATCCCCAAAGCAGAGACCCTAAATAGCCAGAAAAGGAGGTTTGGCTACCTAGGAAGGAGGATTGGCTACCAAGAGAGGTAAGAGCCTATCAGAAGGAGCCTCTGACGTCACCTGCTAGCACTGGCCACTCAGAGCAGTCCAGTGTGCCACAAACACCTCTGTTTCCAAGATGGCAGAGGTCTGGGACACACTGGAGGAGCTCGGGGCACCTCCCCCAGAAGGTGCAGGTCAGGGGAGGGGTCACTCCCATTTCCTTTGTCCAGTTTCGCGCCAGAGCTGGGTTGGGGGATCCCTAAACCGGTGTAGACTGGCTTATGCAGAGATGGGCACCATCTGTGCACATCAACGTATTTCCAGAGGCTGGGGGAGGCTACTCCTCCCCAGCCCTCACACCTATTTCCAAAGGGAGAGGGGGTTACCCCCTCTCTCAGAAGAAGTCCTCTGTTCTGCCTTCCTGTGCCAGGGCTGCCTGGACCCCAGGAGGGCAGAAACCGGTCTGAGGGGTTGGCAGCAGCAGCAGCTGCTGTGGAGACCCCGGGTAGGCAGTTTGGCAGTACCCGGGTTCTCTGCTAGAGACTCGGGGGATCATGGAATTCTCCCCCCAATGCCAGAATGGCATTGGGGTGACAATTCCATGATCTTAGACATGTTACATGGCCATGTTCGGAGTTACCATTGTGACGCTGTACATAGGTAGTGACCTATGTACAGTGCACGCGTGTAATGGTGTCCCCGCACTCACAAAGTTCGGGGAATTTGCCCTGAACGATGTGGGGACACCATGGCTAGTGCCAGGGTGCCCACACACTAAGTAACTTTGCACCCAACCTTCACCAGGTCAAGGTTAGACATATAGGTGACTTATAAGTTACTTAAGTGCAGTGGTATATGGCTGTGAAATAACGTGGATGTTATTTCACTCAGGCTGCACTGGCAGGCCTGTGTAAGAATTGTCAGAGCTCCCTATGGGTGGCAAAAGAAATGCTGCAGCCCATAGGGATCTCCTGGAACCCCAATACCCTGGGTACCTCAGTACCATATACTAGGGAATTATATGGGTGAACCAGCATGCCAATGTGAATTGGTAAATTTAGTCACTAGCCTGTTAGTGACAAATTTGGAAAGCAGAGAGAGCATAACCATCGAGGCTCTGGTTAGCAGAGACTCAGTGAGACAGTTAGGCATCACACAGGGAACACATACAGGGCACATACTTATGAGCACTGGGGCCCTGCCTGGCAGGGTCCCAGTGACACATAGACTAAAACAACATATATACAGTGAAATATGGGGGTAACATGCCAGGCAAGATGGTACTTTCCTACACAACCCCCCCAAACAAGGGACAATAGGACTAGCCATGACCTGATGAGTCTTCTTTGTCTAAGTGGAAATATCTGGAGAGTCCATCTGCATTGGAGTGGGTACTCCCAGGTCTATGTTCCACTGTATAGTCCATTCCTGTAGGAGGCTGGACTGGCTTGTAGTGAGTACCAAGGGGTACTTGCACCTTGCACCAGGCCCAGTTATCCCTTATTAGTGTATAGGGTGTCTAGCAGCTTAGGCTGATAGATAATGGTAGCTTAGCAGAGCAGCTTAGGCTGAACTAGGAGACGTGTGAAGCTACTACAGTACCACTTAGTGTCATATGCACAATATCATAAGAAAACACAATACACAGTTATACTAAAAATAAAGGTACTTTATTTTTATGACAATATGCCAAAGTATCTTAGAGTGTACCCTCAGTGAGAGGATAGGAAATATACACAAGATATATATACACAATAGCAAAAATATGCAGTATAGTCTTAGAAAACAGTGCAAACAATGTACAGTTACAATAGGATGCAATGGGGAAACATAGGGATAGGGGCAACACAAACCATATACTCCAAAAGTGGAATGCGAACCACGAATGGACCCCAAACCTATGTGACCTTGTAGAGGGTCGCTGGGACTATTAGAAAATAGTGAGAGTTAGAAAAATAACCCTCCCCAAGACCCTGAAAAGTGAGTGCAAAGTGCACCAAAGTTCCCCTAAGGACAAAAGAGTCGTGTTAGAGGAATAATGCAGGAAAGACACAAACCAGCAATGCAACAACTGTGGATTTCCAATCTAGGATACCTGTGGAACAAGGGGACCAAGTCCAAAAGTCACAAGAAAGTCGGAGATGGGCAGATGCCCAGGAAATGCCAGCTGCGGGTGCAAAGAAGCTTTGACTGGACAAAAGAAGCTGAGGTTTCTGCAAGAACGAAAAGGGCTAGAGACTTCCCCTTTGGTGGACGGATCCCACTCGCCTTGGAGAGTCGTGCAGAAGTGTTTTCCCGCCGGAAGGACGCCAACAAGCCTTGCTACACGCAAATCGTGCGTTTGGCGTTTTTGGACGCTGCTGGGGCCCAGGAGGGACCAGGAGGTCGCAAATTGGACCTGCAGAGAGAGGGGACATCGAGCAAGACAAAGAGCCCTCACTAAAGCAGGTAGCACCCGGAGAAGTGCCAGAAACAGGCACTACGAGGATGCGTGAAACAGTGCTCGCCGAAGTTGCACAAAGGAGTCCCACGTCGCCGGAGACCAACTTAGAACGTCGTGCAATGCAGGTTAGAGTGCCGTGGACCCAGGCTTGGCTGTGCACGAAGGATTTCCGCCGGAAGTGCACAGGGGCCGGAGTAGCTGCAAAGTCGCGGTTCCCAGCAATGCAGCCCAGCGAGGTGAGGCAAGGACTTACCTCCACCAAACTTGGGCTGAAGAGTCACTGGACTGTGGGGGTCACTTGGACAGCGTCGCTGGATTCGAGGGACCTCGCTCGTCGTGCTGAGAGGAGACCCAAGGGACCGGTAATGCAGCTTTTTGGTGCCTGCGGTTGCAGGGGGAAGATTCCGTCGACCCACGGGAGATTTCTTCGGAGCTTCTGGTGCAGAGAGGAGGCAGGCTACCCCCACAGCATGCACAAGCAGGAAAACAGTCGAGAAGGCGGCAGGATCAGCGTTACAGAGTTGCAGTAGTCGTCTTTGCTACTATGTTGCAGGTTTGCAGGCTTCCAGCGCGGTCAGCGGTCGATTCCTTATCAGAAGGTGAAGAGGGAGATGCAGAGGAACTCGGCTGAGCTCATGCATTCGTTATCTAAAGTTTCCCCAGAGACAGAGACCCTAAATAGCCAGAAAAGAGGGTTTGGCTACCTAGGAGAGAGGAAAGGCTACTAACACCTGAAGGAGCCTATCAGCAGGAGTCTCTGATGTCACCTGGTGGCACTGGCCACTCAGAGCAGTCCAGTGTGCCAGCAGCACCTCTGTTTCCAAGATGGCAGAGGTCTGGAGCACACTGGAGGAGCTCTGGACACCTCCCAGGGGAGGTGCAGGTCAGGGGAGTGGTCACTCCCCTTTCCTTTGTCCAGTTTCGCGCCAGAGCAGGGGCTAAGGGGTCCCTGAACCGGTGTAGACTGGCTTATGCAGAATTGGGCACATCTGTGCCCAACAAAGCATTTCCAGAGGCTGGGGGAGGCTACTCCTCCCCTGCCTTCACACCATTTTCCAAAGGGAAAGGGTGTCACACCCTCTCTCATAGGAAGTTCTTTGTTCTGCCATCCTGGGCCAGGCCTGGCTGGACCCCAGGAGGGCAGCTGCCTGTCTGAGGGGTTGGCAGCAGCAGCAGCTGCAGTGAAACCCCAGGAAGGGCAGTCTGGCAGTACCAGGGTCTGTGCTACAGACCACTGGGATCATGGAATTGTACCAACAATGCCAGGATGGCATAGAGGGGGCAATTCCATGATCATAGACATGTTACATGGCCATATTCGGAGTTACCATGGTGAAGCTACATATAGGTAGTGACCTATATGTAGTGCACGCGTGTAATGGTGTCCCCGCACTCACAAAGTTCAGTGAATTGGCTCTGAACAATGTGGGGGCACCTTGGCTAGTGCCAGGGTGCCCTCACACTAAGTAACTTTGCACCTAACCTTTACCAGGTAAAGGTTAGACATATAGGTGACTTATAAGTTACTTAAGTGCAGTGTAAAATGGCTGTGAAATAACGTGGACGTTATTTCACTCAGGCTGCAGTGGCAGGCCTGTGTAAGAATTGTCAGAGCTCCCTATGGGTGGCAAAAGAAATGCTGCAGCCCATAGGGATCTCCTGGAACCCCAATACCCTGGGTACCTCAGTACCATATACTAGGGAATTATAAGGGTGTTCCAGTAAGCCAATGTAAATTGGTAAAAATGGTCACTAGCCTGTCAGTGACAATTTGGAAGTAATGAGAGAGCATAACCACTGAGGTTCTGGTTAGCAGAGCCTCAGTGAGACAGTTAGGCACCACACAGGGAACATATACATGCACACCTATGAGCACTGTGGCCCTGTGTGACAGGGTCCCAGTGACACATACATATAGGCCACAAACTTATGAGCACTGGGGTCCTGACCAGCAGGATCCCAGTGACACATAACAAACATACTGAAACATAGTGTTTTCACTATGAGCACTGAGGCCTGGCTATCAGGATCCCAGTGAGACAGTGAAAACAGTGACAAACACCCTGACATACACTCACAAACAGGCCAAAAGTGGGGGTAACAAGGCTAGAAAGAGGCTACCTTCTCACACAACCCCCCCCAAACGAAGGACAATAAGGCTAACCTTGGCCAGTTGAGACTTTATTGTCTAAGTGGTGATAAGTAGAGAGTAGCTCTGCAATAGACTGGTTACTCCCTTTATCATCCACTATATGGTTACTTTCCTGTGGGGATGTAAACCACCCTGTTTGAAGTTTTTTAGCTAAGCAACAATGTGAAGATGTATTTTCAGAGTTTCTATCAGTAAGTTTTAGTTTAGAGCAGTGGGAATTGTCCACTGAACCTATTTATAGTGATGGAAATGCCAGACAGGGATGCTGTCTCAGAAAAGCCATAGCTGGGCAAAAACTTTGTCCATCTGGCTGGAAGAGAGAACAGGGATGCTGTTTCTCTTGAGTTGGAGCAGGGCAGGGATGCTGTCCTATGAGCTCCACACTAGGGCAGGGATGCTGTCCTAAGTGTTGTGAGGTAGTGCAGGGTTTCTGTACTAAAGTTTCTCTGGGAGGGTTGGAGGGATGCTCCATGTTAACTAAAATGGTGCTGTTTTTCTCACCAATGTTAGTTATCCCACAGAGAGGTACTTCCACCTCAGGGAGTCCAGCTTTGCCAACTGATGATTCCCTTGGAACAGGTGCCACCCCAGGAGAGGTTTCTCCCACCACAGGAATGGTATCCTGAATGGTAGGGTGGTTAGGGGATACTGTGATACCCTTTTTACCTGTTGATGGAGAGGGTTCCTGAGTTTTCAGGCCTTCTCTCCTTTGCTTTTTCATTTCAGTAGAAATGAGAGGGAACAATTCCTCAGGGATGCCCAGCATGGCTGCATGGGCATAAAACTCTACATCAGCCCAACCTGTGGCCTCTAGGTCATTACCTAAGAGACAGTCTACAGGTAAGCTAGGTGATACCACCACCTGCTTAGGGCCAGTAACTCCACTCCAACTAAACTGAATAATAGCTAAAGAAAGAAACTTAGTGGAGTTATGGACATCAATAATCTTATACTGTTGTCCAATGATGTGTTGTTCAGGAGGCACTAGGTTTTCAGTCACCAAAGTGAAACTGGCACCTGTGTCCCTGTAGGCCAAGGCCTCAACACCATTTATTGAAACTGTCTGCCTGTACTTATCCATTGTAAGGGGACAAGCAGCCAGTGTGGCAAGGCCAGTGCCACTAGGTGTGACAGAAACTGTCTTGGGACTGATTACATCAGTTTCCACTATGGACCCATAAGTGAACCCAACTACACCCTTTGCTTGACAGTTGCCAGCAGTCCCACCACTAGTACCACTACTGCTAGGGGCACTAGAGCTTGATGTATTAGTGGTGGTAGGCTCAGGGGGTTTACCTGGACAGGACTTATCCCCTGGCCTATGGCCTCTGTTTTTACACACAAAGCACCAAGGCTTTTTAATGTGTGCAGGTTGGGAAGAAGAGGAAGAATTTGTTTTATCCCCACCCTCTGAAGAGTGTTTAAGATTTGAAGTGGGATCTTTGGTTTTACCCTTATCCCCATGCTTATCTTGAGATTTTTCACCATCTTTCTTCTTATTGCCATCTTTGTCACCCCCTGTATGAACTTTTCTGTTCACCCTTGTTCTGACCCATTTGTCTGCCTTCTTTCCCAATTCTTGGGGAGAGGTCAGATCAGAGTCTACCAGGTACTGGTGCAACAAATCAGACACACAATGATTAAGTATATGCTCTCTCAGGATTGTGTTATACAGGCTTTCATAATCAGTAACTTTACTGCCATGTAACCACCCCTCCAAGGCCTTCACTGAATGGTCAATGAAATCAACCCAGTCTTGTGAAGACTCCTTTTTGGTCTCTCTGAACTTTATCCTGTACTGTTCAGTGGTTAAGCCATAACCATCCAGGAGTGCATTCTTAAGAACTTGGAAATTATTAGCATCATTTTCTTTTACAGTAAGGAGCCTATCCCTACCTTTTCCACTAAATGATAGCCATAGGATAGCAGCCCACTGCTTTTGAGGGACATCCTGTACAGCACAGGCCCTCTCAAGTGCAGCAAACCACTTGTTAATGTCATCCCCCTCCTTATAAGGGGGAACTATCTTGTGCAGATTCCTGGAATCATGCTCTTTTGCAGGATGACTATGGGGAATACTGCTGCTGCCACCATGGGTATCTAAACCCAACTTCTGTCTTTCCTTCTCTAATTCTAAAGACTGTCTATCCAAATCCAGCTGTTGCTTCTTGAGCTTCAGTCTGGTTTGTTCCACTCTCAATCTATTGAGCTCCCTTTCTAACAATCTGTCATCAGGGTGGGTGGGAGGGACATTTCTAGATACAGAGGTATGATGGGAATGAACAGAAGGAGACCTGTCCCTTACAGAGGGCACCCTAACAGCTTGGCTACCAGTATAATGTGAGAGCACACCATCAGTATGGTGTGATTCAACCTCTGTACCAACTATGCTAGACTGTCTAGTAATGGGCAGGCTGAGAAGTTTCTTTCCTGAACCTTTTCCTGGGGGAGTCCCTGGATCAGATTGAGAACCATTAGCTACTTTTTCACCAGATTGGGCACTTATGGCCTTATCCTGTACTCTAAGCATATTAATTAACAGTTCTAAGGAAGGATTCTTCCCTACACTCAAACCTCTCTCTATGCAGAGACTCCTTGCTCCTTTCCAGCTATGGTGATCATATGCAAGTTTGGACAGTTCAACATTTTTGCCTGTGCCAGACATTTTTTAGAGAGAGTTAAAGTGATAGAAAAAGAGAAAAAAAGTTTTCAGAACTTTTTGGAAAGACAGAAAAAACTTTTTAAACTTTTAAGAACTTTTTGAAAGTTTAGGAGTACTTTTCAGCACTTAGAAAAGAGTGAAAAGAGGAAATGCAAAACTTTTTGGCTATGTGTATATACACTGACCTTGTTTTGTATATTTTTCTCTTATGAAAAGTACAATGACAAGAGTGGTAAGTAGTCTCAAGCACTTATCCCACCACTGCACAACCAATGTAGGAGGCTGGACTGGCTTGTAGTGAGTACCAAGGGGTACTTGCACCTTGCACCAGGCCCAGTTATCCCTTATTAGTGTATAGGGTGTCTAGCAGCTTAGGCTGATAGATAATGGTAGCTTAGCAGAGCAGCTTAGGCTGAACTAGGAGACTTGTAAGGTACTACAGTACCACTTAGTGTCATATGCACAATATCATAAGAAAACACAATACACAGTTATACTAAAAATAAAGGTACTTTATTTTTATGACAATATGCCAAAGTATCTTAGAGTGTACCCTCAGTGAGAGGATAGGAAATATACACAAGATATATATACACAATAGCAAAAATATGCAGTATAGTCTTAGAAAACAGTGCAAACAATGTACAGTTACAATAGGATGCAATGGGGAAACATAGGGATAGGGGCAACACAAACCATATACTCCAAAAGTGGAATGCGAACCACGAATGGACCCCAAACCTATGTGACCTTGTAGAGGGTCGCTGGGACTATTAGAAAATAGTGAGAGTTAGAAAAATAACCCTCCCCAAGACCCTGAAAAGTGAGTGCAAAGTGCACCAAAGTTCCCCTAAGGACAAAAGAGTCGTGTTAGAGGAATAATGCAGGAAAGACACAAACCAGCAATGCAACAACTGTGGATTTCCAATCTAGGGTACCTGTGGAACAAGGGGACCAAGTCCAAAAGTCACAAGAAAGTCGGAGATGGGCAGATGCCCAGGAAATGCCAGCTGCGGGTGCAAAGAAGCTTCGACTGGACAGAAGAAGCTGAGGTTTCTGCAGGAACGAAAAGGGCTAGAGACTTCCCCTTTGGTGGACGGATCCCTCTCGCCTTGGAGAGTCGTGCAGAAGTGTTTTCCTGCCGGAAGAACGCCAACAAGCCTTGCTACACGCAAATCGTGCGTTTGGCGTTTTTGGAAGCTGCTGGGGCCCAGGAGGGACCAGGAGGTCGCAAATTGGACCTGCAGAGAGAGGGGACGTCGAGCAAGACAAAGAGCCCTCACTGAAGCAGATAGCACCCGGAGAAGTGCCAGAAACAGGCACTACGAGGATGCGTGAAACGGTGCTCGCCGAAGTTGCACAAAGGAGTCCCACATCGCCGGAGACCAACTTAGAAAGTCGTGCAATGCAGGTTAGAGTGCTGTGGACCCAGGCTTGGCTGAGCACGAAGGATTTCCGCCGGAAGTGCTCAGGGGCCGGAGTAGCTGCAAAGTCGCAGTTCCCAGCAATGCAGCCCAGCGAGGTGAGGCAAGGACTTACCTCCACCAAACTTGGGCTGAAGAGTCACTGGACTGTGCGGGTCACTTGGACAGCATCGCTGGATTCGAGGGACCTCGCTCGTCGTGCTGAGAGGAGACCCAAGGGACCGGTAATGCAGCTTTTTGGTGCCTGCGGTTGCAGGGGGAAGATTCCGTCGACCCACGGGAGATTTCTTCGGAGCTTCTGGTGCAGAGAGGAGGCAGGCTACCCCCACAGCATGCACAAGCAGGAAAACAGTCGAGAAGGCGGCAGGATCAGCGTTACAGAGTTGCAGTAGTCGTCTTTGCTACTATGTTGCAGGTTTGCAGGCTTCCAGCGCGGTCAGCGGTCGATTCCTTATCAGAAGGTGAAGAGGGAGATGCAGAGGAACTCGGCTGAGCTCATGCATTCGTTATCTAAAGATTCCCCAGAGACAGAGACCCTAAATAGCCAGAAAAGAGGGTTTGGCTACCTAGGAGAGAGGAAAGGCTACTAACACCTGAAGGAGCCTATCAGCAGGAGTCTCTGACATCACCTGGTGGCACTGGCCATTCAGAGCAGTCCAGTGTGCCTGCAGCACCTCTGTTTCCAAGATGGCAGAGGTCTGGAGCACACTGGAGGAGCTCTGGACACCTCCCAGGGGAGGTGCAGGTCAGGGGAGTGGTCACTCCCCTTTCCTTTGTCCAGTTTCGCGTCAGAGCAGGGGCCAAGGGGTCCCTGAACCGGTGTAGACTGGCTTATGCAGAATTGGGCACATCTGTGCCCAACAAAGCATTTCCAGAGGCTGGGGGAGGCTACTCCTCCCCTGCCTTCACACCATTTTCCAAAGGGAGAGGGTGTCACACCCTCTCTCATAGGAAGTTCTTTGTTCTGCCATCCTGGGCCAGGCCTGGCTGGACCCCAGGAGGGCAGCTGCCTGTCTGAGGGGTTGGCAGCAGCAGCAGCTGCAGTGAAACCCCAGGAAGGGCAGTCTGGCAGTACCAGGGTCTGTGCTACAGACCACTGGGATCATGGAATTGTACCAACAATGCCAGGATGGCATAGAGGGGGCAATTCCATGATCATAGACATGTTACATGGCCATATTCGGAGTTACCATGGTGAAGCTACATATAGGTAGTGACCTATATGTAGTGCACGCGTGTAATGGTGTCCCCGCACTCACAAAGTTCAGTGAATTGGCTCTGAACAATGTGGGGCACCTTGGCTAGTGCCAGGGTGCCCTCACACTAAGTAACTTTGCACCTAACCTTTACCAGGTAAAGGTTAGACATATAGGTGACTTATAAGTTACTTAAGTGCAGTGTAAAATGGCTGTGAAATAACGTGGACGTTATTTCACTCAGGCTGCAGTGGCAGGCCTGTGTAAGAATTGTCAGAGCTCCCTATGGGTGGCAAAAGAAATGCTGCAGCCCATAGGGATCTCCTGGAACCCCAATACCCTGAGTACCTCAGTACCATATACTAGGGAATTATAAGGGTGTTCCAGTAAGCCAATGTAAATTGGTAAAAATGGTCACTAGCCTGTCAGTGACAATTTGGAAGTAATGAGAGAGCATAACCACTGAGGTTCTGGTTAGCAGAGCCTCAGTGAGACAGTTAGGCACCACACAGGGAACATATACATGCACACCTATGAGCACTGTGGCCCTGTGTGACAGGGTCCCAGTGACACATACATATAGGCCACAAACTTATGAGCACTGGGGTCCTGACCAGCAGGATCCCAGTGACACATAACAAACATACTGAAACATAGTGTTTTCACTATGAGCACTGAGGCCTGGCTATCAGGATCCCAGTGAGACAGTGAAAACAGTGACAAACACCCTGACATACACTCACAAACAGGCCAAAAGTGGGGGTAACAAGGCTAGAAAGAGGCTACCTTCTCACAATTCCCTGTAGAGATATGGACCACCTCAACAATTTAGGGTTTTCACCTTTCATTTGTTTTAGCTAAAGTAGAGGTTGTGGTCTGTCTGAACAATAAAGTGAGTGCCAAACAGGTATGGTCTCAACTTCTTCAGTGCCCAGACCACAGCAAAGGCGTCCCTCTCTATGGCAGACCAACGCTTTTCTCTAGGGGTCAACCTTCTGCTGATAAAAGCAACTGGTTGATCCTGGCCCTCAGAATTCAGTTGTGATAAGACTGCCCGTACCCCTAATTCAGATGCATCAGTTTGAACAATGAATTTCTTGGAGTAACATGGGCTTTTTAGGACAGGTGCGGTGCACATGGCCTGTTTGAGCTCATCAAAAGCTTTCTGACAGCTAGCTGTCCACAATACCTTTTTATGCATCTTTTTACTGGTGAGATCATTAAGTGGGGCTGCTATGGAGCCATAGTTTTGAATGAATCTCCTGTAATACCCAGTGAGGCCTAGGAAGGCTCTCACCTGGGTCTGTGTTGTAGGGGGAACCCAATCCATGATTGTTTGGATTTTCCCCTGAAGTGGTGCAATCTGATCTCCACCTACCAGGTGTCCCAGATAAACCACCTTTCCCTGCCCTATCTGGCATTTTGAGGCCTTGATAGTGGGGCCTGCCTTTTGCAGGGCCTCCAAAACTTTCCAAAGGTGGACCAGGTGATCATCCCAGGTGGAGCTAAAGACAGCTATATCATCAAGATATGCTGCACTAAAAGCCTCCAACCCTTGCAGGACTGTGTTCAGCAACCTCTGAAAAGTGACAGGTGCATTCTTCAAACCAAAGGGCACCACTGTAAATTGGTAGTGCCCTCCTATAGTTGAAAATGCAGTTTTAGGTTTAGCATCCTCAGCCAATTTGATCTGCCAATACCCTGCAGTCAAATCAAAGGTGCTTAGATACTTGGCAGATGCCAGTTTATCTATGAGCTCATCTGCCCTGGGTATAGGGTGAGCATCAGTTTTTGTTGCCTGATTGAGACCTCTGTAGTCTACATAAAACCTCATCTCCCTTTTTCCATCTTTTGAGTGAGGCTTTGGTACAAGCACCACAGGACTCGCCCATGGGCTTGTAGTGGGTACCAGAGGTACTTGCACCTTGTGCCAGGTCTAGTTATCCCTTATTAGTGTAGAAGAGGTGTTTCTAGCAGCTTAGGCTAATAGAAGGTAGCTATGGCAAAGCAGCTTAGGCTGAACTAGGAGACATGTAAAGCTCCTACTATACCACTGGTGTCATATCCACAATATCATAAGAAAACACAATACACAGAAGTACTAAAAATAAAGGTACTTTATTTTTATGACATTATGCCAAAAGTATATCAGTGAGTACCCTCAGTAAGAGGATAAGTTATATACACAAGATATATGTACACAAACCAAAATTATGCAGATAATAGCAAAAGGAAGTAAGGCAAGCAATGTAAAATTACAGTAGATTGCAATAGGAGCACATAGGTATAGGGACAACACAAACCATATACTCCAAAAGTGGAATGTGAACCACGAATGGACCCCAAACCCATGCGAGCTTGTAGAGGGTCGCTGGGACTGTAATAAAACAGTGAGGGTTAGAGAAATAGCCCACCCCAAGACCATGAAAGGTAGTTGTAAAGTGCACTAAAGTTCCCTTAAGGACAAAATAGTCGTGTTAGAGGGAAAATGCAAGGAAAACACAAATCAGCAATGCAACAACGATGGATTCCTGACTGAGGGTACCTGTGGAACAAGGGCACCAAGTCCAAAAGTCACAAGCAACTCGGAGATGGGCAGATGCCCAAGAAATGCCAGCGGTTGGTGCAAAGAAGCTCTTACTAGGCTGAAGAACTGTGAATACTGCAGGAACGACAAGGGCTAGAGACTTCCCCTTTGGAGGATGGATCCCACACGCCTTGGAGAGTCGTGCAGAAGTATTTTCCCGCCGGATGGACGCCAACAAGCCTTGCTACACGCAAATCGTGCGTTTGGCGTTTTTGGACGCTGCTGGGGCCCAGGAGGGACCAGGTGGTCGCAAATTGGACCTGCAGAGAGAGGAGACGTCGAGCAAGACAAAGAGCCCTCACTGAAGCAGGTAGCACCCGGAGAAGTGCCAGAAACAGGCCCTACGAGGATGCGTGAAACGGTGCTCGCCGAAGTTGCACAAAGGAGTCCCACGTCGCCGGAGACCAACTTAGAAAGTCGTGCAATGCAGGTTAGAGTGCCGTGGACCCAGGCTTGGCTGTGCACGAAGGATTTCCGCCGGAAGTGCACAGGGGCCGGAGTAGCTTGCAAAGTCGCGGTTCCCAGCAATGCAGCCCAGCGAGGTGAGGCAAGGACTTACCTCCACCAAACTTGGGCTGAAGAGTCACTGGACTGTGGGGGTCACTTGGACGGTGTCGCTGGATTCGAGGGACCTCGCTCGTCGTGCTGAGAGGAGACCCAAGGGACCGGTAATGCAGCTTTTTGGTGCCTGCGGTTGCAGGGGGACGATTCCGTCGACCCACGGGAGATTTCTTCGGAGCTTCTGGTGCAGAGAGGAGGCAGACTACCCCCACAGCATGCACAAGCAGGAAAACAGTTGAGAAGGCGGCAGGATCAGCGTTACAGAGTTGCAGTAGTCGTCTTTGCTACTATGTTGCAGTTTTGCAGGCTTCCAGCGCGGTCAGCGGTCGATTCCTTATCAGAAGGTGAAGCGAGAGATGCAGAGGAACTCGGCTGAGCTCATGCATTCGTTATCTAAAGTTTCCCCAGAGACAGAGACCCTAAATAGCCAGAAAAGAGGGTTTGGCTACCTAGGAGAGAGGATAGGCTACTAACACCTGAAGGAGATTCATCAGCAGGAGTCTCTGACGTCACCTGGTGGCACTGGCCACTCAGAGCAGTCCAGTGTGCCAGCAGCACCTCTGTTTCCAAGATGGCAGAGGTCTGGAGCACACTGGAGGAGCTCTGGACACCTCCCCGGGGAGGTGCAGGTCAGGGGAGTGGTCACTCCCCTTTCCTTTGTCCAGTTTCGCGCCAGAGCAGGGGCTAAGGGGTCCCTGAACCGGTGTAGACTGGCTTATGCAGAATTGGGCACATCTGTGCCCAACAAAGCATTTCCAGAGGCTGGGGGAGGCTACTCCTCCCCTGCCTTCACACCATTTTCCAAAGGGAGAGGGTGTCACACCCTCTCTCAGAGGAAGTTCTTTGTTCTGCCATCCTGGGCCAGGCCTGGCTGGACCCCAGGAGGGCAGATGCCTGTCTGAGGGGTTGGCAGCAGCAGCAGCTGCAGTGAAACCCCAGGAAGGGCAGTTTGGCAGTACCAGGGTCTGTGCTACAGACCACTGGGATCATGGAATTGTACCAACAATGCCAGGATGGCATAGAGGGGGCAATTCCATGATCATAGACATGTTACATGGCCATATTCGGAGTTACCATGGTGAAGCTACATATAGGTAGTGACCTATATGTAGTGCACGCGTGTAATGGTGTCCCCGCACTCACAAAGTTCAGGGAATTGGCTCTGAACCATGTGGGGGCACCTTGGCTAGTGCCAGGGTGCCCTCACACTAAGTAACTTTGCACCTAACCTTTACCAGGTAAAGGTTAGACATATAGGTGACTTATAAGTTACTTAAGTGCAGTGTAAAATGGCTGTGAAATAACGTGGACGTTATTTCACTCAGGCTGCAGTGGCAGGCCTGTGTAAGAATTGTCAGAGCTCCCTATGGGTGGCAAAAGAATTGCTGCAGCCCATAGGGATCTCCTGGAACCCCAATACCCTGGGTACCTTAGTACCATATACTAGGGAATTATAAGGGTGTTCCAGTAAGCCAATGTAAATTGGTAAAATTGGTCACTAGCCTGTTAGTGACAATTTGAAAGTAATGAGAGAGCATAACCACTGAGGTTCTGGTTAGCAGAGCCTCAGTGAGACAGTTAGGCACCACACAGGGAACATATACATGCACACCTATGAGCACTGGGGCCCTGTGTGACAGGGTCCCAGTGACACATACATATAGGCCACAAACCTATGAGCACTGGGGTCCTGACTAGCAGGATCCCAGTGACACATAACAACCATACTGAAAACATAGTGTTTTCACTATGAACACTGAGGCCTGGCTATCAGGATCCCAGTGAGACAGTGAAAACAGTGACAAACACCCTGACATACACTCACAAACAGGCCAAAAGTGGGGGTAACAAGGCTAGAAAGAGGCTACCTTCTCACACAACCCCCCCCAAACGAAGGACAATAAGGCTAACCTTGGCCAGTTGAGACTTTATTGTCTAAGTGGTGATAAGTAGAGAGTAGCTCTGCAATAGACTGGTTACTCCCTTTATCATCCACTATATGGTTACTTCCCTGTGGGGATGTAAACCACCCTGTTTGAAGTTTTTTAGCTAAGCAACAATGTGAAGATGTATTTTCAGAGTTTCTATCAGTAAGTTTTAGTTTAGAGCAGTGGGAATTGTCCACTGAACCTATTTGTAGTGATGGAAATGCCAGACAGGGATGCTGTCTCAGAAAAGCCATAGCTGGGCAAAAACTTTGTCCATCTGGCTGGAAGAGAGAACAGGGATGCTGTTTCTCTTGAGTTGGAGCAGGGCAGGGATGCTGTCCTATCAGCTCCACACTAGGGCAGGGATGCTGTCCTAAGTGTTGTGAGGCAGTGCAGAGTTTCTGCACTAAAGTTTCTCTGGGAGGTTTGGAGGGATGCTCCATGTTAACTAAAATGGTGCTCTTTTTCTCACCAATGTTAGTTATCCCACAGAGAGGTACTTCCACCTCAGGGAGTCCAGCTTTGCTAGCTGATGATTCCCTTGGAACAGGTGCCACCCCAGGAGAGGTTTCTCCCACCACAGGAATAGTATCCTGAATGGTAGGGTGGTTAGGGGATACTGTGATACCCTTTTTACCTGTTGATGGAGAGGGATCCTGAGTTTTCAGGCCTTCCCTCCTTTGCTTTTTCATTTCACTTGAAATGAGAGGGAACAATTCCTCAGGGATGCCCAGCATGGCTGCATGGGCATAAAACTCTACATTAGCCCAACCTGAGGCCTCTAGGTCATTACCTAAGAGACAGTCTACAGGTAAGCTAGGTGATACCACCACCTGCTTAGGGCCAGTAACTCCACCCCAACTAAACTGAATTATAGCTAAGGGAAGAAACTTAGTGGAGTTATGGACATCAATAATCTTATACTGTTGTCCAATGATGTGTTGTTCAGGAGGCACTAGGTTTTCAGTCACCAAAGTGAAACTGGCACCTGTGTCCCTGTAGGCCAAGGCCTCAACACCATTTATTGAAACTGTCTGCCTGTACTTATCCATTGTAAGGGGACAAGCAGCCAGTGTGGCAAGGCCAATGCCACTAGGTGTGACAGAAACTGTCTTGGGACTGATTACATCAGTTTCCACTATGGACCCATAAGTGAACCCAACTACACCCTTTGCTTGACAATTGCCAGCAGTCCCACCACTAGTACCACTACTGCTAGGGGCACTAGAGCTTGATGTATTAGTGGTGGTAGGCTCAGGGGGTTTACCTGGACAGGACTTATCCACTGGCCTATGGCCTCTATTTTTACACACAAAGCACCAAGGCTTTTTAATGTGTGCAGGTTGGGAAGAAGAGGAAGAATTTGTTTTATCCCCACCCTCTGAAGAGTGTTTAAGATTTGAAGTGGGATCTTTGGTTTTACCCTTATCCCCATGCTTATCTTGAGATTTTTCACCATCTTTCTTCTTATTGCCATCTTTGTCACCCCCTGTATGAACTTTTCTGTTCACCCTTGTTCTGACCCATTTGTCTGCCTTCTTTCCCAATTCTTGGGGAGAGGTCAGATCAGAGTCTACCAGGTACTGGTGCAACAAATCAGACACACAATTATTAAGTATATGCTCTCTCAGGATTGTGTTATACAGGCTTTCATAATCAGTAACTTTACTGCCATGTAACCACCCCTCCAAGGCCTTCACTGAATGGTCAATGAAATCAACCCAGTCTTGTGAAGACTCCTTTTTGGTCTCTCTGAACTTTATCCTGTACTGTTCAGTGGTTAAGCCATAACCATCCAGGAGTGCATTCTTAAGAACTGTAAAATTATTGGCATCATTTTCTTTCACAGTAAGAAGCCTATCCCTACCTTTTCCACTAAATGATAGCCATAGGATAGCAGCCCACTGCCTTTGAGTGACATCCTGTACAACACAGGCCCTCTCAAGTGCAGCAAACCACTTGTTAATGTCATCCCCCTCCTTATAAGGGGGAACTATCTTGTGCAGATTCCTGGAATCATGCTCTTTTGGAGGATGACTATGGGGAATACTGCTGCTGCCACCATGGGTATCTAAACCCAACTTCTGTCTTTCCTTCTCTAATTCTAAAGACTGTCTATCCAAATCCAGCTGTTGCTTCTTGAGCTTCAGTCTGGTTTGTTCCACTCTCAATCTATTGAGCTCCCTTTCTAACAATCTGTCATCAGGGTGGGTGGGAGGGACATTTCTAGATACAGAGGTATGATGGGAATGAACAGAAGGAGACCTGTCCCTTACAGAAGGCACCCTAACAGCTTGGCTAACAGTATAATGTGAGAGCACACCATCAGTATGGTGTGATTCAACCTCTGTACCAACTATGCTAGACTGTCTAGTAATGGGCAGGCTGAGAAGTTTCTTTCCTGAATCTTTTCCTGGGGGAGTCCCTGGATCAGATTGTGAACCATTAGCTACTTTTTCACCAGATTGGGCACTTATGGCCTTATCCTGTACTCTAAGCATGTTAATTAACAGTTCTAAGGAAGGATTCTTCCCTACACTCCAACCTCTCTCTATACAGAGACTCCTTGCTCTTTTCCAGCTAAGGTTGTCATATGCAAGTTTGGACAGATCAACATTTTGGCCTGTGCCAGACATTTTTAGAGAGAGTTAAAGTGATAGTAAAAGATAAAAAAGTTTTCAGAACTTTTTGGAAAGACAGAAAAAAAACTTTTTAAACTTTTAAGAACTTTTTGAAAGTTTAGAAGTACTTTTCAGCACTTAGAAAAGAGTGAAAAGAGGAAATGCAAAACTTTTTGGCTATGTGTATATACACTGACCTTGTTTTGTATATTTTTCTCTTATGAAAAGTACAATGACAAGAGTGGTAAGTAGTCTCAAGCACTTATCCCACCACTGCACAACCAATGTAGCAGGCTGGACTGGCTTGTAGTGAGTACTAAGGGGTACTTGCACCTTGCACCAGGCCCAGTTATCCATTATTAGTGTATAGGGTGTCTAGCAGCTTAGGCTGATAGATAATGGTAGCTTAGCAGAGCAGCTTAGGCTGAACTAGGAGACGTGTGAAGCTACTACAGTACCACTTAGTGTCATATGCACAATATCATAAGAAAACACAATACACAGTTATACTAAAAATAAAGGTACTTTATTTTTATGACAATATGCCAAAGTATCTTAGAGTGTACCCTCAGTGAGAGGATAGGAAATATACACAAGATATATATACACAATAGCAAAAATATGCAGTATAGTCTTAGAAAACAGTGCAAACAATGTATAGTTACAATAGGATGCAATGGGGAAACATAGGGATAGGGGCAACACAAACCATATACTCCAAAAGTGGAATGCGAACCACGAATGGACCCCAAACCTATGTGCCCTTGTAGAGGGTCGCTGGGACTATTAGAAAATAGTGAGAGTTAGAAAAATAACCCTCCCCAAGACCCTGAAAAGTGAGTGCAAAGTGCACTAAAGTTCCCCTAAGGACAAAATAGTCGTGTTAGAGGGAAAATGCAAGGAAAACACAAATCAGCAATGCAACAACAATGGATTCCTGACTGAGGGTACCTGTGGAACAAGGGGACCAAGTCCAAAAGTCACAAGCAACTCGGAGATGGGCAGATGCCCAAGAAATGCCAGCAGTTGGTGCAAAGAAGCTCTTACTAGGCTGAAGAACTGTGAATACTGCAGGAACGACAAGGGCTAGAGACTTCCCCTTTGGAGGATGGATCCCCCACGCCTTGGAGAGTCATGCAGAAGTGTTTTCCCGCCGGATGGACGCCAACAAGCCTTGCTACACGCAAATCGTGCGTTTGGCGTTTTTGGACGCTGCTGGGGCCCAGGAGGGACCAGGAGGTCGCAAATTGGACCTGCAGAGAGAGGAGACGTCGAGCAAGACAAAGAGCCCTCACTGAAGCAGGTAGCTCCCGGAGAAGTGCCAGAAACAGGCACTACGAGGATGCGTGAAACGGTGCTCGCCGAAGTTGCACAAAGGAGTCCCACGTCGCCGGAGACCAACTTAGAAAGTCGTGCAATGCAGGTTAGAGTGCCGTGGACCCAGGCTTGGCTGTGCATGAAGGATTTCCGCCGGAAGTGCACAGGGGCCGGAGTAGCTTGCAAAGTCGCGGTTCCCAGCAATGCAGCCCAGCGAGGTGAGGCAAGGACTTACCTCCACCAAACTTGGGCTGAAGAGTCACTGGACTGTGGGGGTCACTTGGACCGTGTCGATGGATTCGAGGGACCTCGCTCGTCGTGCTGAGAGGAGACCCAAGGGACCGGTAATGCAGCTTTTTGGTGCCTGCGGTTGCAGGGGGACGATTCCGTCGACCCACGGGAGATTTCTTCGGAGCTTCTGGTGCAGAGAGGAGGCAGACTACCCCCACAGCATGCACAAGCAGGAAAACAGTCGAGAAGGCGGCAGGATCAGCGTTACAGAGTTGCAGTAGTCGTCTTTGCTACTATGTTGCAGTTTTGCAGGCTTCCAGCGCGGTCAGCGGTCGATTCCTTATCAGAAGGTGAAGAGAGAGATGCAGAGGAACTCGGCTGAGCTCATGCATTCGTTATCTAAAGTTTCCCCAGAGACAGAGACCCTAAATAGCCAGAAAAGAGGGTTTGGCTACCTAGGAGAGAGGATAGGCTACTAACACCTGAAGGAGCCTATCAGCAGGAGTCTCTGACGTCACCTGGTGGCACTGGCCACTCAGAGCAGTCCAGTGTGCCAGCAGCACCTCTGTTTCCAAGATGGCAGAGGTCTGGAGCACACTGGAGGAGCTCTGGACACCTCCCCGGGGAGGTGCAGGTCAGGGGAGTGGTCACTCCCCTTTCCTTTGTCCAGTTTCGCGCCAGAGCAGGGGCTAAGGGGTCCCTGAACCGGTGTAGACTGGCTTATGCAGAATTGGGCACGTCTGTGCCCAAGAAAGCATTTCCAGAGGCTGGGGGAGGCTACTCCTCCCCTGCCTTCACACCATTTTCCAAAGGGAGAGGGTGTCACACCCTCTCTCAGAGGAAGTTCTTTGTTCTGCCATCCTGGGCCAGGCCTGGCTGGACCCCAGGAGGGCAGATGCCTGTCTGAGGGGTTGGCAGCAGCAGCAGCTGCAGTGAAACCCCAGGAAGGGCAGTTTGGCAGTACCAGGGTCTGTGCTACAGACCACTGGGATCATGGAATTGTACCAACAATGCCAGGATGGCATAGAGGGGGCAATTCCATGATCATAGACATGTTACATGGCCATATTCGGAGTTACCATGGTGAAGCTACATATAGGTAGTGACCTATATGTAGTGCACGCGTGCAATGGTGTCCCCGCACTCACAAAGTTCAGGGAATTGGCTCTGAACCATGTGGGGGCACCTTGGCTAGTGCCAGGGTGCCCTCACACTAAGTAACTTTGCACCTAACCTTTACCAGGTAAAAGTTAGACATATAGGTGACTTATAAGTTACTTAAGTGCAGTGTAAAATGGCTGTGAAATAACGTGGACGTTATTTCACTCAGGCTGCAGTGGCAGGCCTGTGTAAGAATTGTCAGAGCTCCCTATGGGTGGCAAAAGAATTGCTGCAGCCCATAGGGATCTCCTGGAACCCCAATACCCTGGGTACCTTAGTACCATATACTAGGGAATTATAAGGGTGTTCCAGTAAGCCAATGTAAATTGGTAAAATTGGTCACTAGCCTGTTAGTGACAATTTGAAAGTAATGAGAGAGCATAACCACTGAGGTTCTGGTTAGCAGAGCCTCAGTGAGACAGTTAGGCACCACACAGGGAACATATACATGCACACCTATGAGCACTGGGGCCCTGTGTGACAGGGTCCCAGTGACACATACATATAGGCCACAAACCTATGAGCACTGGGGTCCTGACTAGCAGGATCCCAGTGACACATAACAACCATACTGAAAACATAGTGTTTTCACTATGAACACTGAGGCCTGGCTATCAGGATCCCAGTGAGACAGTGAAAACAGTGACAAACACCCTGACATACACTCACAAACAGGCCAAAAGTGGGGGTAACAAGGCTAGAAAGAGGCTACCTTCTCACACAACCCCCCCCAAACGAAGGACAATAAGGCTAACCTTGGCCAGTTGAGACTTTATTGTCTAAGTGGTGATAAGTAGAGAGTAGCTCTGCAATAGACTGGTTACTCCCTTTATCATCCACTATATGGTTACTTCCCTGTGGGGATGTAAACCACCCTGTTTGAAGTTTTTTAGCTAAGCAACAATGTGAAGATGTATTTTCAGAGTTTCTATCAGTAAGTTTTAGTTTAGAGCAGTGGGAATTGTCCACTGAACCTATTTGTAGTGATGGAAATGCCAGACAGGGATGCTGTCTCAGAAAAGCCATAGCTGGGCAAAAACTTTGTCCATCTGGCTGGAAGAGAGAACAGGGATGCTGTTTCTCTTGAGTTGGAGCAGGGCAGGGATGCTGTCCTATCAGCTCCACACTAGGGCAGGGATGCTGTCCTAAGTGTTGTGAGGCAGTGCAGAGTTTCTGCACTAAAGTTTCTCTGGGAGGTTTGGAGGGATGCTCCATGTTAACTAAAATGGTGCTCTTTTTCTCACCAATGTTAGTTATCCCACAGAGAGGTACTTCCACCTCAGGGAGTCCAGCTTTGCTAGCTGATGATTCCCTTGGAACAGGTGCCACCCCAGGAGAGGTTTCTCCCACCACAGGAATAGTATCCTGAATGGTAGGGTGGTTAGGGGATACTGTGATACCCTTTTTACCTGTTGATGGAGAGGGATCCTGAGTTTTCAGGCCTTCCCTCCTTTGCTTTTTCATTTCACTTGAAATGAGAGGGAACAATTCCTCAGGGATGCCCAGCATGGCTGCATGGGCATAAAACTCTACATTAGCCCAACCTGAGGCCTCTAGGTCATTACCTAAGAGACAGTCTACAGGTAAGCTAGGTGATACCACCACCTGCTTAGGGCCAGTAACTCCACCCCAACTAAACTGAATTATAGCTAAGGGAAGAAACTTAGTGGAGTTATGGACATCAATAATCTTATACTGTTGTCCAATGATGTGTTGTTCAGGAGGCACTAGGTTTTCAGTCACCAAAGTGAAACTGGCACCTGTGTCCCTGTAGGCCAAGGCCTCAACACCATTTATTGAAACTGTCTGCCTGTACTTATCCATTGTAAGGGGACAAGCAGCCAGTGTGGCAAGGCCAATGCCACTAGGTGTGACAGAAACTGTCTTGGGACTGATTACATCAGTTTCCACTATGGACCCATAAGTGAACCCAACTACACCCTTTGCTTGACTGTTGCCAGCAGTCCCACCACTAGTACCACTACTGCTAGGGGCACTAGAGCTTGATGTATTAGTGGTGGTAGGCTCAGGGGGTTTACCTGGACAGGACTTATCCCCTGGCCTATGGCCTCTATTTTTACACACAAAGCACCAAGGCTTTTTAATGTGTGCAGGTTGGGAAGAAGAGGAAGAATTTGTTTTATCCCCACCCTCTGAAGAGTGTTTAAGATTTGAAGTGGGATCTTTGGTTTTACCCTTATCCCCATGCTTATCTTGAGATTTTTCACCATCTTTCTTCTTATTGCCATCTTTGTCACCCCCTGTATGAACTTTTCTGTTCACCCTTGTTCTGACCCATTTGTCTGCCTTCTTTCCCAATTCTTGGGGAGAGGTCAGATCAGAGTCTACCAGGTACTGGTGCAACAAATCAGACACACAATTATTAAGTATATGCTCTCTCAGGATTGTGTTATACAGGCTTTCATAATCAGTAACTTTACTGCCATGTAACCACCCCTCCAAGGCCTTCACTGAATGGTCAATGAAATCAACCCAGTCTTGTGAAGACTCCTTTTTGGTCTCTCTGAACTTTATCCTGTACTGTTCAGTGGTTAAGCCATAACCATCCAGGAGTGCATTCTTAAGAACTGTAAAATTATTGGCATCATTTTCTTTCACAGTAAGGAGCCTATCCCTACCTTTTCCACTAAATGATAGCCATAGGATAGCAGCCCACTGCCTTTGAGGGACATCCTGTACAACACAGGCCCTCTCAAGTGCAGCAAACCACTTGTTAATGTCATCCCCCTCCTTATAAGGGGGAACTATCTTGTGCAGATTCCTGGAATCATGCTCTTTTGGAGGATGACTATGGGGAATACTGCTGCTGCCACCATGGGTATCTAAACCCAACTTCTGTCTTTCCTTCTCTAATTCTAAAGACTGTCTATCCAAATCCAGCTGTTGCTTCTTGAGCTTCAGTCTGGTTTGTTCCACTCTCAATCTATTGAGCTCCCTTTCTAACAATCTGTCATCAGGGTGGGTGGGAGGGACATTTCTAGATACAGAGGTATGATGGGAATGAACAGAAGGAGACCTGTCCCTTACAGAAGGCACCCTAACAGCTTGGCTAACAGTATAATGTGAGAGCACACCATCAGTATGGTGTGATTCAACCTCTGTACCAACTATGCTAGACTGTCTAGTAATGGGCAGGCTGAGAAGTTTCTTTCCTGAATCTTTTCCTGGGGGAGTCCCTGGATCAGATTGTGAACCATTAGCTACTTTTTCACCAGATTGGGCACTTATGGCCTTATCCTGTACTCTAAGCATGTTAATTAACAGTTCTAAGGAAGGATTCTTCCCTACACTCCAACCTCTCTCTATACAGAGACTCCTTGCTCTTTTCCAGCTAAGGTTGTCATATGCAAGTTTGGACAGATCAACATTTTGGCCTGTGCCAGACATTTTTAGAGAGAGTTAAAGTGATAGTAAAAGATAAAAAAGTTTTCAGAACTTTTTGGAAAGACAGAAAAAAAACTTTTTAAACTGTTAAGAACTTTTTGAAAGTTTAGAAGTACTTTTCAGCACTTAGAAAAGAGTGAAAAGAGGAAATGCAAAACTTTTTGGCTATGTGTATATACACTGACCTTGTTTTGTATATTTTTCTCTTATGAAAAGTACAATGACAAGAGTGGTAAGTAGTCTCAAGCACTTATCCCACCACTGCACAACCAATGTAGCAGGCTGGACTGGCTTGTAGTGAGTACCAAGGGGTACTTGCACCTTGCACCAGGCCCAGTTATCCCTTATTAGTGTATAGGGTGTCTAGCAGCTTAGGCTGATAGATAATGGTAGCTTAGCAGAGCAGCTTAGGCTGAACTAGGAGACGTGTGAAGCTACTACAGTACCACTTAGTGTCATATGCACAATATCATAAGAAAACACAATACACAGTTATACTAAAAATAAAGGTACTTTATTTTTATGACAATATGCCAAAGTATCTTAGAGTGTACCCTCAGTGAGAGGATAGGAAATATACACAAGATATATATACACAATAGCAAAAATATGCAGTATAGTCTTAGAAAACAGTGCAAACAATGTATAGTTACAATAGGATGCAATGGGGAAACATAGGGATAGGGGCAACACAAACCATATACTCCAAAAGTGGAATGCGAACCACGAATGGACCCCAAACCTATGTGCCCTTGTAGAGGGTCGCTGGGACTATTAGAAAATAGTGAGAGTTAGAAAAATAACCCTCCCCAAGACCCTGAAAAGTGAGTGCAAAGTGCACTAAAGTTCCCCTAAGGACAAAATAGTCGTGTTAGAGGGAAAATGCAAGGAAAACACAAATCAGCAATGCAACAACGATGGATTCCTGACTGAGGGTACCTGTGGAACAAGGGGACCAAGTCCAAAAGTCACAAGCAACTCGGAGATGGGCAGATGCCCAAGAAATGCCAGCAGTTGGTGCAAAGAAGCTCTTACTAGGCTGAAGAACTGTGAATACTGCAGGAACGACAAGGGCTAGAGACTTCCCCTTTGGAGGATGGATCCCCCACGCCTTGGAGAGTCATGCAGAAGTGTTTTCCCGCCGGATGGACGCCAACAAGCCTTGCTACACGCAAATCGTGCGTTTGGCGTTTTTGGACGCTGCTGGGGCCCAGGAGGGACCAGGAGGTCGCAAATTGGACCTGCAGAGAGAGGAGACGTCGAGCAAGACAAAGAGCCCTCACTGAAGCAGGTAGCACCCGGAGAAGTGCCAGAAACAGGCACTACGAGGATGCGTGAAACGGTGCTCGCCGAAGTTGCACAAAGGAGTCCCACGTCGCCGGAGACCAACTTAGAAAGTCGTGCAATGCAGGTTAGAGTGCCGTGGACCCAGGCTTGGCTGTGCATGAAGGATTTCCGCCGGAAGTGCACAGGGGCCGGAGTAGCTTGCAAAGTCGCGGTTCCCAGCAATGCAGCCCAGCGAGGTGAGGCAAGGACTTACCTCCACCAAACTTGGGCTGAAGAGTCACTGGACTGTGGGGGTCACTTGGACCGTGTCGCTGGATTCGAGGGACCTCGCTCGTCGTGCTGAGAGGAGACCCAAGGGACCGGTAATGCAGCTTTTTGGTGCCTGCGGTTGCAGGGGGACGATTCCGTCGACCCACGGGAGATTTCTTCGGAGCTTCTGGTGCAGAGAGGAGGCAGACTACCCCCACAGCATGCACAAGCAGGAAAACAGTCGAGAAGGCGGCAGGATCAGCGTTACAGAGTTGCAGTAGTCGTCTTTGCTACTATGTTGCAGTTTTGCAGGCTTCCAGCGCGGTCAGCGGTCGATTCCTTATCAGAAGGTGAAGAGAGAGATGCAGAGGAACTCGGCTGAGCTCATGCATTCGTTATCTAAAGTTTCCCCAGAGACAGAGACCCTAAATAGCCAGAAAAGAGGGTTTGGCTACCTAGGAGAGAGGATAGGCTACTAACACCTGAAGGAGCCTATCAGCAGGAGTCTCTGACGTCACCTGGTGGCACTGGCCACTCAGAGCAGTCCAGTGTGCCAGCAGCACCTCTGTTTCCAAGATGGCAGAGGTCTGGAGCACACTGGAGGAGCTCTGGGCACCTCCCAGGGGAGGTGCAGGTCAGGGGAGTGGTCACTCCCCTTTCCTTTGTCCAGTTTCACGCCAGAGCAGGGCTGAGGGGTCCCTGAACCGGTGTAGACTGGCTTATGCAGAAATGGGCACCATCTGTTCCCATGAAAGCATTTCCAGAGGCTGGGGGAGGCTACTCCTCCCCAGCCCTAACACCATTTTCCAAAGGGAGAAGGTGTAACACCCTCCCTCTCAGAGGAAGTCCTTTGTTCTGCCTTCCTGGGCCAAGCCTGGCTGGACCCCAGGAGGGCAGAAACCTGTCTGAGGGGTTGGCAGCAGCAGCAGCTGCAGTGAAACCCGGGGAAAGGCAGTTTGGCAGTACCAGGGTCTGTGCTAGAGACCCGTGGGATCATGGGATTGTGCCAACTATGCCAGGATGGCATAGAGGGGGCAATTCCATGATCATAGACATGTTACATGGCCATATTCGTAGTTACCATTGTGAAGCTACACATAGGTAGTGACCTATGTGTAGTGCACGCGTTTAATGGTGTCCCGCACTCACAAAGTCCGGGGAATTGGCCCTGAACAATGTGGGGGCACCTTGGCCAGTGCCAGGGTGCCCACACACTAAGTAACTTAGCACCCAACCTTTACCAGGTAAAGGTTAGACATATAGGTGACTTATAAGTTACTTAAGTGCAGTGTAAAATGGCTGTGAAATAACGTGGACGATATTTCACTCAGGCTGCAGTGGCAGGCCTGTGTAAGAATTGTCAGAGCTCCCTATGGGTGGCAAAAGAAATGCTGCAGCCCATAGGGATCTCCTGGAACCCCAATACCCTGGGTACCTCAGTACCATATACTACGGAATTATAAGGGTGTTCCAGTATGCCAATGTAAATTGGTAAAATTGGTCACTAGCCTGCTAGTGACAATTTGAAAGAAATGAGAGATCATAACCACTGAGGTTCTGATTAGCAGAACCTCAGTGAGACAGTTAGTCCTAACACAGGTAACACTTTCAGGCACACTTATGAGCACTGGGGCCCTGGCTGGCAGGGTCCCAGTGACACATACAACTAAAACAACATATATACAGTGAAAAATGGGGGTAACATGCCAGGCAAGATGGTACTTTCCTACACCGTGTGATCTGTTTACTTTTCTGGTTGCACAAGCCCTCTCAAAAGCTGTGAACCATTTGGTGATGTCATCACCATCTTCATATTTAGTTACAATCCCTTTGGGGATTTTTAGCATGTCAGGAGAATCTCTGACCCTATTTACGTTGCTGCCACCATTGATGGGATCTAAGCCCATCTCTTGTCTTTCCCTTTCAATGGCTAGGAGCTGTCTCTCCAAAGCCAATCTTTTGGCCATCCTGGCTAGCAGGAGGTCATCTTCATTGAGACTGCTCTCAATGCTTCCAGAGCTGTTGGACTCTCCTGTGAGAGAAGCAACATCTCTGACTATCACTTCTGGAGTCAGGGTTGGAGAAACCAGGGCTCCCTAACTGGAACTGGAGGTGGGACTTCCTCCACATCACTAGCATCCCCTTCTGTGAGGCCATCATCAGAGGGGTTGTTTTTACCAAACTCTGCCAAAAGCTCCTGGAGCTGTACTTTGGTAGGGTTTGAACCAGTTTTTATCTTTTTGATTTTGCAGAGAGACCTTAACTCTGACATCCTAAGATGCAGGTAAGGGGTGAGGTTGAGTTCCATCACTATCTCTTCTGCAGCAGACATTTTGTTTCTAAAAGTTGGAATACTTTTTAAGAATCTAAAACTATCTGTAGAACTTAATTCAAACTTTTACAAAACATTTAAACTCTAAAAGAAATGCTAACAGGGACTAACACAAGGCCCTAGCAGGACTTTTAAAAATTTAGAAAAATTGCAAACATTTTAAAAATCAGTTTCTAATGAAAATTTTTGGAATTTAGTCATGTGATCAGGTATTGGCTGAGTAGTCCAGCAAATGCTAAGTCTTGTACCCCTCCTTCAGGTCCTGGGGGCTGCGGGTGCAGTGTGTTTACTAGGCGTCGGTTTCATTGAAGCAGGCAGTTGCGGTCAGGGGGATCCTCTGGATTCCCTCTGCAGGTGTCGCTGTGGGGGATCAGGGGGGTCAACTCTGGCTTCTCACGGGCTTGCAGTCACCGGGGAGTCCTCCCTGTAGTGTTGGTTTTCCACAGGTCGAGCCAGGGGCGTTGGGTGCAGAGTGGAAAGTCTCACGCTTCCGGCGGGAAACGTGTGGTATTTAAAAGTTGTTTCATTGTTGCAAGTTTCAGTCTTTGTGGAACAGGGCCCCTATCATTGGGAGTTTCTTGGTCCTTTTAGATGCAAGGTATTCCTCTGAGGCTTCAGACGTCGCTGGACCCTGGGGGACGCGTCACTGTTGCAGTTTTTCTCGAAGTGGGGAGACAGGCCGGTAGGGCTGGGGCCAAATCAGTTGGTGTCTCCATCTTCTCTGCAGGGCTTCAGGTCAGCAGTCCTTCTTCATCTTAGGTTGCAGGAATCTAGTTACCTGGGTTCTGGGAGCCCCTAAATACTCGATTTTGGGGGGTGTTTAGGTCTGGGGGGTCAGTAGCCAATGGCTACTAGCACTGAGGGTGGCTACATTTTGAGTGGGCTCCTATGGGTGGCACAATACATGCTAAAGCCCATGGGGAACCCCTGGAGCACCAATACCCTGGCTATCTAAGTACCATATACAAGGGACTCATATGGGAGCACCAATATGCCAATTGTGGGGTGTGCAAAGTCCTAGGCAACCAAATTTAGAGGGAGAGGGCACAATCACTGGGTCCTGGTTAGCAGGATCCCAGTGAAAACAGTCTAAGCATACTGATAGAAGGCAAAAGGTTGGGCGTAACCATGCCAAAAGTACAAATTACTTATCTTCGGTGTAAGGAAATGCCTCCTTGGCATGGTTACCCCCTGACTTTTTGCCTTTCTTGATGCCAAGTTATGATTTGAAAGTGTGCTGAGGACTGCTAACCAGGCCCCAGCACCAGTGTTCTTTCCCTAAACTGTACCTTTGTCTCCACAATTGGCACAACCCTGCCACCCAGGTAAGTCCCTTGAAACTGGTACCCCTGGTACCAAGGGCCCTGATGCCAATGAAGGTCTCTAAGGGCTGCAGCATGTCTTATGCCACCCTGGGGACCCCTCACTCAGCTCAGACACACTGCTTGCCAGCTTGTGTGTGCTGGTGGGGAGAAAATGACTAAGTCGACATGGCACTCCCCTCAGGGTGCCATGCCAACCTTGCACTGCCTATGACATAGATAAATCAGCCCTCTAGCAGGCCTTACAGCCCTAAGGCAGGGTGCACTATACCACAGGTGAGGGCATAGGTGCATGAGCACTATGCCCCTACAGTGTCTAAGCAAAACCTTAGACATTGTAAGTGCAGGGTAGCCATAAGAGTATATGGTCTGGGAGTCTGTCATACACGAACTCCACAGCACCATAATGGCTACACCGAAAACTGGGAAGTTTGGTATCAAACTTCTCAGCACAATAAATGCACACTGATGACAGTGTACATTTTATTGTGAAATACACCCAGAGGGCATCTTACAGATGCCCCCTGAAAACATACCCGACTTCCAGTGTGGGCTGACTAGTTTTACCAGCCTGCCACACAGAAGACATGTTGCTGGCCACATGGGGAGAGTGCCTTTGTCACTCTGTGGCCAGGAACAAAGCCTGGACTGGGTGAAGGTGCTTCTCACCGCCCCCTGCAGGAACTGTAACACCTGGCGCTGAGCCTCATATGCTCACCCCCTTTGTTACAGCACCACAGGGCATCCCAGCTAGTGGATATGCCCGCACCTCCGACCACAGCCCCCACTTTTGGCGGCAAGGCCGGAGGAGATAATGAGAAAAACAAGGAGGAGTCACTGGGCAGTCAGGACACCCCTAAGGTGTCCTGAACTGAGGTGACTCTGACTTTTAGAAATCCTCCATCTTGCAGATGGAGGATTCCCCCAATAGGATTAGGGATGTGCCTCCCTCCCCACAGGGAGGAGTCACAAAGAGGGTGTAGCCACCCTCAGGGCTAGTAGCCATTGGCTACTACCCTCCCAGACCTAAACACACCCCTAAATTGAGTATTTAGGGGCTCCCAGAACCAAGCAAGATAGATTCCTGCAAGCCGAAGACGAAGAAGGACTGCTGACCTGAAGCCCTGCAGAGAAGACAGAGACACCAACTGCTTTGGCCCCAGCCCTACCGGCCTGTCTCCCCACTTCAAGAAAAACTGCAACAGCGACGCGTCCCCCAGGGTTCAGCGACCTCTGAAGCCTTAGAGGACTACCCTGCATCTAAAAGGACCAAGAAGCTCCCGACGACAGCGGCACTGTTCCACAAAGACTGCAACTTTGCAACAAAGAAGCAACTTTTAAAGACCACACGTGTCCCGCCGGAAGCGTGAGACTTTCCACTCTGCACCCGACACCCCTGGCTCGACCTGCTGAAAACTAACTCTACAGGGAGGACTCCCAGCGACTGCGAGCCCCTGAGTAGCCAGAGTTGACCCCCCTGAGCCCCCACAGCGACGCTTGCAGAGGGAATCCAGAGGCTCCCCCTGACCGCGACTGCCTGCTTCAAGGAACTCGATGCCTGGTAAAGACACTGCACCCGCAGCCCCCAGGACCTGAAGGAACCGAGCTCCAGTGCAGGAGCGACCCCCAGGTGGCCCTCTTCCAAGCCCAGGTGGTGGCTACCCTGAGGAGCCCCCCCCCCTTGCCTGCCTGCATCGCTGAAGAGACCCCTGGGTCTCCCATTGAATCCTATTGCAAACCCGACGCCTGTTTGCACTCTGCACCCGGCCGCCCCTGTGCCGCTAAGGGTGTACTTTCTTTGCCTGCTTGTGTCCCCCCCGGTGCCCTACAGAACCCCCTGGGTCTTGCATCCGAAGTCGCGGGTACTTACCTGCTGGCAGACTGGACCCGGGGCACCCCTATTTCCATTGAAGCCTATGTGTTTTGGGGACCACTTTGACCTCTGCACCTGACCGGCCCTGAGCTGCTGGTGTAGTAACTTTGGGGTTGCCTTGAACCCCCAACGGTGGGCTACCTTGGACCCAACTTTGAACCCTGTAAGTGCTTTACTTACCTGTGAACCTAACAAATACTTACCTCCCCAGGAACTGTTGATTTTTGCACTATGTCCATTTTTAAAATAGCTTATTCCCATTTTTGCCAAACCTGTACATGCTTTTGTGATGATTCAAAGTTCCTAAGATATCTGAGTGAAATACCTTTCATTTAAATTATTGTTTGTAAATCTTGAACCTGTGGTTCTTAAAATAAACTAAGAAAATATATTTTTCTATATAAAAACCTATTTGCCTGGAATTGTCTTTGAGTGTGTGTTCCTCATTTGTTGCCTGTGTGTACAACAAATGCTTAACACTACCCTCTGATAAGCCTACTGCGCGACCACACTACCACAACATAGAGCATTAGAATTATCTCTTTTTGCCACTATCTTACCTCTAAGGGGAACCCTTGGACTCTGTGCATGATTTTTCTTACTTTGAAATAGTACATACAGAGCCAACTTCCTAAAGTTACTAAAAATAAAGGTACTTTATTTTAGTGACAGTATGCCAAAAGTATCTCACTAACCAAAATCAGGTAAGTAAACAGAAATGTAGTGCAAACACTGTAGAGCACAATAGAATGCAATAGGAGACAATAGAGTTAGGAGCAACACAAACCATATACTCCAAAATTGGAATGCGAACCATGAATGGACCCCAGGCCTAGTGTGGTATGTAGAGGGTCACTGGGAGTGTAAGAAAATACTAAGGGTGTCCAAGATACCCCACTCCAAGACCCTGAAAAATAGGAGTAAAGTTACCCTACTACCCCATAAAGACAGTAAAGTCGAGATAGGGGATTCTGCAAGGACAACTGACTGCAAAGCACTGAAGACGGATTCCTGGACCTGAGGACCTGTAAAGGAAGGGGACCAAGTCCAAGAGTCATGCAAGTGTCCAGGAGAGGCAGGAGCCCACTAAACCCCCGGATGAAGTTGCAAAAGGGCTACCTCCGGGTGGAAGAAAGTGAAGAGTCTGCAACAACAGAAGGTGCCAGGAGCTTCTCCTTTGGTCAGAAGATGTCCCACAGCGTGCTGGAGGATGCAGAGATGTTTCCACGCAGAAAGACTGCAGACGAGCCTTGCTAGCTGCTGTTGTGGTTGAAGATTTTGGGTGCTGCCAGGGCCCAGGAAGGACCAGGAGGTCGCCCCTTGGAGGAGGAGACAGAGGGGGCGATCCGCAACGCAGAGAGCCCAAGCAGAAGCAGGCAGCACCCGCAGAAGCACCTGAACAGGCGTTCAGAAGATCTGAGCACGACGGTCGACTCAGCACAACAAAAGAGTGTAGGAGGTTGGCATGGCTTGTAGTGGGTACCAGAGGTACTTACACCTTGTGCCAGGTCCAGTTATCCCTTATTAGTGTAGAAGAGGTGTTTCTAGCAGCTTAGGCTGATAGAAGGTAGCTATAGCAGAGCAGCTTAGGCTGAACAAGGAGACATGCAAAGCTCCTACTATACCACTGGTGTCATATGCACAATATCATAAGAAAACACAATACACAGATATACTAAAAATAAAGGTACTTTATTTTCATGACAATATGCCAAAAGTATCTCAGTGAGTACCCTCAGTATGAGGATGCCAAATATACACAAGATACATGTACACAATGTAGGAGGCTGGACTGGCTTGTAGTGAGTACCAAGGGGTACTTGCACCTTGCACCAGGCCCAGTTATCCCTTATTAGTGTATAGGGTGTCTAGCAGCTTAGGCTGATAGATAATGGTAGCTTAGCAGAGCAGCTTAGGCTGAACTAGGAGACGGGTGAAGCTACTACAGTACCACTTAGTGTCATATACACAATTTCATAAGAAAACACAATACACAGTTATACTAAAAATAAAGGTACTTTATTTTTATGACAATATGCCAAAGTATCTTAGAGTGTACCCTCAGTGAGAGGATAGGAAATATACACAAGATATATATACACAATAGCAAAAATATGCAGTATAGTCTTAGAAAACAGTGCAAACAATGTATAGTTACAATAGGATGCAATGGGGAAACATAGGGATAGGGGCAACACAAACCATATACTCCAAAAGTGGAATGCGAACCACGAATGGACCCCAAACCTATGTGACCTTGTAGAGGGTCGCTGGGACTATTAGAAAATAGTGAGAGTTAGAAAAATAACCCTCCCCAAGACCCTGAAAAGTGAGTGCAAAGTGCACTAAAGTTCCCCTAAGGACAAAGAAGTCGTGTTAGAGGAATAATGCAGGAAAGACACAAACCAACAATGCAACAACTGTGGATTTCCAATCTAGGGTACCTGTGGAACAAGGGGACCAAGTCCAAAAGTCACAAGCAAGTCGGAGATGGGCAGATGCCCAGGAAATGCCAGCTGCGGGTGCAAAGAAGCTTCTACTGGACAGGAGAAGCTGCGGTTATGCAGGAACGCAAAGGGATAGAGACTTCCCCTTTGGAGGACGGATCCCGCTCGCCTTTTAGAGTCGTGCAGAAGTGTTTTCCCGCCGAAAGAACGCCAACAAGCCTTGCTAGCTGCAAATCGTGCGGTTAGCGTTTTTGGACGCTGCTGTGGCCCAGGAGCAACCAGGAGGTCACAAATTGGACCAGGAGGTAGAGGAGATGTCGAGCAAGACAAGGAGCCCTCTTAGCAGCAGGTAGCACCCGGAGAAGTGCCAGAAACAGGCACTACAAGGATGCGTGAAACGGTGCTCACCCGAAGTCGCACAAAGAAGTCCCACGTCGCCGGAGAACAACTTAGGAGGTCGTGCAATGCAGGTTAGAGTGCCGTGGACCCAGGCTGGACTGTGCACAAAGGATTTCCGCCGGAAGTGCACGGAGGCCGGAGTAGCTGCAAAAGTCACGGTTCCCAGCAATGCAGTCTAGCGAGGTGAGGCAAGGACTTACCTCCACCAAACTTGGACTGAAGAGTCACTGGACTGTGGGGGTCACTTGGACAGAGTTGCTGGATTCGAGGGACCTCGCTCGTCGTGCTGAGAGGAGACCCAAGGGACCGGTAATGCAGCTTTTTGGTGCCTGCGGTTGCAGGGGGAAGATTCCGTCGACCCACGGGAGATTTCTTCGGAGCTTCTAGTGCAGAGAGGTGGCAGACTACCCCCACAGCATGCACCACCAGGAAAACAGTCGAGAAGGCGGCAGGATCAGCGTTACAGAGTTGCAGTAGTCGTCTTTGCTACTATGTTGCAGATTTGCAGGCTTCCAGCGCGGTCAGCAGTCGATTCCTTGGCAGAAGGTGAAGAGAGAGATGCAGAGGAACTCGGATGAGCTCTTGCATTCGTTATCTAAAGTTTCCCCAGAGACAGAGACCCTAAATAGCCAGAAAAGAGGGTTTGGCTACTTAAGAGAGAGGATAGGCTAGCAACACCTGAAGGAGCCTATCACAAGGAGTCTCTGACGTCACCTGGTGGCATTGGCCACTCAGAGCAGTCCAGTGTGCCAGCAGCACCTCTGTTTCCAAGATGGCAGAGGTCTGGAGCACACTGGAGGAGCTCTGGACACCTCCCAGGGGAGGTGCAGGTCAGGGGAGTGGTCACTCCCCTTTCCTTTGTCCAGTTTCGCGCCAGAGCAGGGCTAAGGGGTCCCCTGAACCGGTGTAGACTGGTTTTTGCAGAATTGGGCACATCTGTGCCCAAGAAAGCATTTCCAGAGGCTGGGGGAGGCTACTCCTCCCCTGCCTTCACACCATTTTCCAAAGGGAGAGGGTGTAACACCCTCTCTCAGAGGAAGTCCTTTGTTCTGCCATCCTGGGCCAGGCCTGGTTGGACCCCAGGAGGGCAGATGCCTGTCTGAGGGGTTGGCAGCAGCAGCAGCTGCAGTGAAACCCCAGGAAGGGCAGTTTGGCAGTACCAGGGTCTGTGCTACAGACCACTGGGATCATGGGATTGTGCCAACTATGCCAGGATGGCATAGAGGGGGCAATTCCATGATCATAGACTTGTTACATGGCCATATTCGGAGTTACCATTGTGAAGCTACATATAGGTAGTGACCTATATGTAGTGCACGCGTGTAATGGTGTCCCCGCACTCACAAAGTTCTGGGAATTGGCTCTGAACAATGTGGGGGCACCTTGGCTAGTGCCAGGGTTCCCTCACACTAAGCAACTTTGCACCTAACCTTTACCAGGTAAAGGTTAGACATATAGGTGACTTATAAGTTACTTAAGTGCAGTGTAAAATGGCTGTGAAATAACGTGGACGTTATTTCACGCAGGCCTGTGTAAGAATTGTCAGAGCTCCCTATGGGTGGCAAAAGAAATGCTGCAGCCCATAGGGATCTCCTGGAACCCCAATACCCTGGGTACCTCAGTACCATATACTAGGGAATTATAAGGGTGTTCCAGTAAGCCAATGTAAATTGGTAAAATTGGTCACTAGCCTGTTAGTGACAATTTAGAAAGAAATGAGAGAGCAGAACCACTGAGGTTCTGCTTAGCAAAGCCTCAGTGAGACAGTTAGTCACTACACAGGTAACACATTCAGGCACACTTATGAGCACTGGGGCCCTGGGTTACCAGGGTCCCAGTGACACATACAACTAAAACAACATATATAGAGTGAAAAATGGGGATAACATGCCAGGCAAGATGGTACTTTCCTACACACAATACCAAAGTTATGCAGTAATAGCAAAAGGAAGTAATGCAAGCAGTGAAAGTTACAATAGATTGCAATAGGAGCACATAGGTATAGGGGCAACACAAACCATATACTCCAAAAGTGGAATGCGAACCACGAATGGACCCCAAACCTATGTGAGCTTGTAGAGGGTTGCTGGGACTGTAAGAAAACAGTGAGGGTTAGAAAAATAGCCCACCCCAAGACCCTGTATGGTAGGTGTAAAGTGCACCTACAACCCCCAGAGAGCACAGAAGTCGTGATAGGGGAATTCTGCAAGGAAAACCAACACCAGCAATGCAACAACAGTGGATTTCCGGACCTAAGTACCTGTAAGACAAGGGGACCAAGTCCAAGAGTCGCAACAGTGTCGAGAGTGGGCAGGAGCCCAGGAAATGCCAGCTGAGGGTGCAAGGAAGCTGCCACCGGATGGAAGCAGCTTGGTGTTTTGCAAGAACGAAGAGGACCAGGAACTTCCCCTTTGGAGGATGGATGTCCCACGTCGTGAAGAAGCTTGCAGAGGTATTCCCACGCAGGAAGACCGCAAACAAGCCTTGCTAGCTGCAAGGGTCGAGGTTAGGGTTTTTGGATGCTGCTGTGGCCCAGGAGGGACCAGGATGTCGCCACTTGGATGAGGAGACAGAGGGGGCACCCAGAAAGTCAGGGAGCCCTCACAGAAGCAGGCAGCACCCGCAGAAGTACCAGAACAGGCACTTAGAAGAGGAGTGAACCGGAGTCCACCTGAAGTCACAAAAGGGATTCTCACGATGCTGGAGGACAACTCAGAAGGTTGTGCGCTGAAGGTTAGACTGACGGGGACCCAGGCTTGGGTGTGCACGAAGGAAATCCTGGAAGAGTGCACAGGAGCTGGTGCAGCTGCAAATCACGCGGTACCCAGCAATGCAGTCTAGCGTGGGGAGGCAAGGACTTACCTCCACCAAACTTGGACTGAAGAGTCACTGGACTGTGGGAGTCACTTGGACAGAGTTGCTGAGTTCTAGGGACCACGCTCGTCGTGCTGAGAGGGGACCCAGAGGACCGGTGATGCAGTCTTTTGTTGCCTGCAGTTGCAGGGGGAAGATTCCGTCGACCCACAGGAGATTTCTTCAGAGCTCCTGGTGCAAGAAGGAGGCAGGCTACCCCAAGAGCATGCACCACCAGGAAACAGGTGAGAAAGCCGGCAGGATGAAGCGATACAAGGTTGCTACTTTGTTGCGGTTTTGCAGGCGTCCTGAGCAGTCAGCGGTCGATCCTTTGGCAGAAGGTGAAGAGGGAGATGCAGAGGAACTCTGGTGAGCTCTTGCATTCGGTATCTGAAGAATTCCCCAAAGCAGAGACCCTAAATAGCCAGAAAAGGAGGTTTGGCTACCTAGGAAGGAGGATAGGCTAGTAAGAAAGGTAAGAGCCTATCCGAAGGAGTCTCTGACGTCACCTGATGGCACTAGCCACTCAGAGCAGTCCAGTGTGCCAGCAACACCTCTGTTTCCAAGATGGCAGAGGTCTGGGGCACACTGGAGGAGCTCTGGGCACCTCCCCTGGGAGGTGCAGGTCAGGGGAGTGGTCACTCCCCTTTCCTTTGTCCAGTTTCGCACCAGAGCAGGGCTGGGGGATCCCTAAACCGGTGTAGACTGGCTTATGCAGAGATGGGCAGCATCTGTGCCCATCAAAGCATTTCCAGAGGCTGGGGAAGGCTACTCCTCCCCAGCCATCACACCTATTTCCAAAGGGAGATGGTGTCACACCCTCTCACAGAGGAAATCCTTTGTTCTGCCTTCCTGGGCCAGGGCTGCCTGGACCCCAGGAGGGCAGAAGCCTGTCTGAGGGGTTGGCAGCAGCAGCAGCTGCAGTGAAACCCCGAGAAAGGTAGTTTGGCAGTACCAGGGTCTGTGCTGAAGACCACTGGGATCATGGGATTGTGCCAACTATGCCAGGATGGTATAGAGGGGGCAATTCTATGATCATAGACATGTTATATGGCCATATTCGGAGTTACCATTGTGAAGCTACATATAGGTAGTGACCTATATGTAGTGCACGCGTGTAATGGTGTCCCCGCACTCACAAAGTCTGGGGAATTGGCCCTGAACAATGTGGGGGCACCTTGGCTAGTGCCAGGGTGCCCTCACACTAAGTAACTTAGCACCCAACCTTTACCAGGTAAAGGTTAGACATATAGGTCCCCAGACGCAATTGACGACATCCTGGTCCCTCCTGGGCCACAGCAGCATCCAAAAACCCTAACTGCACGATTTGCAGCTAGCAAGGCTTGTTGGCGGTCTTTCGGCGGGAAAACACTTCTGCACGACTTTCCACGGCGTGGGGGATCCATCCTCCAAAGGGGAAGTCTCTAGCCCTTGTCGTTACTGCAGAACCTCCAGCTTCTACTGTCCAGTAGCAGCTTCTTTGCACCCACAGCTGGCATTTCCTGGGAATCTGCCCATCTCCGACTTGCTTGTGACTTTTGGACTTGGTCCCCTTGTTTCACAGGTACCCTCAACTGGAAATCCATCGTTGTTGCATTGCTGGTTTGTGTCTTTCCTGCAGAATTCCCCTATCACGACTTCTATGTCCTTTGGGGAACTTTAGTGCACTTTGCACTCACTTTTCAGGGTCTTGGGGTGGGCTATTTTTCTAACCCTTATTATTTTCTAATAGTCCCAGCGACCCTCTACAATGTCACATAGGTTTGGGGTCCATTCGTGGTTCGCATTCCACTTTTAGAGTATATGGTTTGTGTTGCCCCTATCCCTATGTGTCCCCTTTGCATCCTATTGTAACTATACATTGTTTGCACTGTTTTCTAACACTATTACTGCATATTTTGGTATTGTGTACATATATCTTGTGTATATTTGCTATCCTCATACTGAGGGTACTCACTGAGATACTTTTGGCATATTGTCATAAAAATAAAGTATCTTTATTTTTAGTATATCTGCGTATTGTGTTTTCTTATGATATTGTGCATATGACACTAGTGGTACTGTAGGAGCTTCACTCGTCTCCTAGTTCAGCCTAAGCTGCTCTGCTAAGCTACCATTATCTATCATCCTAAGCTGCTAGACACCCTATACACTAATAAGGGATAACTGGGCCTGGTACAAGGTGTAAGTGCCCCTTGGTACTCACTACAAGCCAGTCCAGCCTCCTACATTGGTTGTGCAGCGGTGGGATAAGTGCTTTGAGACTACTTACCACTCTTGTCATTGTACTTTTTATAAGAGAAAAATATACAAAACAAGTTCAGTGTATGTACACCTAACTAAAAGGTTTTGCATTTCTTTTCTCACTTCTTTTCTAAAGTGCTGAAAAGTACTTCTAAACTTTCAAAAAGTTCTTAAAAAGTTTAAAAAGTTTTTTTTCTGTCTTTCTAAAAGTTCTGACAAACTTTTTATCCTTTTTCTATCACTTTAACTCTTTCTGAAAATGTCTGGCACAGGCCAAAATGCTGATCTGTCCAAACTTGCATATGATCACCTTAGCTGGAAAGGAGCATAGAAAGAGGTTTGAGTGTAGGGAAGAATCCTTCCTTGGAATTATTGCTTAACATGCTTAGAGAACAAGATAAGGCCAGAAGGGCCCCATCTGTTGAAAAAGTAGCCAATGGTTCCCAATCTGATCCAGGGACTCCCCTAGGAAAAGATTCAGGAAAGAAACTTCCTAGCCTGCCCATTACTAGACAGTCTAGCATAGTTGGTACTGATGTGTAGGTACACCATACAGATAGTGTTATCTCACATCATAGCAAGAGAATTGTTTCTCACCACAGTAGAAGTGATGTTTCTGTTAACCAAGCTGTTAGGGTGCCTTCTGTAAGGGATAGGTCTCCTTCTGTCCATTCTCACCATACTTCTGTTTCTAGACATGTCCCTCCCACCCACCCTGATGACAGATTGTTAGAAAGGGAGCTCAATAGATTGAGAGTGGAACAAACCAGACTGAAGCTCAAGAAGCAACAGCTGGATTTGGATAGACAGTCCTTAGAAGTAGAGAAGGAGAGACAGAAATTGGGTTTAGAAACCCATGGTGGCAGCAGCAGTATTCCCAATAGTCATCCTGCAAAAGAGCATGATTCTAGGAATCTGCACAAGATAGTTCCCCCTTATAAGGAGGGGGATGACATTAACAAGTGGTTTGCTGCACTCGAGAGGGCCTGTGTTGTACAGGATGTCCCTCAAAGGCAGTGGGCTGCTATCCTATGACTATCATTTAGTGGAAAAGGTAGGGATAGGCTCCTTACTGTGAAAGAAAGTGAATCCAATGATTTCAAAATTCTAAAGAATGCACTCCTGGATGGTTAAGGCTTAACCACTGAACAATACAGGATAAAGTTCAGAGAGACCAAAAAGGAGTCTTCACAAGACTGGGTTGATTTCATTGACCATTCAGTGAAGGCCTTGGAGGGGTGGTTACATGGCAGTAAAGTTACTGATTATGACAGCCTGTATAACTTGATCCTGAGAGAGCATATACTTAATAATTATGTGTCTGATTTGTTGCACCAGTACCTGGTAGACTCTGATCTGACCTCTCCCCAAGAATTGGGAACGAAGGCAGACAAATCGGTCAGAACAAGGGTGAACAGAAAAGTTCATACAGGGGGTGACAAAGATGGCAATAAGAAGAAAGATGGTGAAAAATCTCAAGATAAGCATGGGGATAAGGGTAAAACCAAAGATCCCACTTCAAATCTTAAACACTCTTCAGAGGGTGGGGATAAAACAAATTCTTCCTCTTCTTCTCAACCTGCACACATTAAAAAGCCTTGGTGCTTTGTGTGTAAAAACAGAGGCCATAGGCCAGGGGATAAGTCCTGTCCAGGTAAACCCCCTGAGCCTACCACCACTAATACATCAAGCTCTAGTGCCCCTAGCAGTAGTGGTACTAGTGGTGGGACTGCTGGCAACAGTCAAGCAAAGGGTGTAGTTGGGTTCACTTATGGGCCCATCATAGAAACTGGGGTAGTCAGTCCCAAGACAGTTTCTGTCACACCTAGTGGCATTGGCCTTGCCACACTGGCTGCTTGTCCCCTTACAATGGATAAGTACAGGCAGACAGTTTCAATAAATGGTGTTGAGGCCTTGGCCTACAGGGAAACAGGTGCCAGTATCACTTTGGTGACTGAAAACCTAGTGGCTCCTGAACAACACATCATTGGACAACAGTATAAAATTATTGATGTCCATAACTCCACTAAGTTTCTTCCCTTAGCTATAATTCAGTTTAGTTGGGGTGGAGTTACTGGCCCTAAGCAGGTGGTGGTATCACCTAGCTTACCTGTAGACTGTCTCTTAGGTAATGACCTAGAGGCCTCAGGTTGGGCTGATGTAGAGTTTTATGCCCATGCAGCCATGCTGGGCATCCCAGAGGAATTGTTCCCTCTCATTTCTACTGAAATGAAAAAGCAAAGGAGAGAAGGCCTGAAAACTCAGGATCCCTCTCCATCAACAGGTAAAAATGGTATCACAGTATCCCCTAACCACCCTACCATTCAGGATACCATTCCTGTGGTGGGAGAAACCTCTCCTGGGGTGGCACCTGTTCCAAGGGAAGAATCAGCTGGCAAAGCTGTACTCCCTGAGGTAGAAGTACCTCTCTGTGGGATAACTAACATTGGTGAGAAAAAGAGCACCATTTTAGTTAACATGGAGCATCCCTCCAACCCTCCCAGAGAAACTTTAGTGCAGAAACTCTGCACTGCCTCACAAGACTTAGGTCAGCATTCCTGCCCTAGTGTGGAGCTCATAGGACAGCATCCCTGCCCTGCTCCAACTCAAGAGAAACAGCATCCCTGTTCTCTCTTCCAGCCATATGGACAAAGTTTTTGCCCAGCTATGGCTTTTCTGAGACAGCATCCCTGTCTGGCATTTCCATCACTACAAATAGGTTCAGTGGACAATTCCCACTGCTCTAAACTAAAACTTACTGATAGAAACTCTGAAAATACATCTTCACATTGTTGCTTAGCTAAAAAACTTCAAACAGGGTGGTTTACATCCCCACAGGGAAGTAACCATATAGTGGATGATAAGGGGAGTAACCAGTCTATTGCAGAACTACTCTCTACTTATCACCACTTAGACAATAAAGTCTCAACTGGCCAAGGTTAGCCTTATTGTCCTTCGTTTTGGGGGGGGGGGGTTGTGTGAGAAAGTAGCCTCTTTCTAGCCTTGTTACCCCCACTTTTGGCCTGTTTGTGAGTGTATGTCAGGGTGTTTTCACTGTTTCACTGGGATCCTGCTAGCCAGGGCCCAGTGCTCATAGTGAAAACCCTATGTTTTCAGTATGTTTGTTATGTGTCACTGGGACCCTGCTAGTCAGGACCCCAGTGCTCATAAGTTTGTGGCCTATAGGTATGTGCTCCCTGTGTGATGCCTAACTGTCTCACTGAGGCTCTGCTAACCAGAACCTCAGTGGTTATGCTCTCTCATTTCTTTCAAATTGTCACTAACAGGCTAGTGACCAATTTTACAAATTTACATTGGCTTACTGGAACACCCTTATAATTCCCTAGTATATGGTACTGAGGTAGCCAGGGTATTGGGGTTCCAGGAGATCCCTATGGGCTGCAGCATTTCTTTTGCCTCCCATAGGGAGCTCTGACAATTCTTACACAGGCCTGCCACTGCAGCCTGAGTGAAATAACGTCCACGTTATTTCACAGCCATGTTACACTGCACTTAAGTAACTTATAAGTCACCTATATGTCTAACCTTTACCTGGTAAAGGTTGGGTGCTAAGTGTAGGAGGCTGGACTGGCTTGTAGTGAGTACCAAGGGGTACTTGCACCTTGCACCAGGCCCAGTTATCCCTTATTAGTGTATAGGGTGTCTAGCAGCTTAGGCTGATAGATAATGGTAGCTTAGCAGAGCAGCTTAGGCTGAACTAGGAGACGTGTGAAGCTACTACAGTACCACTTAGTGTCATATGCACAATATCATAAGAAAACACAATACACAGTTATACTAAAAATAAAGGTACTTTATTTTTATGACAATATGCCAAAGTATCTTAGAGTGTACCCTCAGTGAGAGGATAGCAAATATACACAAGATATATATACACAATAGCAAAAATATGCAGTATAGTCTTAGAAAACAGTGCAAACAATGTATAGTTACAATAGGATGCAATGGGGAAACATAGGGATAGGGGCAACACAAACCATATACTCCAAAAGTGGAATGCGAACCACGAATGGACCCCAAACCTATGTGACCTTGTAGAGGGTCGCTGGGACTATTAGAAAATAGTGAGAGTTAGAAAAATAACCCTCCCCAAGACCCTGAAAAGTGAGTGCAAAGTGCACTAAAGTTCCCCTAAGGACAAAGAAGTCGTGTTAGAGGAATAATGCAGGAAAGACACAAACCAACAATGCAACAACACTGGATTTCCAATCTGGGGTACCTGTGGAACAAGGGGACCAAGTCCAAAAGTCACAAGCAAGTCGGAGATGGGCAGATGCCCAGGAAATGCCAGCTGTGGGTGCAAAGAAGCTTCTACTGGACAGAAGAAGCTGCGGTTTCTGCAGGAACGAAAAGGGCTAGAGACTTCCCCTTTGGTGGACGGATCCGTCTTGTCGTGTAGAGTTGTACAGAAGTGTTTTCCCGCCGAATGAACGCTAACAAGCCTTGCTAGCTGCAAATCGTGCGGTTAGCGTTTTTGGACACTGCTGTGGCCCTGGAGGGACCAGGAGGTCGCAAATTGGACCAGGAGAGAGAGGGGACGTCGAGCAAGACAAGGAGCTCTCTCAGCAGCAGGTAGCACCCGGAGAAGTGCCAGAAACAGGCACTACGAGGATGCGTGAAACAGTGCTCACCCGAAGTTACACAAAGGAGTCCCACGTCGCCGGAGACCAACTTAGAAAGTTGTGCAATGCAGGTTAGAGTGCCGTGGACCCAGGCTTGGCTGTGCACGAAGGATTTCTGCCGGAAGTGCACAGGGGCCGGAGCAGCTGCAAAAGTCGCGGTTCCCAGCAATGCAGCCCAGCGAGGTGAGGCAAGGACTTACCTCCACCAAACTTGGACTGAAGAGTCACTGGACTGTGGGGGCCACTTGGACAGAGTTGCTGGATTCGAGGGACCTCGCTCGTCGTGCTGAGAGGAGACCCAAGGGACGGGTAATGCAGCTTTTTGGTGCCTGCGGTTGCAGGGGGAAGATTCCGTCGACCTACTGTAGATTTCTTCGGAGCTTCTGGTGCAGAGAGGAGGCAGACTACCCCCACAGCATGCACAGACAGGAAAACAGTTGAGAAGGCGGCAGGATCAGCGTTACAGAGTTGCAGTAGTCGTCTTAGCTACTTTGTTGCAGGTTTGCAGGCTTCCAGCGCGGTCAGCAGTCGATTCCTTATCAGAAGGTGAAGAGAGAGATGCAGAGGAACTCGGCTGAGCTCTTGCATTCGTTATCTAAAGTTTCCCCAGAGACAGAGACCCTAAATAGCCAGAAAAGAGGGTTTGGCTACCTAGGAGAGAGGATAGGCTAGCAACACCTGAAGGAGCCTATCACAAGGAGTCTCTGACGTCACCTGGTGGCACTGGCCACTCAGAGCAGTCCAGTGTGCCAGCAGCACCTCTGTTTTCAAGATGGCAGAGGTCTGGAGCACACTGGAGGAGCTCTGGACACCTCCCAAGGGAGGTGCAGGTCAGGGGAGTGGTCACTCCCCTTTCCTTTGTCCAGTTTCGCACCAGAGCAGGGCTAAGGGGTCCCCTGAACCGGTGTAGACTGGCTTATGCAGAATTGGGCACCTCTGTGCCCAACAAAGCATTTCCAGAGGCTGGGGGAGGCTACTCCTCCCCTGCCTTCACACCATTTTCCAAAGGGAGAGGGTGTCACACCCTCTCTCAGAGGAAGTTCTTTGTTCTGCCATCCTGGGCCAGGCCTGGCTGGACCCCAGGAGGGCAGATGCCTGTCTGAGGGGTTGGCAGCAGCAGCAGCTGCAGTGAAACCCCAGGAAGGGCAGTTTGGCAGTACCAGGGTCTGTGCTACAGACCACTGGGATCATGGAATTGTGCCAACAATGCCAGGATGGCATAGAGGGGGCAATTCCATGATCTTAGACATGTTACATGGCCATATTCGGAGTTACCATTGTGAAGCTACATATAGGTAGTGACCTATATGTAGTGCACGCGTGTAATGGTGTCCCCGCACTCACAAAGTTCAGGGAATTGGCTCTGAACAATGTGGGGGCACCTTGGCTAGTGCCAGGGTGCCCTCACACTAAGTAACTTTGCACCTAACCTTTACCAGGTAAAGGTTAGACATATAGGTGACTTATAAGTTACTTAAGTGCAGTGTAAAATGGCTGTGAAATAACGTGGACGTTATTTCACTCAGGCTGCAGTGGCAGGCCTGTGTAAGAATTGTCAGAGCTCCCTATGGGTGGCAAAAGAAATGCTGCAGCCCATAGGGATCTCCTGGAACCCCAATACCCTGGGTACCTCAGTACCATATACTAGGGAATTATAAGGGTGTTCCAGTAAGCCAATGTAAATTGGTAAAATTGGTCACTAGCCTGTTAGTGACAATTTGAAATAAATGAGAGAGCATAACCACTGAGGTTCTGGTTAGCAGAGCCTCAGTGAGACAGTTAGGCACCACACAGGGAACACATACATATAGGCCACAAACTTATGAGCACTGGGGTCCTGACTAGCAGGGTCCCAGTTACACATAACAAACATACTGAAAACATAGGGTTTTCACTATGAGCACTGGGCCCTGGCTAGCAGGATCCCAGTGAGACAGTGAAAACTCCCTGACATACACTCACAAACAAGCCAAAAGTGGGGGTAACAAGGCTAGAAAGAGACTACTTTCTCACATGAATTTTGTAAGTCCTGTGAAACCTGTCAAGCCAGTGGCAAAACAGGTGGCACCCCAAAGACACCCCTTATTCCACTGCCTGTGGTTGGGGTTCCCTTTGAAAGGGTAGGGGTTGACATAATTGGCCCCCTTGAACCTCCTACTGCTTCAGGCAATAGGTTTATCTTGGTGGTAGTGGACCTTGCCACCAGATATCCTGAAGCAATTCCTCTAAGGACCACTACAGCTCCTGCAGTTGCAAAGGCCCTCTTGGGAATCTTTTCCAGGGTGGGCTTCCCAAAAGAGGTGGTATCAGACAGGGGAAGCAATTTCATGTCTGCTTACTTAAAGGCCATGTGGAAGGAATGTGGTGTGACATACAAGTTCACCACACCCTATCATCCACAAACAAATGGACTGGTTGAGAGGTTTAATAAAACTCTCAAAGGAATGATAATGGGACTCCCTGACAAACTCCGCAGGAGATGGGATGTCGTATTACCTTGCCTCCTTTTTGCTTACAGGGAGGTACCCCAAAAAGGAGTGGGCTTCAGCCCCTTTGAACTCCTATTTGGACACCCTGTGAGAGGTCCCCTAACACTTGTGAAGGAGGGTTGGGAACAACCTTTAAAAGCTCCAAAGCAAGACATAGTGGACTATGGGGGTCATTCTGACCCCGGCCGGCGGCGGTAGCCGCCGGCCTGGCTGGGACCGCCAGAAGACCGTACCGCGGTCAAAAGACCGCGGCGGTCATTCTGGGTTTCCCACTGGGCTGGCGGGCGACCGCCAAAAGGCCGCCCGCCAGCCCAGTGGGAAACACCCTTCCACGATGAAGCCGGCTCCGAATGGAGCCGGCGGAGTGGAAGGTGTGCGACGGGTGCAGTAGCACCTGTCGCGAATTTCAGTGTCTGCTGAGCAGACACTGAAATTCAAAGTGGGGCCCTCTTACGGGGGCCCCTGCAGTGCCCATGCCATTGGCATGGGCACTGCAGGGGCCCCCAGGGGCCCCACGACACCCCTCACCGCCATCCTGTTCCTGGCGGTCGAATCCGCCAGAAACAGGATGGCGGTGAGGGGGTCGGAATCCCCATGGCGGCGCAGCAAGCTGCGCCGCCATGGAGGATTCCCATGGGCAGCGGAAAGTCGGCGGTACACCGCCGACTTTCCGTTTCTGGCCGCGGCTGTACCACCGCGGTCAGAATGCCCTGCGGAGCACCGCCAGCCTGTTGGCGGTGCTCCCGCCGACCCCGGCCCCGGCGGTCAGAATCACCCCCTATGTACTTGGCCTAAGATCTAGGATGGCTGAGTACATGAAAAAGGCCAGTAAAAACCTTCAGGCCAGCCAAGAGCTCCAAAAGCAATGGCATGACCAGAAGGCTGTTTTGGTTCAGTACCAACCAGGGCAGAAAGTGTGGGTCTTGGAGCCAGTGGCCCCAAGAGCACTCCAAGACAAATGGAGTGGTCCCCACATTATTGTTGAGAAAAAGGGTGAAGTCACCTACTTAGTTGACTTAGGCACTGCCAGGAGTCCCCTTAGGGTGCTCCATGTCAATCGCCTGAAACCCTACTATGACAGGGCTGATCTCACCCTGCTCATGGCAACAGATGAGGGACAGGAAGAAGAGAGTGACCCTCTCCCTGATCTCTTCTCTTCCACAGAACAAGATGCTCTAGTGGAAGGTGTAGTTTTGGCAGATTGTCTAACTGCTGAGCAGAAAGACCACTGCATAAATCTCCTAGGTCAGTTTTCTGAACTCTTCTCTACTGTGCCAGGCACCACTTCTTGGTGTGAGCACACTATAGATACTGGAGACAGCTTGCCTGTCAAAAGTAAGATCTATAGGCAGCCTGACCATGTCAGAGACTGCATAAAACAAGAAGTGCAGAAAATGCTTGAACTGGGAGTGGTTCAGCACTCTGAAAGTCCATGGGCCTCTCCTGTGGTACTTGTACCAAAACCTAATTCCAAAGATGGTAAAAGGGAAATGAGATTTTGTGTTGACTACAGAGTTCTCAGCCAGGTAACCAAAACTGATGCTCACCCTATACCCAGGGCAGATGAGCTAATAGATACACTGGCATCTGCCAAGTATCTAAGCACCTTTGATTTGACTGCAGGGTATTGGCAGATCAAATTATCAGAGGATGCAAAAGCAAAAACTGCATTTTCAACCATTGGAGGCCATTACCAATTCACAGTAATGCCTTTTGGATTGAAAAATGCACCTGCCACTTTTCAAAGGTTGGTTAACACAGTACTGCAAGGGCTGGAAGCTTTTAGTGCAGCATATCTAGATGATATAGCTGTCTTTAGCTCCAGCTGGGATGATCACCTGGTCCACCTATGGAAAGTTTTGGAGGCCCTGCAAAAGGCAGGCCTCACTATCAAGGCTTCAAAGTGCCAGATAGGGCAGGGGAAAGTGGTTTATCTGGGACACCTGGTAGGTGGAGAACAGATTGCACCACTTCAGGTGAAAATCCAGACTATTATAGATTGGGTTCCCCCTACAACTCAGACTCAGGTGAGAGCCTTTTTATGCCTCACTGGGTACTACAGGAGGTTCATAAAGAACTATGGCTCCATTGCAGCCCCTCTTAATGACCTCACATCTAAGAAAATGCCTAAGAAGTTATTATGGACAGCAAACTGTCAGAAAGCTTTTGAGGAGCTGAAGCAGGCCATGTGCTCTGCACCTGTCCTGAAAAGCCCCTGTTACTCCAAAAAATTCATTGTCCAAACTGATGCATCTGAATTAGGGGTAGGGGCAGTCTTATCACAACTTAATTCTGAGGGCCAGGATCAACCTGTTGCTTTTATCAGCAGGAGGTTGACCCCTAGAGAAAAGCGTTGGTCTGCCATAGAGAGGGAGGCCTTTGCTGTGGTCTGGGCACTGAAGAAGTTGAGGCCATACCTGTTTGGCACTCACTTCATTGTTCAGACAGACCACAAACCTCTACTTTGGCTAAAACAAATGAAAGGTGAAAACCCTAAATTGTTGAGGTGGTCCATATCCCTACAGGGAATGGACTATACAGTGGAACATAGACCTGGGAGTACCTACTCCAATGCAGATGGACTCTCCAGATATTTCCACTTAGACAATGAAGAGTAATCAGGTCATGGCTAGTCTTATTGTCCTTCGTTTGGGGGGGGGGGTTTGTGTAGGAAAGTACCATCTTGCCTGGCATGTTACTCCCATATTTCACTGTATATATGTTGTTTTAGTTGTATATGTCACTGGGACCCTGCCAGCCAGGGCCCCAGTGCTCATAAGTGTGCCCTGTATGTGTTACCTGTGTTATGACTAACTGTCTCACTGAGGCTCGGCTATCCAGAACCTCAGTGGTTATGCTCTCTCATTTTCTTTCCAAATTGTCAGTAACAGGCTAGTGACCAATTTCACCAATTTACATTGGCATACTGGAACACCCTTATAATTCCCTAGTATATGGTACTGAGGTACCAAGGGTTTTGGGGTTCCAGGAGATCCCTATGGGCTGCAGCATTTCTGTGAAACCCATAAGGAGATCTGACAATTCTTACACAGGCCTGCCAGTGCAGCCTGAGTGAAATAACGTCCACGTTATTTCACAGCCATTTACCACTGCACTTAAGTAACTTATAAGTCACCTATATGTCTAACCTTTACCTGGTAAAGGTTGGGTGCTAAGTTACTTAGTGTGTGGGCATACTGGCACTAGCCAAGGTGCTCCCACATTGTTCAGGGCAAATTCCCCGGACTTTGTGAGTGCGGGGACACCATTACACGCGTGCACTATATATATGTCACGACATATGTATAGCGTCACAATGGTAACTCCGAACATGGCCATGTAACATGTCTAGGATCATGGAATTGTCACCCCAATGCCATTCTGGCATTGGGGAGACATTTCCATGATCCCCCGAGTCTCTAGCTCAGACCCGGGTACTGCCAAACTGCCTTTCCCGGGGTTTCACTGCAGCTGCTGCTGCTACCAACCCCTCAGACAGGTTTCTGCCCTCCTGGGGACCAGCCAGGCTTGGCCCAGGAAGGCAGAACAAAGGACTTCCTCAGAGAGAGGGTGTTACACCCTCTCCCTTTGGAAAAAGGTGTCAGGGCTTGGGAGGAGTAGCCTACCCCAGCCTCTGGAAATGCTTTCATTGGCACACATGGTGCCCATCTCTGCATAAGCCAGTCTGCACCAGTTCAGGGATCCCTCAGCCCTGCTCTGGTGCGAAACTGGACAAAAGAAAGGGGAGTGACCACTCCCCTGACCTGCACCTCCCCTGGGAGGTGCCCAGAGCTCCTCCATTGTGCTCCAGACCTCTGCCATCTTGGAAACAGAGTTGCTGCTGGCACACTGGACTGCTCTGAGTGGCCAGTGCCATCAGGTGACGTCAGAGACTCCTTCTGATAGGCTCTTTCAGGTGTTGCTAGCCTATCCTCTCTCCTAAGTAGCCAAACCTCAATTTTCTGGCTATTTAGGGTGTCTGCTTTGGGGAATTCCTTAGATAACGAATGCAAGAGCTCATCAGAGTTCCTCTGCATCTCTCTCTTCACCTTCTGCTAAGGAATCGACTGCTGACCGCGCTGGAAGCCTGCAAAACTGCAACAAAGTAGCAAAGACGACTACTGCGACCTCGTAACGCTGATCCTGCCGCCTTCTCGACTGTTTTCCTGGTGGTGCATGCTGTGGGGGTAGTCTGCCTCCTCTCTGCACTAGAAGCTCCGAAGAAATCTCCCATGGGTAGACGGAATCTTCCCCCTGCAACCGCAGGCACCAAAGAACTGCATCACCGGTCCTCTGGGTCTCCTCTCAGCATGACGAGCGAGGTCCCTTGAACTCAGCAACTCTGTCCAAGTGACTCCCACAGTCCAGTGACTCTTCAGTCCAAGTTTGGTGGAGGTAAGTCCTTGCATCCCCACGCTAGACTGCATTGCTGGGAACCGTGTGTTTTTCAGTTACTCCGGCTCCTGTGCACTCTTCCAGGATTTCCTTTGTGCACAGCCAAGCCTGGGTCCCCTGCACTCTAACCTGCATTGCACGACCTCCTGAGTTGTCCTCCGGCTTCGTGGGACCCTCTTGTGCAACTTCGGGTGAGCTCCGGTTCACTCCACTTCGTAGTGCCTGTTCCGGCACTTCTGCGGGTGCTGCTTGCTTCTGAGAGGGCTCCTTGTCTTGCTGGACGCCCCCTCTGTCCCCTCACGCAATTGGCGACATCCTGGTCCCTCCTGGGCCACAGCAGCATCCAAAAACCCTAACCACAACCCTTGCAGCTAGCAATGCTTTTTTGTGGTCTTTCTGCACGGAAACACCTCTGCACGACTCTTCACGACGTGGGACATCCATCCTCCAAAGGGACAGTTTCTAGCCCTTGTTGTTCTTGCAGAATCCACAGCTTCTACCATCCAGTGGCAGCTTCTTTGCACCCACAGCTGGCATTTCCTGGGCATCTGCCCACTCCCGACTTGATTGTGACGTTTGGACTTGGTCCCCTTGTTCCACAGGTACTCTCGTCTGAAAATCCATTGTTGTTGCATTGCTGGTGTTGGTCTTTCCTGCAGAATTCCCCTATCACGACTTCTGTGCTCTTTGGGGAACTTAGGTGCACTTTGCACCCACTTTTCAGGGTCTTGGGGTGGGCTATTTTTCTAACCCTCACTGTTTTCTTACAGTCCCAGCGACCCTCTACAAGGTCACATAGGTTTGGGGTCCATTCGTGGTTCGCATTCCACTTCTAGAGTATATGGTTTGTGTTGCCCCTATCCCTATGTGCCCCCATTGCATTCTATTGTGACTATACATTGTTTGCACTGTTTTCTATTGCTATTACTTCATATTTTGGTATTGTGTACATATATCTTGTGTATATTTGCTATCCTCATACTGAGGGTACTCACTGAGATACTTTGGCATATTGTCATAAAAATAAAGTACCTTTATTTTTAGTATATCTGTGTATTGTGTTTTCTTATGATATTGTGCAAGTGACACTAGTGGTACTGTAGGAGCTTCACTTGTCTCCTAGTTCAGCCTAAGCTGCTCTGCTAAGCTACCTTTTCTATCAGCCTAAGCTGCTAGACACCCCTCTACACTAATAAGGGATACCTGGGCCTGGTGGAAGGTGTAAGTACCCCTTGGTACTCACTACAAGCCAGTCCAGCATCCTACAGTCACTACACAGATATACACATTCAGGCCACAGACTATGAGCACTGGGGTCCTGGCTAGCAGGATCGCAGTGAGGCAGTCAAAAACATACTTACATACATGTAGAAAGGGGGTAACATGCCAGGCAAGATGGTACTTTCCTACACAACCCCTCCCCCCCCACAAACGAGGGACATTAAGGCTAACCATGCCTAGATGAGTCTTCATTGTCTTAGTGGAAATATCTGGAGAGTCCATCTGCATTGGAGTGGTTACAGGTCCATATTCCACTGTATAGTCCATTCCCTGTAGTGAGATGGACCACCTCAACAATTTAGGGTTTTCACCTTCCATTTGTTTAAGCCATAATAGAGGTTTGTGGTCTGTCTGAACAATAAAGTGAGTACCAAACAGGTATGGTCTCAACTTTTTCAGTGCCCAGACCACAGCAAAGGCCTCCCTCTCTATGGCAGACCAACGCTTTTCTCTAGGGCTCAACCTCCTGCAGATAAAAGCAACAGGTTAATCATGGACCTCAGTGTTAAGCTGTTATAGAACTGCCCCTACCCCTAATTCAGACGCGTCAGCCTTGACTATTAATTTTTTGGAGTAACAAAGGCTTTTTAGGACAGGTGCAGAACGCATGGCCTGTTTGAGCTCATCAAAAGCCTTTTGACAGCTAGCTGTCCACAGTACCTTTTTAGGCATCTTTTTGCTGGTGAGGTCATTAAGAGGGGCTGCAATGGAGCCATAGTTCTTAATGAGCCTCCTGTAGTACCCTGTGAGGCCTAGGAAGGCTCTCACCTGGGTTTGAGTTGTAGGGGGAGCTCATTCAATAATGGTCTGGATCTTCCCTCGCAGTGCTGCAATCTGGTCCCCACCTACCAGGTGGCCCAGATAAACCACTTTCCCCTGCCCTATCTGGCACTTTGAAGCCTTGATAGTGAGGCCTGCCTTTTACAGGTCCTCCAAAACTTTCCATAGGTGGACCAGGTGATCATCCCAGGTGGAGCTAAAGACAGCTATATAATCTAGATATGTTGCACTAAAGGCTTCCAACCCTTGCAGGATTATATTCACCAACCTCTGAAAAGTGGCAGGTACATTTTCCAGACCAAAGGGCATAACAATGAACTGATAGTGCCCTCCAATGGTTAAAAATGCTGTTTTAGGTTTAGCATCTTCTGACAACCTAATCTGCCAATACCCTGCAGTTAAATCAAAAGTGCTTAGATACTTGGCAGAAGCCAGTGTATCTATGAGCTCATCTGCCCTGGGTATACGGTGATCATCAGTTTTGGTTACTTGATTGAGACCTCTATAGTCAACACAACACTGCATTTCCTTTTTACCTTCTTTACTATGAGGTTTGGGGAGAAGCACCACTGGGCTAGCCCATGGGGTTTCAGAAGGTTCAATCACTCCCAGATCTAATATTTTCTGTACCTCTTGTGTTATGCAGTCTCTGATACGTTCAGGCTGCCTATAAATCTTAATTTTGACAGGCAAACTGTCTCCAGTGTCGATTGTGTGCTCACACCAGGTAGTTGTACCTGGGATCAGTGAGAAGAGGTCAGAAAACTGATCTAAGAGATTTATGCAGTTGTTGTTGTTCTCCTCAGCAGTAAGGCAATCTGCAAGCACCACTCCCTCCACTAAGCCATCAGCTTCAGAGGTGGAGAAGAGGTCAGGGAGAGGGTCACTCTCTTCTTCCTGCCCCTTATTAGTTGCCATGAGCAGTGTTAAGTCAGCCCTGTCATAATAAGGTATCAGGCGATTGACATGGAGCACCCTAAGGGGACTCCTGGCAGTGGCCAGGTCTGCCAAATAGGTGAGCTCACCTTGCTTTTCAACAATGAGATAGGGTCCACTCCATTTGTCTTGGAGTGCTCTTGGGGCCAGAGGCTCCAATACCCAGACCTTCTGTTCTGGGTGGTACTGGGTCAGGACAGCCTTCGGGTCATGCCATTGCTTTTGGAGCTCTTGGCTGGCCTGAAGGTTTTTACTGGCCTTTTTCATGTACTCAGCCATCCTAGATCTCAGGCCAAGTACATAATCTACAATGTCTTGCTTGGGAGCTTTTAAAGGTTGTTCCCAGCCCTCCTTCACAAGAGCAAGGGGACCTCTTACAGGGTGCCCAAAGAGAAGTTCAAAGGGGCTAAAGCCCACTCCTTTTTGGGGTACTTCCCTATAAGCAATAAGGAGGCATGGCAACAGAACAGCCCATCTCCTCCTGAGTTTTTCAGGGAGTTTATTAAACCTCTCAACCAGACCATTTGTCTGTGGATGATAAGGAGTAGTGAACTTGTAAGTTACACCACACTCCTTCCACATAGCTTTCAGGTATGCAGACATGAAGTTACTAACTCTGTCTGACACCACTTCCTTAGGGAAACCCACTCTGGAAAATATTCCCAGGAGGGCTTTTGCCACTGCAGGAGCTGTAGTGGGCCTTAAGGGTATAGCTTCAGGATACCTAGTCGCATGGTCCACTGCCACAAGGATGAATCTGTTGCCTGAAGCTGTTGGAGTGTCAAGGGGGCCAACTATGTCAACCCCTACCCTTTCAAAGGGCAACCCAACCACTGGCAGTGGAATAAAGGGGGCCTTAGGTGTGCCACCAGTCTTGCCACTGGCTTGGCAGGTCACCCAGGAGCGACAAAACTCCTTAGTGTCCTCTGACATGCAAGGCCAGTGAAACAAGTCTGTCCCAAGTTTTACTCTGGCCCAAATGCCCAGCCAAAGAAATATGATGTGCCAAGTTCAGAAGAAACTCCCTATACTGAAAAGGGATGACCAATCTCCTGGCAGCTCCAGGTTTAGGGTCCCTTGACTCAGTGTAGAGGAGGTTATCTTCCCAATAGACTTTATGGCTATCAGTGATATCCCCATTCTGCTGTCTGACAGCTTGCTGTCTTAAACCCTCTAGTGTGGGACAGGTCTGCTGTGCCACACTCAGCTCTTCCCTAGCAGGCCCCCCTGCACCCAAAAGCTCAGCAGTGTCTGCTGCCAGCTCATCTGGTGTAGGTTCTACACAGGGAGAGGATTATTTTTCCTCAAAAGGGGAATCTTCTGGAGAGGGAGGGATAGTGGGCAAGGATTTACCCTTTCTACCTCTAGCTTTTGGGAGCACTTGGTCCATTGTTCCAGGATCCAAGCTTCCCTGTCCTCTTTGCTTCTGGGTCTGAGCCCTTGTGAGAGCAAATATATGCCCTGGAATGCCCAGCATTACTGCATGAGCCTCCAACTCCACTTCAACCCAAGCTGATGTCTCCAAATCATTGCCTAGTAAGCAGTCTACAGGTAAATCAGTGGCTACCATAACTTTCTTTGCACCAGTAACCTCCCCCAGTTGAGATTCACAACAGCCATGGGGTGGCTAAGAGTGTTGTTATGAGCATCAGTCACTTGGTACTGCTGACCAAGTAGGTGTTGATCAGGGTGAACCAGGTTGTCAATCACCATAGTGACACTGGCTCCTGTATCCCTGTAGGCCTCAACCTCAACACCATTTATTAGGGGAAGTTGTTTGTACTTACCCATATTAAGGGGAAAAGCAACCAAGGTGTCAAAGTCAATACCATCATCAGAGACTAAAACAGCCTCTGTGGTCTCCCTAACAATACCAACCCCAACTACATTACCAATGGTGAGCCTAGCTACACCCTTTGATTGGCTAATTGTAGTATTCTTCCCACCACCACTGCTATTACTGGGGGCACTAGAGGATGCAGTTGGGGTTGTAGTAGTGGGAGCCTTGGTGTTTTTCTTTGGACAAGTGGAATCACTTTACTTTTACATAAATAACACCATGGCTTCTTTTGATTGTTAGAAGAGGATTTGGACCCACCTCCCCCAGAGGATTTTTGTGGGCCTGATAAAGACTCAGAATGCTTTTTATCTTTGTCCCCACCCTTGTCAGAAGACTTACCATCCTTCTTCTTGCCATCCTTATCACTACCTGTATGAGCTTTTCTGATCACTCTTGTTCTTACCCATTTGTCTGCCTTCTTTCCCAATTCTTGGGGAGAGGTCAGCTCTGAGTCTACCAAGTACTGATGCAACAAGTCAGACACACAATTATTCAAAATATGCTCTCTCAAAATAAGATTATATAGGCTTTCATAGTTAGTCACCTTACTGCCATGTAACCATCCATCCAAGACCTTCACTGAACAGTCTACAAAGTCTGTTTAGTCTTGAGAGGACTCTTTTCTGGTATCTCTGAACTTTATCCTGTATTGTTCAGTGGTTAAGCCAAATCCATCTAAGAGTGCATCTTTCAAAACTTTGTATCAGCAAGATCCAGGAGGACTCAACCCATGGGGGTGAGTCTCATAGGACCCTCAGCAAGGCAGAGAGTCCACAGGATAAAAGGCAGCCCCAACAGGAGACCCATTGGAAGAGGACCCAGGAGTTGCAGAGGAGCCCATGCATCAGAACTGAAGAAGGGTCCCATGCCGCAGGAGAAGCATGCACAGAGCTGGGTATCACAGGGAAGAGTGCTGGGGGCCAGGGTACACGGAGCCTGAAGGTCTCTTGGAGGAGAAGCCAGCAAGCCTTGGTAGCTACAAGAGACGCAGTGCATGGGGGTACTGTCTTGCATGGGAAGGCAAAGGCTCCCCTCCACCAAAGTTGAACAGCTGACAGAGCGGACCAAAGGAACCACTACAGACCACCACCCATGATGCAGGATTCACAGAGCTCAGGATGAAAGGAGGTCCACGCAGCCGGTCATCTTTGCAATTGGTGCCTGCGGATGCAGGGGAGTGACTCCTTCACTCCAAGGGAGATTCCTTACTCCTTCTCGTGCAGACTGAAGACTTGCCACCCTCAGAGGATGCACAGCCAGGGAAATGTCGCAGAAGCTGGAAGGAGCCATGAAAACAATGTTGCAAGTAGAGTCTTCATTGTGGGTGCAGATTGTCGGTTCCCGGAGTGTCCAATCACCGTTCCCGTGGCCAGAAGTCAAAGTAGAGGTTGCAGAGGAGTCCTGCTGGAATCTTGCAAGCCAAATCTGAGGACCCATCCAAGAAGGAGACCCTAAATAGCCCTGGAAGGGGGATTGGTCACCTAGCCAGGTCACCACCTATCAGGCGGGGGCTCTGACACCACCTGCCTGACCTGGTCACTCAGATGTTCCCACAGGCCTCTGCCCACCTTGAATTCAAGATGACAGAATCAAGAGACCCTCTGGAGGATCTCTCGGCACCACCCCTGGGGTGGTGAAGGACTGGGGAGTGGTCACTACCCTTTCCATTGTCCAGTTTCGTGCCAGAGCAGGGACTGGAGGTCCCTGAACCGGTGCTGACGGTTTTTTTGCAAGGAGGACACCAAATGTGCCCTTCAAAGCATACCAGTGACTTGAAGAGGCTACCCCTTCCAAGCCATGTAACGCCCATTCCAAAGGGATAGGGTGTTACCACTCCCCGAAAGGAAATCCTTTGTCCTGCCTTCCTGGGCTTGAGCTGAACAATCAGCAGGAGGGCAGAAACCTGTCTGAGGGGTGGCAGCAGCTTGGACTGCTCGGAAAACCCCCGAAAGCTGGTAGGAGCAATGCTGGGGGTCCTCCTCTAAGGGGCACCCAAAGTGCATGGAATCATACTTCCAGTACTGGCAATAGTATTGGGTTATGACTCTGACATGTTTGATACCAAACATGCCTAGGTTCGGAGTTACTATTATGTAGCTGGACATAGGTAGTGACCTATGTAGGAGGCTGGCCTGGTTTGTGGTGGGTACCTTGGGTACTTACACCTCATACCAGATCCAGTTATCCCTTATTGGTGAAATGTAGTCAGTGTCTACAAGTCAGGCTGTCTAGAGGTGGCTGTAGAAAGAGCAGCCAAGGCTGATCTAGGAGACATGCAAAGCTCTTTCAATACCACTGTAGTCCCACAGTACTTACACACATGAAAGACAATACTCAGTGTTACAAAAATAAAAGAACTTTATTTTAGTCACACAATGCCAAAAATACTTTTTAGGCTATACTCCCTTAGGAGGTAAGTAAATCACACAATATATAAACTAGTAGCCTGTGAGAAAGTAGCCTCTTTCTAGCCTTGTAACCCCCACTTTTGGCCTGTTTGTGAGTGTATGTCAGGATGTTTTCACTGTCTCACTGGGATCCTGCTAGCCAGGGCCCAGTGCTCATAGTGAAAACCCTATGGTTTCAGTATGTTTGTTCTGTGTCACTGGGACCCTGCTAGTCAGGACCCCAGGGCTCATAAGTTTGTGGCCTATATGTATGTGTTCCCTGTGTAGTGCCTAACTGTCTCACTGAGGCTCTGCTAACCAGAACCTCAGTGGTTATGCTCTCTCATTTCTTTCAAATTGTCACTAACAGGCTAGTGACCAATTTTACCAATTTACATTGGATTACTGGAACACCCTTATGATTCCCTAGTATATGGTACTGAGGTACCCAGGCTATTGGGGTTCCAGGAGATCCCTATGGGCTGCAGTATTTCTTTTGCCACCTATAGGGAGCTCTGACAATTCTTACACAGGCCTGCCACTGCAGCCTGAGTGAAATAACGTCCACGTTATTTCACAGCCATTTTACACTGCACTTAAGTAACTTATAAGTCACCTATATGTCTAACCTTTACCTGGTAAAGGTTAGGTGCAAAGTTACTTAGTGTGAGGGCACCCTGGCACTAGCCAAGGTGCCCCCACATTGTTCAGGGCCAATTCCCCGGACTTTGTGAGTGCGGGGACACCATTACACGCGTGCACTACATATAGGTCACTACCTATATGTAGCTTCACAATGGTAACTCCAAATATGGCCATGTAACATGTCTATGATCATGGAATTGCCCCCTCTATGCCATCCTGGCATAGTTGGCACAATCCCATGATCCCAGTGGTCTGTAGCACAGACCCTGGTACTGCCAAACTGCCTTTTCAGGGGTTTCACTGCAGCTGCTGCTGCTGCCAACCCCTCAGACAGGTTTCTGCCCTCCTGGGGTCAAGACAGGCTTGTCCCAGGATGGCAGAACAAAGGACTTCCTCTGAGAGAGGGTATTACACCCTCTCCCTTTGGAAAATGGTGTGAAGGCAGGGGAGGAGTAGCCTCCCCCAGCCTCTGGAAATGCTTTCATGGGCACATTTGGTGCCCATTTCTGCATAAGCCAGTCTACACCGGGGGGCGTGTCCAAGATGGCGACCGGGTCGGACGCATAAGCTGCAGCTCCGACCCGGCCTACAACTAAAATCCTGAAAAAACAACGCCGGGTGGGTGAAAACGATCCCTACCCGGTTTGGAAGCCAGCGTGGCGGTGGCGAGGGCGTGCACGGACCCGGAGGAGCTGACCGGGCTGTCCAGTGCGACCCGAGGGATCCTAGCATCGCCGCTCTCGGCCGCGCTGCTGCGCGGCCGCTCGAGGAGACGCCCGAGCGATTCCAGGCTGGGGATCGGAGGCGGCTGGAGCCGCGCTGGTATGCGGATCGTGTAGCTGCTCGAAGAAGAGCCGGGGCGGCCCCGGGCTGAAAATTGGAGGCGGCTTGAGTCGCGCTGACCGCGAAACACGTGGCCGCTCGGAGAGGCGCCTGGGCGGACCCGGGCTGAAGGCCAGAGGCGGCCAGAGCCGGGCTGGCTACGAATCGCGGTGCCCTAGGAAGATCGTGAGTAAGAGACTCGCATGTAAAGACGTCCCGCTACGAGAGTGAGGGCCATCCGTCCCTGACTGTAATACTGGTGAGACAGAGGCGAGTGGGCGCGCGGCCCCGGGGGGTCTGATTGGGACATATGCCGCAATTCAAACCTGAATGTGGACTGCAGCGTGACACCAGGTCGATTGTTCGCGCAGGGAGGCACCAGGGTGCTGATGACCTTAAAAAAAAAAAATAACAGTTGACTGATTTAACCTCGAATAACAAAAATGGCTGGGAAACAATAGGCTCGAATCTCGAGGAGCCCCGTTTTGCCGTGCTCACACTAGAGGGATACTGAACGGCCTGAGCAGCGTACCCCACAGTCTTGCTGGATCCCTAAAAAGGATAGGTAGACCTCTAGACGGTAGACCAATGCTCGGAATGCCTCTGCACACATAGAAGCATAGATTTTAAAAGAGCGTAAAAAGGACGTGTTGGATCCTGAATAGGCGATAGCAATGTGAGAAAGTGATGGATCAAAGTAATTAAGGCATGGAAAGAAAAATAGTACCTACTAGGCAGTTTGCAGAAGCTCCGTTGCTATAATAGCGCAGAAATAAACAGTAATAAAGTCGGTCCTTGGTAGTGCCGTACGGTGAGTGTGCGGTGAGAGGAGGAAAGTAAACTACCTGACGTCTACAGGCATTGGGCCTACTCAGCGCCAGAGATAAACTGTCGATAATCTCTGTGTCACAATCAAACAATACTAAGCTGAATTCAGAGTTCAACAATAACTTTAAACGCGAATCACCTGATGGGAAAGCCAAAGACCCCACGTGTGCCACCTGAAAACATGGACCCAACTAAAATGCCTCCATCATCTGAGACCACAGTCACGCACCAAACCCTTCAAGATCTAAAAGAGACACTGCAAAAGCACTCAACACAATTTGAAAAAGTGTTGCAAGCTATACTGGATACCAAAACAACTCTGGAAGCGAAAATTGGCTCAATCGCAGAAGATGTTAACTTGCTTCGGGCGGATCAACAGGTGCTGGCGGAAAAGCTCGCTGAGCTTGAAAAAGATACGTCACACCTCACACCAGACATGTCAACAGTTAAATCCCAATTAAGTGTTATAACAACAGAAGTCGAGACACTCAAGCGAAGAGCCGAAGAAGCTGAAAGCAGATCGCGCCGGAATAACATCCGATTCGTTGGATTCCCAGAACGAGCCGAAGGCCCAAACACAGAACTCTTTATTGAAAAGTGGCTGACTGAAACGGTGTTCAAGAAGAATGTTCCGAAGTTCTTTTCGGTGGAGCGCGCCCACAGGATACCAGGCAGACCCCCGCCACCAGGTGCCTCTCCACGCCCCCTAATAGCAAAATTATTGAACTATCGTGATAGAGACCTTATATTACAACTATTTCGTAAATTTAACCCAATGCACTTTGAGAACACACAAATAACCGCTTACCCGGACTTCACAATGGAGGTACAAAAGAAACGTAACTCATTCTACCGGATCAAGGAGCGTCTCAGAGAACACAATATTAAATATTCTCTGCTGTTCCCAGCTAAACTCCGAATACAAGATGCGTCCCGTACTTTATTCTTTACTACTCCTGAAGATGCATGGACATGGCTTCATGCAAAAGGCCTAGCTGACCCTCCATCTCCTATTGATAAAAGTCTACCCCAGAGAAATAAGCACAAACCTCGCAGTAAACAAGGCGGCAGACCTTCCCCTGAACAATCTCGAGCTGAGAGATCGCATCTGTTACAATCCGCGCAACGCTTTGCCAATGTGTCACCGACACATTACTCTGAGCAATCAGAAGCCGAACCTGATCTAGAGTTAAATTCAGACTCCACGGAAACTGACCGGGGTCCAGTCCTCACTCCACGCGCAGCTGATGACATTTGTTAAAAACTTGCTACCAGATACAGGATACTATACAACCTGCTGTCCTTGGTTGGGCACTGTCGTTGTTTGAAATAGAATAAACCCTCCCGGGGAAATGTGTGCCCGCCCCGCCGCTGCTTAGATCTGGCAACGTTTATAACATACGTAAAATAGGCCGGTTCTACATCATTCAACTACCCGTAGCCATGGAACACCCTCCGCACTATAAGGACTGTTACCCCAAGATGACAAGTTCTGTCACCCCCTTGTTCATATCATATCCGCTACTGTTGTTAAATATAGCGGATCTTGTAGTTGTAGCAGAACGTTCAGTTTTATTGTTATTCGTATTGACATGTATTAATTACAGAGCGTCACACCATAATGTAAACTACAAAAATAAGTCACATATCTCAGGAGCCGGGAAGCTAGTTGTAGGGTATAGATATCAAAGCACAAAGAAAATTTGGGCATACATAACCACAGGTGGTAACCCCACCAAATATCTAACTCAAATTCCATGTCATCCCAAAATAAGAGCTATGCTACTCAATATAAAATCTTAACATGGAATGTAAAGGGCATGGCTTCCGCAAATAAAAGACAACGGATTTATACATACCTTAGGCGGCACCAAATACATATTGCCATGTTGCAAGAGACCCATTTGGATAAATCCTTGCTTGCACTAACTAAAACAAAGTGGAAGGGTCAATTACATGGAACTACCTTTTCGTCATATGCCAGAGGGGCTGGAATCTGGATAGCCCCAGGGGTCCCATATGTTGTGCTCCGTATACAGTGCGACCCAAATGGGCGGTACGTAATATTAGAGGGCGCGTTAGATGGCGACCCATTAGCCCTGATAACCTTATACTCCCCTAATACAAACCAACGTGAGTTTCTTAGGACAATGGGCAGCAGCCTGCTCAGGGATCCTGCAATCGATACCATATGGGGCGGAGATTTCAACGGTGTTATTGATATCCTAAAAGATCGCTCCACCCCCCCACTTGAACAAGCCCCTGCTAAGCGAGCATCACTTGATTTGATGGAATGGGCTGCCAATAACAGGTTAACTGAAATATGGAGAACCTCTCATCCCACTTCACGCGAATACTCGTTCTATTCACCAGTACACAAACTCTACACTAGGCTAGATATGTTTTTCACTACGTCTAACATAATCCCAAAGGTGACTACATCTGGGTACTTAGCCCGCACTATATCAGATCACAATCCACATTACTTAACGCTGATCTGGGGTTATACTCATGCTCGCATCCCAACGTGGCGCTTACAGACAGACGCCTTGACTGACCCCCCTTTCAATACAGAATTAGCATCATGCCTGTCGACCTATTTCTCTCTTAATAAGAATACAACGGCAACTCGAGCTACTGAATGGGATGCCCATAAAGTAGTAGTCAGAGGACATTGTCTGGCAGCATCAGTGGGCATTAAGAAAATGCTGTCCTCAGAATTATTAAAACTGGAAGCCAAAATACGCAAGGCGGAGATAGAGGCCTCAATAAATAAAACACCGTCAGAAACACTTATATCATTGAAAGCTAAGTATAGAGAAGCAGACAACAGTCTTGGCAGACATGACTATAGGCACTTTAAAACAAGACAACACGCAGAGGGAGACAGATCGGGCAGACTATTGGCATGGTTGGTACGACAAACACCGGAATCATCGCCGATAGGGGCCATCAAGTTACAAACAGGAATAGTAGTCAACACTCAGGCCGACATCAATAAGGCATTCTATACATACTATAATGCGCTATATCAATCCTCTACTTCTCCCACAGAACAGCAACTGGCCGAATTTCTCACACAGATTCCCCAAAATTCGAACATTGTCAACAATGCTGATATTCTAGACGGCCCTATTACTATTGAAGAGCTTCGTTTAGCTCTATCTCAAATGGCGCGAAGTAAGACCCCAGGCACTGATGGCTTACCACCAGAATATTATAACTCGCATAGCACTCACCTGCTACAACCCTTGGTAGAGGTGTTTAATGAAGCGCGGAATAGAGAACAGTTACCAGACTCTATGAGGGAAGCATTAATAGTGGTGCTACCAAAACCGGGGCGAGACCCTACGGACGTTAGATCATATAGACCGCTCTCCTTGTTGAATACTGATTGCAAACTTTTGGGAAAAATCCTAGCAAATAGGTTGCTCCCCCATGTAGCAAGCTTGATACATCCCGATCAGTCGGGATTTATCCCGGGTAGAAACACTTTTATTAATATAAGACGCCTAATCCGCATCATGCATAACACCACTGATCCAGAGAGTGTGACTGTATCACTTGATATCGAGAAGGCGTTTGATACGCTGGGCTGGAAATACCTATTTAGCGCACTCAAAACGTTCGGATTTCGGAATGGCTTCATCAGTTGGATTACCACATTATACTCCAAACCAACAGCCCGAGTTAAAACAGGTCGGGTAGTATCAGAAGCCTTTCCTGTGAATAGAGGAACCAGACAAGGATGCCCGCTATCGCCATTGCTATTTGCAATAGCTATGGAACCACTTGCCATTAAGCTTAGGAAATATGCACATAAATGGGGCATAAGGGAGTTCGATACATATCATATAATTTCCTTGTATGCAGATGACGCCCTGATATACTTACGCAACCAATCTGACTCATTACCCAAGATAATGCATATATTAGATAGGTTCGCTCTTATATCTGGCCTACGAGTGAACTGGACTAAATCCTGTATCTTCCCCCTTACTTGTTTGCCCCCTGAGCAACAAGCACCTCCCTCTATAGACCATTTACCTTGGTCGCACCAAACCTTCAAGTATTTGGGTGTACAGGTGTATCATTCTATGGCAGACCTAAGGGAAGGTAACCTAGACAGATTGCTCCGCTCCACCCGAGGCTCCCTGGAATTTTGGAGCTCCTTGCCATTATCACCCATGGGCCGGATAGCAATAGCCAAGATGCTAATACTGCCGAGATTCTTGTATTACTTCTCAGCACTCCCGTTGGCCTTGCCACGTTCTTTTTTTCATAAAGTACATTCCCTCCTAACTGACTTACTCTGGGGCCGAGACAGACGCAGGGTAGCCCTAAACATCACGCAATATCCACAAGAAGAGGGAGGCCTGGGCATGCCGAACCTCGAGCTCTATTATGCAGCAGCCCAACTTCAGTGGGTCACTAAATGGCTCACTGAACCGTCTAACACAGAGGCTACAGCAATAATGGACTACATAAAACCCACACAGATATTGTCATGGCTATTAACAGGTCTTCCTCAACAACGACACAATACTCCCCTGCTTAGGGCGGCCAGACATTGCTGGAAGAGATATGTACAAGGAAAACTGCTACCTCCTCCCTATTCTCCCTTAATTCCAATATTACAGCTCCCGGGCTTTCACTCCCTATCCCTCTATCATGACACACGAATGGTTAATACTCTGAATACAGGGGACCTATATAACGAAACCAAAGCCATTTCGTTTGCAGATTTGACGGCGACAGGGGTAATGCAACCACAAGCTTTTTTGACATTCAATGCCATCAATAGTCTCCTACGCAACATATGGGGTCGCGGGCAAAATGAACCAAATGAATCCCTCCTACTTTCTGCAATTCTATCTATGGGGGAGGCAAAACATACTGTTACTAAATTGTACAAAATTCTCCTGACAAGAAATAGTAAAACCCTAACACAGGTCAAACTTCGCTGGGACTCCGCTCTTACTACACCATTAGCACAAAAAACCTGGGACACAGCCCTCACGTCGATTAAATCCGTATCTCGCAATTTTAGACTAAGATATACGCAATTTAATTATGTGCACCAGGCTTATCTTTCTCCAGCCCGCATTCAGAAAATATACATGGGAGCTAACTCCATATGTCCAAGATGTGCCGCTCCTGCGGCAACCTTCTATCACATGGTCTGGGAATGCAGCACGATCAATACAGGCTGGAACCAAATTGTAAATACAACTATAGACCTAACAGGACATCCGCTTATCCAGACTCCAGAATCCTGCTTGCTTAACATACGATATCGCGCAAAAAAAGACAACCATATACACAAGTTTGCAGATCTAGCATTCGTGACATATAAACGCCTGATAGCTACACATTGGAAGGCCCCTGGCGCTCCTCCCCATTCACTTTAGTTACGTGACCTACATGATTATGCACTGGCGGAATCTCAAACCCTGAAGCAATCACAGTATGGAAGTCAATCAAGAGATGGGATTGAAAATTGGGATCTTTTTGTAGTCAGGATTGAAGCTAGGGATGACAAATATCCACCTTGAGGTACGCCGCTTAATAATTTTTAGATTACCTAAAAACATACACATTAATTGCGGCTGCCAAAAATAGATCCAAACTTTAACATTGCTAGGCCTAGTACATATCACATTTACCCTTTGAATGACCCATGATACAACGACACCTCTACACTAAAGAACACATGCGGAAGCACAACCCTTGAGATAAATATCGCTCTACGCTTCCCTCACCATCATGGACGCCAAAATACATATCTAATAATATCAATCATTATGTCAAATGTTAAATGTTGTGGAATATTTATGGAAAGCCGGGGCATCGTAATAAAGTTATGCTGTGCAATGTAATGTACAATTGCTAGAAGATAGGTGAGTAATCACCAAAGCATATGTAATGTACTGCCATTTCCAAAACCTTGTTCATGTTAAGTTTAATAAACAGATTTAAAAAAAAAAAAAAAGCCAGTCTACACCGGTTCAGGGACCCCTTAGCCCTGCTCTTGCGCGAAACTGGACAAAGGAAAGGGGATTGACCACTCCCCTGACCTGCACCTCCCCTGGGAGGTGCCCAGAGCTCCTCCAGTGTGCTCCAGACCTCTGCCATCTTGGAAACAGAGGTGCTGCTGGCACACTGGACTGCTCTGAGTGGCCAGTGCCACCAGGTGACGTCAGAGACTCCTTCTGATAGGCTCCTTCAGGTGTTGCTAGCCTATCCTCTCTCCTAGGTAGCCAAACCCTCTTTTCTGGCTATTTAGGGTCTCTGTCTCTGGGGAAACTTTAGATAACGAATGCAAGAGCTCATCCGAGTTCCTCTGCATCTCTCTCTTCACCTTCTGCCAAGGAATCGACTGCTGACCGCGCTGGAAGCCTGCAAAACTGCAACATAGTAGCAAAGATGACTACTGCAACTCTGTAACGCTGATCCTGCCGCCTTCTCGACTGTTTTCCTGGTGGTGCATGCTGTGGGGGTAGTCTGCCTCCTCTCTGCACTAGAAGCTCCGAAGAAATCTCCCGTGGGTCGACGGAATCTTCCCCCTGCAACCGCAGGCACCAAAAAGCTGCATTACCGGTCCCTTGGGTCTCCTCTCAGCACGACGAGCGAGGTCCCTCGAATCCAGCAACTCTGTCCAAGTGACTCACACAGTCCAGTGACTCTTCAGTCCAAGTTTGGTGGAGGTAAGTCCTTGCCTCCCCACGCCAGACTGCATTGCTGGGAACCGTGACTTTTGCAGCTACTCCGGCCTCCGTGCACTTCCGGCGGAAATCCTTTGTGCACAGTCCAGCCTGGGTCCACGGCACTCTAACCTGCATTGCACAACCTCCTAAGTTGTTCTCCGGCAACGTGGGACTCCTTTGTGCGACTTCGGGTGAGCACTGTTTCACGCATCCTTGTAGTGCCTGTTTCTGGCACTTCTCCGGGTGCTACCTGCTGCTAAGAGGGCTTCTTGTCTTGCTCGACGTCCCCTCTCTCTCCTGATGCAATTTGCGACATCCTGGTCCCTCCTGGGCCACAGCAGCATCCAAAAACGTTTATCGCACAATTTGCATCTAGCAAGGCTTGTTGGCAGTCTTTCGGCGGGAAAACACTTCTGCACAACTCTACACGGCGTGGGGGATCCGTCCTCCAAAGGGGAAGTCTCTAGCCCTTGTCGTTCCTGCAGAAACCTAAGCTTCTTCTGTCCAGTAGAAGCTTCTTTGCACCCACAGCTGGCATTTCCTGGGCATCTGCCCATCTCCGACTTGCTTGTGACTTTTGGACTTGGTCCCCTTGTTCCACAGGTACCCTCGACTGGAAATCCATCGTGGTTGCATTGCTGGTTTGTGTCTTTCCTGCAGTATTCCCCTATCACGACTTCTTTGTCCTTTGGGGAACTTTAGTGCACTTTGCACTCACTTTTCAGGGTCTTGGGGTGGGCTATTTTTCTAACCCTCACTATTTTCTAATAGTCCCAGCGACCCTCTACAAGGTAACATAGGTTTGGGGTCCATTCGTGGTTCGCATTCCACTTTTGGAGTATATGGTTTGTGTTGCCCCTATCCCTATGTGTCCCCATTGCATCCTATTGTAACTATACATTGTTTGCACAGTTTTCTAAGACTATTACTGCATATTTTGGTATTGTGTATATATATCTTGTGTATATTTCCTATCCTCTCACTGAGGGTACACTCTGAGATACTTTGGCATATTGTCTCATTTCTACTGAAATGAAAAAGCAAAGGAGAGAAGGCCTGAAAACTCAGGATCCCTCTCCATCAACAGGTAAAAAGGGTATCACAGTATCCCCTAACCACCCTACCATTCAGGATACCATTCCTGTGGTGGGAGAAACCTCTCCTGGGGTGGCACCTGTTCCAAGGGAATCATCAGCTGGCAAAGCTGGACTCCCTGAGGTAGAAGTACCTCTCTGTGGGATAACTAACATTGGTGAGAAAAAGAGCACCATTTTAGTTAACATGGAGCATCCCTCCAACCCTCCCAGAGAAACTTTAGTGCAGAAACCCTGCACTGCGTCACAACACTTAGGACAGCATCCCTGCCCTAGTCTGGAGCTCATAGGACAGCATCCCTGCCCTGCTCCAACTCAAGAGAAACAGCATCCCTGTTCTCTCTTCCAGCCATATGGACTACGTTTTTGCCCAGCAATGGCTTTTCTGAGACAGCATCCCTGTCTGGCATTTCCATCACTACAAATAGGTTCAGTGGACAATTCCCACTGCTCTAAACTAAAACTTACTGATAGAAACTCTGAAAATACATCTTCACATTGTTGCTTAGCTAAAAAACTTCAAACAGGGTGGTTTACATCCCCACAGGGAAGTAACCATGTAGTGGATGATAAAGGGAGTAACCAGTCTATTGCAGAGCTACTCTCTACTTATCACCACTTAGACAATAAAGTCTCAACTGGCCAAGGTTAGCCTTATTGTCCTTCGTTTGGGGGGGGGGGTTGTGTGAGAAAGTAGCCTCTTTCTAGCCTTGTTACCCCCACTTTTGGCCTGTTTGTGAGTGTATGTCAGGATGTTTTCACTGTCTCACTGGGATCCTGCTAACCAGGGCCCAGTGCTCATAGTGAAAACCGTATGGTTTCAGTATGTTTGTTATGTGTCACTGGGACCCTGCTAGTCAGGACCCCAGTGCTCATAAGTTTGTGGCCTATATGTATGTGTTCCCTGTGAAGTGCCTAACTGTCTCACTGAGGCTCTGCTAACCAGAACCTCAGTGGTTATGCTCTCTCATTTCTTTCAAATTGTCACTAACAGGCTAGTGACCAATTTTACCAATTTACATTGGCTTACTGGAACACCCTTATAATTCCCTAGTATATGGTACTGAGGTACCCAGGGTATTGGGGTTCCAGGAGATCCCTATGGGCTGCAGCATTTCTTTTGCCACCCATAGGGAGCTCTGACAATTCTTACACAGGCCTGCCACTGCAGCCTGAGTGAAATAACGTCCACGTTATTTCACAGCCATTTTACACTGCACTTAAGTAACTTATAAGTCACCTATATGTCTAACCTTTACCTGGTAAAGGTTAGGTGCAAAGTTACTTAGTGTGAGGGCACCCTGGCACTAGCTAAGGTGCCCCCACATTGTTCAGGGCCAATTCCCCGGACTTTATGAGTGCGGGGACACCATTACACGCGTGCACTACATATAGGTCACTACCTATATGTAGCTTCACAATGGTAACTCCGAATATGGCCATGTAACATGTCTATGATCATGGAATTGCCCTCTCTATGCCATCCTGTCATAGTTGGCACAATCCCATGATCCCAGTGGTCTGTAGTACAGACCCTGGTACTGCCAAACTGCCTATTCAGGGGTTTCACTGCAGCTGCTGCTGCTGCCAACCCCTCAGACAGGTTTCTGCCCTCCTGGGGTCAAGACAGGCTTGTCCCAGGATGGCAGAACAAAGGACTTCCTCTGAGAGAGGGTGTTACACCCTCTCCCTTTGGAAAATGGTGTGAAGGCAGGGGAGGAGTAGCCTCCCCCAGCCTCTGGAAATGCTTTCATGGGCACATTTGGTGCCCATTTCTGCAAAAGCCAGTCTACACCGGTTCAGGGACCCCTTAGCCCTGCTCTTGCGCGAAACTGGACAAAGGAAAGGGGAGTGACCACTCCCCTGACCTGCACCTCCCCTGGGAGGTGTCCAGAGCTCCTCCATTGTGCTCCAGACCTCTGCCATCTTGGAAACAGAGGTGCTGGTGGCACACTGGACTGCTCTGAGTGGCCAGTGCCACCAGGTGACGTCAGAGACTCCTTGTGATAGGCTCCTTCAGGTGTTGCTAGCCTATCCTCTCTCCTAGGTAGCCAAACCCTCTTTTCTGGCTATTTAGGGTCTCTGTCTCTGGGGAAACTTTAGATAACGAATGCAAGAGCTCATCCGAGTTCCTCTGCATCTCTCTCTTCACCTTCTGCCAAGGAATCGACTGCTGACCGCGCTGGAAGCCTGCAAAACTGCAACATAGTAGCAAAAACGACTACTGCAACTCTGTAACGCTGATCCTGCCGCCTTCTTGACTGTTTTCCTGGTGGTGCATGCTGTGGGGGTAGTCTGCCTCCTCTCTGCACTAGAAGCTCCGAAGAAATCTCCCGTGGGTCGACGGAATCTTCCCCCTGCAACCGCAGGCACCTAAAAGCTGCATTACCGGTCCCTTGGGTCTCCTCTCAGCACGACGAGCGAGGTCCCTCGAATCCAGCAACTCTGTCCAAGTGACTCCCATAGTCCAGTGACTCTTCAGTCCAAGTTTGGTGGAGGTAAGTCCTTGCCTCCCCACGCCAGACTGCATTGCTGGGAACCACGACTTTTGCAGCTACTCCGGCCTCCGTGCACTTCCGGCGGAAATCCTTTGTGCACAGTCCAGCCTGGATCCACGGCACTCTAACCTGCATTGCACGACCTCCTAAGTTGTTCTCCGGCGACGTGGGACTCCTTTGTGCGACTTCGGGTGAGCACCATTTCACGCATCCTCGTAGTGCCTGTTTCTGGCACTTCTCCGGGTGCTACCTGCTGCTGAGAGGGCTCCTTGTCTTGCTCGACGTCCCCTCTCTCTCCTGACGAAATTTGCGACATCCTGGTCCCTCCTGGGCCACAGCAGCATCCAAAAACGTTTACTGCATGATTTGCAGCTAGCAAGGCTTGTTGGTGGTCTTTCGTCGGGAAAAGACTTCTGCACGACTTTCCACGGCGTGAGAGATCCGTCCTCCAAAGGGGAAGTCTCTAGCCCTTGTCGTTCCTGCAGAAACCTAAGCTTCTTTTGTCCAGTAGAAGCTTCTTTGCACCCACAGCTGGCATTTCCTGGGCATCTGCCCATCTCCGACTTGCTTGTGACTTTTGGACTTGGTCCCCTTGTTCCACAGGTACCCTCGACTGGAAATCCATCGTGGTTGCATTGCTGGTTTGTGTCTTTCCTGCAGTATTCCCCTATCACGACTTCTTTGTCCTTTGGGGAACTTTAGTGCACTTTGCACTCACTTTTCAGGGTCTTGGGGTGGGCTATTTTTCTAACCCTCACTATTTTCTAATAGTCCCAGCGACCCTCTACAAGGTCACATAGGTTTGGGGTCCATTCGTGGTTCGCATTCCACTTTTGGAGTATATGGTTTGTGTTGCCCCTATCCCTATGTGTCCCCATTGCATCCTATTGTAACTATACATAGTTTGCACTGTTTTCTAAGACTATTACTGCATATTTTGGTATTGTGTATATATATCTTGTGTATATTTCCTATCCTCTCACTGAGGGTACACTCTGAGATACTTTGGCATATTGTCATAAAAATAAAGTACCTTTATTTTTAGTATAACTGTGTATTGTGTTTTCTTATGATATTGTGCATATGACACTAAGTGGTACTGTAGGAGCTTCACTCGTCTCCTAGTTCAGCCTAAGCTGCTCTGCTAAGCTACCATTATCTATCAGCCTATGCTGCTAGACACCCTATACACTAATAAGGGATAACTGGGCCTGGTGCAAGGTGCAAGTACCCCTAGGTACTCACTACAAGCCAGTCCAGCCTCCTACATTGGTTGTGCAGCGGTGGGATAAGTGCTTTGAGACTACTTACCACTCTTGTCATTGTACTTTTCATAAGAGAAAAATATACAAAACAAGTTCAGTGTATATACACATAACCAAAAAGTTTTGCATTTCCTCTTTTCACTCTTTTCTAAGTGCTGAAAAGTACTTCTAACTTTCTAAAAAGTTCTAAAAAGTTTTAAAAGTTTTATTTTTTCTGTCTTTCTAAAAAGTTCTGAAAACTTTTTTCCTTTTTCTATCACTTTAACTCTTTCTAAAAATGTCTGGCACAGGCCAAAATGTTGATCTGTCCAAACTTGCATATGACCACCTTAGCTGGAAAGGAGCAAGGAGTCTCTGTGTAGAAAGAGGTTTGAGTGTAGGGAAGAATCCTTCCTTGGAATTGTTACTTAACATGCTTAGAGAACAAGATAAGGTTAAAAGTGCCCCATCTGTTGAAAACGTAGCTAATGGTTTCCAATCTGATCCAGGGACTCCCCCAGGAAAAGATTCAGGAAAGAAACTTCCAAGCCTGCCCATTACTAGACAGTCTAGCATAGTTGGTACTGATGTTGAGTCACACCATACAGATAGTGTTGTCTCACATCATAGCAAGAGCATTCATTCTCATCACAGTAGAAATTATGTTTCTGTGAGCCAAGCTGTTAGGGTGCCCTCTGTAAGCGACAGGTCTCCTTCTGTCCATTCTCATCATACTTCTGTTTCAAGACATGTCCCTCCCACCCACCCTGATGACAGATTGTTAGAAAGGGAGCTCAATAGATTGAGAGTGGAACAAACCAGACTGAAGCTCAAGAAGCAACAGCTGGATTTGGATAGACAGACTTTAGAAGTAGAGAAGGAGAGACAGAAACTGGGTTTAGAAACCCATGGTGGCAGCAGCAGTATTCCCCATAGTCATCCTGCAAAAGAGCATGATTCCAGGAATCTGCACAAGATAGTTCCCCCTTATAAGGAGGGGGATGACATTAACAAGTGGTTTGCTGCACTTGAGAGGGCCTGTGCTGTACAGGATGTCCCTCAAAGGCAGTGGGCTGCTATCCTATGGCTATCATTTAGTGGAAAAGGTAGGGATAGGCTCCTTACTGTGAAAGAAAATGAAGCTAATGATTACAAAGTTCTTAAGAATGCACTCCTGGATGGTTATGGCTTAACCACTGAACAATACAGGATAAAGTTCAGAGAGACCAAAAAGGAGTCTTCACAAGACTGGGTTGATTTCATTGACCATTCAGTGAAGGCCTTGGAGGGGTGGTTACATGGCAGTAAAGTTACTGATTATGACAGCCTGTATAACTTGATCCTGAGAGAGCATATTCTTAATAATTGTGTGTCTGATTTGTTGCACCAGTGTGAGAAGGTAGCCTCTTTCTAGCCTTGTTACCCCCACTTTTGGCCTGTTTGTGAGTGTATGTCAGGGTGTTTGTCACTGTTTTCACTGTCTCACTGGGATCCTGATAGCCAGGCCTCAGTGCTCATAGTGAAAACACCATGTTTTCAGTATGGTTGTTATGTGTCACTGGGATCCTGCTAGTCAGGACCCCAGTGCTCATAGGTTTGTGGCCTATATGTATGTGTCACTAGGACCCTGTCACACAGGGCCCCAGTGCTCATAGGTGTGCATGTATATGTTCCCTGTGTGGTGCCTAACTGTCTCACTGAGGCTCTGCTAACCAGAACCTCAGTGGTTATGCTCTCTCATTACTTTCAAATTGTCACTAACAGGCTAGTGACCAATTTTACCAATTTACATTGGCTTACTGGAACACCCTTATAATTCCCTAGTATATGGTACTGAGGTACCCAGGGTATTGGGGTTCCAGGAGATCCCTATGGGCTGCAGCATTTCTTTTGCCACCCATAGGGAGCTCTGACAATTCTTACACAGGCCTGCCACTGCAGCCTGAGTGAAATAATGTCCACGTTATTTCAAAGCCATTTTACACTGCACTTAAGTAACTTATAAGTCACCTATATGTCTAACCTTTACCTGGTAAAGGTTAGGTGCAAAGTACTTAGTGTGAGGGCACCCTGGCACTAGCCAAGGTGCCCCCACATTGTTCAGAGCCAATTCACTGAACTTTGTGAGTGCGGGGACACCATTACACGCGTGCACTACATATAGGTCACTACCTATATGTAGCTTCACCATGGTAACTCCGAATATGGCCATGTAACATGTCTATGATCATGGAATTGCCCCCTCTATGCCATCCTGGCATTGTTTGTACAATTCCATGATCCCAGTGGTCTGTAGCACAGACCCTGGTACTGCCAGACTGCCCTTCCTGGGGTTTCACTGCAGCTGCTGCTGCTGCCAACCCCTCAGACAGGCAGCTGCCCTCCTGGGGTCCAGCCAGGCCTGGCCCAGGATGGCAGAACAAAGAACTTCCTCTGAGAGAGGGTGTGACACCCTCTCCCTTTGGAAAATGGTGTGAAGGCAGGGGAGGAGTAGCCTCCCCCAGCCTCTGGAAATGCTTTGTTGGGCACAGATGTGCCCAATTCTGCATAAGCCAGTCTACACCGGTTCAGGGACCCCTTAGCCCCTGCTCTGGCGCGAAACTGGACAAAGGAAAGGGGAGTGACCACTCCCCTGACCTGCACCTCCCCTGGGAGGTGTCCAGAGCTCCTCCAGTGTGCTCCAGACCTCTGCCATCTTGGAAACAGAGGTGCTGCTGGCACACTGGACTGCTCTGAGTGGCCAGTGCCACCAGGTGACGTCAGAGACTCCTGCTGATAGGCTCCTTCAGGTGTTAGTAGCCTTTCCTCTCTCCTAGGTAGCCAAACCCTCTTTTCTGGCTATTTAGGGTCTCTGTCTCTGGGGAAACTTTAGATAACGAATGCATGAGCTCAGCCGAGTTCCTCTGCATCTCCCTCTTCACCTTCTGATAAGGAATCGACCGCTGACCGCGCTGGAAGCCTGCAAACCTGCAACATAGTAGCAAAGACGACTACTGCAACTCTGTAACGCTGATCCTGCCGCCTTCTCGACTGTTTTCCTGCTTGTGCATGCTGTGGGGGTAGTCTGCCTCCTCTCTGCACCAGAAGCTCCGAAGAAATCTCCCGTGGGTCGACGGAATCTTCCCCCTGCAACCGCAGGCACCAAAAATCTGCATTACCGGTCCCTTGGGTCTCCTCTCAGCACGACGAGCGAGGTCCCTCGAATCCAGCGACGCTGTCCAAGTGACCCCCACAGTCCAGTGACTCTTCAGCCCAAGTTTGGTGGAGGTAAGTCCTTGCCTCACCTCGCTGGGCTGCATTGCTGGGAACCGCGACTTTGCAGCTACTCCGGCCCCTGTGCACTTCCGGCGGAAATCCTTTGTGCACAGCCAAGCCTGGGTCCACGGCATTGCACGACTTTCTAAGTTGGTCTCCGGCGACGTGGGACTCCTTTGTGCAACTTCGGCGAGCACCGTTTCACGCATCCTCGTAGTGCCTGTTTCTGGCACTTCTCCGGGTGCTACCTGCTTCAGTGAGGGCTCTTTGTCTTGCTCGACGTCCCCTCTCTCTGCAGGTCCAATTTGCGACCTCCTGGTCCCTCCTGGGCCCCAGGAGCGTCTAAAAACGCCAAACGCACGATTTGCGTGTAGCAAGGCTTGTTGGCGTCCTTCCGGCGCGAAAACACTTTTGCACGACTCTCCAAGGCGAGAGGGATCCGTCCACCAAAGGGGAAGTCTCTAGCCCTTTTCGTTCCTGCAGAAACCTCAGCTTCTTCTGTCCAGTCGAAGCTTCTTTGCACCCGCAGCTGGCATTTCCTGGGCATCTGCCCATCTCCGACTTGCTTGTGACTTTTGGACTTGGTCCCCTTGTTCCACAGGTACCCTAGATTGGAAATCCACAGTTGTTGCATTGCTGGTTTGTGTCTTTCCTGCATTATTCCTCTAACACGACTCTTTTGTCCTTAGGGGAACTTTGGTGCACTTTGCACTCACTTTTCAGGGTCTTGGGGAGGGTTATTTTGCTAACTCTCACTATTGTCTAATAGTCCCAGCGACCCTCTACAAGGTCACATAGGTTTGGGGTCCATTCGTGGTTCGCATTCCACTTTTGGAGTATATGGTTTGTGTTGCCCCTATCCCTATGTTTCCCCATTGCATCCTATTGTAACTTTACATTGTTTGCACTGTTTTCTAAGACTATACTGCATATTTTTGCTATTGTGTATATATATCTTGTGTATATTTCCTATCCTCTCACTGAGGGTACACTCTAAGATACTTTGGCATATTGTCATAAAAATAAAGTACCTTTATTTTTAGTATAACCGTGTATTGTGTTTTCTTATGATATTGTGCATATGACACTAGGTGGTACTGTAGTAGCTTCACACGTCTCCTAGTTCAGCCTAAGCTGCTCTGCTAAGCTACCATTATCTATCAGCCTAAGCTGCTAGACACCCTATACACTAATAAGGGATAACTGGGCCTGGTGCAAGGTGCAAGTACCCCTTGGTACTCACTACAAGCCAGTCCAGCCTCCTACATTGGTTGTGCAGTGGTGGGATAAGTGCTTGAGACTGCATACCACTCTTGTCATTGTACTTTTCATAAGAGAAAAATATACAAAACAAGGTCAGGGTATATACACATAGCCAAAAAGTTTTGCATTTCCTCTTTTCACTCTTTTCTAAGTGCTGAAAAGTACTTCTAAAACTTTCAAAAAGTTCTTAAAAGTTTAAAAAGTTTTTTTCTGTCTTTCAAAAAAGTTCTGAAAACTTTTTTCTCTTTTTCTATCACTTTAACTCTCTCTAAAAAATGTCTGGCACAGGAAAAAATGTTGAACTGTCCAAACTTGCATATGATCACCTTAGCTGGAAAGGAGCAAGGAGTCTCTGCATAGAGAGAGGTTTGAGTGTAGGGAAGAATCCTTCCTTAGAACTGTTAATTAATATGCTTAGAGTACAGGATAAGGCCATAAGTGCCCAATCTGTAGAAATAGTAGCTAATGGTTCTCAATCTGATCCAGGGACTCCCCCAGGAAAAGGTTCAGGAAAGAAACTTCTCAGCCTGCCCATTACTAGACAGTCTAGCATAGTTGGTACAGAGGTTGAATCACACCATACTGATGGTGTGCTCTCACATTATACTGGTAGCCAAGCTGTTAGGGTGCCGTCTGTAAGGGACAGGTCTCCTTCTGTTCATTCCCATCATACCTCTGTATCTAGAAATGTCCCTCCCACCCACCCTGATGACAGATTGTTAGAAAGGGAGCTCAATAGATTGAGAGTGGAACAAACCAGACTGAAGCTCAAGAAGCAACAGCTGGATTTGGATAGACAGTCTTTAGAATTAGAGAGGGAAAGACAGAAGTTGGGTTTAGATACCCATGGTGGCAGCAGCAGTATTCCCCATAGTCATCCTGCAAAAGAGCATGATTCCAGGAATCTGCACAAGATAGTTCCCCCTTATAAGGAGGGGGATGACATTAACAAGTGGTTTGCTGCACTTGAGAGGGCCTGTGCTGTACAGGATGTCCCTCAAAAGCAGTGGGCTGCTATCCTATGGCTATCATTTAGTGGAAAAGGTAGGGATAGGCTCCTTACTGTAAAAGAAAATGATGCTAATAATTTCCAAGTTCTTAAGAATGCACTCCTGGATGGTTATGGCTTAACCACTGAACAGTACAGGATAAAGTTCAGAGAGACCAAAAAGGAGTCTTCACAAGACTGGGTTGATTTCATTGACCAGGCAGTGAAGGCCTTGGAGGGGTGGTTACATGGCAGTAAAGTTACTGATTATGAAAGCCTGTATAACACAATCCTGAGAGAGCATATACTTAATAATTGTGTGTCTGATTTGTTGCACCAGTACCTGGTAGACTCTGATCTGACCTCTCCCCAAGAATTGGGAAAGAAGGCAGACAAATGGGTCAGAACAAGGGTAAACAGAAAAGTTCATACAGGGGGTGACAAAGATGGCAATAAGAAGAAAGATGGTGAAAAATCTCAAGATAAGCATGGGGATAAGGGTAAAACCAAAGATCCCACTTCAAATCTTAAACACTCTTCAGAGGGTGGGGATAAAACAAATTCTTCCTCTTCTTCCCAACCTGCACACATTAAAAAGCCTTGGTGCTTTGTGTGTAAAAACAGAGGCCATAGGCCAGGGGATAAGTCCTGTCCAGGTAAACCCCCTGAGCCTACCACCACTAATACATCAAGCTCTAGTGCCCCTAGCAGTAGTGGTACTAGTGGTGGGACTGCTGGCAACAGTCAAGCAAAGGGTGTAGTTGGGTTCACTTATGGGTCCATAGTGGAAACTGATGTAATCAGTCCCAAGACAGTTTCTGTCACACCTAGTGGCATTGGCCTTGCCACACTGGCTGCTTGTCCCCTTACAATGGATAAGTACAGGCAGACAGTTTCAATAAATGGTGTTGAGGCCTTGGCCTCCAGGGACACAGGTGCCAGTTTCACTTTGGTGACTGAAAACCTAGTGCCTCCTGAACAACACATCATTGGACAACAGTATAAGATTATTGATGTCCATAACTCCACTAAGTTTCTTCCCTTAGCTATAATTCAGTTTAGTTGGGGTGGAGTTACTGGCCCTAAGCAGGTGGTGGTATCACCTAGCTTACCTGTAGACTGTCTCTTAGGTAATGACCTAGAGGCCTCAGGTTGGGCTGATGTAGAGTTTTATGCCCATGCAGCCATGCTGGGCATCCCTGAGGAATTGTTCCCTCTCATTTCAAGTGAAATGAAAAAGCAAAGGAGAGAAGGCCTGAAAACTCAGGATCCCTCTCCATCAACAGGTAAAAAGGGTATCACAGTATCCCCTAACCACCCTACCATTCAGGATACTATTCCTGTGGTGGGAGAAACCTCTCCTGGGGTGGCACCTGTTCCAAGGGAATCATCAGCTGGCAAAGCTGGACTCCCTGAGGTGGAAGTACCTCTCTGTGGGATAACTAACATTGGTGAGAAAAACAGCACCATTTTAGTTAACATGGAGCATCCCTCCAACCCTCCCATAGAAACTTTAGTGCAGAAACCCTGCACTACCTCACAACACTTAGGACCGCATCCCTGCCCTAGTGTGGAGCTCATAGGACAGCATCCCTGCCGTGCTCCAACTCAAGAGAAACAGCATCCCTGTTCTCTCTTCCAGCCAGATGGACAAAGTTTTTGCCCAGCTATGGCTTTTCTGAGACAGCATCCCTGTCTGGCATTTCCATCACTACAAATAGGTTCAGTGGACAATTCCCACTGCTCTAAACTAAAACTTACTGATAGAAACTCTGAAAATACATCTTCACATTGTTGCTTAGCTAAAAAACTTCAAACAGGGTGGTTTACATCCCCACAGGGAAGTAACCATATAGTGGATGATAAAGGGAGTAACCAGTCTATTGCAGAGCTACTCTCTACTTATCACCACTTAGACAATAAAGTCTCAACTGGCCAAGGTTAGCCTTATTGTCCTTCGTTTGGGGGAGGGTTGTGTGAGAAGGTAGCCTCTTTCTAGCCTTGTTACCCCCACTTTTGGCCTGTTTGTGAGTGTATGTCAGGGTGTTTGTCACTGTTTTCACTGTCTCACTGGGATCCTGATAGCCAGGCCTCAGTGCTCATAGTGAAAACCCCATGTTTTCAGTATGGTTGTTATGTGTCACTGGGATCCTGCTAGTCAGGACCCCAGTGCTCATAGGTTTGTGGCCTATATGTATGTGTCACTAGGACCCTGTCACACAGGGCCCCAGTGCTCATAGGTGTGCATGTATATGTTCCCTGTGTGGTGCCTAACTGTCTCACTGAGGCTCTGCTAACCAGAACCTCAGTGGTTATGCTCTCTCATTACTTTCAAATTGTCACTAACAGGCTAGTGACCAATTTTACCAATTTACATTGGCTTACTGGAACACCCTTATAATTCCCTAGTATATGGTACTGAGGTACCCAGGGTATTGGGGTTCCAGGAGATCCCTATGGGCTGCAGCATTTCTTTTGCCACCCATAGGGAGCTCTGACAATTCTTACACAGGCCTGCCACTGCAGCCTGAGTGAAATAACGTCCACGTTATTTCACAGCCATTTTACACTGCACTTAAGTAACTTATAAGTCACCTATATGTCTAACCTTTACCTGGTAAAGGTTAGGTGCAAAGTACTTAGTGTGAGGGCACCCTGGCACTAGCCAAGGTGCCCCCACATTGTTCAGAGCCAATTCACTGAACTTTGTGAGTGCGGGGACACCATTACACGCGTGCACTACATATAGGTCACTACCTATATGTAGCTTCACCATGGTAACTCCGAATATGGCCATGTAACATGTCTATGATCATGGAATTGCCCCCTCTATGCCATCCTGGCATTGTTGGTACAATTCCATGATCCCAGTGGTCTGTAGCACAGACCCTGGTACTGCCAGACTGCCCTTCCTGGGGTTTCACTGCAGCTGCTGCTGCTGCCAACCCCTCAGACAGGCAGCTGCCCTCCTGGGGTCCAGCCAGGCCTGGCCCAGGATGGCAGAACAAAGAACTTCCTCTGAGAGAGGGTGTGACACCCTCTCCCTTTGGAAAATGGTGTGAAGGCAGGGGAGGAGTAGCCTCCCCCAGCCTCTGGAAATGCTTTGTTGGGCACAGATGTGCCCAATTCTGCATAAGCCAGTCTACACCGGTTCAGGGACCCCTTAGCCCCTGCTCTGGCGCGAAACTGGACAAAGGAAAGGGGAGTGACCACTCCCCTGACCTGCACCTCCCCTGGGAGGTGTCCAGAGCTCCTCCAGTGTGCTCCAGACCTCTGCCATCTTGGAAACAGAGGTGCTGCTGGCACACTGGACTGCTCTGAGTGGCCAGTGCCACCAGGTGACGTCAGAGACTCCTGCTGATAGGCTCCTTCAGGTGTTAGTAGCCTTTCCTCTCTCCTAGGTAGCCAAACCCTCTTTTCTGGCTATTTAGGGTCTCTGTCTCTGGGGAAACTTTAGATAACGAATGCATGAGCTCAGCCGAGTTCCTCTGCATCTCCCTCTTCACCTTCTGATAAGGAATCGACCGCTGACCGCGCTGGAAGCCTGCAAACCTGCAACATAGTAGCAAAGACGACTACTGCAACTCTGTAACGCTGATCCTGCCGCCTTCTCGACTGTTTTCCTGCTTGTGCATGCTGTGGGGGTAGTCTGCCTCCTCTCTGCACCAGAAGCTCCGAAGAAATCTCCCGTGGGTCGACGGAATCTTCCCCCTGCAACCGCAGGCACCAAAAAGCTGCATTACCGGTCCCTTGGGTCTCCTCTCAGCACGACGAGCGAGGTCCCTCGAATCCAGCGACACTGTCCAAGTGACCCCCACAGTCCAGTGACTCTTCAGCCCAAGTTTGGTGGAGGTAAGTCCTTGCCTCACCTCGCTGGGCTGCATTGCTGGGAACCGCGACTTTGCAGCTACTCCGGCCCCTGTGCACTTCCGGCGGAAATCCTTTGTGCACAGCCAAGCCTGGGTCCACGGCACTCTAACCTGCATTGCACGACTTTCTAAGTTGGTCTCCGGCGACGTGGGACTCCTTTGTGCAACTTCGGCAAGCACCATTTCACGCATCCTTGTAGTGCCTGTTTCTGGCACTTCTCCGGGTGCTACCTGCTTCAGTGAGGGCTCTTTGTCTTGCTCGACGTCCCCTCTCTCTGCAGGTCCAATTTGCGACCTCCTGGTCCCTCCTGGGCCCCAGCAGCATCTAAAAACGCCAAACGCACGATTTGCGTGTAGCAAGGCTTGTTGGCGTTCTTCCGGCGGGAAATCACTTCTGCACGACTCTCCGAGGCGAGAGGGATCCGTCCACCAAAGGGGAAGTCTCTAGCCCTTTTCGTTCCTGCAGAAACCTCAGCTTCTTCTGTCCAGTCGAAGCTTCTTTGCACCCGCAGCTGGCATTTCCTGGGCATCTGCCCATCTCCGACTTGCTTGTGACTTTTGGACTTGGTCCCCTTGTTCCACAGGTACCCTAGATTGGAAATCCACAGTTGTTGCATTGCTGGTTTGTGTCTTTCCTGCATTATTCCTCTAACACGACTCTTTTGTCCTTAGGGGAACTTTGGTGCACTTTGCACTCACTTTTCAGGGTCTTGGGGAGGGTTATTTTGCTAACTCTCACTATTGTCTAATAGTCCCAGCGACCCTCTACAAGGTCACATAGGTTTGGGGTCCATTCGTGGTTCGCATTCCACTTTTGGAGTATATGGTTTGTGTTGCCCCTATCCCTATGTTTCCCCATTGCATCCTATTGTAACTTTACATTGTTTGCACTGTTTTCTAAGACTATACTGCATATTTTTGCTATTGTGTATATATATCTTGTGTATATTTCCTATCCTCTCACTGAGGGTACACTCTAAGATACTTTGGCATATTGTCATAAAAATAAAGTACCTTTATTTTTAGTATAACCGTGTATTGTGTTTTCTTATGATATTGTGCATATGACACTAGGTGGTACTGTAGTAGCTTCACACGTCTCCTAGTTCGGCCTAAGCTGCTCTGCTAAGCTACCATTATCTATCAGCCTAAGCTGCTAGAAACCCTATACACTAATAAGGGATAACTGGGCCTGGTGCAAGGTGCAAGTACCCCTTGGTACTCACTACAAGCCAGTCCAGCCTCCTACAACCAGTACTTGGTGGACTCTGATCTGACCTCTCCCCAAGAATTGGGAAAGAAGGCAGACAAATGCGTCAGAACAAGGGTGAACAGAAAAGTTCATACAGGGGGTGACAAAGAGAACAATAAGAAGAAAGATGGTGAAAAATCTCAAGATAAGCATGGGGATAAGGGTAAAACCAAAGATCCCACTTTAAATCTTAAACACTCTTCAGGGGGTGGGGATAAAACAAATTCTTCCTCTTCTTCTCAACCTACACAATTTAAAAAGCCTTGGTGCTTTGTGTGTAAAAATAGAGGCCATAGGCCAGGGGATAAGTCCTGTCCAGGTAAACCCCCTGAGCCTACCACCACTAATACATCAAGCTCTCGTGTCCCTAGCAGTAGTGGTACTAGGGGTGGGACTGCTGGCAACAGTCAAGTTAAGGGTGTAGTTGGGTTCACTTATGGGTCCATAGTAGAAACTGGGGTAGTCAGTCCCAAGACAGTTTCTGTCACACCTAGTGGCATTGGCCTTGCCACACTGGCTGCTTGTCCCCTTACAATGGATATGTACAGGCAGACAGTTTCAATAAATGGTGTTGAGGCCTTGGCCTACAGGGACACAGGTGCCAGTATCACTTTGGTGACTGAAAACCTAGTGCACCCTGATCAACACATCATTGGACAACAGTATAAGATTATTGATGTCCATAACTCCACTATGTTTCTTCCCTTAGCTATAATTCAGTTTAGTTGGGGTGGAGTTACTGGCCCTAAGCAGGTGATGCTATCACCTAGCTTACCTGTAGACTGTCTCTTAGGTAATGACCTAGAGGCCTCAGGTTGGGCTCATGTAAAGTTTTATGCCCATGCAGCCATGCTGGGCATCCCTGAGGAATTGTTCCCTCTCATTTCTACTGAAATGAAAAAGCAAAGGAGAGAAGGCCTGAAAACTCAGGATCCCTCTCCATCAACAGGTAAAAAAGGTATCACAGTATCCCCTAACCACCCTACCATTCAGGATACCATTCCTGTGGTGGGAGAAACCTCTCCTGGGGTGGCACCTGTTCCAAGGGAATCATCAGCTGGCAAAGCTGGACTCCCTGAGGTAGAAGTACCTCTTTGTGGGATAACTAACATTGGTGAGAAAAAGAGCACCATTTTAGTTAACATGGAGCATCCCTCCAACCCTCCCAGAGAAACTTTAGTGCAGAAACCCTGCACTGCCTCACAACACTTAGGACAGCATCCCTGCCCTAGTGTGGAGCTCATAGGACAGCATCCCTGCCCTGCTCCAACTCAAGAGAAACAGCATCCCTGTTCTCTCTTCCAGCCATATGGACTACGTTTTTGCCCAGCAATGGCTTTTCTGAGACAGCATCCCTGTCTGGCATTTCCATCACTACAAATAGGTTCAGTGGACAATTCCCACTGCTCTAAACTAAAACTTACTGATAGAAACTCTGAAAATACATCTTCACATTGTTGCTTAGCTAAAAAACTTCAAACAGGGTGGTTTACATCCCCACAGGGAAGTTACCATGTAGTGGATGATAAAGGGAGTAACCAGTCTATTGCAGAGCTACTCTCTACTTATCACCACTTAGACAATAAAGTCTCAACTGGCCAAGGTTAGCCTTATTGTCCTTCGTTTGGGGGGGGGTTGTGTGAGAAAGTAGCCTCTTTCTAGCCTTGTTACCCCCACTTTTGGCCTGTTTGTGAGTGTATGTCAGGATGTTTTCACTGTCTCACTGGGATCCTGCTAGCCAGGGCCCAGTGCTCATAGTGAAAACCGTATGGTTTCAGTATGTTTGTTATGTGTCACTGGGACCCTGCTAGTCAGGACCCCAGTGCTCATAAGTTTGTGGCCTATATGTATGTGTTCCCTGTGTAGTGCCTAACTGTCTCACTGAGGCTCTGCTAACCAGAACCTCAGTGGTTATGCTCTCTCATTTCTTTCAAATTGTCACTAACAGGCTAGTGACCAATTTTACCAATTTACATTGGCTTACTGGAACACCCTTATAATTCCCTAGTATATGGTACTGAGGTACCCAGGGTATTGGGGTTCCAGGAGATCCCTATGGGCTGCAGCATTTCTTTTGCCACCCATAGGGAGCTCTGACAATTCTTACACAGGCCTGCCACTGCAGCCTGAGTGAAATAACGTCCACGTTATTTCACAGCCATTTTACACTGCACTTAAGTAACTTATAAGTCACCTATATGTCTAACCTTTACCTGGTAAAGGTTAGGTGCAAAGTTACTTAGTGTGAGGGCACCCTGGCACTAGCCAAGGTGCCCCCACATTGTTCAGGGCCAATTCCCCGGACTTTGTGAGTGCGGGGACACCATTACACGCGTGCACTACATATAGGTCACTACCTATATGTAGCTTCACAATGGTAACTCCGAATATGGCCATGTAACATGTCTATGATCATGTAATTGCCCCCTCTATGCCATCCTGGCATAGTTGGCACAATCCCATGATCCCAGTGGTCTGTAGTACAGACCCTGGTACTGCCAAACTGCCTATTCAGGGGTTTCACTGCAGCTGCTGCTGCTGCCAACCCCTCAGACAGGTTTCTGCCCTCCTGGGGTCAAGACAGGCTTGTCCCAGGATGGCAGAACAAAGGACTTCCTCTGATAGAGGGTGTTACACCCTCTCCCTTTGGAAAATGGTGTGAAGGTAGGGGAGGAGTAGCCTCCCCCAGCCTCTGGAAATGCTTTCATGGGCACATTTGGTGCCCATTTCTGCAAAAGCCAGTCTACACCGGTTCAGGGACCCCTTAGCCCTGCTCTTGCGCGAAACTGGACAAAGGAAAGGGGAGTGACCACTCCCCTGGCCTGCACCTCCCCTGGGAGGTGTCCAGAGCTCCTCCAGTGTGCTCCAGACCTCTGCCATCTTGGAAACAGAGGTGCTGCTGGCACACTGGACTGCTCTGAGTGGCCAGTGCCACCAGGTGACGTCAGAGACTCCTTGTGATAGGCTCCTTCAGGTGTTGCTAGCCTATCCTCTCTCCTAGGTAGCCAAACCCTCTTTTCTGGCTATTTAGGGTCTCTGTCTCTGGGGAAACTTTAGATACCGAATGCAAGAGCTCATCCGAGTTCCTCTGCATCTCTCTCTTCACCTTCTGCCAAGGAATCGACTGCTGACCGCGCTGGAAGCCTGCAAAACTGCAACATAGTAGCAAAAACGACTACTGCAACTCTATAACGCTGATCCTGCCGCCTTCTTGACTGTTTTCCTGGTGGTGCATGCTGTGGGGGTAGTCTGCCTCCTCTCTGCACTAGAAGCTCCGAAGAAATCTCCCGTGGGTCGACGGAATCTTCCCCCTGCAACCGCAGGCACCTAAAAGCTGCATTACCGGTCCCTTGGGTCTCCTCTCAGCACGACGAGCGAGGTCCCTCGAATCCAGCAACTCTGTCCAAGTGACTCCCATAGTCCAGTGACTCTTCAGTCCAAGTTTGGTGGAGGTAAGTCCTTGCCTCCCCACGCCAGACTGCATTGCTGGGAACCATGACTTTTGCAGCTACTCCGGCCTCCGTGCACTTCTGGCGGAAATCCTTTGTGCACAGTCCAGCCTGGATCCACGGCACTCTAACCTGCATTGCACGACCTCCTAAGTTGTTCTCCGGCGACGTGGGACTCCTTTGTGCGACTTCGGGTGAGCACCATTTCACGCATCCTTGTAGTGCCTGTTTCTGGCACTTTTCCGGGTGCTACCTGCTGCTGAGAGGGCTCCTTGTCTTGCTCGACGTCCCCTCTCTCTCCTGACGCAATTTGCGACATCCTGGTCCCTCCTGGGCCACAGCAGCATCCAAAAACGCTTACTGCATTATTTGCAGCTAGCAAGGCTTTTTGGCGGTCTTTCGTCGGGAAAAGACATCTGCACGACTTTCCACGGCGTGAGAGATCCGTCCTCCAAAGGGGAAGTCTCTAGCCCTTGTCGTTCCTGCAGAAACCTCAGCTTCTTCTGTCCAGTCGAAGCTTCTTTGCACCCGCAGCTGGCATTTCCTGGGCATCTGCCCATCTCCGACTTGCTTGTGACTTTTGGACTTGGTCCCCTTGTTCCACAGGTACCCTAGATTGGAAATCCACAGTTGTTGCATTGCTGGTTTGTGTCTTTCCTGCATTATTCCTCTAACACGACTCTTTTGTCCTTAGGGGAACTTTGGTGCACTTTGCACTCACTTTTCAGGGTCTTGGGGAGGGTTATTTTGCTAACTCTCACTATTGTCTAATAGTCCCAGCGACCCTCTACAAGGTCACATAGGTTTGGGGTCCATTCGTGGTTCGCATTCCACTTTTGGAGTATATGGTTTGTGTTGCCCCTATCCCTATGTTTCCCCATTGCATCCTATTGTAACTTTACATTGTTTGCACTGTTTTCTAAGACTATACTGCATATTTTTGCTATTGTGTATATATATCTTGTGTATATTTCCTATCCTCTCACTGAGGGTACACTCTAAGATACTTTGGCATATTGTCATAAAAATAAAGTACCTTTATTTTTAGTATAACCGTGTATTGTGTTTTCTTATGATATTGTGCATATGACACTAGGTGGTACTGTAGTAGCTTCACACGTCTCCTAGTTCGGCCTAAGCTGCTCTGCTAAGCTACCATTATCTATCAGCCTAAGCTGCTAGAAACCCTATACACTAATAAGGGATAACTGGGCCTGGTGCAAGGTGCAAGTACCCCTTGGTACTCACTACAAGCCAGTCCAGCCTCCTACAACCAGTACTTGGTGGACTCTGATCTGACCTCTCCCCAAGAATTGGGAAAGAAGGCAGACAAATGGGTCAGAACAAGGGTGAACAGAAAAGTTCATACAGGGGGTGACAAAGAGAACAATAAGAAGAAAGATGGTGAAAAATCTCAAGATAAGCATGGGGATAAGGGTAAAACCAAAGATCCCACTTTAAATCTTAAACACTCTTCAGGGGGTGGGGATAAAACAAATTCTTCCTCTTCTTCTCAACCTACACAATTTAAAAAGCCTTGGTGCTTTGTGTGTAAAAATAGAGGCCATAGGCCAGGGGATAAGTCCTGTCCAGGTAAACCCCCTGAGCCTACCACCACTAATACATCAAGCTCTCGTGTCCCTAGCAGTAGTGGTACTAGGGGTGGGACTGCTGGCAACAGTCAAGTTAAGGGTGTAGTTGGGTTCACTTATGGGTCCATAGTAGAAACTGGGGTAGTCAGTCCCAAGACAGTTTCTGTCACACCTAGTGGCATTGGCCTTGCCACACTGGCTGCTTGTCCCCTTACAATGGATATGTACAGGCAGACAGTTTCAATAAATGGTGTTGAGGCCTTGGCCTACAGGGACACAGGTGCCAGTATCACTTTGGTGACTGAAAACCTAGTGCACCCTGATCAACACATCATTGGACAACAGTATAAGATTATTGATGTCCATAACTCCACTATGTTTCTTCCCTTAGCTATAATTCAGTTTAGTTGGGGTGGAGTTACTGGCCCTAAGCAGGTGATGCTATCACCTAGCTTACCTGTAGACTGTCTCTTAGGTAATGACCTAGAGGCCTCAGGTTGGGCTCATGTAAAGTTTTATGCCCATGCAGCCATGCTGGGCATCCCTGAGGAATTGTTCCCTCTCATTTCTACTGAAATGAAAAAGCAAAGGAGAGAAGGCCTGAAAACTCAGGATCCCTCTCCATCAACAGGTAAAAAAGGTATCACAGTATCCCCTAACCACCCTACCATTCAGGATACCATTCCTGTGGTGGGAGAAACCTCTCCTGGGGTGGCACCTGTTCCAAGGGAATCATCAGCTGGCAAAGCTGGACTCCCTGAGGTAGAAGTACCTCTTTGTGGGATAACTAACATTGGTGAGAAAAAGAGCACCATTTTAGTTAACATGGAGCATCCCTCCAACCCTCCCAGAGAAACTTTAGTGCAGAAACCCTGCACTGCCTCACAACACTTAGGACAGCATCCCTGCCCTAGTGTGGAGCTCATAGGACAGCATCCCTGCCCTGCTCCAACTCAAGAGAAACAGCATCCCTGTTCTCTCTTCCAGCCATATGGACTACGTTTTTGCCCAGCAATGGCTTTTCTGAGACAGCATCCCTGTCTGGCATTTCCATCACTACAAATAGGTTCAGTGGACAATTCCCACTGCTCTAAACTAAAACTTACTGATAGAAACTCTGAAAATACATCTTCACATTGTTGCTTAGCTAAAAAACTTCAAACAGGGTGGTTTACATCCCCACAGGGAAGTTACCATGTAGTGGATGATAAAGGGAGTAACCAGTCTATTGCAGAGCTACTCTCTACTTATCACCACTTAGACAATAAAGTCTCAACTGGCCAAGGTTAGCCTTATTGTCCTTCGTTTGGGGGGGGGTTGTGTGAGAAAGTAGCCTCTTTCTAGCCTTGTTACCCCCACTTTTGGCCTGTTTGTGAGTGTATGTCAGGATGTTTTCACTGTCTCACTGGGATCCTGCTAGCCAGGGCCCAGTGCTCATAGTGAAAACCGTATGGTTTCAGTATGTTTGTTATGTGTCACTGGGACCCTGCTAGTCAGGACCCCAGTGCTCATAAGTTTGTGGCCTATATGTATGTGTTCCCTGTGTAGTGCCTAACTGTCTCACTGAGGCTCTGCTAACCAGAACCTCAGTGGTTATGCTCTCTCATTTCTTTCAAATTGTCACTAACAGGCTAGTGACCAATTTTACCAATTTACATTGGCTTACTGGAACACCCTTATAATTCCCTAGTATATGGTACTGAGGTACCCAGGGTATTGGGGTTCCAGGAGATCCCTATGGGCTGCAGCATTTCTTTTGCCACCCATAGGGAGCTCTGACAATTCTTACACAGGCCTGCCACTGCAGCCTGAGTGAAATAACGTCCACGTTATTTCACAGCCATTTTACACTGCACTTAAGTAACTTATAAGTCACCTATATGTCTAACCTTTACCTGGTAAAGGTTAGGTGCAAAGTTACTTAGTGTGAGGGCACCCTGGCACTAGCCAAGGTGCCCCCACATTGTTCAGGGCCAATTCCCCGGACTTTGTGAGTGCGGGGACACCATTACACGCGTGCACTACATATAGGTCACTACCTATATGTAGCTTCACAATGGTAACTCCGAATATGGCCATGTAACATGTCTATGATCATGTAATTGCCCCCTCTATGCCATCCTGGCATAGTTGGCACAATCCCATGATCCCAGTGGTCTGTAGTACAGACCCTGGTACTGCCAAACTGCCTATTCAGGGGTTTCACTGCAGCTGCTGCTGCTGCCAACCCCTCAGACAGGTTTCTGCCCTCCTGGGGTCAAGACAGGCTTGTCCCAGGATGGCAGAACAAAGGACTTCCTCTGATAGAGGGTGTTACACCCTCTCCCTTTGGAAAATGGTGTGAAGGTAGGGGAGGAGTAGCCTCCCCCAGCCTCTGGAAATGCTTTCATGGGCACATTTGGTGCCCATTTCTGCAAAAGCCAGTCTACACCGGTTCAGGGACCCCTTAGCCCTGCTCTTGCGCGAAACTGGACAAAGGAAAGGGGAGTGACCACTCCCCTGGCCTGCACCTCCCCTGGGAGGTGTCCAGAGCTCCTCCAGTGTGCTCCAGACCTCTGCCATCTTGGAAACAGAGGTGCTGCTGGCACACTGGACTGCTCTGAGTGGCCAGTGCCACCAGGTGACGTCAGAGACTCCTTGTGATAGGCTCCTTCAGGTGTTGCTAGCCTATCCTCTCTCCTAGGTAGCCAAACCCTCTTTTCTGGCTATTTAGGGTCTCTGTCTCTGGGGAAACTTTAGATACCGAATGCAAGAGCTCATCCGAGTTCCTCTGCATCTCTCTCTTCACCTTCTGCCAAGGAATCGACTGCTGACCGCGCTGGAAGCCTGCAAAACTGCAACATAGTAGCAAAAACGACTACTGCAACTCTATAACGCTGATCCTGCCGCCTTCTTGACTGTTTTCCTGGTGGTGCATGCTGTGGGGGTAGTCTGCCTCCTCTCTGCACTAGAAGCTCCGAAGAAATCTCCCGTGGGTCGACGGAATCTTCCCCCTGCAACCGCAGGCACCTAAAAGCTGCATTACCGGTCCCTTGGGTCTCCTCTCAGCACGACGAGCGAGGTCCCTCGAATCCAGCAACTCTGTCCAAGTGACTCCCATAGTCCAGTGACTCTTCAGTCCAAGTTTGGTGGAGGTAAGTCCTTGCCTCCCCACGCCAGACTGCATTGCTGGGAACCATGACTTTTGCAGCTACTCCGGCCTCCGTGCACTTCTGGCGGAAATCCTTTGTGCACAGTCCAGCCTGGATCCACGGCACTCTAACCTGCATTGCACGACCTCCTAAGTTGTTCTCCGGCGACGTGGGACTCCTTTGTGCGACTTCGGGTGAGCACCATTTCACGCATCCTTGTAGTGCCTGTTTCTGGCACTTTTCCGGGTGCTACCTGCTGCTGAGAGGGCTCCTTGTCTTGCTCGACGTCCCCTCTCTCTCCTGACGCAATTTGCGACATCCTGGTCCCTCCTGGGCCACAGCAGCATCCAAAAACGCTTACTGCATTATTTGCAGCTAGCAAGGCTTGTTGGCGGTCTTTCGTCGGGAAAAGACATCTGCACGACTTTCCACGGCGTGAGAGATCCGTCCTCCAAAGGGGAAGTCTCTAGCCCTTGTCGTTCCTGCAGAAACCTAAGCTTCTTCTGTCCAGTAGAAGCTTCTTTGCACCCACAGCTGGCATTTCCTGGGCATCTGCCCATCTCCGACTTGCTTGTGACTTTTGGACTTGGTCCCCTTGTTCCACAGGTACCCTCGACTGGAAATCCATCATTGTTGCATTGCTGGTTTGTGTCTTTCCTGCAGTATTCCCCTATCACGACTTCTTTGTCCTTTGGGGAACTTTAGTGCACTTTGCACTCACTTTTCAGGGTCTTCGGGTGGGCTATTTTTCTAACCCTCACTATTTTCTAATAGTCCCAGCGACCCTCTACAAGGTCACATAGGTTTGGGGTCCATTCGTGGTTCGCATTCCACTTTTGGAGTATATGGTTTGTGTTGCCCCTATCCCTATGTGTCCCCATTGCATCCTATTGTAACTATACATTGTTTGCACTGTTTTCTAAGACTATTACTGCATATTTTGGTATTGTGTATATATATCTTGTGTATATTTCCTATCCTCTCACTGAGGGTACACTCTGAGATAATTTGGCATATTGTCATAAAAATAAAGTACCTTTATTTTTAGTATAACTGTGTATTGTGTTTTCTTATGATATTGTGCATATGACACTAAGTGGTACTGTAGGAGCTTCACTCGTCTCCTAGTTCAGCCTAAGCTGCTCTGCTAAGCTACCATTATCTATCAGCCTATGCTGCTAGACACCCTATACACTAATAAGGGATAACTGGGCCTGGTGCAAGGTGCAAGTACCCCTAGGTACTCACTACAAGCCAGTCCAGCCTCCTACATAGCCATAAACAGGTAAGTACACAGTGGGAAAACAGTGCAAATAGTTAAAATCACAATAGGTTGCAATGGGACTAGGTGGAACACAAACCATATACTAAAATAGTGGAATGCAAAAGTCTGTTTCCCAGCTAGGCAAGTGTAGTGTGTAGAGGGGTGCTGGGAGTGTAAGAAAACACCAAAGGTAAGTAATGTACCCCACCCCAGAGCCCAGGAAAGCAGGAGTAAAACACAGCGTTTCCTAAAACACACTAGAAGCTGTGATGGAAGATAATGCAAGAACCAAAAGAGACTGCAAGACACTAAGGATGGATTCCTGGACCTGAAGACCTGTGGAAGAAGGGGACCAAGTCCAAAAAGCACTGAAGAGTCCAGGAAAAACAAGAGACCCTGCTAAACCAAATGAAGGTGCAAAAGTGGAACCACTAGTGAGAAGACAAAGTCAGTATGGCACCAAAGAAGACAGATACAGGTTCCTGGTTGGTGCAGAAGATGTCCCATGCCGGATGGATGCATGCAGTCTGGTTTGCGTTGCTGGATTCCACCAACAACGGAAAATGGTGCTGCCCGGAACGAGGAAGGAACTGGTAGCCTCTACCCAGGAGGTGGCTCTCAGCAACCCAGAGAGCCCTCTGAAGACCAGGCAGCACTCACAGGAGTCCCACAACATGGGGACAAAGGAGGTGCAAATGGAGGCCCATGCAGCATGACACAAAGGATTCCCACGCCGCCGGAGGACCGCTCAGGAAGCTGTGCGCCGCAGGATGGAGTGCTGGGGGCCTAAGCTGTGCTGTGGATGAAGAATTTCTTGGAAGGTTGCACACAAGCCTTAGCAACTGCAAGTCACGCGGTGCACGGGGTACTATCTTGTGTGGTGAGGCAGGCACTTACCTCCACCAAAGTTGGACAGCTTCATAGTAGAACTGCTGGAGTTGCTTTAGTCCACCACCCGTGTTGCTGGATCCACGCCTGTCGTCTGGAGAGGGGGTCCAAGCCACTGGTCATCGCTGCAGAGAGGTGCCTGCTGAAGCAGGGAAGTGACTGTGTCACTCCAATGGAGATTCCTTCAGTTCTTCTGGTGCAGGCTGAAGACAGGCAGTCCTCGGAGGATGCACAACCTGGAAACTATTGCAGTTGCTGGCAAGAGCTGAAGTTACAATGTAGCAGAAGTTGTCTTAGCTTCTTTTTTGCAGTTTTGTAGAGTTCGTGGAGCAGTCAGCGGATGAGCCATCGGTAGAAGATAAAGTAAAGGATGCAGAGGGTTCCTGCTGGAGTCTTGCAATCCGAATCTGAAGAAACACCCCGAGGAGAGACTCTAAATGGCCCTGAGAGGGGCATTGGTAATCTAACCAGGTAAGCACCTATCAGGAGGGGTGTCTGACGTCAGATAAAATGAGGTTGAGAACCCACTTTTTTGTAAAGTATCAAATTTGCTGTTGTGTTAGGATTTATAGTCAAAGATTAATACATCGAGTTAGAGTGTTAAGTCCAAGTGCGTTTATTAGTGCTCTTGTGACCTGGGGATCAAGGATACTTGTTGATGTATTTTTTGATAAAAAAAATGTTGATTTGTAGAGGGACAGCCAGACCAAATTTACAGATGGAGCAGTTTGTTCACGTGTAGAAACCTGAGGTAGGTCTCATGTGGTGTTGGATAGTTTTCTTTTCTTGATAAAAGGAAGAGCATATTTTGTCTCTAAGATTTGGAGCTCTTTTGAAGCCACTCTGTGGAACTGGAGAGATATACTGTACAATGGAAGGGTTTTTGTTGAGTAGGTACCAGTGTTTATGGAGTAATTTTCGAACAAGTTGTTGACCATTATGGAAGCAAGTGATGAAGCGGATGGGTGTGGTCTAAGTAATTGTTTTGTTCTTATTCAGGATTGCAGTGTGATATATTTTGGCAAAGTGTTCTTTGGTGTGCTTCAAGCTAGAGGGGTTATATCCTCTTCTGGAAAGATGCTCCGAGATTTCAGAGGATACTGTCTGATAGTCATCCCAATTACTACAATTGAGTCTGGCCCGTCTATTTTCTCCTGCTGGTATGTTGCATATTGTACTTTGTGAATGACAACTTGTTACATAGAATAGGCCGCTATGGTCTTTCTGTGAAAGTGGGTATGTAGTCTATTGTTGTCAATATAAAGTGTAAGGTCCAGATATTCAAGTGTTGTTCTTGAGATTAGATAGGCCACTTCAATATTCCATTTGTTGGGTGTGAGAAAGTGCAAGAATGGCTGGAGGAGGGACTCATGGCCCTGCCAAATGAGAAGGATGTCATCAATGTAGCGACCCCAGAAAATTATATGTTGTGAGAGATGTTCCAGTTCTTCATTCCAGAGCCAATGTTGTTAGACTACACCCATCAGGATGCAGGCGTACGGTGGAGCAAAGCGAGCTCCCATCGCGGTACCTTGTTGTTGGAGAAAATATTCTCCTTTGAACAGGAATAAATTGTTTGTGAGGAAGAAAGACAACATATCTATGATCATTTCATTTCTTTCAAGCAAGTGTACTGAACTTGAGGACAGGCATCTTCGAACTGCCTCGATCCCATCTTGATGTTTAATAGAAGTGTAGAGGCTGACCACATCCACGGTTGCAAGTCAATATTTTGGAGTTTCTGACGTATGTTCTTTGTGTCCTTAATGAAGGAGGGTAAATTCTTCATGAAGGGTTGTAATTCAGAATCAGTAAGAAAATACCCAGGTTATAACAGATAGATTTGATGCCCAAAATAATGAGTCTCCCCTTGGGTGGGAGATGTAAGGTAAGGGGTAGTTGGATGTTCAATCAATAAGAAGTTTCTCTCTTCTGGGGTGAGAATTTCTCTCGAGCACCAATAATCCAGTAATTCCCTAAATTTAGTTTGGACCTCCTGTGTTGGATTCCGTAAATGTTTTTTATAGCATGTGGTGTCATTGATTTGTCGATAAGCTTCCTTAAGATAGTCGCTTCTGTTAAGGATGACAATATTACCCCCTTTATCGGCTTCTTTTATCAGGATAGTATTAACTTCTTGAAGGTCTCGAATTTCCTTTCTTTGTTTGAAATTAGTATTGAAAGGAAGATAGGGCCAGATGTAGGTAGCAAAAAATTTGCGAGTTGGAAATTGCGAGTCGTTGCGACTCGCAATTTCTGACTCGCAAAATGGTATCCAAGAAGAAAAAAGCGACTTGCAAATGAAGTCTCACCGCAGATTGCGAGTCTGCTGTTAGCGAGGTCGCTTTTTGCGACCGTGCTAAAAACGAACACGCAAATTGCGAGTGGGTGCCGCAAATTGCGACTGTGCCGCAAATTGCATGCAGGTGCAGCAGAACACTCTGGAAAACACTTCCTAGCTCTTGATGATGATATCACAGCCAGGAAGTTTACAAATACACCTGGGAGGAGGGAGGACCACACCCATTTTAAACTGCTGAACAGCCAACAGGAAGAACAGCAGCTACAATGACAGAAACACCTAGGAAGAGAAAACTGAAATTTGCAGAAAAAGAACTGGAGGTGCTGACGGAGGAATGCTGTCAGCACCACGAACAACTATTTGGGAGAGCAGCCCTCAGTGTGCCAGAGCAGGAAAAAAGGCGGATTTGGAGTGAAATCCAGGACAAAGTCAACTCAATGGGTGTGAGCCACAGAAGTATCGAGGAACTAAAGAAAAGGTGGTATGACCTGCGCTCCCGGACCAAGGAGAGGGTGGCAGAGCGGCTCCGGGAGATGAAGGGCACTGGAGGGGGACCATAAACCATACCACCACCCACACCCTTGGAGGAAAGAGTGGAGGAGACTCTGGAGCCAGAGGCAGTGTCCGGGATAGGAGAGCTGGACACATCAGCGCCAGGACCATCAACCAGTGAGTACCATGAGACATGCATGTACACCCATATCTGCCATACCCCCACCCACCTAGTACACAGCAGCATGCACAACCAAAATAGCTCCATTTCAGAGTAGCAACCACCTGCATGGTGCATTATGGGCAATGTAGTCAAGTAGGCAGTTGATATGCAACAGTTTATTAGGAAGCAGATAACAGATGGTAGGTACTGACAGTGTGTTCCCTATGTCCCACAGGTCTCCCACACGACACCACCTCCAGCCACAGCGTCCAGGGGCCACAGGTCAGCCTCCACCGCGTCGCAGACGACGTCTCAATGTCCCTCCAGTGCCACAGGGTGAAGTAGGGGACGCCTCCATGTCCGCCGCCGAGGCTGCACTCCTACATGGTCAGCGCCTGCAGACAAGGGAGATAAGAATTATTTCAGGGGCCATGCGGCGCATGGAACGCAACCAGACCGCAGGGCTGCAACATGTCCACACTGAGCTGCAACATCTCAACAGCACTGTTGGTGACCTTGCGCTCTCAATTAGACAACTGGTGTCAGAACTTGTCACCGAAAGAGAGGGTGCAAGGTGCCGTGACTGGCAGCTCATCCACCGCCTGGACCGTATGTCTGCCTCCATTGTCCGGCTGGCTGTTAACACCACTGGGCTGTCACGGCGCACGGTCAGCCTCCAGGTGGACATGGGCCACTTTGCCAGTGATGTGGAACGTGGGCTGGGACGTATTAGCCACGCAGTCGATCTTATGGAGGCACGACAGGTTGCTAGGGGCGCAGCAGACACGCCGCAGGACAGTGAGGAGGGATCAACCATTAGCAGTGTCTCAGCCACAGACACCAGGGTGTTGCGCAGTGGTAGCGCTCGGCAGGGCACTGCAGACGCACCAGGAACCAGCCATGCTGGGCGAGCACGGCGTAGGGTGTGAGCTACGCACTGTCATAGACTGGAGGCACATGAGGTCAATGTGTCCTCATAGCAGGTGGACTTTTACAGCCCCTGATCTGTAGTTTGTGTAAATAGTTTATTGGTGCACATCATTAAAGTTCTTGTTTGTTCCACTTCACAACTGGACTCTTTGTGTGTGACATTTGTGTGAGTGGTGACAGTTAGCATGTACCTTCCAAAGTATTGGTTTGCAATGTGGTCCCGTCTCTGTCTACCTTGATTTGCACTGCTTCTATCCCCATGATGGCGATGTGGTAGCTCTTGCTCGTCATCCTCCGAATCTGGGTCTTCTGGGGTGAGAGGTTGCCCACGTCTGGTGGCAATGTTGTGTAGTATAGCGCATGCGGCAACGATCTTGAATGCTGTTATTGGGGCATACTGGAGGGCACCTCCACTTCTGTGGAGGCATCTGAATCTTGCCTTCAAAGGTCCTCTCTATCATATTTCGGGTCCTCCTATGTGCACTGTTGTATCGCCTCTCTGTCTCATTGCTGGATGTTAAGTACGGGGTAAGTATCCATGGTCGTAGTGCATATGCACTGTCACCTGCTTGGCACAAAATGTACAATGTTAGCTGGGCATAGATGGGTTCTTCATTGACCTGTGTGTATGTCTGCAAGGTGTATTCAGCTATACCTAGGAGGTATCCGTCTCCAAACTCCCCACGTTCTAGGCTTTGGTGTATCCCACTGTGCCTGAAAATGTAGGCGTCATGTGTACTCCCTGGAAATTTGGAAACCATGTCAGTGATAACATAATGGGCGTCACATACCACCTGGATGTTCAGTGAGTGGGTACACTTCTGGTTGCGGAACAGATATTCCAGATTTGCAGGAGGGCATATTTGTATATGTGTCCCGTCTACACACCCTATTACATGAGGGAAGTTGGCAATCCTGTAGAATTCCAACTTGGTGCTGTTGATTTCTGCCTCATTCCTGGGTAGGTATATGTATCTGGACATGTGTGTGAGTATGGCATCTAGGAATGCTCTGAAGAATCGGGAGAGTGCACTTTGGGATACCCCACCTGCCACTGCAATCACCCCCTGATAGCTACCCGAGGCCAAGAGGTGCAGTGAGCATAGCACTTGCACATGTGTGGGGATGGCGCTACTGCGCACAGTCTGGCGTTGAAGCTGCAGGTTGAGTAGATCTATTAAATCTAGTATTGCTGCATTGCTAAGTCTGTATTTATCCTCCTCCTCAGTTTGTTGGAATAGTGTCTGTCTGGTTAAGTATATCTTCTCCTGTCTCTGGCTCCTCCTCCTCATCTGCTGTGCGGCGTGGGCTCTCCTCCTCCTTGCTATCACATATATCTCCGCCATCTTGAGTAACCTAGGTGCCTTCTGGGTCCCCTTTTATACTTTGGTTATGGTTACCACCTGCTCTGAGTTAGTGGTAAATTGGAAGTGCAAAATGGGCTTTATGCGACTAGTCACAATTTGCGAGTGGCTATTGCATATGGTTTGCGACTCGCAAATTGCGACTTCCTATTTGCGGGTCACAAAATGGGGTCTCTCTTTTTGCAAGTCGGTAATGGCTCGCGTCGCATTTTGCGATTCGGAAATGGGATTTTTGCATCCCATTTCTGATTTTGCAGGGTCGCAAATTGCGATTCGGGCCATTTGCGACTCGCAAAAGTTTGCTACATCTGGCCCTTAGTTCTGTTTTTTAATATATTTTTGGTATTCTTGGTCAAGGTCCTCCATCATAGCTGTGAAAAACAAATCAGTGGAGTTACCGGATGGTAGTATGGGAGTGAAAGTTGATTTAATTGGTAGATTGTATTGTTCGTAAAAAGATCTATCAATATTTAGTTCATTTGCTATTTCTGGGAGTGATTGTTCTTGCTCCTCAGTTCTAGAGAGATTACTGAGTAGTTGTCTAGTCTCAAAATCCTGGACTGTGAGATCACTCGAAGTCTGTTGTTGAGAGGGTGAATTTTTACCTTGATCTAAAGTGAAAAAATAGGATTTGAGTTTGTTTTCTTGTGAATTTGAACAAGTCAGTTTTGGTTTGTACTAGGTCCCAACAATGATTAGGGCAAAATGAAAAGCCCTTAGCCAACATTTCAGTTTGGGGTCTGGATAGGATTTTGGCAGATAGATTGACAAACAGTTCTTTGTTTAAATTTTGTTCCTGGCTTCCTTGCTGGCATCTGACATCACCTGCTGACACTGGCCACTCAGATGCTCCCATAGTGCCCCACCACCTTGGAATCCAAATGGCAAAACCCAGAGACACTCTGGAGGAGTTCTGGGCACCAGCCCTGGGGTGGTGATGGAGGGGAAGCGCGTTCAGAGGTGTGTCCGGGGCAGGAGCCCTTTAAATTTCTTCAAGCGCTCCCGCCGTCGCGGGTAGCGCGTTCAGAGGTGTGTCCGGGGCAGGAGCCCTTTAAATTTCTTCAAGCGCTCCCGCCGTCGCGGGTAGCGCGTTCAGAGGTGTGTCCGGGGCAGGAGCCCTTTAAATTTCTTCAAGCGCTCCCGCCGTCGCGGGAAGCGCGTTCAGAGGTGTGTCCGGGGCAGGAGCCCTTTAAATTTCTTCAAGCGCTCCCGCCGTCGCGGGTAGCGCGTTCAGAGGTGTGTCCGGGGCAGGAGCCCTTTAAATTTCTTCAAGCGCTCCCGCCGTCGCGGGAAGCGCGTTCAGAGGTGTGTCCGGGGCAGGAGCCCTTTAAATTTCTTCAAGCGCTCCCGCCGTCGCGGGTAGCGCGTTCAGAGGTGTGTCCGGGGCAGGAGCCCTTTAAATTTCTTCAAGCGCTCCCGCCGTCGCGGGAAGCGCGTTCAGAGGTGTGTCCGGGGCAGGAGCCCTTTAAATTTCTTCAAGCGCTCCCGCCGTCGCGGGTAGCGCGTTCAGAGGTGTGTCCGGGGCAGGAGCCCTTTAAATTTCTTCAAGCGCTCCCGCCGTCGCGGGAAGCGCGCGGGCGGCGCCCGAGCGAAGCCCGGGCCAAGGGCGGGCCCGTCCTTGCCCGTCATTGCCAGGAAGAGGCAGGGCAGGGCCACCCCCCTAACTTTCACAACAAGACGCTCGGTTTAGGCAGCTCACAAGTAGCTGGCCGCCTGAAGGTACTGTGTCAATACCTACCCCAAAAAAAAAAAGGTCCTTTTATAGAGGGCCTTAGGAGGGAACTCACCCTTCCCCAGCATAGTGCTTCTCTCATTATTACCTGCTAGATTTGAAGTGGGGCCGGGTCGTTGCCTCTCTACTTTATTGCATGAAGTTTACTTGTAATTTTTGAGTGTAAAAACCTTTATTTAAATACTTGTCATATTCATTGTCAGTATCTATCATTTAGGCTTACACCCACTAGACCTACTTCTATTCTTGTCCATAAATACATATTTGTGCTCTGGTTTCATTAGAGCTGAAGTATCATATAGGTGGCCCAAAGCATGGGAAAACGTAAGGCATCAGAACCCCCAAGGGGGAAAGAGAAAATTACAAAAAAACTCAGGAATGCGGGCGAGAATTGCACTATAGACGAAATTGATGATCTTATTGAGGAGGTAGAGTCTTTATTATGTAGTAGGGCCACTGTCCGGGAGGGACCTGATAAAAAGATTACCTCTTACTACACAAAAAAAGTTGAACTAGAGGAAGATATAGTGACAGAGACTATTAGTCAGCAAGAGGGGGAGGTTTCACCCGATATTAGGATTGGTAGCCCTAAGGATGCTACAACTCGATCTAGACATCCATGCACCATAGATAGTACTAGGAAGAAGGGCCACAAGCAGGAGTGTGAAGTTGTATGTTCCAATAAATATGCAGTCTTGGCAGAACTTGATAGTAATAAAGCACAGAATACACAAGAGGGGGAATTGCTGAATGAGATATATCCAACTATTCCAATTGTACAGTTACCTAGAGAGAGGATCTCTCCATGCAACTTAGAACCAATGAATCCTCCAAAACATAAAACAAGAACTATAGCAGACCTCTATGACCTACTCTCTGGATTAATACAGGAAGTTAAGGACCTGAAACTTGAAGTAAGAACCCTATCAGATATTGTGGAAAAGGAGGGGGGTTGGGGTACCCACAAAGCTCAGTGCGAAAAGGAGACCCCCCTTATATCATTTCAGCCACAAGGCAGATCCACACGTTCTCAAAATTTAAATACTAACCCCATCCCTACCCCAGCTATAGCCAAGATCTTACAGCAACCGCAGGGATATACGAGAGGGGTAAACAGGGAAAATACTGGTCCACGCAATTACCCTAGAAGTAATGCAAGTGATCTATGGCAAAAAACAGGGAATCCACGAAGAGAATCCTGCTTGGTAAAAGGGCCCCAAAAGGGGAATGTGGAGCTTACCCAGATCACCCATCCCCAAGCATCTCATGACCGTAAACATTATACTACATGGAATCGACATTCTGTGGGGGATAGGTTTCTCAGTAGGACCAATGTTGTCTATCTGTTAAATGTCCCAAAATTGGCCATAGATAGTAGTGAAGACGAAGATTCCCTAAAGAATAAGCTTACACATTGGATTAGGACTAAAAGACACTGTCTATCCATAATTCATTCAGATATAAAGAGGGCAGAAAGAATCTCAGGAGGGATGGGGCAACATGATGTTATTGCATTAACATTTAAGGATGGAAGCTTATCCAGAGGCCTGATTGACATGGAACAGAGAACCGCCGCCCCCACGATCAATGCGATGATGTTCAGTTCGGATCCTTACATTACCAAACCCCTAGTCCCGAGGCCTAAGTATAATGTCATGGAGGGATCGCAAAGGAGAAACTACGATTCCAATCTTGAAAGAGTAGATTGACTACTCCCGATCGATCAGGCACAAGTGGGACTAATTGGGGACCCAACAGTAGGAGAGCCCCCCATAGGGTCTGATCCTCATGTTACAGGGGCAGGGATTATAGTGGAGTCTTTGCCCCGTAGGAAAGACTCGGCAGCATATTTGAGCCCTACTTCTAATGTTACAACCCCAAACGGGAGGGGTCCTATCACCATGATCTCCTGGAATGTAGCAGGCTTAAAAAATAAGCTTACAGACCCGGAATGGCAGGACTATATTGATCAATACCATGTCTGTCTCTTCCAAGAGACTTGGCTTAAAGACCCGCCGTATAAGCTAGGATATAAAACCTACTTTATTAGTGCAATTTCAGCTGCTAGAGGGAGACCGTCTGGGGGACTGGTTGTTTGGGTGAAAATCTCACTAAATGTTGAGATACGTATGCAAACCACAGAGTCAGATGACATTTTATGGTTGGTAATGGGGGGAAAAAATAAGATAATATCCCACTTGTTCAATGTATATATAAGACCTAGAAGGACAAACTTGGAGTCGCCTGAAATAACTCTATTAGACGACTTGCTTAAAAAGATCCCCGGAGGAGAGACAATTATGATAGGGGGTGACCTTAATTGTAATTATGAACCCATAACTGGTTTCGAACATTTAGCAGAAGAAGAAGATCGAGCCAGAGCAATCCCTTATTTAACAATAGAAAAAACTGTCCCAGGCACAGTGGCTGCATTGCAACTTATGGGCCTTACATTAAAACATGGACTGAGGGCATGTAATGGTAGAGTGGGTGAAGGAGGCCTTAATTTGGATACCTTCCAGAGAGGCAACTCTACCTCGAAAATAGATTATATTTTACATAGTATAAGTACATGGGGAAGATTAATGACTTTTAAGATAGATAAAAGAAGGGAAAGCGACCACTTCCCGTTAATAATTGAACTTAGCGCCCACCTCCTAGATTTGGATTTGGAATATGTAGAACATAATAAGGTGGAGATACAACCCTTCCTCAGTAACAACAGACGGGATATAAAATGGCCTGCAATAATAGGCAATCTGGAGACTATGACAAATATTTACCATACATATTCTAATCTCCTAGACCCTTATGTTGAAAATGAACTTACTGATATCCCCATCACGGCCATCCACCAATCAATGAGTATTGCACTAAGACCCTTCCTGATCAAACAGCCACGGTACAAGCCCAAAAAGGAGAAGGTGCAGATTACCCCAAGCAGCTCATGGTACACTACCAAATGTAGGGAGAGGAAAAGAGAGCTGATAGAGGCTCTAAAGCAAAAGAACCAATTGGCCATACAGCAGGCAAGGGCCAGTTACAAGAAAACCCTGGCAACTGCCCAAAGTAACTGGGAGGATCAAAAATGGCAAGATCTCCTGGAAGCAGCAAAAACCAGTGATGCTAGAATCTTCTGGAAAATAGTTACCCATGGTAGCAAAGAGGGGAAAATTTCTACTGATCATCATATAGATCCCAATACATGGGTTAACTATTTTACACACCTTTATTCTGATCCCCCCAGCCTTGATTTCTATCCCTCAAGACATAAAACATTAGCCACCCAGGGCATCTTTCCCGAGTTACAATTTAGCCTGGAGGAGACGGTGAACGCCATTGAAGCAATCAAGCTGGGGAAAGCCCCCGGTTTGGACAAGATCCCGGGGGACCTGTTTAAACATAGTTTAGAAATTTGGGCACCTTATCTAAATCTTTTAAGTAACGCTATATTAAGGGGAGGTCCTGTGCCCGAGACATGGAAAGGGGCAGAAATAATCCCAGTCTTCAAAAAAGGTTCCAGGGATGAACCAGGGAACTATAGACCTATCAGCCTCATAGATGTCACACAAAAAGTATATGCAAGACAGCTGCTGAATAGGATTAACAGCTGGATAGATGGAAACAGCATACTGACTATATACCAAGCTGGTTTTAGACAGCAGACGAGCACAGTCGATCAGGCCTTTAGGCTATTGACGTTAATGTGGAAATATACTAGACTAACGAAAGGCCATCTCTACATCGCATTTGTGGACCTGCGCGCAGCCTTTGATCTAGTCCCAAGAGACTCCTTATGGGCTGCTCTAGGGAAACAGGGTATGCCAGGGAACCTCTCGAGCCAGCTAGAGAGACTACATGAAAATACATTTGCAAAGGTTCGGTGGGGGCCAAAGGGTGAGTTGACAGACTCAATACCTATTAAGAGGGGGGTGAGACAGGGTTGTGTGCTTGCCCCAACCCTCTTCTCACTATACATTAATGATCTGGTTCAATATCTGAAGCAAAGCAACCATGACTCACCAAGATTGAACGGTGATCCTGTCCCCGCCCTCCTCTTTGCAGATGATACCATCCTATTATCTCAAACTCCCATGGGCTTGCAAACTCTATTAGATAAATTTAGCGAGTACTGCAGCCTGAAGGGATTAGAAATCAATACAAACAAGACCAAATACCTGACTGTTAACCCTCATAAAGCACTTAAGAGAAACATTCGGATTAGAGGGCAGGCATTGGAACGAGTAACAAATTTCAATTATCTAGGGATACTCCTTGATGCTAAATTGTCATGGGCACCGCATGTTAACAAAGCTGCTATTTCCTTAGCGCATAGCTCCATGGCAATTAGCAAAAATTATAAATGTTCAAGGTCTAGTATTGTTTCACCAGTATTTGAGATCTATAGGTGCAAAGCACAGGCTGCTGCCCTATATGGTGCTGAACTCTGGGGATTCACAAACCTAACCCCATTGGTTACCCAGGAAAATAATTTTATGAGGGGGGTACTGGGTCTCCCTCCATCTACTCCACTGATTCCTTTAACCTATGATATTAACATGAAACAAATAGGTAAATTGGCAGCCTTGAGGCCCTTGCTCTACTGGTGTAGACTCTGGTCTACCCCTGAATTAATCCATTATAGGCAAGCGCTAATTGAGATTATAGACTTGGACAAGGCAATTTCCCTCCCGTGGCTCCATTATATAAGACAATGCTTTTACACTCTTGGCCTTAAATTTTACTGGGAAGAACCACATACACTAACAAAACAATCTAAGATTCAACTAAAACAAGTATTTTGGGACTTTACCTTAAACAGCTCTCTCTACAGCAAGGATCTAGGCAGACTTACTTTAAGTTTCCTGGACATTAAACCATTACCGTATGCTGAGGAATGGATAGATACTATCCAACCTAGACGAGCAAAAGTTTTATTCATGAAGCTTCGATATGGGACTCTCCAGGTTAAGGCTTTTACTTCTAAATGGGGCCCCTTCAATGGGAGAAGACAAGAGGTGATTTGTGGGCTGTGTAATATGGAGACTCCTGAAACGACGGACCATGTCCTCTTAAACTGCAATGCCTATGATAAACCAAGGAGGAAATGGCTTCGACCGATTTGCAGGAACGTTGGAATCAGGAACTATAATGAAGCAGCAAGATTCTTGAGATCTAGTACGATACCATATGTTGTTTTTGGTTTAAGCCGGTTTTTACTAGCAATTTCATTTATCAGAGACAAGGCGGGCCTAAGGCTCTAGGATTCAGTTATTTATTCATTTTATTTTAAATAGTCCTCACCTACCAAAGCAAAATAAGTCCCTGATGGCACTGGAGGCAATTCTAAGGGCTTTATAAAAATGTAATACTGTAATTGATTCTTATTTATAGCTTTTAAGATTAATATTTGCTTTTATCCAGACAGTTGGTTTTAGTCGCTAAATGAATATTTATTGTTGTTGGAATAATGTGTCTTTTGTAATACTTGATTGTTTGCCTCTTTTTGGCCTTCAGCCGAATATAGGCATGTATGGGAAAAAGAAATCGTTGGGCATTAGAGATTCTCACTCAGCTCTTAAAAACTAGCAAAACAAGACCACATGTGATGGTGGTAGGCACATTGCCAAGATTCTTAGAGGCACTTTGGTATGCTAGGGACTAATGTCTTACAAAAGAAGCACGAAATTCTATTTTTACAATGATCATTATTTGTGCGTACTTATAGTTCAAGAGACCAAGTGAACTTTCTTGCCAGTACACAGCCACTCCTATTAACAGTCAGATATCAATCCCATTTGTTTTGTGCACACAGATTGTATTTATGGTGATTCTATAATATTCTTGGTGTTTTGTAAAGTGATGTGTACTGTGTATTTCTACAATGTTTTAATCGATCAATTGCTTATTCTTTTCTTTTATCTAATTGTATTGTATGACCTTGGGGGAGTCCTGGATTTTTATTTTTTTTAATCTTATGATGGGTTTGGTTTTACTGCTTTTATCAAATTGCTTCTGTTTTCTTTCAGAAATGTATGATTTGTGTCGGTATGCTTTTATGGTATTGTCTTACCGAAATAAAGCTGAAAATTGAAAAAGGTAGTGGTCACTTCCCTTTCCTTTGTCCAGTTTTGCGCCAGAGCAGGGACGGGGGGTCCCTGAACCGGTGAAGAATGGATTATGCAAGGAGGGCACCATCTGTGCCCTTCAAAGCATTTCCAGAGGCTCTGGGAGGCAACACCTATTTCCAAAGGGAGAGGGTGGAAAACCCTTCTCCCAAAGGAAATTATTTGTTCTGCCTTCCTGGGACTGACCTGCTCAGACCCCAGGAAGGCAGAACCCTGTCTGTGCGCTGTAGCTGCATTGCAAGCCTCAGAGAGCTGGTTTGGAAGTACTGGGAGTCCATGGTGGAACCCCCAGGATGCATGGAATTGGCTCCCCAGTACCATATTTGGAATGGGGGGACAATTCCATGATCTTAGACACCTTACATGGCCATATTCAGAGTTACCATTGTGAAGCTAAGTATAGGTATTGACCTATATGTAGTGCACGCGTGTAGTGGCGTCCCCGCACTCACAAAGTCCGGGGAATTGGCCCTGGACTGCGTGAGGGTACCTTTGCTAGTGCAAGGGTGCCCTCACACTTAGTAACTTTGCACCTAGCCTTCAGTAAATGAAGGTGAGACATATAGGTGACTTATAAGTTACTTAAGTGCAGTGAAAATGGCTGTGAAATAGTGTGCACTATTTCACGCAGGCTGCAATGGCAGTCATGTGACAGGGTTTGTCTGAGCTGTTTATGGGTGGTAAAAGAAATGCTGCAGCCCATGAGGATCTCCTGGAACCCCAATGCCCTGGGTACCTCGGTACCATATACTAGGGACTTATAAGGTGGGGTCCAGTGTGCCAATTGGAATTGTTAAATAAAGTCACTAGCCTTTAGTGACAAATGTGGAAGTAGAGAGAGCATAAGCACTGAGGGTGTGGTTAGCAGAGCCTCAGTGACACAGTTAAGCACTACTGACAACACACACATTAGGCCACAAACTATGAGCACTGGGGTCCTGGCTAGCAGGATCCCAGTGAGACAGGCACAACACACTGACAAACAGGGTTTTCACTATGAGCACTGGGGTCCTGGCTAGCAGGATCCCAGTGATACAGTAAAAACACACTGACACACACTCACAAACAGGCCAAAAGTCGGGGTAACCATGCTAGAAAGAGGCTACTTTCTCACACTGGAGACTCTCTGTCTTCACCTTGCACCAGAAGGACTGAAAAAATCTCCTGTCGAGTGACGGAGTCACTTCCTTGCTCCAGCAGGTACCTTCTGAGATGACAACCGGTTCTCTTGGACTCCTCTCCTGGCGACGAGCGTGATCCTTGGAACACAGGTGGTGGACCCCTTCAACGCCGACTGTCCTAAGGGCCTGCTGTCCAAATTTGAAGGAGGTAAGAGCTTGCTTTCCCCGTTTGCAACAGTTCCCCTATACACTGCGTCATCTTCAACTCCTGAGGCCCCTGTGCACTATTTGCAATAATCCTTCATGCACAGCCTGGCCCAGGTCCCCAGCATTCTATCCTGCGACACTCAACTCGCTGAGTTGTTCTCCGGCGGTGTGGGACATTCTTTTGTAGTGCTGCAACAACCGCAATTTGCACCTCCTTTGTCCCGGTGTCCTGGGACCTCCGTGGGTGCTGCCTGGTCATCTGTGGGTTCCCTCCAGTGTTGGGAGCCTCGTCTGCTTCCTCAGTCCGAGTTGAGGCCCCCAGGTCCCTCCTGGGTCCAGGCAGCGCCATTTTGACACAATCAGCGACAGTGCTTGAACCAAGGCTTGTTGGACGAATCCAGTGCTGCAACCCACCTGCATCCAACATCTCCACGTGGGACGTCCTTTGCATCACGCAGAAACCCGCAGCCATCTTCTTTGGTGCTCTTCTGCAGACTTCTTCCAACCAGAGAATCCTCTTTTGCACCATCTTCTAGGTTGGCAGGGGCTCCTGTCCTTCCCGGAATCTTCTGCGACTTCTGGACTTGGTCTCCTCTCTTCACAGGTCTTCAGGTCCAGGACTCCACCATTTGTTGCTTGCAGTCTTGCTTGGCTTGTGCAATAACTCTAATCACGACTTGTAGTGTGTCCTAAGGAAACTTGCAGTACTTTATTCCTATTTCCTGGGCTCTGGAGTGGGGTATTTTACTCACCTTTGTAGTTTTCTTACTCTCCCAGCGATTCTCTACCCACTACACTTGTCTAGGGGGGAATTCGTGATTCTCATTCCACTTTCATAGTATATGGATTGTGTTGCCCCAGACCTATTTTCTCCCATTGCATTCTATAGCATTTCCTATTGTTTGCACTATCCTATGTCTAATTACTTACCTTATTTTGGTGTCTAGTGCATATTTTGTGTATAATACTTACCTCCAGAAGGAGTATTGCCTATAAGATATTTTTGGCCTTGTTTCACCCAAATAAACTACCTTTATTTTTGGTAACACTGAGTATTGCCTTTACTTGTGTATAAGTACTGTGTAACTATAAGTGGTGCATGAGCTTTGCATGTCTCCTAGTTCAGCCTAAGCTGATCTGCTATAGCTACCTCTATCAGCCTAAGCTGCTAGAACACTACTACGTTCACTAACAAGGGATAACTGGACCTAGTGTAAGGTGTTATCCCCACCCCCAGAGGAGTGTTTTGGACCTGAAGAAGGATCTTTATGTTTACTTTTATCCCCATGTAACTATAGTGGTATTGCAGGAGCTTTGCATGTCTCCTAGTTCAGCCTAAGCTGCTCTGCTACACCTACCTCTATCAGCCTAAGCTGCTAGAACACTACTACATGTCAGTAATAAGGGATAACTGACCTGGTATAAGGTGTAAGTGTAGGAAAGTACCATCTTGCCTGGCATGTTACCCCCATATTTCACTGTATATATGTTGTTTTAGTTGTATGTGTCACTGGGACCCTGCCAGCCAGGGCCCCAGTGTTCATAAGTGTGCCCTGTATGTGTTACCTGTGTTATGACTCACTGTCTGAGGCTCTGCTATTCAGAACCTCAGTGGTTATGCTCTCTCATTTCTTTCAAATTGTCACTAACAGGCTAGTGACCAATTTCACCAATTTACATTGGCATACTGGAACACCCTTATAATTCCCTAGTATATGGTACTGAGGTACCCAGGGTATTGGGGTACCAGGAGATCCCTATGGGCTGCAGCATTTCTTGTGCCACCCATAGGGAGATCTGACAATTCTTACACAGGCCTGCCACTGCAGCCTGAGTAAAATAACGTCCACGTTATTTCACAGCCATTTACCACTGCACTTAAGTAACTTATAAGTCACCTATATGTCTAACCTTTACCTGGTAAAGGTTGGGTGCTAAGTTACTTAGTGTGTGGGCACCCTGGCACTAGCCAAGGTGCTCCCACATTGTTCAGGGCAAATTCCCCGGACTTTGTGAGTGCGGGGACACCATTACACGTGTGCACTATACATATGTCCCGACATATGTATAGCGTCACAATGGTAACTCCGAACATAGCCATGTAACATGTCTAGGATCATGGAATTGTCACCCCAATGCCATTCTGGCATTGGGGAGACAATTCCATGATCCCCGAGTCTCTAGCTCAGACCCGGGTCCTGCCAAACTACCTTTCCCGGGGTTTCACTGCAGCTGCTGCCAACCCCTCAGACAGGTTTCTGCCCTCCTGGGGTCCAGCCAGGCTTGGCCCAGGAAGGCAGAACAAAGGACTTCCTCAGAGAGAGGATGTTACACCCTCTCCCTTTGGAAAAAGGTGTCAGGGCTGGGGAGGAGTAGCCTCCCCCAGCCTCTGGAAATGCTTTGATGGGCACAGATGGTGCCCATCTCTGCATACGCCAGTCTGCACCGGTTCAGGGATCCCTCAGCCCTGCTCTGGCGCAAAACTGGACAAAGGAAAGGGGAGTGACAACTCCCCTGACCTGCACCTCCCCTGGGAGGTGCCCAGAGCTCCTCCAGTGTGCTCCAGACCTCTGCCATCTTGGAAACAGAGGTGCTGCTGGCACACTGGACTGCTCTGAGTGGCCAGTGCCACCAGGTGACGTCAGAGACTCCTTCTGATAGGCTCCTTCAGGTGTTGCTAGCCTATCCTCTCTCCTAGGTAGCCAAACCTCCTTTTCTGGCTATTTAGGGTCTCTGCTTTGGGGAATTCCTTAGATAACGAATGCAAGAGCTCATCAGAGTTCCTCTGCATCTCTCTCTTCACCTTCTGCCAAAGAATCGACTGCTGACCGCGCTGGAAGCCTGCAAAACTGCAACAAAGTAGCAAAGACGACTACTGCGACCTTGTAACGCTGATCCTGCCGCCTTCTCGACTGGTTTCCTGGTGGTGCATGCTGTGGGGGTAGTCTGCCTCCTCTCTGCACTAGAAGCTCCGAAGAAATCTCCCGTGGGTCGACGGAATCTTCCCCCTGCAACCGCAGGCACCAAAGAACTGCATCACCGGTCCTCTGGGTCTCCTCTCAGCACGACGAGCGAGGTCCCTTGAACTCAGCAACTCTGTTCAAGTGACTCCCACAGTCCAGTGACTCTTCAGTCCAAGTTTGGTGGAGGTAAGTCCTTGCCTCCCCACGCTAGACTGCATTGCTGGGAACCGGGTGTTTTGCAGCTACTCCGGCTCCTGTGCACTCTTCGAGGATTTCCTTTGTGCACAGCCAAGCCTGGTTCCCCGGCACTCTAACCAGCATTGCACAACCTCCTGAGTTGTCCTCCGGCGTCGTGGGACCCTCTTGTGCAACTTCGGGTGAGCTCCGGTTCACTCCACTTCGTAGTGCCTGTTCCGGCACTTCTGCGGGTGCTGCTTGCTTCTGAGTGGGCTCTTTGTCTTGCTCGACGCCCCCTCTGTCCCCTCACGAAATTGGTGACATCCTGGTCCCTCCTGGGCCACAGCAGCATCCAAAAACCGTAACCGCGACCCTTGCAGCTAGCAAGGCTTGTTTGCGGTCTTTCTACGGGAAAACACTTCTGCACGACGTGGGACATCCATCCTCCAAAGGGGAAGTTTCTAGCCCTTGTCGTTCTTGCAGAATCCTCAGCTTCTACCATCCGGTGGCAGCTTCTTTGCACCCACAGCTGGCATTTCCTGGGCATCTGCCCACTCCCGAGTTGATTGTGACTTTTGGACTTGGTCCCCTTGTTCCACAGGTACTCTCGTCTGGAAATCCATCGTTGTTGCATTGCTGGTGTTGGTCTTTCATGCAGAATTCCCCTATCACGACTTCTGTGCTCTTTGGGGAACTTAGGTGCACTTGGCACCCACTTTTCAGGGTCTTGGGGTGGGCTATTTTTCTAACCCTCACTGTTTCCTTACAGTCCCAGCGACCCTCTACAAGGTCACATAGGTTTGGGGTCCATTCGTGGTTCGCATTCCACTTCTAGAGTATATGGTTTGTGTTGCCCCTATCCCTATGTGCCCCCATTGCATCCTATTGTGACTATACATTGTTTGCACTGTTTTCTATTGCTATTACTGAATATTTTGGTATTGTGTACATATATCTTGTGTATATTTGCTATCCTCATACTGAGGGTACTCACTGAGATACTTTGGCATATTGTCATAAAAATAAAGTACCTTTATTTTTAGTATATCTGTGTATTGTGTTTTCTTATGATATTGTGCATATGACACTAGTGGTACTGTAGGAGCTTCACTCGTCTCCTAGTTCAGCCTAAGCTGCTCTTCTAAGCTACCTTTTCTATCAGCCTAAACTGCTAGACACCCCTCTACAGTAATAAGGGTTACCTGGGCCTGGTGCAAGGTGTAAGTACCCCTTGGTACTCACTACAAGCCAGTCCAGCCTCCTACATTGGTTGTGCAGCGGTGGGATAAGTAATTTGCAACTACTTACCACTTTGTCATATTGTACTTTTCATAAGAGAAAAATATACAAAACAAGTTCAGTGTATGTACACCTAACCAAAAAGTTTTGCTTTTCTTCATTCACTTCTTTGCTAAGTGCTGAAAAGTACCTCTAAACTTTCTAAAAGTTCTTAAAAAGTTTTAAAAGTTTTTTTTCCTGTTCTTTAAAAAGTTCTGAAACTTTTTCTTTCTTTTTCTGTCCCTTAAACCTTTTCTATCATGTCTGGTACAGGCCAAACTCTTGATCTGGCCAGCATAGCTTATGACAACCTTAGCTGGAAGGAAGCAAGGAGTCTCTGCATAGATAGAGGTTTAGGGGTAGGGAAGAATCCCTCAAGACAACTGTTGGTTAATATGCTCATTGAACAAGATAAGACCTTAGGTGGCACTTCTGGTGAGAAATTAGCTGATGGTTCCCACTCTGATTCTGGGGCACCCCTAGCAAAAGATTTGGGAGGGAATCTTTCCAACCTGCCCCTTAGCAGGCCACCTAGCATAGCTGGTACTGATGTGAATTCACATCACAGTAATAGTGTTGTTTCTCCTCACAGTAGAAGTGTTACTTCTGTAGGCCAGAATGTTAGAGTGCCATCTGTTAGGGCCAGGTCTCCCTCTGTTCATTCTCACCAATCTTCTGTATCAAGACATGCCCAACCCACCCACCCTGATGACAGAGTGTTAGAAAGGGAGCTCAATAGATTGAGAGTGGAAGAATCCAGGCTGAAGCTCAAGAAGCAACAGCTGGATTTAGATAGGCAGTCCTTTGATTTAGAAAAAGAAAGGCAGAGGTTGGGGTTAGGACCCCATGGTGGCAGCAGCAGTATTCCAAATAGTCATCCTGCAAAAGAGCCTGATTCTAGGAATCTGCATAAGATAGTTCCCCCTTACAAGGAGGGGGATGACATTAACAAGTGGTTTGCTGCACTTGAGAGGGCCTGTGTTGTACAGGAGGTCCCTCAAAGGCAGTGGGTTGCTATCCTATGGCTATCTTTCAGTGGAAAGGGTAGGGATAGGCTCCTTACTGTTAAAGAAAGTGATGGCAATAATTTTACAGTTCTTAAGAATGCACTCCTAGATGGTTATGGCTTAACCACTGAACAGTACAGGATCAAGTTCAGAGAAACCAAAAAGGAGTCTTCACAAGACTGGGTAGACTTTGTTGACCATTCAGTGAAGGCCTTGGAGGGGTGGTTACATGGCAGTAAAGTTTCTGACTATGAAAGCCTGTATAACTTAATCCTGAGAGAGCATATTCTTAATAATTGTTTGTCTGATTTGTTACACCAGTACCTGGTAGACTCTGATCTGACCTCTCCCCAAGAATTGGGAAAGAAGGCAGACAAATGGGTCAGAACAAGGGTGAACAGAAAAGTTCATACAGGGGGTGACAAGGATGGCAAGAAGAAGGATGGTATGTATTCTGACAAGGGTGGGGACAAATCTAAAAATTAGTCTTCATCAGGCCCACAAAAACACTCTGGTGGGGGTGGTGGGCCCAAATCCTCTTCAAATCAAAACAAAGAAAAGAAACCATGGTGCTATTTATGTAAAATAAAAGGCCATTGGACAACAGATCCCAGTTGTCCAAAGAAAAGCACCAAGCCTCCTACCACTACAACCCCTGCTGCTACACCTAGTGCCCCTAGTAATAGCAGTGGTGGTGGGAGCAAACCTGCTAATAGCCAATCCAAGGTAGTAACTGGGCTCACTTTAGGTAACTTAGTTGGGGTTGGTCTGATTAGGGAGACCAATCAATCAAATCAATCAAAGATTTATAAAGCGCGCTATGTACCCGTTAGGGTTTCGAGGCGCTGGGGGGGGGTGGGTGCTGCTAACGTTCGAAGAGCCATGTCTTGAGGAGTCTCCTGAAGGTGAGGAGGTCCTGGGTCTGGCGAAGAGAGGTGGGGAGAGAGTTCCAGGTCTTGGCGGCGAGGTAGGAGAAGGATCTGCCGCCAGAGGTCTTGCGCTGGATTCGGGGAACGATGGCGAGGGCGAGGTTGGCAGAGCGTAGTTGACGCGAGGGAACGTAGAAGTTGAGTCTGGAGTTCAGGTAGGTGGGTCCGGTGTTGTGGAGTGCCTTGTGTGCGTGGGTGAGGAGGTTAAAGGTGATCCTCTTTTCCACGGGGAGCCAGTGGAGGTTCTTCAGGTGGGGGGAGATGTGACATCGGCGGGGTACGTCGAGGATCAGGCGGGCGGCTGCGTTCTGGATGCGTTGGAGTCGTTTGATGTCTTTCGTTGGGATGCCTGTGTAGAGTGCGTTGCCGTAGTCGAGTCTGCTACTGACGAGGGCTTGGGTCACCGTCTTTCTGGTTCCTGTTGGAATCCACTTGAAAATCCTGCAGAGCATGCGGAGGGTGTTGAAACAGGAAGAGGAGACAGCGTTGACCTGTTTGGACATGGTGGGAGCGGAGTCGAGGATGAAGCCCAGGTTTCGTGCGTGGCTGGCAGGGGTGGGTGGCGGGCCGAGGGCGGTGGGCCACCAGGAGTCATTCCAGGCCGAGGGGGTGGGTCCGAGGATGAGGACTTCCGTCTTGTCGGAGTTGAGTTTCAGGCGGCTGTTGCTCATCCACTCGGCGATGGATTTCAGTCCCTCGTGGAGGTTGGTTTTGGTGGTGAAAGGATCTTTGGCCAGGGAGAGGACGAGTTGGGTGTCGTCGGCGTAGGAGATGATGCTGAGGTTGTGTTGGCGGGCCAGTTGTGCGAGGGGGGCCATGTAGATGTTGAACAACGTTAGGCTGAGTGAGGAGCCTTGGGGGACGCCGCAGATGAGGTTGGTGGCTTTGGAGCGGAAGGGTGAGAGTCGGACTCTCTGAGTTCTGTTGGAGAGAAAGGATGAGATCCAGTTGAGGGCTTTGTATTGGATGCCGGCCTCGTGGAGACGGTTTAGTAGGGTGCGGTGGCAGACTGTATCGAAAGCGGCTGATAGGTCTAAGAGGATCAGGGCTGAGGTTTCGCCGTTGTCCATTTGTTGTCTGATGTCATCTGTGGCGGCGAGGAGTGCGGTCTCAGTGCTGTGGTTTCGTCTGAAACCAGATTGAGAGGGGTCTAGGATGGCGTTGTCTTCTAGGAAGTGGGCGAGTTGTGCGTTGACGATCTTCTCGATGACTTTCGCTGGGAAAGGGAGGAGGGAGATCGGACGGAAGTTTTTGAGATCGTTGAGGTCAGCCTTGGGTTTCTTGAGGAGGGGTTGGATTTCTGCGTGCTTCCAGCTGTCTGGGAAAGTAGCGGTGTCGAAGGAGAGTTTGATGATCTTGCAGAGTTTGGGGGCGATGGTGGCGTCGGCTTTGTTGAACACGTGATGTGGGCAGGGGTCAGCGGGGGATCCTGAGTGAATGGAGTTCATGGTTTTTCGTGTTTCGGCGTCATCTACTTGAGTCCAGGTGGTGATGCGGTAGGCGTGGGAGGAGTTGCTGGGGGTGGGGTCCGGCGGAGGTGAGGTGTTGAAGCTGTCGTTGATGGTTGCGATTTTCTGGTAGAAGAAGGTGGAGAGCTCGTCGCAGAGTTCCTGGGAAGGAGGGATGTCGTTGGCGTTGGGGTTGGAAAGTTCCTTCACGATGCAGAAGAGTTATTTGCAGTCGTGAGCGTTGTTATTGAGGCGTTCTGTGAAGTGGGAGCGCTTGGCGAGTCGGATCAGTTGGTGGTGTCTGCGGTTGGCTTCCTTGAGGGTGGCAAGGTTGTTGGGTGTACGCTCGAGGATCCATTTTTTCTTGAGTTTCTGGCAGGTGCGTTTAGAGGTGGTCAGTTCGTCTGTGAACCAGGCTGGTTTTTTCTTATCTTGGTTGGCGGTGGGTCTCTTGAGTGGAGCTAGGATGTTGGAGCAGTTGAGGATCCATTGATGGAGGTTGATGGCGGCGGAGTCCGGGTCGGTGGGGTCGGGTGGTGGGTTTTTGGCGAGGGTGCGGGCTAGTTGTTCTTCGGTGACTTTTCCCCAGCGGCGGTGAGGCGGTAGAGGGGTGCGGTGGTGTTCGGTGTTTTTCTTGAAGGTGAAGTGTACGCAGTGATGGTCAGTCCAATGGAGTTCGGAGGTGTGGCTGAAAGAGATGTGGTTGCTTGAAGTGAAAAGTGGGTCAAGGGTGTGTCCTGCGATGTGGGTGGGGGTGTTGACCAGTTGACGGAGTCCGAGGTTGGAGAGGCTGGTGGTCAGTGATGTGGTGTTGGCGTCATTGTTGTTCTCCAGGTGGAAATTGAGATCTCCCAGGAGGATGTAGTCTGGAGAGGCGAGGGCGTGGGTGCTTGCGAGGTCGGAGACGGTGTCGCTGAAGGGGGCTCTTGGTCCTGGCGGACGGTATATGAGGGTTCCTCTGAGGGTGGTGTTGGGGTCCGTGTGAATCTGGAAGTGGAGGTGTTCGGCTGACTTGAGGGTGTCGTCCGTGTGGGTGAGGATCTTGAGGGAAGATTTGTGGGCGATGGCTATTCCTCCGCCGATTCCGTTGGTGCGATCTCTTCTGGTGATCTTGTATCCGTCAGGGATGGTGATGGCGATGTCAGGGGCCGAGGAGTCGTTCCACCAGGTTTCGGTCAGGAAGGCCACGTCTGGGGCGGTGGTGTCGAGCAGGTCCCAGAGCTCGATGGCGTGTTTTCGTGCGGAGCGTGTGTTGAGGAGGATGCAGTGCAGGTGGTTGGTGTTGGTTGTTGCTGGCTTTGTTGTTCTGTTGCAGGAGAAGTTGCAGGTGCGGCAGGAGAAAGGTCCTTTGGTGTGCTTCGGGGTGGCCTGGAAGCACTCTGTGAAGGGGCCAGGGTTGAGGTTGCGGAGTTCGCTGGCTGAGTAACGGAGGCAGGGGAGGCGGGGGGTGTGAGGACCAGGGGGGGTGGCGCTGGGCGCGGTCCAGGCACGGACGGGCGCAGACGGGCTTGCCTCTGGCGCGCCTCCGGAGCACCAGCGGCCGCGCAGCGCCAGCCATTAAGAAGGGAGGAGGGAGGGAGGAGCAGCTGGAAGGCGGGAGGTGGGAGGCGGGAGGCGGGAGGGAGCGGCGTATGGGGGCGCGAGGGGGGCGGGGCCGCAGGGAGGCAGCGGCAAGGGGAGATCAGCAAGGGGGAGCGCCCAAGGGGCGAAAAAACCAGGGAAAAAGGCACAAAACAGTAAGGAACAAGATTAAAAACAGGCACAAAATACAATTATGGCACAAGTTACACTCGGGGTACAGCAATCAGAGGGGCACAACAGGGGCAGAAGCGCAAGGAGGCAAGGCTCTGAAAGTTGGAAAAAACACTTATAGGACGGCGAAAAGTGGCACAATCAGAAGGGGCACAACGGGGGCAGACGCGCAAGGGGGGAAGGTGCTGAAATTAGAAAAACAACTTACAGGATGGCGAAAAGCGGCACACGGGTCAAGTGAGGCTTACAAGAGCCCACTAGACACCAGGGATGAGGCGCAGGAGGATGCCTGCAGTGGAGGAGGGCCTCGAACACGCTAGCAGCAGCGTGGGCGGGGGTCAGAGGCAGGAGACAGCAGGTTGGTGCTGCGGACGTGGGGGGCGAGCTCTAGACCTAAGGCAGGTCCCACAGTGGCTGTGTTAGTCTCTGAGGGGGCTATTGATTTAGCCACCTTGGTTGCTTGTCCCCTTAACATGGATAAGTACAAGCAACTACCCCTAATAAATGGTGTTGAGGTTCAGGCCTACAGGGACACAGGTGCCAGTGTTACAATGGTAATAGAGAAACTGGTCCACCCTGAACAACACCTACTTGGTCACCAGTACCAAGTAACCGATGCTCATAACAACACTCTTAGCCACCCCATGGCTGTTGTGAATCTCAACTGGGGGGGGGGGGTAACTGGTCCAAAGAAAGTTGTGGTTGCCTCAGATTTACCTGTAGACTGTCTATTAGGGAATGATTTAGAGACATCAGCTTGGGCAGAAGTGGAGTTGGAGGCTCATGCTGCTTTGACCAGGGCTCAGGCCAAAAAGCAAAAAGGACAGGGTGACTTGGATCCTGGAGAATGGACCAAGTGCTCCCTAAAGCTAGGGTTAGTAAAGGTAAAACACTACCTACTATCCCTCCCTCTACAGTGGATTCAACTTCTGAGGAAGATGAATTTCCACCCTGTGCAGAACCTACACCAGAGGAGCTGGAAGCAGACACTGCTGAGCTTTTGGGTGAAGGGGGGCCTGCCAGGGAGGAGCTGAGTGTGGCACAGCATACCTATCCCACACTAGAGGGTCTAAGACAGCAAGCTGTCAAACAAGCAAATGGGGATGTCAGTGACTCTCACAGAGTTTACTGGGAGTTTAACCTTTTGTACACTGAAGCAAGTGATCCAAAACCTGGAGCTGCCAGGAGATTGGTGATTCCTCAGGAGTACAGAAGGTTTCCTCCTAACTCTAGCCCACGACATTCCCTTAGCTGGACATTTGGGGCAAATGAAAACTTGGGACAGGCTTGTCCCCTTGTTTCATTGGCCTAGAATGTCAGAGGACACAAAGGAATTTTGTAAGTCCTGTGAAACCTGTCAAGCCAGTGGCAAGACAGGTGGCACCCCAAAGGCACCCCTTATTCCACTGCCTGTGGTTGGGGTTCCCTTTGAAAGGGTAGGGGTTGACATAGTTGGCCCCCTTGACCCTCCTACTGCTTCAGGCAATAGGTTTATCTTGGTGGTAGTGGACCATGCCACCAGATATCCTGAAGCAATTCCTCTAAGGACCACTACAGCTCCTGCAGTGGCAAAGGCCTCTTGGGAATCTTTTCCAGGGTGGGCTTCCCAAAAGAGGTGGTATCAGACAGGGGAAGCAATTTCATGTCTGCTTACTTAAAGGTCATGTAGAAGGAATGTGGTGTGACATACAAGTTCACCACACCCTATCATCCACAAACAAATGGACTGGTGGAGAGATTTAACAAAACTCTCAAAGGTATGATAATGGGACTCCCTGAAAAACTCCGTAGGAGATGGGATATCCTGTTACCTTGCTTCCTTTTTGCTTACAGGGAGGTACCCCAAAAAGGAGTGGACTATGTACTTGGCCTAAGATCTAGGATGGCTGAGTACATGAAAAAGGCCAGTAAAAACCTTCAGGCCAGCCAAGAGCTCCAAAAGCAATGGCATGACCAGAAGGCTGTTTTGGTTCAGTACCAACCAGGGCAGAAAGTGTGGGTCTTGGAGCCTGTGGCCCCAAGAGCACTCCAAGACAAATGGAGTGGACCCCACATAATTGTTGAGAAAAAGGGTGAAGTCACCTACTTGACTTAGGCACTGCCAGGAGTCCCCTTAGGGTGCTCCATGTCAATCGCCTGAAACCCTACTATGACAGGGCTGATCTCACCCTGCTCATGGCAACAGATGAAGGACAGGAGGAAGAGAGTGACCCTCTCCCTGATCTCTTCTCTTCCACAGAACAAGATGCTCTTGTGGAAGGTGTAGTACTAGCAGATTGTCTTACTGCTGAGCAGAAGACCACTGCATAAATCTCCTGGGTCAGTTTTCTGAAGTCTTCTCTACTGTGCCAGGCACCACTTCTTGGTGTGAGCACACTATAGATACTGGAGACAGCTTGCCTGTCAAAAGTAAGATCTATAGGCAGCCTGACCATGTCAGAGACTGCATAAAGCAAGAGGTGCAGAAAATGTTAGAACTGGGAGTGGTTGAGCACTCTGAAAGTCCATGGGCCTCTCCTGTGGTTCTTGTACCAAAACCTCATTCCAAAGATGGTAAAAGGGAAATTAGATTTTGTGTTGACTACAGAGGTCTCAACCAGGTAACCAAGACTGATGCTCACCCTATACCCAGGGCAGATGAGCTAATAGACACACTGGCATCTGCCAAGTATCTAAGCACCTTTGATTTGACTGCAGGGTATTGTCAGATCAAGTTATCAGAGGATGCAAAAGCAAAAACTGCATTTTCAACCATTGGAGGCCATTACCAAATCACAGTAATGCCTTTTGGATTGAAAAATGCACCTGCCACTTTTCAAAGGTTGGTGAACACATTCTTGCAAGGGCTGGAAGCTTTTAGTGCAGCATATCTAGATGATATAGCTGTCTTTAGCTCCAGCTGGGATGATCACCTGGTCCACCTATGGAAAGTTTTGGAGGCCCTGCAAAAGGCAGGCCTCACTATCAAGGCTTCAAAGTGCCAGATAGGGCAGGGGAAAGTGGTTTGTCTGGGACACCTGGTAGGTGGAGAACAGATTGCACCACTTCAGGGGAAAACACAAACTATTATGGATTGGGTTCCCCCTACATCTCAGACTCAGGTGAGAGCCTTTTTAGGCCTCACTGGGTATTACAGGAGGTTCATAAAGAACTATGGCTCCATTGCAACCCCTCTTAATGACCTCACATCTAAGAAAATGCCTAAAAAGTATTATGGACAGCAAACTGTCAGAAAGCTTTTGAGGAGCTGAAACAGGCCATGTGTGTAGGAAAGTACCATCTTGCCTGGCATGTTACCCCCATATTTCACTGTATATATGTTGTTTTAGTTGTATGTGTCACTGGGACACTGCCATCCAGGGCCCCAGTTTCGAAAAGTTGAAAAAGTTTTTTTTTCCTTTCCTGTGCTTTAAAAAAGTCCTTAAACCTTTTCTCTCTTTTATCTGTCCCTAAACCTTTTCTATCATGTCTGATATAGGAACTCCTCTTTATTTGGTCAGCACAGCTTATGACCACATTAACTTTAAGGGCCTAAAGAGTCTCTGCATTGATAGAGGTTTAGTGGTAGGAAAGAACCCCTCTAGAGAATTATTGTCTAACATGATTATTGAAAATGATATGGCCTTAGCTGGCAGTTCAATTGAGAAGTTAGGAGATAGCTCACACTCTGACTCAGGGGAGCCCCCAGTAAGAGTGTTAGAGGGTGCCCTTCCTAACCTGCCCCTTAGCAGACCACCTAGCATAGCTGGTAGTAATGGACGCTCCCATCACAGTAGGGATGTTTTTGTTCCTGGAGGCCAGGTTGTTAGGGTGCCAACTGTTATGGACAGGTCTCCCTCTGTTCATTCACATCATTATTCTGTGCCAAGACATTCCCAACCCACCCACCCTGAGGACAAGATGTTAGAAAGGGAACTCATTAAGTTGAGAGTGGAAGAGTCCAGACTGAAGCTTAAACAGCAACAGCTAGCTCTAGACAGGGAATCCCTAGACTTGGAAAAAGAGAGACAGAGGTTGGGGGTTAGGACCCCATGGTGGAAGCAGCAGTATTCCAGATAGCAATCCTGTGAGAGAACATGATTCTAGGAATCTGCATAAGATAGTTCCCCCTTACAAGGAGGGGGATGACATTAACAAGTGGTTTGCTGCACTTGAGAGGGCCTGTATGGTACAGGGAGTCCCTCAAAGGCAGTGGGCTGCTATCCTATGGCTATCTTTCAGTGGAAAGGGTAGGGATAGGCTCCTTACTGTGAAGGAAAGTGATGCCAATAATTTTACAGTTTTGAAGAATGCACTCTTGGATGGATTTGGCTTAACCACTGAACAATGCAGGATTAAGTTCAGAGAAACCAGAAAAGAGTCCTCACAAGACTGGGTAGACTTTGTTGACTATTCAGTGAAGGCCTTGGAGGGGTGGTTACATGGCAGTAAAGTTTCTGACTATGAAAGCCTGTACAATCTAATCTTGAGAGAGCATATTCTGAATAACTGTGTGTCTGATTTGTTACACCAATATCTAGTGGACTCAGATCTGACCTCTCCCCAAGAATTGGGAAAGAAGGCAGACAAATGGGTCAGAACAAGAGTGAACAGAAAAGTTCATACAGGGGGTGACAAGGATGGCAAGAAGAAGGATGGTAAGTCTTCATACAAGGGTGGGGAAAATCTAAAAATGAGTCTTCATCAGGCCCACAAAAACACTCTGGTGGGGGTGGTGGGTCCAAATCCTCTTCTAATCAAGTAAAAAAAACATGGTGCTATTTATGTAAAGTAGAAGGCCATTGGACAACTGATGCCAGTTGTCCAAAGAAAAGTACCAAGCCTCCCACTACCACAACCCCTACTGCAACCTCTAGTGCCCCTAGTATTAGCAGTGGCGGTGGGAGCAAACCTACTAATAGCCAATCCAAGGGAGTAGCTGGGCTCACTTTTTGTAATTTAGTTGGGGTTGGTCTTGTTAGGGAGACCACAGAGGCTGTGCTAGTCTCTGAAGGTGCCATTGATTTGGCCACCTTAGTTGCTTGTCCCCTTAATATGGATAAGTACAAGCAACTTCCCCTAATCAATGGTGTTGAGGTTCAGGCCTACAGGGACACAGGTGCCAGTGTTACCATGGTAATAGAGAAACTGGCACACCCTGAACAACACCTACTTAGTCACCAGTACCAAGTGACAGACACTCATAACAACACTCTTAGCCACCCCATGGCTGTTGAGTTACTGGTCCAAAGAAAGTTGTGGTTGCCTCAGATTTACCTGTAGACTGTCTACTAGGGAATGATTTAGAGACATCAGCTTGGGCAGAAGTGGAGTTGGAGGCTCATGCAGCAATGCTGGGCATTCCTGGGCATATTTGTGCTTTAACCAGGGCTCAGGCCAAAAAGCAAAAAGGACAGGGTGACTTGGATCCTGGAACAATGGACCAAGTGCTCCCTAAAGCTAGGGTTAGTAAGGGTAAATCCCTACCCACTATCCCTCCCTCTACAGATGATTCAACTTCTGAGGTAGAAGAATGTCCCCCTGTGCAGAACCTTCACCAGAGGAGCTGGCAGCAGACACTGCTGAGCTTTTGGGTGTAGGGGGACCTGCCAGGGAGGAGCTGAGTGTGGCACAGCAAACCTGTCCCACATTAGAGGGTCTAAGACAGCAAGCTGTCAAACAGCAAAATGGGGATGTCAGTGACTCACATAGAGTTTAATGGGAGGACAACCTCTTATACACAGAGGCAAGGGACCCAAAACCTGGAGCAGCCAGAAGATTGGTCATTCCCCTGCAGTACAGAGAGTTCATACTAACTCTGGCACACGACATTCCCTTGGCTGGACATTTGGGTCAGATCAAAACATGGGAAAGGCTTGTCCCCCTGTTTCACTGGCCTAGGATGTCAGAGGACACAAAAGACTTTTGTAAGTCCTGTGTGAGCTGCCAAGCCAGTGGCAAGACTAGTGGCACTCCAAAGGCTCCCCTTATTCCACTGCCTGTGGTTGGGGTTCCCTTTGAAAGTGTAGGGGTTGACATAGTTGGCCCCCTTGACCCTACTACTGCTTCACGCACTAGGTTTATCTTGGTGGTAGTGGACCATGCCACAAGATATCCTGAAGCAATTCCTCTAAGGACCAGTACAGCACCTGCAGTGGCAAAAGCCCTCCTGGGAATCTTTTCCAGGGTGGGTTTCCCTAAAGAGGTGGTATCAGACAGGGGTAGCAACTTTATGTCTGCATACTTAAAGGCCATGTGGAAGGAATGTGGTGTAACATACAAATTCACCACACCTTATCATCCACAAACAAATGGACTGGTAGAGAGGTTTAATAAAACTCTCAAAGGAATGATAATGGGACTCCCTGAAAAACTCAGGAGGAGATGGGATGTCCTGTTACCTTGCCTCCTTTTTGCTTACAGGGAGGTACCCCAGAAAGGAGTGGGCTTCAGCCCCTTTGAACTCCTATTTGGGCACCCTGTAAGAGGTCCTCTAACACTTGTAAAGGAGGGTTGGGAACAACCTTTAAAATCTCCTGAGCATGACATAGTGGACTATGTACTCGGCCTAAGATCCAGAATGGCTGAGTACATGAAAAAGGCCAGTAAAAACCTTCAGGCCAGCCAAGAGCTCCAAAAGCAATGGCATGACCAGAAGGCTGTTCTGATTCAGTACCAACCAGGACAGAAAGTGTGGGTATTGGAGCCTGTGGCCCCAAGAGCACTCCAAGACAAATGGAGTGGACCCCACATCATTGTTGAAAAGAAGGGAGAAGTCACCTACTTGGTCAACTTGGGCACTGCCAGGAGTCCCCTTAGGGTGCTCCATGTCAATCGCCTAAAACCCTACTATGACAGGGCTGATCTCACCCTGCTCATGGCAACAGATGAAGGACAGGAAGAAGAGAGTGACCCTCTCCCTGATCTCTTCTCTTCCACAGAACAAGATGCTCTAGTGGAAGGTGTAGTTTTGGCAGACTGTCTTACTGCTGAGCAGAAAGAGCACTGCATAAATCTCCTGGGTCGGTTTTCTGAACTGTTTTCTACTGTGCCAGGCACCACTTCTTCGTGTAAGCACACTATAGATACTGGAGACAGCATGCCTGTCAAAAGTAAGATCTATAGGCAGCCTGACCATGTCAGGGACTGTATAAAACAAGAAGTTCAGAAACTACTTGAACTGGGAGTGATTGGACATTCTGAAAGCCCATGGGCCTCTCCTGTGGTGCTTGTACCAAAGCCTCACTCAAAAGATGGGAAAAGAGAGATGAGGTTTCGTGTAGATTAAAGAGGTCTCAACCAGGTAACAAAAACTGATGCTCACCCTATACCCAGGTCAGATGAGCTCATATATACACTGGCATCTCCCAGGTATCTAAGCACCTTTGATTTGACTGCAGGGTATTGGCAGATCAAATTATCAGAGGATGCTAAAGCAAAACGTGCATTTTCGACTATTGGAGGACACTACCAATTCACAGTAATGCCCTTTGGTTTGAAAAATGCACCTGCCACTTTTCAGAGGTTGGTGAATACAGTCCTGCAAGGGTTGGAGGCTTTTAGTGCAGCATATCTAGATGATATAGCTGTCTTTAGCTCCACCTGGGATAATCACCTGGTCCACCTGTGGAAAGTTTTGGAGGCCCTGCAAAAGGCAGGCCTCACTATCAAGGCTTCAAAGTGCCAGATAGGGCAGGGAAAAGTGGTTTATCTGGGACACCTGGTAGGTGGAGAACAGATTCCATAGATTGGATTCCCCCTACAACTCAGACCCAGGTGAGAGCCTTCTTAGGCCTCACTGGGTATTACAGGAGGTTCATTAAGAACTATGGCTCCATTGCAGCCCCACTTAATGACCTCACTTCCAAGAAAATGCCTAAAAAGGTATTGTGGACTGCTAGCTGTCAGAAAGCTTTTGAAGAGCTGAAACAGGCCATGTGCACTGCACCTGTCCTAAAAAGCCCATGTAACTCCAAGAAAATCTTTGTTCAAACTGATGCATCTGAATTAGGGGTAGGGGTAGGGGCAGTCTTATCACAACTCAATTCTGAGGGCCAGGATCAACCTGTTGCTTTTATCAGCAGGAGGTTGGCCCCTAGAGAAAAGTGTTGGTCTGCCATAGAGAGGGAGGCCTTTGCTGTGGTCTGGGCACTGAAGAAGTTGAGGCCATACCTGTTTGGCACCCACTTCATTGTTCAGACAGACCACAAACCTCTACTTTGGCTAAAACAAATGAAAGGTGAAAACCCTAAATTGTTGAGGTGGTCCATATCTCTACAGGGAATGGACTATACAGTGGAAAATAGACCTGGGAGTACCCACTCCAATGCAGATGGACTCTCCAGATATTTCCACTTAGACAATGAAGACTCATCAGGTCATGGCTAGTCTTATTGTCCTTCGTTTGGGGGGGGAGGGTTGTGTAGGAAAGTACCATCTTGCCTGGCATGTTACCCCCATATTTCACCTTATATATGTTGTTTTAGTGTATGTGTCACTGGGACCCTGCCAGCCAGGGCCCCAGTGCTCATAAGTGTGCCCTGTGTGTGTTCCCTGTGTGATGACTAACTGGCTCACTGAGGCTCTGCTAACCAGAACCTCAGTGGTTATGCTCTCTCTGCTTTCCGAAAAGTCACTAACAGGCAAGTGACCAATTTCACCAATTCACATAGGCATACTGGAACACCCTCATAACTCCCTAGTATATGGTACTGAGATACCCAGGGTATTGGGGTTCCAGGAGATCCCTATGGGCTGCAGCATTTCTTTTGCTACCCAAAGGGAGCTCTGACAATTCTTACACAGGCCTGCCACTGCAGCCTGAGTAAAATAACGTCCACGTTATTTCACAGCCATTTACCACTGCACTTAAGTAACTTATAAGTCACCTATATGTCTAACCTTCACCTGGTGAAGGTTGGGTGCTAAGTTACTTAGTGTGTGGGCACCCTGGCACTAGCCAAGGTGCCCCCACATCGTTCAGGGCAAATTCCCCGGACTTTGTGAGTGCGGGGACACCATTTCACACGTGCAATATACATAGGTCATTACCTATGTATAGCGTCACAATGGTAACTCCGAACATGGCCATGTAACATGTCTAAGATCATGGAATTGTCACCCCAATGCCATTCTGGCACTGGGGAGACAATTCCATGATCCCCCGAGTCTCTAGCACAGACCCTGGTACTGCCAAACTACCTTTCCCGGTGTTTCACTGCAGCTGTTGCTGCTGCCAACCCCTCAGACAGGCTTCTGCCCTCATGGGGTCCAGCCAGGCCTGGCCCAGGAAGGCAGAACAAAGGACTTCCTCAGAGAGAGGGTGTTACACCCTCTCCCTTTGGAAAAGGGTGTCAGGGCTGGGGAGGGGTAGCCTCCCCCAGCCTCTGGAAATGCTTTGATGGGCACAGATGGTGCCCATCTCTGCATATGCCTGTCTACACCGGTTCAGGGATCCCCCAGCCCTGCTCTGGTGCGAAACTGGCCAAAGGAAAGGGGAGTGACCACTCCCCTGACCTGCATTTCCCAGGGGAGGTGCCCAGAGCTCCTCCAGTGTGCTCCAGACCTCTGCCATCTTGGAAACAGAGGTGTTGCTGGCACACTGGACTGCTCTGAGTGGCCAGTGCCAGCAGGTGACGTCAGAGACTCTTTCTGATAGGCTCTTACCTGTGTTACTAGCCTATCCTCCTTCCTAGGTAGCCAAACCTCCTTTTCTGGATATTTAGGGTCTCTGCTTTGGGGAATTCTTTAGATAACGAATGCAAGTGCTCATCCGAGTTCCTCTGCATCTCTCTCTTCACCTTCTGCCAAAGGATCGACCGCTGACTGCTCAGGACGCCTGCAAAACCGCAACAAAGTAGCAAAGACGACTACTGCAACATTGTATCGCTTCTCCTGCCGCCTTCTCGACTGATTCCTGGTGGTGCAGGTCCCAGGATGCTTGTTTCCAGTCTAGGGAAGACCTGGCCTAGCAGTTCGGTCTGGACTGTTCCCATGGGGAACAGGGTCAAGACTGATCTGCGTATGGCTGGGTCCAAACTGGAATGGCATGGGCAGCAAAAAAACGATGGATTTAGGCCCAGATCACTGTACTGGGGGTGAATGTTTGACAATGTTCAGCATTCCGTCCATCACTTGTTGTTTTTGCTTTGTCGCCCTAAGTGGGAAGGGCATGCCCAGACGTGGGTCCCATGCTTCCCATGCCACTGGATTCAAGCTAGCCTGGCTGATGAGGGGTGAAACCCCGAACCCGGTCCCAGGATGCTTGTTTCCAGTCCAGGGAAGACCTGGCCTAGCAGTTCGGGCTGGACTGTTCCCATGGGGAACAGGGTCAAGATTGATTTGCGTATGGCTGGGTCCAAACTGGAATGACATGGGCAGCAAAAAAACGATGGATTTAGGCCCAGATCACTGTACTGGGGGTGAATGTTTGATAATGTTCAGCATTCCATCCATCACTTGTTGTTTTTGCTTTGTCGCCCTAAGTGGGAAGGGTATGCCCAGACTTAGGTCCCATTCTTCCCATGCCACTGGATTCAAGCTAGCCCGGCTGATGAGGGGTGAAACCACGAAACCGGTCCCAGGATGCTTGTTTCCAGTCCAGGGAAGACCTGGCCTAGCAGTTCGGGCTGGACTGTTCCCATGGGGAACAGGGTCAAGAATGATTTGCGTATGGCTGGGTCCAAACTGGAATGGCATGGGCAGCAAAAAAACGATGGATTTAGGCCCAGATCACTGTACTGGGGGTGAATGTTTGACAATGTTCAGCATTCCGTCCATCACTTGTTGTTTTTTCTTTGTCGCCCTAAGTGGGAAGGGCATGCCCAGAATGCTTGTTTCCAGTCCAGGGAAGACCTGGCCTAGCAGTTCGGGCTGGACTGTTCCCATGGGGAACAGGGTCAGGACTGATTTGCGTATGGCTGGGTCCAAACTGGAATGTCATGGGCAGCAAAAAAACGATGGATTTAGGCCTAGATCACTGTACTGGGGGTGAATGTTTGACAATGTTCAGCATTCCGTCCATCACTTGTTGTTCATGCTCTGGGGGTAGCCTGCCTCCTCTCTGCATCAGGAGCTCTGAAGAAATCTCCGTGGGACGACGGAATCCTCCCCCTGCAACCGCAGGCAACGAAAAGACTGCATCACCGGTCCTCTGGGTCCCCTCTCAGCACGACGAGCGTGGTCCCTGGAACTCAGCAACTCTGTCCAAGTGACTCCCACAGTCCAGTGACTCTTCAGTCCAAGTTTGGTGGAGGTAAGTCCAAGCCTCCCCACGCTAGACTGCATTGCTGGGTACCGCGTGATTTGCAGCTGCTCCAGCTCCTGTGCACTCTTCCAGGATTTCCTTCGTTCACACCCAAACCTGGGTCCCCGACACTCTAACCTGCAGTGCACAACCTTCTGAGTTGTCCTCCGGCATCGTGGGACTCCCTTTTGTGCCTTTGGGTGGACTCTGGTTCACTCCTCTTCCAAGTGCCTGCTCCGGTACTTCTGCGGGTGCTGCCTGCTTCTGTGAGGGCTCCCTGACTTTCTGGGCGCCCCCTCTGTCTCCTTATCCAAGTGGCGACATCCTGGTCCCTCCTTGGCCACAGCAGCATCCAAAAACCCTAACCGGGACCCTTGCAGCTAGCAAGGTTTGTTTGCGGTCTTTCTGCGTGGGAACACCTCTGCAAGCTTCGTCACGACGTGGGACATCCATCCTCCAAAGGGGAAGTTTCTAGCCCTCTTCGTTCTTGCAGAATCCACAGCTTCTGCCATCCGGTGGCAGCTTCTTTGTACCCTCAGCTGGCATTTCCTGGGCATCTGCCCACTCTCGACATTGTTGCGACTCTTGGACTTGGTCCCCTTGTTCCACAGGTACTCATGTCCGGAAATCCACTTTGGTTGCATTGCTGGTGTTGGTCTTCCTTGCAGAATTCCCCTATCACGACTTCTGTGCTCTCTGGGGAATATAGGTGAACTTTACACCTACTTTTCAGGGTCTTGGGGTGGGCTATTTTTCTAACCCTCACTGTTTTCTTGCAGTCCCAGCGACCCTCTACAAGCTCACATAGGTTTGGGGTCCATTAGTGGTTCGCATTCCACTTTTAGAGTATTTGGTTTGTGTTGCCCCTATACCTATGTGCTCCTATTGCAATCTATTGTAACTTTACACTGCTTGCATTACTTCCTTTTGCTATTACTGCATATTTTTGGTATTGTGTACTTATATCTTGTGTATATTTGGCATCTTCATACTGAGGGTACTCACTGAGATACTTTTGGCATATTTTCATAAAAATAAAGTACCTTTATTTTTAGTATATCTGTGTATTGTGTTTTCTTATGATATTGTGCATATGACCCCAGTGGTATAGTAGGAGCTTTGCATGTCTCTTAGTTCAGCCTAAGCTGCTCTGCTATAGCTACCTTCTATCAGCCTAAGCTGCTAGAAACACCTCTTCTACACTAATAAGGGATAACTGGACCTGGTACAGAGTGTAAGTACCCCTTGGTACCCACTACAAACCAGGCCAGCCTCCAACACCCGTCCACTGCTCCTGATGTGAACGAGGTACTATTTTGTTCTAACTTCCAGTGCCTCACAAACAGAAGGCTTGTGACTGGCAAAAAACGTGCCCAGCTGGACAAACAAAATTGCAAAGTTTTATTTTTTAAAGCTAATTTTATTTTATTTTGTTTTGTTTTAGTCGTCTTTTCTCAGTTTCCACCATGTTTTTTTTGTTTTTGCTCGTGGGCGCTGTTGTCAAAAGATGACAATTAACTTGTTCGAAATATGCGAGACCCATTAAATTGCAAATGCTTGTTTTAGTAACTGGATAATGTATCGTACTCCGCAGCTCATCCACAAAAAGTACCCTGCTATCTCAGCGGAATGTTTTAGATGTGTGAATGCCAGTGATGAATAACTAATATATGCTTTACATACCCTCGGTTTTATAATTTTTGGTGATCAGTCTTTCGGATTCATTAACCGAAAACTCCGCCTGACGGTACGACCTATTACTTACGGGGCCCTATTCGGTATCGTTTTACAATATAGTTTCATCACTGTTTTACCACAAAAATTTTATTTGCCTCATTGCTCCTTGCAAGGTCGTTAATTTGACAAAAGTGGAGAACAGTTGAGGTTCCTAACTTTAGTCAGTGGTTAAATGAAATCAAATAGGTGAAGCATGTGAAAGTTAATATGCAGCAAGAACTGGGTCCTTAAAACAATTTTCCGAGGTATGGAGATATTTGGATGAGTGAGATGCCGCTATCAAATGTGCCTGATAAGGATGATATTACCTTCGTATTTGGTATTGCTCGCTATCATATTTGATCACAGATTTTTTATGCATTGATAACAACTAAAGAGCGTGTAGACCTTTTCTCTTTTTTCTTTTTTATATAATGAAGTGTTTTGCTCATTTGATATCCAATGATGGGACACAATGTATAGTTCAATGAAGTGACTTTTCTACTTGGATAAAAAATAATTTAAAAAATGTACGTTACTATGGACTACTTTTCTGTTTTATACATTCATCTGTATTATTTTCTGTATACTTTCCCTTGTTTTAATTTCTTTTTTACTGTTTTTGTTGTCTTGTCTAGTGCATCACATTTGGGGGCAGGAGAATTGAAGGGGGTGTATTTTCCTAGCGTAATACCTATTTATTAACATTATTTACTGCTTGGATGTTCCACTTCATAAAGTGTCTCTTCTACTTTGTAATTATAAAGTTTATTGATCTAGTTCAAATTTCCCATAGTAAATATAGCATTTAAAAAAAAGTAGAACTTCATACTAACTAGCAGAATTTTCATTGTGGTAATTGACATCGCCAGTACAAATCTGCATATCGTGATAGTGTGAATCAGAAATCTTAGTTTAGAATGCAGAGTCCAATTTTATGCCCCTTGAGTGTAGGTATTATTTTGTAAATTTGTAAATGTTCTGTTCATTTGTATTGTAATCTGTATACTGATTGATGTTTCGCCATCTAGATCAGCCAGTTGAACACTTTGATTACTTTACTCATTGGAAGCTTGTCTAAGGGAGACAGACAGAAGATAATGACCATTTGCACCATTGATGTACATGCTCGAGACGTTGTAGCCAAAGCGGTTCTCACGAAGGTACAGTTTGCACTGTTTGATTTATTTCTATTCACAAGTGTCTTATCAGTCACTCACATTCTTCCACACCTGCTGTAATTTACACATCCCTGCTTGTATTTGTTTTACAGGTCGAAAATGCTCAGGCATTCACATGGCAGTCACAACTGAGGCACCGTTGGGATGAAGAAAAAAAGCATTGCTTTGCTAATATCTGTGACGCACAGTTCCAGTATTCCTATGAATATCTTGGAAACACTCCACGGTTGGTAATTACACCTCTCACAGACAGGTGAGGTATCCACTTCATAGAAAGTTCTTGGGAATGTTTATAAAATAATCTAGCTATCGTACTGATGTTTATAGAACACTCTAGCTATTGTATTGGTCTGGGAAAAGCTGAACCAACACAGAATATGCTCCGGTGCGATCTCTATTATGGAAGGGGCCGCACAAACATGTGCAGCTCCTTGTATAGTGTTAAAATGCCCAGAGATGCAAGCATATGCAAACGCCCACTTCACCAGAGGACACGTAGTGTAATATGGCCCCAGATGGCTGTTCACTATTACAATTCTACATTTTGGTATGCATTTAGCTACGCATTATCCATAAAGGGAAATTATAACTTTAAATGAAAACATGGTTTATTGCAGACACAAAACATAGGTCATTATGACTGTTTTGCATAACTCGTCTGTAAGGACATCAGAGTTCTGCCAAAGATTTAGGGCCTAATATATAGTTTGGCGGACATGACTCTCTGCCACAAATGACGGCTTCTCTGAAGGCAGACACATCTTCCATGAAGGTAGAGACCTTTCAATGTGGTGGGTGGTAGGCTACCGACGCAGCAGTGGTTATTACCTCCATTCTCCTTACCTCTGTTCCCCTGGCAGACAGTGGATCACAAAGCAAACCTTAAATTAAGCCTTTCGAACGCCAACCTATCTGACTGAATGTGGCAAGGCTTAGAGTGGTGTACTGAGCAAAACAGCTTTAAAATACTTTTCTTTCTTTGTGACAGACCGAATATGTAGATTAAAAATGTTCTCAGGTATTGGATCTTTCATAGATTTACATGTTTGAATTATTCCCTGTCGTCAAAGTGGGTGTCCCTCTGTACCTTCTAAAAAAGTACAATAAAGTACACAAAGCTTATAATGGCTAAAAGATATTAATTTGGTTAGCTTAGCCACAAATTTATAAGGAATCAAACTCCAGCAAGTCAGACAACAGCACTCTCTAGAACGCTACTCACAGAGGCATTTTCCCTCGTTTTTTTTGGCCACACGTCGTGTGAAGGGACTCTGTCAGAGCTCCGCTCAGTTCTTCAACTTCTGAATAAATTTTTTGTATTCTAAAGGCAACTTTAACTGTCCGTCTATCAGATATTGACTATAATAATGTCAGAACTATCAAAGAAAGGACATTTCAAACCATTTGGGAAAAGGGGACTTCACTTTGAAGATCCACAAAAGGAGTGTATCTACTGCCTACACCCTGCCCACAAGATAAAGGACATTAAAATCTGCAACACTTTTTTCCTCCAAGACTCTATCTCATGAAAGGTTAAGAAAAAGGGAGAGGTCGCTTGACCATGAACTTCAGAGGTGCCTAGGAAAGCCTTAAAGAAGACTCACTCTGCGTCTTCAAGGGACATTTCTCACAGGGAGAAATATGAACAATTCTCCTCAGAAGCGGCAACGTCAGATCCTACCTCTCCTTCTTCAAAGTTGGTTTTACGCTTTGAAAAATCCTCCTCAGAGCCATCAACAATAAAATCTATACTGGCTGTAAAGATATTGAAAACAACATTGTTGCCATTGAAAGTACCAGTGACGAGGACCACAACAATGGTAAAGTCGACATCCACGGTGACAGTGACATTGTTGACGACAACCCCAATGATACCATCGACGACAATCCCATCAGAAAGGACTTTGTCGGCTAGACTGTTGACGCACCCACCATTGCCAAAAGGACCACCAACAAAGACACTGTAGTTGATGGTAAAACCACCAGCAAAGAAGCTTCCATCGTCTTTACACATCACCACTGACTCGACAATGACATAGTCAATGGTGCCTTTGAGGAGGGATGTTGGACCTGGCCCTTTTACAGGGTCATTCCCCAGACTTTTTGCTTTTTGCCTCCTTATTTTTCTGACCTTTGTTGGCTGACGTTTTGACTCTGAGCACTTTTTCACTGCTAACCAGTGCTAAAGTGCATGTGCTCTCTCTTACAAATTTGGTATGATTGGATTATACCTGATTGGCATATTGAATTTACCTATAAGTCCCTTGTAAATTGGTATCCCTATACCCAGGGCCTATAAATTAAATGCTACTAGTGGGCCTGCAGCGCTGCTTGCGCCACCCACTGAAGTAGCCTGTCAAACCTATCTAAGGCCTGCTAGCGCAGAGCCTGTGTGCGCAGTTTCCTGCCACAGGGTCCTGGCATCTAAATTTACTTGCCAGGTCCAGAACTCCCCTTTTACTACATGTAAGTCACCCCTAAGGTACGCCTTAGCTACCCCTTTGGGCAGGGTGCCATGTATGTAGTAGGAAGGACATGTGCCATGTAGCGTGGCCTGTCCTGGTAGTGACAAACAGCCTAACTTGGTGTCTCCCTGCTGTGAGTGCTGCCCTCTCGTAGGATTGCATTGGAAATGCCCTGCCTTAGGTGTAAGGGGTATTGTCTGATTTATGAGGGGTAGCGTAGGTATGTTTGGTATGGTTGTGATAGTGGTGAGAAATGCTGTTTACTGGTGTAGGTGTATTTTTTATTACTGTCACAGAAATGCCACTTCTAGAAAGTGTGCATTTATCTGTGCTTATGGCTTTGGTGTTTTGCAGCTTGTCTCCAATCAACATCTGGGCAGACTGACAGTTGGGGCTTTGTGCATACTTCTCAGACAGCCTGAACACAGGGAGGGTGGAGGTGACACAGAGGTGCATCTACATATTGCAAAGCCTTCCTGGGCTGAGAGAAGGGAGAGGCGGGGCACACCTGCATTTGTAAAGACTGTGCCCTGGCCTCACACAATAGGGTTGTTAACCCCCCACTGATGTTTGGAGCCTGTACTGAAAGGAGAGAGGGGGCACTCCCAGAAACAGTTGTAACTGGCTGGAACCTCCACTCCCTACCATTGAAAAACACTGTAAGAACTGACTATAAGTACAGGGGAATTTTCCCCACAATTTGAACACTCTTGGAACTGAAACTGGACACAGAACGCTGATGAATGGATGTAGGAGGCTGGACTGGCTTGTAGTGAGTACCAAGGGGTACTTGCACCTTGCACCAGGCCCAGTTATCCCTTATTAGTGTATAGGGTGTCTAGCAGCTTAGGCTGATAGATAATGGTAGCTTAGCAGAGCAGCTTAGGCTGAACTAGGAGACGTGTGAAGCTACTACAGTACCACTTAGTGTCATATGCACAATATCATAAGAAAACACAATACACAGTTATACTAAAAATAAAGGTACTTTATTTTTATGACAATATGCCAAAGTATCTTAGAGTGTACCCTCAGTGAGAGGATAGGAAATATACACAAGATATATATACACAATAGCAAAAATATGCAGTATAGTCTTAGAAAACAGTGCAAACAATGTATAGTTACAATAGGATGCAATGGGGAAACATAGGGATAGGGGCAACACAAACCATATACTCCAAAAGTGGAATGCGAACCACGAATGGACCCCAAACCTATGTGACCTTGTAGAGGGTCGCTGGGACTATTAGAAAATAGTGAGAGTTAGCAAAATAACCCTCCCCAAGACCCTGAAAAGTGAGTGCAAAGTGCACTAAAGTTCCCCTAAGGACAAAGTAGTCGTGTTAGAGGAATAATGCAGGAAAGACACAAACCAGCAATGCAACAACTGTGGATTTCCAATCTAGGGTACCTGTGGAACAAGGGGACCAAGTCCAAAAGTCACAAGCAAGTCGTAGATGGGCAGATGCCCAGGAAATGCCAGCTGCGGGTGCAAAGAAGCTTCGACTGGACAGAAGAAGCTGAGGTTTCTGCAGGAACGAAAAAGGCTAGAGACTTCCCCTTTGGTGGACGGATCCCACTCGCCGTGGAGAGTCGTGCAGAAGTGTTTTCCCGCCAGAAGGACGCCAACAAGCCTTGCTACACGCAAATCGTGCATTTGGCGTTTTTGGACGCTGCTGGGGCCCAGGAGGGACCAGGAGGTCGCAAATTGAACCTGAAGAGAGAGGGGACGTCGAGCAAGACAAAGAGCCCTCACTGAAGCAGGTAGCACCCGGAAAAGTGCCAGAAACAGGCACTACGAGGATGCGTGAAACGGTGCTCGCCGAAGTTGCACAAAGGAGTCCCACGTCGCCGGAGACCAACTTAGAAAATCGTGCAATGCAGGTTAGAGTGCTGTGGACCCAGGCTTGGCTGTGCAAATAGGATTACCGCCGGAAGTGCACAGGGGCCGGAGTAGCTTGCAAAGTCGCGGTTCCCAGCAATGCAGCCCAGCGAGGTGAGGCAAGGACTTACCTCCACCAAACTTGGACTGAAGAGTCACTGGACTGTGGGGGTCACTTGGACAGAGTCGCTGGATTCGAGGGACCTCGCTCGTCGTGCTGAGAGGAGACCCAAGGGACCGGTAATGCAGCTTTTTGGTGCCTGCGGTTGCAGGGGGAAGATTCCGTCGACCCACGGGAGATTTCTTCGGAGCTTCTGGTGCAGAGAGGAGGCAGGCTACCCCCACAGCATGCACAAGCAGGAGAACAGTCGAGAAGGCGGCAGGATCAGCGTTACAGAGTTGCAGTAGTCGTCTTTGCTACTATGTTGCAGGTTTGCAGGCTTCCAGCGCGGTCAGCGGTCGTTTCCTTATCAGAAGGTGAAGAGGGAGATGCAGAGGAACTCGGCTGAGCTCATGCATTCGTTATCTAAAGTTTCCCCAGAGACAGAGACCCTAAATAGCCAGAAAAGAGGGTTTGGCTACCTAGGAGAGAGGATAGGCTACTAACACCTGAAGGAGCCTATCAGCAGGAGTCTCTGACGTCACCTGGTGGCACTGGCCACTCAGAGCAGTCAAGTGTGCCAGCAGCACCTCTGTTTCCAAGATGGCAGAGGTCTGGAGCACACTGGAGGAGCTCTGGACACCTCCCAGTGGAGGTGCAGGTCAGGGGAGTGGTCACTCCCCTCTCCTTTGTCCAGTTTCGCGCCAGAGCAGGGGCTAAGGGGTCCCTGAACCGGTGTAGACTGGCTTATGCAGAATTGGGCACATCTGTGCCCAAGAAAGCATTTCCAGAGGCTGGGGGAGGCTACTCCTCCCCTGCCTTCACACCATTTTCCAAAGGGAGAGGGTGTCACACCCTCTCTCAGAGGAAGTTCTTTGTTCTGCCATCCTGGGCCAGGCCTGGCTGGACCCCAGGAGGGCAGATGCCTGTCTGAGGGGTTGGCAGCAGCAGCAGCTGCAGTGAAACCCCAGGAAGGGCAGTTTGGCAGTACCAGGGTCTGTGCTACAGACCACTGGGATCATGGGATTGTGCCAACTATGCCAGGATGGCATAGAGGGGGCAATTCCATGATCATAGACATGTTACATGGCCATATTCGGAGTTACCATTGTGAAGCTACATATAGGTAGTGACCTATATGTAGTGCACGCGTGTAATGGTGTCCCCGCACTCACAAAGTTCAGGGAATTGGCTCTGAACAATATGGGGGCACCTTGGCTAGTGCCAGGGTGCCCTCACACTAAGTAACGTTGCACCTAACCTTTACCAGGTAAAGGTTAGACATATAGGTGACTTATAAGTTACTTAAGTGCAGTGTAAAATGGCTGTGAAATAACGTGGACGTTATTTCCCTCAGGCTGCAGTGGCAGGCCTGTGTAAGAATTGTCAGAGCTCCCTATGGGTGGCAAAAGAAATGCTGCAGCCCATAGGGATCTCCTGGAACCCCAATACCCTGGGTACCTCAGTACCATATACTAGGGAATTATAAGGGTGTTCCAGTAAGCCAATGTAAATTGGTAAAAATGGTCACTAGCCTGTTAGTGACAATTTGAAAGTAATGAGAGAGCATAACCACTGAGGTTCTGGTTAGCAGAGCCTCAGTGAGACAGTTAGGCACCACACAGGGAACATATACATGCACACCTATGAGCACTGGGGCCCTGTGTGACAGGGTCCCAGTGACACATACATATAGGCCACAAACCTATGAGCACTGGGGTCCTGACCAGCAGGATCCCAGTGACACATAACAACCATACTGAAAACATAGTGTTTTTCACTATGAGCACTGGGGCCTGGCTATCAGGATCCCAGTGAGACAGTGAAAACAGTGACAAACACCCTGACATACACTCACAAACAGGCCAAAAGTGGGGGTAACAAGGCTAGAAAGAGGCTACTTTCTCACAATGGACTCACCAGGAAACCACCTTGGACTGCTGTTGCTGTGCTGACCTCTGAACTGCGTGGTCACTAGAAGGAACTGTCACCATCTGCACCCCTTGTGCTGGCCTGTAGTCTGGATCCACGAGCCCTGTATTTTTTCTTGTTGTTCCCAGGGGCAGGGTGTGGTGGCCCCTGACCCCTGCCACGATCTCTCCAGCCGTGCCTGTAGCGCTTGGGAAAAGCGCTCTCTCTTCATTGCTGAGAAGAAGGTCACTGCCGCAGCCCAGGCTTTAAATGAGCCCTAGCGCTTTGAAAAGCACGTTATTTCTGCTCAAAATCATCGCCGCAGCCCGGGTTTATCACAGGGCCGGTGCGCTTCCCTAAAGCTCTCTGCCTTGATTTTAGGACCCCAAATCACTGCCGCAACCCGGGTGCCGCATGTTGTCTGGAGCGCGAGGATCGTGCTGCTGTTAGTGCACCCCATCACTCAGAAGGAAGGACAGGAGTGACCGCGCTCCAAACAGTGCCCCCGGGGCAAAGCGCACTTCTTAATGCGGCCCGGGGCACTTGAAGGCACCATCCTCGTGCTGGCTTCTAAATCCAGCCCGGACAGGCTGAGAAGCGGCTCACGAACTAAATCGGGTGTGGCCGCTTGCAGAAGCAGGAGGACAGCCTCATCGGAGGCTCCTGCTCCCTTTTTCCCTCCATTCTTGGGCAGCCGCACCGTGGACAAAGGCGGCTGCCTAGCCCTAAGCAGGACATGGGGAGAAAGGGAGTTCCCTTTCCCCCGGTCACTGCGCTAGGGGCGCAATCGCCCCGACTACACTAAATCTTTGGCTATTGGGCCCCCCCCCTCGGAGAGGGCCATTAGAGGCTCGGGGGGCCCCCAAAGATCACGGGTCCCTGGAGTGGCCCGCTCTAAACACGCGAGAGAGGGTGCTGATCGCCCCTCTCCCCCACAGACACCACGTGGCCCCCGTGTTGCGCACAGGAGCGCCGGGGGCCCCCGTGTTCATCCTTAGGCACTGGAAGTGCCTCTTCTACCAGAAACCAGGTACTCTTTAGGAAATCTAGGCTCTAGGAGCCTAATACAGACTTGTAGATGGTTACTATTTCCTACCTGGTTACTGTTTCTACATATATGGCTTATGTTCCTTTTATGGGCATGTCTAGCTGATATGTATTTATATGACTTGTGGGATATTCTCCAATGTTCCTTTTATGGGTATTTAGGAATTGTTCATGACAAGTGCATATACCTTTTACTATAATTCCTGACTACTGCTTATGTTGCAGAATCCTGAGAACTTACGTGTTCTAATGTGACAACTGCATATTCCTGCAGAGTATTAGCAACCTGTGTAACATTTTGACAACTGCTAAGGTAGCAGGGTATTATTCATGTGTAATGTTGGTCTAATTATGTTTTGTGCAATACAGATTATTTGTACATAGCTCAGTGTTGTGTTTACTTTGTGGTGTACCTTTTGCGTCACGTGTGTTGTGTGTTGTGTGTTGTGCAAACGCTTTACACATTGCCTCCAGGTTAAGCCTGACTGGTCACGCCAAGCTACCAAGAGGGTGAGCTGGGGTTATCTTGGACGTGTAACTCCCTAGCCCTGACTAGAGTGTGTAGGCTCTGCCTGGCTGAGGTGCATACCCTAGCCAACCAGAAACCCCATTTCTATCATTGGTTGTCAGCGGTGAGGATAGGACTTGTGCTTGCACAGTACCTTGTGACTCATTTTTGCACCACAAATTGCACTTAGACCATTACATGTTTTAATTCTCTTTTCTTAAATTATTCTCCTGTTCTCTCAAGCTAGTCATTTTATTTTTACTCCTGTGTTGTATACTCGCACTTTTGACTCTTGTGTTTACGCTAGTGTTGTGCTCAACAAAATGGAGTCCACCTTTGACATGGATGATATGTTGTATTACACTCTAGAAGAGTTAAGGGGATTCTGCAGGGAGAGAGGTATACCTTTTATAGAGGCTGGAGCCCATGAAGAGATCCTCAGGAGAGACCTGTTTAATTTTGAGGAGGCAGACTACATAGCACAAAAAGAGGCCCAAGAGAGGGATGGTTCTGAGGGAGACCCTAGAGAGACCCACGAGAGCAGTGAGGACTCTGAGGAGGAGGGTCCCCAGTCCACACCCCAGGGGGATAGTGACCCCGAGGGGTTAGACACTGAGGGAGAAGATGAATGGCCAGGGACGCCAGTAGAGATAAAGGACCCCATAGATAGGGAGTCCCTTACTGGGTCCTTGCGTAGCAGCAGCACCACCTCCCATTCCCTGTCACCTGACGAGCTCAGAGATAAGCGGGAAGAGAGGGACCTGAGGCTGCAGCTAGCTAGGCTGGCTGTAGAGGAGAGACAGGCTGAGGTTGAAAAAGCCTTAGTCCAGGAGAGGATGGCAGAGGCTGAAAGGGCCTTTGCGAGAGAAAGGCTCGCTCTAGAGCGCAGTCTTACAAATCTGGACTCACCAGTAATGCCGGTGGAGTCCAGTGGTGGCAGCATTTGTAGTGTTAGGCACAATACTTACCTACCCACAGATTTGGTACCTGGGTTCAAGGAGGGAGACGACATACGTCAGTGGCTTAGGGAGTATGAGGAAGCTCTAGTTGCGCGCAGGATTCCTGAGAAAGATTGGGGAACTGTCCTAGAGAGTTATATTCCTGAGGTGGAAAGGGATGTCCTACTGGCCCCAGAAGGGAGTGACAGGTAGGGGTATCCCCACATCAGAAAGGCCCTGATAGAAAAGTATGGTCTCATCCCTGAAGACTACAGGTTGAGGTTCAGAGGCAGCAGGAAGCGGTCTCACCAGTCTTGGGAGGATTTCATGGGGACTTGTTGCAAAGCACTAAGAGGATGGGTAGAGGGTAGCAGAGCAACCACTTATGAAGGGCTGTTTAGCCTCATTCTAAGAGAACACGTGTTCCGTTGCTGTTTTTCAGAGCTACGCCAACACCTGTCTTACTGTGAATTCTCTGACCCCAGGGAACTTACAAAGGATGCTGACCTCTGGCTTAGTGCCAGGGGAGCTGGTCAGACACCAAGGGCCGTCTTAGGTGCACCCCTGGAAGGGGTGGGGGAGGTTCTGGGTAATTCAGGCCAAATTCTGAAGGGGGAGTGTAGGAAAGTACCATCTTGCCTGGCATGTTACCCCCATATTTCACTGTATATATGTTGTTTTAGTTGTATGTGTCACTGGGACCCTGCCAGCCAGGGCCCCAGTGCTCATAAGTGTGCCCTGTATGTGTTACCTGTGTTATGACTAACTGTCTCACTGAGGCTCTGCTAACCAGAACCTCAGTGGTTATGCTCTCTCATTTCTTTCCAAATTGTCACTAACAGGCTAGTAACAAATGTTACCAATTTACATTGGCATACTGGAACACCCTTATAATTCCCTAGTATATGGTACTGAGGTACCCAGGGTATTGGGGTTCCAGGAGATCCCTATGGGCTGCAGCATTTCTTTTGCCACCCATAGGGAGCTCTGACAATTCTTACACAGGCCTGCCATTGCAACCTGAGTGAAATAACGTCCACGTTATTTCACAGCCATTTACCACTGCACTTAAGTAACTTTTAAGTCACCTATATGTCTAACCTTTACCTGGTAAAGGTTGGGTGCTAAGTTACTTAGTGTGTGGGCACCCTGGCACTAGCCAAGGTGCCCCCACATCGTTCAGGGCAAATTCCCCGGACTTTGTGAGTGCGTGGACACCAATACACGCGTGCACTATACATATCGTCACAATGGTAACTCCGAACATGGCCATGTAACATGTCTAAGATCATGGAATTGTCACCCCAATGCGATTCTGGCATTGGGGAGACAATTCCATGATCCCCCGAGTCTCTAGCACAGACCCGGGTACTGCCAAACTGCCTTTCCCGGGGTTTCACTGCAGCTGCTGCCAACCCCTCAGACAGGTTTCTGCCCTCCTGGGGTCCAGCCAGGCTTGGCCCAGGAAGGCAGAACAAAGGACTTCCTCAGAGAGAGGGTGTTACACCCTCTCCCTTTGGAAAAAGGTGTTAGGGCTGAGGAGGAGTAGCCTCCCCCAGCCTCTGGAAATGCTTTCATGGGCACAGATGTGCCCAATTCTGCATAAGCCAGTCTACACCGGTTCAGGGACCCCTTGGCCCCTGCTCTGACGCGAAACTGGACAAAGGAAAGGGGAGTGACCACTCCCCTGACCTGCACCTCCCCTGGGAGGTGTCCAGAGCTCCTCCAGTGTGCTCCAGACCTCTGCCATCTTGGAAACAGAGGTGCTGCAGGCACACTGGACTGCTCTGAATGGCCAGTGCCACCAGGTGATGTCAGAGACTCCTGCTGATAGGCTCCTTCAGGTGTTAGTAGCCTTTCCTCTCTCCGCAACCGCAGGCACCAAAAGACTGCATCACCGGTCCTCTGGGTCCCCTCTCAGCATGACGAGCGTGGTCCCTGGAACACAGCAACTCTGTCCAAGTGACTCCCACAGTCCAGTGACTCTTCAGTCCAAGTTTGGTGGAGGTAAGTCCTTGCCTCCCCACGCTAGACTGCATTGCTGGGTACCGCGTGATTTGCAGCTGCTCCGGCTCCTGTGCACTCTTCCAGGATTTCCTTTGTGCACAGCCAAGCCTGAGTCCCCGGCACTCTAACCTGCAGTGCATGACCTCCTGAGTTGTCCTCCGGCGTCGTGGGACCTTCTTTTGTGACTTCGGGTGAGCTCCGGTTCACTCTTCTTCGTAGTGCCTGTTCCGGCACTTCTGCGGGTGCTGCTTGCTTCTGAGTGGTCTCTTTGTCTTGCTCGGCGCCCCCTCTGTCACCTCACGCAACTGGCGATATCCTGGTCCCTCCTGGGCCACAGCAGCATCCAAAAACCCTAACCGTGACCCTTGCAGCTAGCAAGGCTTGTTTGCAGTCTTTCTGCACGGAAACACCTCTGCAACCTTTTTCATGACGTGGGACATCCATCCTCCAAAGGGGAAGTTCCTAGTCCTCTTCTTTCTTGCAGAATCTACAGCTTCTACCATCCGGTGGCAGCTTCTTTGCACCCACAGCTGGCATTTCCTGGGCATCTGCCCACTCCCGACTTGATCGTGACTCTTGGACTTGGTCCCCTTGTTCCACAGGTACTCTCGTCAGGAAATCCATTGTTGTTGCATTGTTGGTGTTGGTCTTCCTTGCAGAATTCCCCTATCACGACTTCTGTGCTCTCTGGGGAACTCAGGTGCACTTTGCACCCACTTTTCAGGGTCTTGGGGTGGGCTATTTTTCTAACCCTCACTGTTTTCTTACAGTCCCAGCGACCCTCTACAAGGTCACATAGGTTTGGGGTCCATTCGTGGTTCGCATTCCACTTCTAGAGTATATGGTTTGTGTTGCCCCTGTACCTATGTGCTCTCATTGCAATCTATTGTGACTGTACATTGCTTGCATTGCTTTCTATTGCTATTACTGCATATTTTTGGTATTGTGTACATATATCTTGTGTATATTTGCTATCCTCACACTGAGGGTACTCACTGAGATACTTTTGGCATATTGTCATAAAAATAAAGTACCTTTATTTTTAGTATATCTGTGTATTGTGTTTTCTTATGATATTGTGCATATGACACCAGTGGTATAGTAGGAGCTTTACACGTCTCCTAGTTCAGCCTAAGCTGCTCTGCTAAGCTACCTTTTCTATCAGCCTAAGCTGCTAGACACCTCTTCTACACTAATAAGGGATAACTGGACCTGGTGCAGAGTGTAAGTACCCCTTGGTACCACTACAAACCAGGCCAGCCTCCTACATTGGTTGTGCAGTGGTGGGATAAGTACTTGTAACTACTTACCACTTTGTCATTTTGTACTTTTCATAAGAGAAAAATATACAAAACAAGTTCAGTGTATGTACACCTAACCAAAAAGTTTTGCTTTTCTTCTCTTAGTCTATTGCTAAGTGCTGAAAAGTACCTCTAAAACTTTCAAAAAGTTCTTAAAAGTTGAAAAAGATTTTTTTTCCTGTTCTTTAAAAAGTCCTGAAACTTTTTCTTTCTTTTTCTGTCCCTTAAACCTTTTCTATCATGTCTGGTACAGGTCAAACTCTGGATCTGACCATAACTGCTTATGACCACCTTAGCTGGAAAGGAGCAAGGAGTCTCTGCATTGAAAGAGGTTTAGGGGTAGGGAAGAATCCCTCAAGAGAATTGTTAGTTAATATGCTCATTGAACAGGATAAGACCATAGTTGGCACATCTGGTGGGAGATTAGCTGATGGTTCACACTCTGATTCTGGGGTATCCCCAGTAAAAGGGTTAGAAGGGAACCTTCCCAACCTGCCCCTTAGCAGGCCACTAGCAGGGCTGGTACTGATGTGAGTTCTCATCATAGTATAGAGGTTACTCCTTTAGGCCAGGTTGTTAGAGTGCCATCTGTTAGGGACAGGTCTCCCTCTGTTCATTCACACCATTCTTCTGTGTCAAGGCATGCCCAACCCACCCACCCTGAAGACAGAGTGTTAGAAAGGGAACTCAATAGATTGAGAGTGGAAGAGTCCAGGCTGAAGCTCAAGAAGCAACAACTGGATCTAGACAGGCAAGCATTTGACTTAAAAAAAGAAAGACAGAGGTTGGGGTTTGGACCCCATGGTGGCAGCAGCAGTATTACAGATAGTAATCCTGTAAAAGAGCATGATTCTAGGAATCTGCACAAGATAGTTCCCCCTTACAAGGAGGGGGATGACATTAACAAGTGGTTTGCTGCACTTGAGAGGGCCTGTGTTGTACAGGGGGTCCCTCAAAGGCAGTGGGCTGCTATCCTAAGGCTATCTTTCAGTGGAAAGGGTAGGGATAGGCTCCTTACTGTTAAGGAAAGTGATGGCAATAATTTTACAGTTCTTAAGAATGCACTCCTAGATGGTTATGGCTTAACCACTGAACAGTACAGGATCAAGTTCAGAGAAACCAAAAAGGAGTCTTCACAAGACTGGGTAGACTTTGTTGACCATTCAGTGAAGGCCTTGGAGGGGTGATTACATGGCATTAACGTTTCTGACTATGAAAGCCTGTATAACTTAATCCTGAGAGAGCATATTCTTAATAATTGTGTCTGATTTGTTACACTAGTATCATCATCATTAGCTTTATTTCGGTAAAAGTAAATACCATAAAAGCACATCACAATTAGCAGTTTCGTGGTTTAGCAAAACGACAAGCTACATAAAAGAAATTTTCAATCATAAAAGATTTTAAAAAAAGTGTTAGACATAAGCATTTTCCTACTGGAAATTCATACCTTATTATAAAATTGTATAGAAATACATGATAGGTGTTAAAAATCAAATACAGACCTAGCCAAACATATCAAATAAAATAAGACGTTTCTATTTAAAAATATAAAAGTATCTAAGCAAAAAAAAAGAAAGAGATACATCTAGGCAATGTAAAATGATAAGTGCACACAAACATAGGTTCATCAATGACTGTTCCCCACATCCATTGTTAGCTTTCCCTCTATTTTTTTGAGCATATTCAGTCTATTGTGCCAGATTGAATCTAGATATTTTGCCAGGCAGCAAGCCACTAAAACAGATGAGTCAGATTTAAAAATTCTCAAAGCCAGTGAACAGTTTTTAAAACCCATTTTCCTACACAAAGGAATAATCCAACTGACTCTTTGTTTGTGGTATGCGGGGCATTGAAAAAGGATGTGGGATATAGATTCTTCTCTGACACAGCCCATCGGACACATCTTAGAAGTGCAGCTAGTGTTAGACCATTTGTATGTAAGGGTATGCAGAGGAAGAGAGCCTATCCTAAATCTAATATATAATGCACGTGCATGTGGTGAAGAAACTATGTCCATATACTGCACAGATTCATAGTGGCATTTGAATTGTAAGAAGTTGCCCGTCATGGAAGATGGCGAAACAACAGACAATTGTAAAAGTTGGACATAGAGCCAAAATGCGTCCTTTAATGTCTGTGTTGCATTTTTTGGGATAGATAGCGAGTCGTTCCAGTAAGACCCCAAACCAAGTAGTGAGAAGGTCCGTTCTATATATAAACACCACTTGATTTTTGGACTTGTGTTGTTGGCCATCAAATTGGCAAGCCCACATCTATAGGGGGCAAGGGAGTCTAATGACCATAAACGAATCCAATATAACAAGGGCCTAAGTGCGACGATCTGGCTGATGGGGGGCAGATTTAAATCCATTCGAATTGGGAGCATTGGGGTGCTGGAAGGGACTCTTAGCAACGACCTTAAAAAGGAGTTTTCCACCTTTGTCAGATCATCTAAACTACAGTGGCCCCACAATTCGGCTCCATAAATGGCCCCCCCTCTTGCTTGTAATTTGTAGATTTCGACAGCAGGCGTCATAGCAAAGTTAGGGGATCTAGCTGTGAATCTTACAATGCCACTTGCCCTTTGTTTCAATCGCAGGGTAGCCTTCTGGATATGGCAGTGCCACTTATGCGAGTCTTCTAATTTCAAGCCTAGGTAGTCAAAGTCGCTGACTCTTTCCAGCGTGGCACCCTCTAGATAGATAGGTCATCGCATCCTGCCTTTTTTGTCCCCAAACACCATACACTTGGTTTTTAATTGATTAATTTCAAGGCCATGGTCATTACAGAGATCCATGTACCTCGAGAGCAGAGTTGAAAGACCTGTGGCTGTTTGGGATATCAGCAAGGTGTCATCGGCAAATAAGAGGCAGGGAATCTTCTGCCCTCCTAGTTTGGGGGCATCATTGGAGCACTCCATAAGGTAAGGAATACATGCATTTATGAAAAGGAGAAATAAAGTAGGGGCAAGCACGCAGCCTTGTCTTACGCCACGAACGGTAGGACATTTTTCAGTTAATTCGCCTTGGCAGCCCCATCTGATTCTTCCATAATTGCCAGTATAAAGGTCTCTGATGATGTTTAAAATAGAGCAAGGAACTCCTATTTTGGACAAGACTTCCCACAATTTGTGGCGGGGTACTAGATCAAAGGCCGATTTTAGGTCAACAAATGCTACATATAGATGACCTAAGTCTCCTCAACAACTTTCCATTTGATAGAAATAAAACGGAATACCTGATCTATTGTACTAATTTTTTCTCTAAAACCCGCTTGGAGGTGATTTAGGATTTGATTTTCTACTATCCATTTACTCAGCCTGCTCAACAATTGATGGCAAAATATTTTTTGAAGATTGTCGAGAAGGCTGATGGGTCTATAATTTCCCGGGGAATTCCTCTCTCCTTTCTTATATATGGGCACAATAATTGCCTCTTTCCATGATTCAGGATAAATTCTGGTAGTCCAAATGGCGCTGGAGAGCCTATTGATTTATGGGCTCCAGATGTTTTGGTCCGCTTTAAACATGTCAGAAGGAATCCCATCCGACCCTGGGGCCTTTGCTGCTTTCTGGGCAGTGATGGCCAGCGCGGTTTCGTTCAATGTAAAGGGAGGCAAGGAGGGCGTAGGCTCACCCAAAGTTGTTGACTCCCACAGGCTTGGAATATCACTGGCCGGTGGAGGGCCATACAGTTCCTTGAAATGAAAGAGCCAGGCATCAGGAGCAATATGAGACTCCAAATAAGGTGCTCGGTTCTGGTCGCTGCAAGAAACCAGAAACCAGAACTGTTTGGAGTCGTGAACCATAGCTGCCTCAAGTAAATGATTCCAAAGCCCCTTTTCATACTCAAGTTTGCTTTTGTTACATGTAGAGACATAATGACGTCTAGCATTAATAATACCTGGTCTATCCTTTGACCTTAACACATTGACCAAAGTATTTTTGGCCTCCCTACACCTCTTATTAAACCATTTAGAATGAGGTTGGGTACGGGAGTTAGTCGATGGCCTAGGACATTTGGTAAACAGCTCTTTCAGAGTAACAAAGAGGTCCAGATGGAGAAACAATACTTCGGTTGGAGCAAGGGTAAGGCTATCGTCAAATAGCTGGTGGGAAAAAGTTAAGGCACACAATTTTTCTCGAAGCTTATTTGATTGAGCAAAGGAGTCCCATCTTACCGTACGCCTATTGCTAGACAACTCCATGGCAGTAGAAGAAGCAGGAGGAAATACAGCTCCTGCTAAGAGAGAACTCTTGTACATGATCTGGAGAGGGGCATGGTCACTAGTGTGGGGGTTGCCCACTTCCACATCTAGTATATAATGCCAAGCTCTTAAATCAAAGAAAATATAGTCCAGTTTATTACTCTATGAGCCCCTGAAAAAAGTTGGTCTGGCAGGAGTGTCAGCTGGGAAACGGCCATTACCAAAACGAAGGCCGTGGGATATCATAAGGTCTATTATCTGTGAAGCCCTGGCACACGATTTATATGGGTTTTGCTGGATGGAATGAGGAATCCAAAAAAAAGGGATGTTCCATACACTATCTTTAAGCTGCATAACCTCTATGTGGTCTGCATTAAGTTCAAGTTGGACATTAAAATCTCCTGCTATTATGATGTGGTATTTAAGACGGAGGTCCGGGATTAAGGTATTCAATAGCTCGATAGTGGTAGAGCGATGGCTGGGAGGTCCCGGCCTACTGTAGATGTTTATACAAAGAACAGGAGAGCCTGAGACTGGATGGATGGCAACAGCCAAAATGTCGTGAGAATCCACATATATCTCCTTTATTCCTCTCACCTCTGTAGATTTTACCCAAGTGGTTAAACCCCCTGCCGCCCTACCTGCTGGAGAAGGCTTGGCAGGTTTAAAAAAAGAACTAAACCCCTGTTTATACGTACAATGTGTTGCCCAAGTTTCCTGAAACATACAGACATTTAAATTTTCAACAAATGCCCCCCACTCAGTGTCGACGAGTTTGCCATTAATGCCAGCCACGTTCCATGACAGAAGTTTGGCTGTTTCCTGAGGGATAGGGTCGCTTAAGTTCGTAATAATATCAACCGGAGAATGGCTGTCAATAGGTTTCGCCATGAATGAGTTTGTGGATTTATTAATAGTTTCAGGTTGTAGATCCGATGAAAGAACAACGCCCGGACTGGATGGATTAGGTGAGAAATCAGTAGCGGCTGAGTCTGAACTAAAAATAGAAATGCAAGGGTTAGTAAAACATAGTCAATCAACGTCCGATGTGGCCCCCTGAAGATCGGGATCGTGTACTGCTTGGCCCCTTGGAACAAGACCAGAGCTGGTCATAGGAACCAGACCAGATAGTGGATCGCTTCGGGCCTGGTGGCCTGGTGGTCTAAGATCTTGGATGTTTACAGAGTGGTTCGAGACCACTTTAACTGTTCTGATGAAAGAATTCGGTTGCATGTGACAAACAGTAGGGCAGCTAACTGTGAGAAAAATAGCAGAGGGCTTCCTGCTTGTAGTCCGTGCTTCCATATCAAGGAGACCTGCTACCAGATGGGAATTTTTGAGACTGAGATTGGAAGGGGCCCAGTTAACAGGACGCCTTTTGCAAGTGGGTGTTTAATTGTCATAGGGTTTAGCTTGGACTCGCTAGTAGTGGGAGAATGTTTATTTTTGAGGAGGGTGGTAATTTCAAGCAATAATGATTTCAGTTCACCAACTTCAGTCTTAAGGCTACACACCAGTGCTAACAAGTCATTTTGCAGGGGGGCACTCTCTGTGGGTGGCAAGGTTGAGGGGGATGGTTGATGATTATCCAGATCATGGGGCGCCAGAGGAGAAAAACGATTGGAACAGGGAATTATAGGGTGTATTTGTAGGAAAGTACCATCTTGCCTGGCATGTTACCCCCATTTTTCACTGTATATATGTTGTTTTAGTTGTATGTGTCACTGGGACCCTGCCAGCCAGGGCCCCAGTGCTCATAAGTGTGCCTGAATGTGTTACCTGTGTTATGACTAACTGTCTCACTGAGGCTCTGCTAATCAGAACCTCAGTGGTTATGCTCTCTCATTTCTTTCAAATTGTCACTAACAGGCTAGTGACCAATTTTACCAATTCATATTGGCTTACTGGAACACCCTTATAATTCCCTAGTATATGGTACTGAGGTACCCAGGGTATTGGGGTTCCAGGAGATCCCTATGGGCTGCAGCATTTCTTTTGCCACCCATAGGGAGCTCTGACAATTCTTACACAGGCCTGCCACTGCAGCCTGAGTGAAATAACGTCCACGTTATTTCACAGCCATTTTACACTGCACTTAAGTAACTTATAAGTCACCTATATGTCTAACCTTTACCTGGTAAAGGTTAGGTGCTAAGTTACTTAGTGTGTGGGCACCCTGGCACTAGCCAAGGTGCCCCCACATTGTTCAGGGCCAATTCCCCGGACTTTGTGAGTGCGGGGACACCATTACACGCGTGCACTACATATAGGTCACTACCTATGTGTAGCTTCACAATGGTAACTCCGAATATGGCCATGTAACATGTCTAATATCATGGAATTGCCCCCTCTATGCCATCCTGGCATTGTTGGTGCAATCCCATGATCCCACGGGTCTCTAGCACAGACCCTGGCACTGCCAAACTGCCTTTCCCGGGGTTTCACTGCAGCTGTTGCTGCTGCCAACCCCTCAGACAGGCTTCTGCCCTCCTGGGGTCCAGCCAGGCCTGGCCCAGGATGGCAGAACAAAGGACTTCCTCTGTGAGAGGGTGTTACACCCTCTCCCTTTGGAAAATGGTGTGAAGGCAGGGGAGAAGTAGCCTCCCCCAGCCTCTGGAAATGCTTTCATGGGCACACATGGTGCCCATTTCTGCATAAGCCAGTCTACACCGGTTCAGGGACCCCTCAGCCCTGCTCTGGCGCGAAACTGGACAAAGGAAAGGGGAGTGACCACTCCCCTGACCTGCACCTCCCCTGGGAGGTGCCCAGAGCTCCTCCAGTGTGCTCCAGACCTCTGCCATCTTGGAAACAGAGGTGCTGCTGGCACACTGGACTGCTCTGAGTGGCCAGTGCCAGCAGGTGACATCAGAGACTCCTTCTGATAGGCTCCTTCAGGTGTTGCTAGCCTATCCTCTCTACTAAGTAGCCAAACCCTCTTTTCTGGCTATTTAGGGTCTCTGTCTTTGGGGATTCCTTGGATAACGAATGCAAGAGCTCATCCGAGTTCCTCTGCATCTCTCTCTTCACCTTCTGCCAAGGAATCGACTGCTGACTGTGAGAAGGTAGCCTCTTTCTAGCCTTGTTACCCCCACTTTTGGCCTGTTTGTGAGTGTATGTCAGGGTGTTTGTCACTGTTTTCACTGTCTCACTGGGATCCTGATAGCCAGGCCTCAGTGCTCATAGTGAAAACACCATGTTTTCAGTATGGTTGTTATGTGTCACTGGGATCCTGCTGGTCAGGACCCCAGTGCTCATAGGTTTGTGGCCTATATGTATGTGTCACTGGGACCCTGTCACACAGGGCCCCAGTGCTCATAGGTGTGCATGTATATGTTCCCTGTGTGGTGCCTAACTGTCTCACTGAGGCTCTGCTAACCAGAACCTCAGTGGTTATGCTCTCTCATTACTTTCAAATTGTCACTGACAGGCTAGTGACCATTTTTACCAATTTACATTGGCTTACTGGAACACCCTTATAATTCCCTAGTATATGGTACTGAGGTACCCAGGGTATTGGGGTTCCAGGAGATCCCTATGGGCTGCAGCATTTCTTTTGCCACCCATAGGGAGCTCTGACAATTCTTACACAGGCCTGCCACTGCAGCCTGAGTGAAATAACGTCCACGTTATTTCACAGCCATTTTACACTGCACTTAAGTAACTTATAAGTCACCTATATGTCTAACCTTTACCTGGTAAAGGTTAGGTGCAAAGTTACTTAGTGTGAGGGCACCCTGGCACTAGCCAAGGTGCCCCCACATTGTTCAGAGCCAATTCACTGAACTTTGTGAGTGCGGGGACACCATTACACGCGTGCACTACATATAGGTCACTACCTATATGTAGCTTCACCATGGTAACTCCGAATATGGCCATGTAACATGTCTATGATCATGGAATTGCCCCCTCTATGCCATCCTGGCATTGTTGGTACAATTCCATGATCCCAGTGGTCTGTAGCACAGACCCTGGTACTGCCAGACTGCCCTTCCTGGGGTTTCTCTGCAGCTGCTGCTGCTGCCAACCCCTCAGACAGGCAGCTGCCCTCCTGGGGTCCAGCCAGGCCTGGCCCAGGATGGCAGAACAAAGAACTTCCTCTGAGAGAGGGTGTGACACCCTCTCCCTTTGGAAAATGGTGTGAAGGCAGGGGAGGAGTAGCCTCCCCCAGCCTCTGGAAATGCTTTGTTGGGCACAGATGTGCCCAATTCTGCATAAGCCAGTCTACACCGGTTCAGGGACCCCTTAGCCCCTGCTCTGGCGCAAAACTGGACAAAGGAAAGGGGAGTGACCACTCCCCTGACCTGCACCTCCCCTGGGAGGTGTCCAGAGCTCCTCCAGTGTGCTCCAGACCTCTGCCATCTTGGAAACAGAGGTGCTGCTGGCACACTGGACTGCTCTGAGTGGCCAGTGCCACCAGGTGACGTCAGAGACTCCTTGTGATAGGCTCCTTCAGGTGTTAGTAGCCTTTCCTCTCTCCTAAGTAGCCAAACCCTCTTTTCTGGCTATTTAGGGTCTCTGTCTCTGGGGAAACTTCAGATAACGAATGCATGAGCTCAGCCGAGTTCCTCTGCATCTCCCTCTTCACCTTCTGATAAGGAATCGACCGCTGACCGCGCTGGAAGCCTGCAAACCTGCAACATAGTAGCAAAGACGACTACTGCAACTCTGTAACGCTGATCCTGCCGCCTTCTCGACTGTTTTCCTGCTTGTGCATGCTGTGGGGGTAGTCTGCCTCCTCTCTGCACCAGAAGCTCCGAAGAAATCTCCCGTGGGTCGACGGAATCTTCCCCCTGCAACCGCAGGCACCAAAAAGCTGCATCTCCGGTCCCTTGGGTCTCCTCTCAGCATGACGAGCGAGGTCCCTCGAATCCAGCGACACCGTCCAAGTGACCCCCACAGTCCAGTGACTCTTCAGCCCAAGTTTGGTGGAGGTAAGTCCTTGCCTCACCTCGCTGGGCTGCATTGCTGGGAACCGCGACTTTGCAAGCTTCTCCGGCCCCTGTGCACTTCCGGCGGAAATCCTGTGTGCACAGCCAAGCCTGGGTCCACGGCACTCTAACCTGCATTGCACGACTTTCTAAGTTGGTCTCCGGCGACGTGGGACTCCTTTGTGCAACTTTGGCGAGCACCGTTTCACGCATCCTCGTAGTGCCTGTTTCTGGCACTTCTCCGGGTGCTACCTGCTTCAGTGAGGGCTCTTTGTCTTGCTCGACGTCCCCTCTCTCTGCAGGTCCAATTTGCGACCTCCTGGTCCCTCCTGGGCCCCAGCAGCGTCCAAAAACGCCAAACGCACGATTTGCGTGTAGCAAGGCTTGTTGGCGTCCATCCGGCGGGAAAACACTTCTGCACGACTCTCCAAGGCGTGTGGGATCCATCCTCCAAAGGGGAAGTCTCTAGCCCTTGTCGTTCCTGCAGTATTCACAGTTCTTCAGCCTAGTAAGAGCTTCTTTGCACCAACCGCTGGCATTTCTTGGGCATCTGCCCATCTCCGAGCTGCTTGTGACTTTTGGACTTGGTCCCCTTGTTCCACAGGTACCTTCAGACAGGAATCCATCGTTGTTGCATTGCTGATTTGTGTTTTCCTTGCATTCTCCCTCTAACACGACTATTTTGTCCTTAGGGGAACTTTGGTGCACTTTGCACTCACTTTTCAGGGTCTTGGGGTGGGTTATTTTGCTAACTCTCACTATTTTCTAATAGTCCCAGCGACCCTCTACAAGGTCACATAGGTTTGGGGTCCATTTGTGGTTCGCATTCCACTTCTGGAGTATATGGTTTGTGTTGCCCCTATCCCTATGTTTCCCCATTGCATCCTATTGTAACTATACATTGTTTGCACTGTTTTCTAAGACTATTACTGCATATTTTGGTATTGTGTATATATATCTTGTGTATATTTCCTATCCTCTCACTGAGGGTACACTCTGAGATACTTTGGCATATTGTCATAAAAATAAAGTACCTTTATTTTTAGTATAACTGTGTATTGTGTTTTCTTATGATATTGTGCATATGACACTAAGTGGTACTGTAGTAGCTTCACACGTCTCCTAGTTCAGCCTAAGCTGCTCTGCTAAGCTACCATTATCTATCAGCCTAAGCTGCTAGACACCCTATACACTGATAAGGGATAACTGGGCCTGGTGCAAGGTGCAAGTACCCCTTGGTACTCACTACAAGCCAGTCCAGCCTCCTACATTGGTTGTGCAGTGGTGGGATAAGTGCTTTGAGACTACTTACCACTCTTGTCATTGTACTTTTCATAGGAGAAAAATATACAAAACAAGGTCAGTGTATATACACATAGCCAAAAAGTTTTGCATTTCCTCTTTTCACTCTTTTCTAAGTGCTGAAAAGTACTCCTAAACTTTCAAAAAGTTCTTAAAAGTTTAAAAGGTTTTTTTCTGTCTTTCCAAAAAGTTCTGAAAACTTTTTTCTCTTTTTCTATCACTTTAACTCTCTCTAAAAAATGTCTGGTACAGGCCAAAATGTTGAACTGTCCAAAATTGCATATGATCACCTTAGCTGGAAAGGAGCAAGGAGTCTCTGCATAGAGAGAGGTTTGAGTGTAGGGAAGAATCCTTCCTTAGAACTGTTAATTAATATGCTTAGAGTACAGGATAAGGCCATAAGTGCCCAATCTGTAGAAAAAGTAGCTAATGGTTCTCAATCTGATCCAGGGACTCCCCCAGGAAAAGGTTCAGGAAAGAAACTTCTCAGCCTGCCCATTACTAGACAGTCTAGCATAGTTGGTACAGAGGTTGAATCACACCATACTGATGGTGTGCTCTCACATTATGCTGGAAGCCAAGCTGTTAGGGTGCCCTCTGTAAGGGACAGGTCTCCTTCTGTTCATTCCCATCATACCTCTGTATCTAGAAATGTCCCTCCCACCCACCCTGATGACAGATTGTTAGAAAGGGAGCTCAATAGATTGAGAGTGGAACAAACCAGACTGAAGCTCAAGAAGCAACAGCTGGATTTGGATAGACAGTCTTTAGAAATAGAGAGGGAAAGACAGAAGTTGGGTTTAGATACCCATGGTGGCAGCAGCAGTATTCCCCATAGTCATCCTGCAAAAGAGCATGATTCCAGGAATCTGCACAAGATAGTTCCCCCTAATAAGGAGGGGGATGACATTAACAAGTGGTTTGCTGCACTTGAGAGGGCCTGTGCTGTACAGGATGTCCCTCAAAAGCAGTGGGCTGCTATCCTATGGCTATCATTTAGTGGAAAAGGTAGGGATAGGCTCCTTACAGTGAAAGAAAATGATGCCAATAATTTCCAAGTTCTTAAGAATGCACTCCTGGATGGTTATGGCTTAACCACTGAACAGTACAGGATAAAGTTCAGAGAGACCAAAAAGGAGTCTTCACAAGACTGGGTTGATTTCATTGACCAGGCAGTGAAGGCCTTGGAGGGGTGGTTACATGGCAGTAAAGTTACTGATTATGACAGCCTGTATAACTTAATCCTGAGAGAGCATATTCTTAATAATTGTGTGTCTGATTTGTTGCACCAGTACTTGGTGGACTCTGATATGACCTCTCCCCAAGAATTGGGAAAGAAGGCAGACAAATGGGTCAGAACAAGAGTGAACAGAAAAGTTAATACAGGGGGTGACAAAGATGGCAACAAAAAGAAGGATGGTAAGTCTTCAGACAAGGGTGGGGACAAATCTAAAAATGAGTCTTCATCAGGCCCACAAAAACACTCTGGTGGGGGTGGTGGGCCCAAATCCTCCTTTAATCAGAACAAGGAAAAGAAACCATGGTGCTATTTATGTAAAATAAAAGGCCATTGGACAACAGATCCCAGTTGTCCAAAGAAAGGCACCACAGCTCCTACCACTACAACCCCTACTGCTACACCTAGTGTCCCTACTAATAGCAGTGGTGGTGGGAGCAAACCAACTAATAGCCAATCCAAGGGAGTAGCTGGGCTCACTTTTGGTAATTTAGTTGGGGTTGGTCTGATTAGGGAGACCACAGAGGCTACTTTAGTCTCTGAAGGGGCTATTGATTTAGCCACTTTGGTTGCTTGCCCCCATAACTTGGAGAAGTACAAGCAACTAACCCTAATAAATGGTGTTGAGGTCCAGGCCTACAGGGACACAGGTGCCAGTGTCACAATGGTGATTGAGAAACTGGTGCACCCTGAACAACACATACTTGGACACCAGTACCAAGTAACCGATGCTCACAACATAACACAAAGCCACCCCATGGCTGTTGTAAATCTCAACTGGGGGGGGGTAACTGGTCCAAAGAAAGTTGTGGTAGCTTCAGATTTACCTGTAGACTGTCTATTAGGGAATGATTTGGAGACATCAGCTTGGTCAGATGTGGAGTTGGAGGCCCATGCAGCAATGCTGGGCATCCCAGGGCATATTTTTGCTTTGACAAGGGCTCAGGCCAAAAAGCAAAAAGGACAGGGAAGCTTGGATCCTGGAACAATGAACCAAGTGCTCCCTAAAGCTAGGGCTAGTAGAAGCAAACCACTTCCTACTATCCCTCCCTCTACAGTGGATTCTACTTCTGAGGAAGAAGAATTCCCTCCCTGTGCAGAACCTACACCAGAGGAGCTGGAAGCAGACACTGCTGAGCTTTTGGGTGAAGGGGGGCCTGCCAGAGAGGAGCTGAGTGTGGCACAGCAAACCTGTCCCACATTAGAGGGTCTCAGACAGCAAGCTGTCAAACAGGCTAATGGGGATGTCAGTGACTCTCACAGAGTTTACTGGGAGGACAACCTCTTGTACACTGAGCATAGGGATCCTAAACCTGGAGCTGCCAGGAGATTAGTGATCCCTCAGGAGTACAGAAAGTTCCTCCTAACACTGGCACATGACATTCCCTTAGCTGGGCATCTAGGACAAATGAAAACTTGCGACAGGCTTGTTCCCCTGTTTCATTGGCCTAGGATTTCTGAGGACACAAAGGAATTTTGTAAGTCCTGTGAAACCTGTCAAGCCAGTGGCAAGACAGGTGGCACTCCAAAGGCACCCCTTATCCCACTGCCGGTGGTTGGGGTTCCCTTTGAAAGGGTAGGGGTTGACATAGTTGGCCCCCTTGACCCTCCTACTGCTTCAGGCAATAGGTTTATCTTAGTGGTAGTGGACCATGCCACAAGATATCCTGAAGCAATTCCTTTAAGGACCACTACAGCCCCTGCAGTGGCAAAGGCCCTCCTGGGAATATTTTCCAGGGTGGGCTTCCCAAAGGAAGTAGTATCAGACAGAGGAAGCAATTTCATGTCTGCATACTTAAAGGCCATGTGGAAGGAGTGTGGTGTAACGTACAAGTTCACAACACCCTATTATCCACAAACAAATGGACTGGTGGAGAGATTTAATAAAACTCTCAAAGGCATGATTATGGGTCTCCCTGAAAAACTCCGCAGGAGATGGGATATCCTTCTACCATGCCTCCTTTTTGCCTACAGGGAGGTATCCCAGAAAGGAGTGGGCTTCAGCCCCTTTGAACTTCTTTTTGGACACCCTGTTAGGGGTCCACTCACACTTGTAAAGGAGGGTTTGGAACAACCTTTAAAAGCTCCTAAGCAGGATATTGTGGATTATGTACTTGGCCTCAGATCAAGGATGGCTGAGTACATGAAAAAGGCCAGTAAAAACCTTCAGGCCAGCCAAGAGCTCCAGAAGCAATGGCATGATCAGAAGGCTGTTTTGGTTCAGTACCAACCAGGGCAGAAAGTGTGGGTCTTGGAGCCTGTGGCCCCAAGAGCACTCCAAGATAAATGGAGTGGACCCCACAAAATTGTTGAAAAGAAGGGTGAAGTCACCTACTTGGTTGACTTAGGCACTGCAAGGAGTCCCCTTAGGGTGCTCCATGTGAACCGCCTGAAACCCTACTATGACAGGGCTGATCTCACCCTGCTCATGGCAACAGATGAGGGACAGGAAGAAGACAGTGATCCTCTACCTGATCTCTTCTCTTCCACAGATCAAGATGCTCTTGTGGAAGGTGTAGTTTTGGCTGATTGTCTTACTGCTGAGCAGAAAGATAATTGCATAAATCTCCTAGGACAATTTTCAGAACTCTTCTCTATTGTGCCAGGCACCACTTCTTGGTGTGAGCACACTATAGATACTGGAGACAGTTTACCTGTCAAAAGTAAGATCTATAGGCAGCCTGACCATGTCAGGGACTGCATAAAGCAAGAAGTTCAGAAAATGTTGGAACTAGGAGTGGTTGAGCACTCTGACAGTCCATGGGCTTCTCCTGTGGTACTGGTACCAAAACCCAATTCTAAAGATGGAAAGAAAGCAATGCGGTTTTGTGTAGACTATAGAGGTCTCAACTTGGTAACCAAAACTGATGCTCACCCTATACCCAGGGCAGATGAGCTTATAGATACACTGGCATCTGCCAAGTATCTAAGCACTTTTGATTTGACTGCAGGGTATTGGGAGATCAAATTGTCAGAAGATGCTAAACCTAAGACTGCATTTTCTACCATTGGAGGACATTACCAGTTTACTGTAATGCCTTTTGGTTTGAAAAATGCACCTGCCACTTTTCAGAGGTTGGTGAACACAGTCCTGCAAGGGCTGGAAGCTTTCAGTGCAGCATATTTGGACGATATAGCTGTCTTTAGCTCCAGCTGGGATGATCACCTGGTCCACCTATGGAAAGTTTTGGAGGCTCTGCAAAAGGCAGGCCTCACTATCAAGGCTTCAAAGTGCCAGATAGGGCAGGGTAAGGTGGTTTATCTGGGACACCTTGTCGGTGGGGAACAGATTGCACCACTTCAGGGGAAAATCCAAACTATTATTGATTGGGTTCCCCCTACCACTCAGACTCAGGTGAGAGCCTTCCTAGGCCTCACTGGGTATTACAGGAGGTTCATTAAGAACTATGGCTCCATTGCAGCCCCTCTTAATGACCTCACTTCCAAGAAAATGCCTAAAAAGGTATTATGGACAGCAAACTGTCAGAAAGCTTTTGAGGAGCTGAAGCAGGCCATGTGCTCTGCACCTGTCCTGAAAAGCCCTTGTTACTCTAAAAAATTCTATGTCCAAACTGATGCATCTGAATTAGGAGTAGGGGCAGTCCTATCACAACTTAATTCTGAGGGCCAGGATCAACCTGTTGCTTTTATTAGTAGAAGGTTGACCCCTAGAGAAAAGCGTTGGTCTGCCATTGAGAGGGAGGCCTTTGCTGTGGTCTGGGCTCTGAAGAAGTTGAGGCCATACCTGTTTGGCACTCACTTCATTGTTCAGACAGACCACAAACCTCTACTTTGGCTAAAACAAATGAAAGGTGAAAATCCTAAATTGTTGAGGTGGTCCATATCCCTACAGGGAATGGACTATACAGTGGAACATAGACCTGGGAGTAGCCACTCCAATGCAGATGGACTCTCCAGATATTTCCACTTAGACAATGAAGACTCATCAGGTAATGGCTAGTCTTATTGTCCTTCGTTTGGGGGGGGGGTTGTGTAGGAAAGTACCATCTTGCCTGGCATGTTACCCCCATTTTTCACTGTATATATGTTGTTTTAGTTGTATGTGTCACTGGGACCCTGGTAACCCAGGGCCCCAGTGCTCATAAGTGTGCCTGAATGTGTTACCTGTGTAGTGACTAACTGTCTCACTGAGGCTCTGCTAATCAGAACCTCAGTGGTTATGCTCTCTCATTTCTTTCTAAATTGTCACTAACAGGCTAGTGACCAATTTTACCAATTTACATTGGCTTACTGGAACACCCTTATAATTCCCTAGTATATGGTACTGAGGTACCCAGGGTATTGGGGTTCCAGAAGATCCCTATGGGCTGCAGCATTTCTTTTGCCACCCATAGGGAGCTCAGACAATTCTTACACAGGCCTGCCACTGCAGCCTGAGTGAAATAACGTCCACGTTATTTCACAGCCATTTTACACTGCACTTAAGTAACTTATAAGTCACCTATATGTCTAACCTTTACCTGGTAAAGGTTAGGTGCAAAGTTACTTAGTGTGAGGGCACCCTGGCACTAGCCAAGGTGCCCCCACATTGTTCAGAGCCAATTCACTGAACTTTGTGAGTGCGGGGACACCATTACACGCGTGCACTACATATAGGTCACTACCTATATGTAGCTTCACCATGGTAACTCCGAATATGGCCATGTAACATGTCTATGATCATGGAATTGCCCCCTCTATGCCATCCTGGCATTGTTGGTACAATTCCATGATCCCAGTGGTCTGTAGCACAGACCCTGGTACTGCCAAACGGCCCTTCCTGGGGTTTCACTGCAGCTGCTGCTGCTGCCAACCCCTCAGACAGGCAGCTGCCCTCCTGGGGTCCAGCCAGGCCTGGCCCAGGATGGCAGAACAAAGAACTTCCTCTGAGAGAGGGTGTGACACCCTCTCCCTTTGGAAAATGGTGTGAAGGCAGGGGAGGAGTAGCCTCCCCCAGCCTCTGGAAATGCTTTGTTGGGCACAGATGTGCCCAATTCTGCATAAGCCAGTCTACACCGGTTCAGGGACCCCTTAGCCCCTGCTCTGGCGCGAAACTGGACAAAGGAAAGGGGAGTGACCACTCCCCTGACCTGCACCTCCCCTGGGAGGTGTCCAGAGCTCCTCCAGTGTGCTCCAGACCTCTGCCATCTTGGAAACAGAGGTGCTGCTGGCACACTGGACTGCTCTGAGTGGCCAGTGCCACCAGGTGACGTCAGAGACTCCTGCTGAGAGGCTCCTTCAGGTGTTAGTAGCCTTTCCTCTCTCCTAGGTAGCCAAACCCTCTTTTCTGGCTATTTAGGGTCTCTGTCTCTGGGGAAACTTTAGATAACGAATGCATGAGCTCAGCCGAGTTCCTCTGCATCTCTCTCTTCACCTTCTGATAAGGAAACGACCGCTAGCCCGTGCTGGAAGCCTGCAAACCTGCAACATAGTAGCAAAGACGACTACTGCAACTCTGTAACGCTGATCCTGCCGCCTTCTCGACTGTTTTCCTGCTTGTGCATGCTGTGGGGGTAGCCTGCCTCCTCTCTGCACCAGAAGCTCCGAAGAAATCTCCCGTGGGTCGACGGAATCTTCCCCCTGCAACCGCAGGCACCAAAAAGCTGCATTACCGGTCCCTTGGGTCTCCTCTCAGCATGACGAGCGAGGTCCCTCGAATCCAGCGACTCTGTCCAAGTGACCCCCACAGTCCAGTGACTCTTCAGCCCAAGTTTGGTGGAGGTAAGTCCTTGCCTCACCTCGCTGGGCTGCATTGCTGGGAACCGCGACTTTGCAAGCTACTCCGGCCCCTGTGCACTTCCGGCGGAAATCCTTCGTGCACAGCCAAGCCTGGGTCCACGGCACTCTAACCTGCATTGCACAACTTTCTAAGTTGGTCTCCGGCGACGTGGGACTCCTTTGTGCAACTTCGGCGAGCACCGTTTCACGCATCCTCGTAGTGCCTGTTTCTGGCACTTCTCCGGGTGCTACCTGCTTCAGTGAGGGCTCTTTGTCGTGCTCGACGTCCCCTCTCTCTGCAGGTCCAATTTGCGACCTCCTGGTCCCTCCTGGGCCCCAGCAGCGTCCAAAAACGCCAAAAGCACGATTTGCGTGTAGCAAGGCTTGTTGGCGTCCTTCCGGCGGGTTTGTGTTGCCCCTATCCCTATGTTTCCCCATTGCATCCTATTGTAACTATACATTGTTTGCACTGTTTTCTAAGACTATACTGCATATTTTTGCTATTGTGTATATATATCTTGTGTATATTTCCTATCCTCTCACTGAGGGTACACTCTAAGATACTTTGGCATATTGTCATAAAAATAAAGTACCTTTATTTTTAGTATAACTGTGTATTGTGTTTTCTTATGATATTGTGCATTTGACACTAAGTGGTACTGTAGTAGCTTCACACGTCTCCTAGTTCAGCCTAAGCTGCTCAGCTAAGCTACCATTATCTATCAGCCTAAGCTGCTAGACACCCTATACACTAATAAGGGATAACTGGGCCTGGTGCAAGGTGCAAGTACCCCTTGGTACTCACTACAAGCCAGTCCAGCCTCCTACAGCGACCCATTTGGATCTCCGGAAGCTGAACAAAAACCTAAAAAAAAAACACTCCTTTCAAATGGTAACCCTTCAGGATATCCTGCATCCCCTCAATTATGGAGATCACATGACAACCTTAGATTTAGAGGATGTTTTCTTTCATATCCTCCATTCATCCAAGATTTTGCAAATTTCTCAGATTCAGAGTAGCCGGCACTGACTATCAATTCAAAGTCCTCCCTTTTGGGCTCAACTCTGCCCCCCTCATCTTTACAAAGTACCTAGCTTCAATGGCTGCCTGTAGGAAGTTGCCTCTGTATATACCATCTCAAAGTAAGAGATAGTGTGCACAAAGTCCAAGGGTTCCCCTTATAGGTTGATACTGGCAAAATTAGATAATACTAATGCTCTATTTTGTGGTAGTGTGGTCGAGCAGTAGGATTATCAGAGGGTAGTGTTAAGCATGTGTTGTACACACACAGGCAATAAATGAGAACACAAACTCAAAGACTTAACTCCAGGCCAATAGGTGTCACGACTCACGTGCTGCTTGCGCCTGGAATTTGCAGATCTGGTGGCGTGAATCTTCAATGTTCGGCTTTGGCCCAAAAAGGGGCGACTCTTTCTGGTAGCCACGGTGCTGTAGGCAATGGAGACACCAAGAACAGACCGTGCCCTTCAGAAAGTAGCGCCAGAGGGAAAAACCCCTTCCAAAGGGGAAAAACCTCCAAACAGGAAAAGTCCTGGAGAAAAACAAGAACAAACAAACAGGAATCCAAAAGGAGCAAAAATCAGAAAACACAGAATGCTGAGTCCAAAACCAAAAGGCAAGGAAATCAGGAGCGAAGACACCAACTGAGCAGAAAGTGTTGCAGCGCAAAGAAAGAGGAAAAACACAGCCCTTATATACCAAAAAACAGGAAGTGACCCACAGGAAGTAAAAGGACACCATCTTAGATAGGGAAACAATATATAGAACAGAATAGTAGAGGAACCATAGAGAATAGGGAACAAGGAATGCTGGGAAAGCACAGGAATCTGGGAAGGAGGAAAAGACATAAAGAAAGGCACACAACAGACTGCAAAAAGAAGAAAGGACAAAGAAACGAAGAAAAACAGGTAAGAGGGTTCAGAGACCCCTGGGACAGTGAAAGGCAGAAGGAAGAACGAGGCCCCAAGCAAATCTGGGGCCTCGAAACGCGCAGGAGAGGCTGGGGGCGCGCCGCGTCTTAACAACGCGGTGCGCGGCCCGAGCCGAACGCCCGGCAGAAGTCGAGCTCTCGGCTCGCGCCGCACCGCGCGGCGCGACAGTAGGTCCCCCTCCCGAAGGCCCAGGTTTAAGAGGGAATAAACCGTGAAAGCGTTGAGTCAGGAGAGGAGCGTGAACGGAAGAGGCATCTTCCCATGAACATTCACTGAGAGGATAACCCTTCCAATGAATCAGATACTGAAGTCGTTTATGAAAAAGACGAGAGTCACAGATTTCCTGCACTTCATATTCAGGAGCATCATTCACAAGGACAGGAGGTGGACAAGGAAACTGACGTGAGTAAGGATCAGGCACATAAGGTTTAAGCTGAGAAACATGAAAAACCGGATGGATCTTCCATGTATGGGGTAAGTGAAGACGGACAGTGACAGGATTGACCAACTGGAGAATACGGAAAGGCCCATAGTAACGAGGTGTGAACTTGTTTTGAGAGAGACGTGAGGGCAAGAATTTGGAGGAGAGCCAGACTTTATCTTGCAGATGATAATTTGGATTGGTTGTACGTCTCTTGTCTGCAGCCTTCTTCATATACCTCTTGGTATGTAACAAATTAGATCGAATTAGTTTATGGAGTTGGAGAAGGCGTTTGGAGAAATAGTTAATAGCAGGTAGAGGAGAGTTGGATTGTGGAGAAGTAGGGAAAGAGGTAGGATGAAAACCATAGGAACAGAAAAAGGGAGTGACCTTGGAGGCACTATGGACTGAGTTATTGTAGGAAAATTCAGCTAAAGAGAGGTAAGTGCTCCAGTTACTTTGGGTAGAATTGCAAAAGCATCGAAGATATTGCTCTAGTCCTTGGTTCAGACGCTCAGTCTGTCCGTTGGTCTGAGGATGGAACCCTGAAGACAGGGCTCTATTCATATTCAGTGTTTTACAAAAATGCTTCCAAAATCGGGAGATGTACTGAGGTCCTCTATCAGAGATTATGGTATGTGGAAGTCCATGGAGACGGAAGACATGATCTATGAATATTTGACCTAGTTCTTGGGAAGTAGGCAGCTTTTTTAGGCCAGTGAAATGAGCCATCTTTGTGAAAGAATCCACTGTGACCATGATAACCCGGTTTCCTGCTGATGGTGGGAGCGAACACATAAAATCAGTAGAGATAGTATGCCATGGGGCCGATGGAACAGGCAAAGGTTGTAGTAATCCTGCCGGTCTGGTGTGAGGTATTTTGACTTGGGCACATATGGGACAGGCCTGAACGTATCTTTCCACATCCAGTTTCCAGGTAGGCCACCAAAAAAATCGTGAAAGTAGTTCTTGTGTGGCTTTGATGCCTCTGTGACCAGCTACAGGGGAATCATGGCACATTTGTAATGCTTTCTTTTGCACCTTGTTTGTAGGGAGGAATATCAGGTCTTGGTAATAAAAATATCCTTGTTTCTTGTACAATAATGGTCTTAGTTCTTCTATGTCATGGTCCGATAGGTTGGCGTATTCTTGTTGTACTTCTTCCAGGAAAGACTGAGCCACTCCAATGATCTTACTGGGTTCTAGAAGATACTGGGATGAGGAAGGAGAACACTCTGGATATCGGCGAGACAGAGCATCAGCCAGAATGTTTTGAGACCCTGGAATATATGTAATATAAAAATCGTACTGACTGAAGAAAAAGGCCCAGCGGGCCTGACGACTATTCTGGCATACAAAATTTCTTAAACATTGTAAATTACGGTGGTCTGTCCTCACCTCAAATGGTTCCTTGGAACCCATCAGAAACTGCCTCCACTCAAGGCAGGCTGTTTTCAGAGCCAATAATTCCCTTTCAAGTACGGAATAATGTTGTTCAGCTGTGGAAAGGATATGAGACAAATAGAAAACAGGATGTTCAAGGCCATCATCCTCTTGTCGTTGGAGTAAGACAGCTCCGATGGCTCTCTCAGAAGCATCAGTTACTACTATAAATTGCTTGGTGGTATCTGGATGTCTTAAGATGGGGGCTTGGGTGAAGGCTCTCTTTAAGCTTTGAAAGGCTGCTTCAGCAGCCTCAGTCCAGACAAACCCCTTCTTTAAATTGTCCTTCTTTAAGGTGTGAGTTATGTGGCTAGTCTGACTGGCAAAGTCTAGAATGAATTGTCGATAGAAGTTTGCTAAACCTAGGAAACATTGTGTTTCTTTTATGGTAGAAGGAGAAGGCCACTCTAGGATAGCTTGTACCTTTTCTTGATCCATAGCTATGCCGGTGGGACTTAAATGATAGCCCAGATATTTGACTTCCGTTATGTCGAACTCACATTTCTCTGGTTTGCAAAATAGTTGATGATCACGAAGTCTTTGAAGAACTTGTTTCACATGGGAAGTATGGAGTTCAGGATTTCTAGAATAAATAAGAATGTCATCTAGGTAGATCACGACTGTCTGATTAAGTAGGTCTGAAAACACTGAGTCCATAAATCTCTGGAAGATTGCGGGGGCGTTAGTAAGACCAAACGGCATAACCCTATATTCAAAATGGCCAAATGGGGTCCTGAATGCTGTCTTCCATTCGTCGCCTTCTCTTATGCGTAAAAGGTGGTAGGCTCCTCGTAAATCCAATTTAGTAAAACGTTGGGCCCCTCTGATTGCTTCCAGTATGTCCCTGATGAGAGGCAAAGGATAACGATCTTTAATGGTGATTTTATTCAGACCTCGAAAATCCAGGCACGGACGAAGATCCTTAGTCTTCTTGGGCACAAAAAAGAGAGGGGCCCCAGCCGGAGACGACGATGGAACAATAAGACCACTCTGTATATTTTCGTCCAGATACTCCTTTAGAACTTCCCTTTCGGGTTCCGTGAGGGAGTACATCCTCCCAAAAGGAACAATTGTGCCGGGTTCTAATGGAATTGCACAATCATATTCTCGATGTGGAGGTAGCACAGGTTTTGACGGTTTTTGGAAAATATCCTGAAACTCCAAATAGTGGTCTGGGACCCCTTGGACCGTATTAATGGACATACCAGTGGCACCTTCAGTAGCTAAGGATCTTTTCGGAGACCAATACTTGTCGGAAGTAAAACAGTTCTCGTGACAAAATTGCGAAGACAAAGAGACTGTCCGGGTAACCCAATTTATATATGGGTTATGTCTAATGAGCCACGGAATTCCAAGAATGATGGTATGGTTAGGGGACGTAATAAGATCGAAGGAGATGTGTTCTTGATGGTTTCCCACCTGTAGACTTAACATCAGGGTAGTGGTGTCTACAGGACCAGAGGATATCAAAGATCCATCCACAGTGTGTACCTGTTCGGGTACTTCTTTTGCTTGAGTAGGAACTAGGTTAGCAGCAGCCCATGTCTTGTCCATGTATATACCACTAGCACCACAGTCTAGTAATGCCATAGTCTTTTCTTGACGACCGTCAGGAAGTTGTAACAGGACAGGAAAGATGAACAAGGCAGTTGTATTGTCATTAAAGGAGCTGATGGAAGGTATAGCTGTAGATCCCGTCCCCTCCCTTCTTACAGAGGACGGGAGGTGGCGTTTCCCGAAGGTCTGGACGGACGTACTGGACAGGTACGGAGTATGTGACCAGCAGAACCACAATACAGGCACAACCCTCTCTTGCATCTGTCTTCTTGTTCACTAGCAGAGAGCGGACCTCGGGTAGTATCCACCTGCATGGGTTCCCCTTCGATGTCTCTAGCAGGAGTGCGAGGTTCCTCGGAACGCTGCAGGTATGCACGTGAGCTACTTGGCTGGGTAAACCCTCTACTCCTTTTCTTTTCCGATCTCCGTTCCTGAAGACGATATTCGATGGACAGTGCTTGATCCATCAGGCCACGAAGATCTTCCGCTCTGGTAGAATGCACTAGTTCATCCTTTATTTCTTCTTTGAGTCCTCTACGAAATAATGTTACCAGAGTACGTTCCACCCAAGTGGTCTCTGCCGCCAGCTGACGAAAACGGGTTATATATTGCAGGACGTCTTGGGAGCCTTGTTGGATGTCGCACAAGGCTTCTTCAGCGGAGGCTTCCAATCCAGGACGGCTAAACATTTGTTTGAAGCGACTCACAAAGGCGGAATAGTCTGACAATACAGGGTCGTCGGAGGACACCATCGGGGTTGCCCAGGCCAAGGCTGGACCGGATAAGGCACTGATAAGATAACCCACCTTGGTCCTGTCGTGGGAGAATTGAGTAGGTCGGAAGGCGAAATACACCGTTAAAGCATCCAAGAACTCGCGAAGCTTGGTTGGTTCACCAGAGAAACAAGGGGTAGAAGCGGAGATTGTCGGAACATCACTGGTGCGGAGGGCCAAAGCCTGTCGTAACGCAGCATTTTCATTACGTAGTTGTTGCAACTCCTGGGCTTGTTGCTGAATCGTGGTTAACAGAGATTGCTCCGGATCTGCAGCAGCCGCCACTGTATTATCCATGGTGTTTGAGGACGTCGGAATGGTTAGGCGCTGCAATCTGTCACGACTCACGTGCTGCTTGCGCCTGGAATTTGCAGATCTGGTGGCGTGAATCTTCAATGTTCGGCTCTGGCCCAAAAAGGGGCGACTCTTTCTGGTAGCCACGGTGCTGTAGGCAATGGAGACACCAAGAACAGACCGTGCCCTTCAGAAAGTAGCGCCAGAGGGAAAAACCCCTTCCAAAGGGGAAAAACCTCCAAACAGGAAAAGTCCTGGAGAAAAACAAGAACAAACAAACAGGAATCCAAAAGGAGCAAAAATCAGAAAACACAGAATGCTGAGTCCAAAACCAAAAGGCAAGGAAATCAGGAGCGAAGACACCAACTGAGCAGAAAGTGTTGCAGCGCAAAGAAAGAGGAAAAACACAGCCCTTATATACCAAAAAACAGGAAGTGACCCACAGGAAGTAAAAGGACACCATCTTAGATAGGGAAACAATATATAGAACAGAATAGTAGAGGAACCATAGAGAATAGGGAACAAGGAATGCTGGGAAAGCACAGGAATCTGGGAAGGAGGAAAAGACATAAAGAAAGGCACACAACAGACTGCAAAAAGAAGAAAGGACAAAGAAACGAAGAAAAACAGGTAAGAGGGTTCAGAGACCCCTGGGACAGTGAAAGGCAGAAGGAAGAACGAGGCCCCAAGCAAATCTGGGGCCTCGAAACGCGCAGGAGAGGCTGGGGGCGCGCCGCGTCTTAACAACGCGGTGCGCGGCCCGAGCCGAACGCCCGGCAGAAGTCGAGCTCTCGGCTCGCGCCGCACCGCGCGGCGCGACAATAGGTTTTTTATATAGAAAAATATTATTTTCTTAATTTATTTTAGAACCACAAGTTTCAGAATTTAGGTAAGTACATACATTGTAAGGTACTTCACACAGGTAAGTATGGAACTTTGAATTAAAACAGTAATGTACACAGTATTGGCAAAAATCAACAGTTCCTGGGGGAGGTAAGTATTGGTTAGTTTCTCAGATAAGTATAGCATTTACAAGTTCAGTCTCCTGGGCATAGGCAGCCCACCTTTGGGGGTTTAAGTCAACTCCAAACACCCAGCACCAGCATCACTGGGGCGGTCAGGTGCAGAGGTCAAAGTAGGGCCAAATAACATAAGTGCCTATGGAGAACTGGGGTGCTCCGGTTCCAGTCTGGTTGCAGGTAAGTACCTGTAGGAAAGTACCATCTTGCCTGGCAAGTTACCCCCATTTTTACTTGTGTGTCAGTTTGTTTTTGCCTGTCTCACTGGGATCCTGCTAGCCAGGACCCAGTGCTCATAGTTTGTGGCCTAAATGTGTTCCCTGTGTGATGCCTAACTCTGTCACTGAGGCTCTGCTAACCAGAACCTCAGTGCTTATGCTCTCTCTGTTTTTTAAATTGTCACTGCAGGCTAGTGACCATTTTCACGAATTCTGATTGGCACAATGGAACACCCTTATAATTCCCTAGTATATGGTACCTAGGTACCCAGGGTATTGGGGTTCCAGGAGATCCTTATGGGCTGCAGCATTTATTTTGCCACCAATAGGGAGCTCAGACAATTCTTACACAGGACTTCCATTGTCTATTTGAGTGAAATAACGTCCACGTTATTTCACAGTCATTGTACACTGCACTTAAGTAACTTATAAGTCATCTATATGTCTAACCCTCACTTGGTGAAGGTTAGGTGCAAAGGTACTAAGTGTGAGTGCACCCTGGCACTAGCCACGGTGACCCCACATTGTTCAGGGCAATTTCCCCAGACTTTGTGAGTGCTGGGACACAATTACACACGTGCACTACATATAGGTCAATACCTATATGTAGCTTCACAATGGTAACTCCGAATATGGCCATGTAACATGTCTAAGATCATGGAATTGTCCCCCCATGCCAAATCTGGTATTGGGATGCCAATCTCATGCATCCCCGGCGCTCCAGCATGGACCCCGGGTACTGTCAAACTAGCTCTCTGGGGTTTTCACTGCAGCTACCGCTGCTGCCAACCCTCTGACAGGTTTCTGCCCTCCTGGGGTCTGGGCAGCCCAGTCCCAGGAAGGCAGAACAAAGGATTTCCTCTGAGAGAGGGTGTTACACCCTATCCCTTTGGAAATAGGTGTTAAGGGCCTGAGAGGAGTAGCCTCTCCTGGCCTCTGGGAATGCTTTGAAGGGCACAGATGGTGCCCTCCTTGCATAAACCAGTCTACACTGGTTCAGGGATCCCCCAGCCCCTGCTCTGGTGTGAAACTGGACAAAGGAAAGGGGAGTGACCACTCCCCTGTCCATCACCACCCTAGGGGTGGTGCCCAGAGCTCCCCCAGTGTGTCCCAGACCTCTGCCATCTTGAATGCAGAGGTGTGAGGGCACAATGGAGGCCTCTGAGTGGCCAGTGCCAGCAGGTGACGTCAGAGACCCCTCCTGATAGGTGCTTACCTGGTTAGGTGTCCAATCCTCCTCTGAGGGCTATTTAGGGTCTCTCCTGTGTGTTTATCTTCAGATAACGAATGCAAGAGCTCACCAGAGTTCCTCTGCATCTCTCTCTTCGACTTCTGCCAAGGGTCGACCGCTCCAGGATGCGTGCAAAACCACAACAAAGTAGCAAGACGACTACCAGCAACATTGTAGCGCCTAATCCTGCCAGCTTTGTCAACTGTTTCCTGGTGGTGCATGCTCTGAGGGCTGTCTGCCTTCACCCTGCACTGGAAGCCAAGAAGAAATCTCCTGTGGGTCGATGGAATCTTCCCCCTGCTAACGCAGGCACCAAACTTCTACTTCATCGGTCCTCTGTGTCCCCTCTCATTTCCACGAGTGTGGTCTCTGGAACACAGGAGTTGGATCCAAGTGACCCCGACAGTCCAGAGGTCCTTCTGTCCAAATTTGGTGGAGGTAAGTCCTTGCCTCCCCACGCCAGACAGTAATCCTGTGTACTGCGTGAACTGCAGCTTCTAGGGCTTCTGTGCACTTTTGCAAGGAATCCTTCATGCACAGCACAGCCCAGGCCCCCAGCACTCCGTCCTGCATTTCTCAACTCGCTGAGTTGACCACTGACTTCGTGGGATCCTCTTTTGTAGTGTTGAGACGACCACCAGGCTCAGATTTCTTCTGCGGGTGCTGCCTGCTTCTGCGTGGGCTCTCTGTGCTGCTGAGCTGTGCTGTGCTCTGTCTCCTTCTCCAAGGGGCGACCTCCTGGTCCCTCCTGGGCAGCACCCGTTTACTTCAACTGTGACCTTTGCAGCTAGCAAGGCTTGTTTGCAGACTTTCTGCGTGGAAACAACTGTGCATCCTCCAGCACGCCGTGGGACATCTTCTGTGCAAAGGCGAAGTTCTTGGCATCTTCCGTTGTTGCAGAATCTTTAGCTTCTTCCACCCGGAGGCAGCCATTTTGCACCTTCATCCAGGGTTTAGTGGGCTCCTGCCCCCCCGGACACTTGTGTGACTCTTGGACTTGGTCCCCTTCCTTTACAGGTCCTCAGGTCCAGGAATCCATCTTCAGTACTTTGTAGTCAGTTGTTGTCTTTGCAGAATCTCCTATCACGATTTTAGTGTGTTTCTGGGGAAATAGGGTAATTTTACTTCTACTTTTCAGGGTCTTGGGGTGGGGTATCTTGGACACCCTTAGTGTTTTCTTACACTCCCATCGACCCTCTACACACTACACTAGGCCTGGGGTCCATTCATGGTTCGCATTGCACTTTTGGAGTATATGGTTTGTGTTGCCCCTAGGCCTATTGCATCCTATTGTATTCTACAGTGTTTGTACTACTTTTCTAACTGTTTACTTACCTGATTTTGGTCTGTGTGTATATTTTGTGAATGTTACTTACCTCCTAAGGGAGTATATCCTCTGAGATATTGTCACTAAAATAAAGTACCTTTATTTTTAGGGACTCTGAGTATTGTGTTTCTTATGATATATTGCTATATGATATAAGTGGTATAGTTGGAGCTTTGCATGTTTCCTAGTTCAGCCTATGCTGCTCTGCTATAGCTACCTCTATCAGCCTAAGCTGCTAGAACACTACTAATCTACTAATAATGGATAACTGGACCTGGCACAAGGTGTAAGCACAATCAGGTACCCACTATAAGCCAGGCCAGCCTCTTACAGTACCTGCGTCCTCGGGGAGCAGACCAAGGGGGTCTTGTAGAGCGCCTGTTGGTGGGGGTTCAAACAGGCACACAAAATACACCCTCAGCATCAAAGAGGCAGCTGGGTGCAGTGTGTGAACAAGGCGCCGGGTTTTGTGTTGAAATCAGTGGAAGGACCCGGGGGTCAAGCTGGCGATCCAGGCAGGGCAGAGGGGGGCTTCTCGGGCCAGCCACCAACTGGGATAGGATGAGGGCTGCCTGCTGGTCACTCCTACACTGGTAGGTGTTTCCTCTCGGTCCTGGGGGCACCGGGTGCAGTGCTTCTTCCAGGTGTCTGGTTCCTTTGTTACTGGGCAGTCGCGGTCAGGGTGAGCCTCTGGATACTCTTTGCCAGTGTTGCTGTGGGGGTGCAGGGAGGTCGACCCAGGGTGTCCACGTTGTTGGAGTCACCTGGGGGTCCTTTCTGCGGTATTAGTTCTTCTGGATACGACCCGGGGGCGTTGGGTGCAGAGTGTGAAGACTCTTCCGGAGTGAGGCTTGAGTCTTCTTTAAAGATGGTTTCTTTGTTGCAGTTTTGGACAGAGCCGCTGTCCTCTGGAGTTTCTTGGTCCTTTAGGTGCAGGTCAGTCCTCTGTGTCCTCAGAGGTCGTTGGTCCCGCTGGATGCGTCGCTGTGCAAGTTCTCTGAGTCTGGAGACAGGTCGGTAGGGCTGGGGCCAAATCAGTTGTCGTTTCTGTCATCTCTTCAGGGCTTTCAGGTCAGCAGGAATCTGGTTTCCTGGGTTCAGGGTCACCCATAAATACTCAATTTAGGGGTGTGTTTAGGTCTGGGGGCCAGTAGCCAATGGCTAGTGTCCTTGAGGGTGGCTACACCCTCTTTGTGCCTCTTCCCTGTGGGGAGGGGGGCACATCCCTAATCCTATTGGGGGTGAATCCTCCAAAACAAGATGGAGGATTTTCCAAGGAGGGGTCACTTCAGCTCTGGTCACCTTAGGGGTGGACCTGGCTGAGGGGGTGACTCCTCCTTGTTTTTCTCATTATCTCCCCGGACTTGCCACGAAAGGTGGGGACTGTGTCCGGGGGGCAGGCATCTCCACTAGCTGGAGTGCTCTGGAGCATTGCAACATGAAGCGTGAGCCTTTGAGGCTCACTGCTAGGTGTTACAGTTCCTTCAGGGGGAAGGTGAGAAGCACCTCCACCCAGTGCAGGCTTTGTTTCTGGCTTCAGATTGCACAAAGGCTCTCACCCCAGGGGGTCAGAAACTCGTCTCAGTGGCAGGCTGGCACAGACCAGTCAGTCCTGCACTGAAGGATTGGGTAAAATACAGGGGGCATCTCTAAGGTGCCCTGTGTGTGCATTTTTTAATAAATCCAGCACTGGCATCAGTGTGGGTTTATTATTCTGAGAAGATTGATACCAAACTTCCTAGTGTTCAGTTTAGCCATTATGGAACTGTGGAGTTCGTTTAGACAAACTCCCAGACCATATACTTAATATGGCCACACTTTACTTACAATGTCTAAGAATAGACTTAGACACTGTAGGGGGATATTGCTCATGCAGCTATGCCGTCACCTGTGGTATAGTGCACCCTGCCTCAATCCCTGAGGGGGATGCCATGTCGTCTTTGCCTTTTTCTCTCCACCAACACACACAATTTGCAATGGCAGTGTGCCTGTGTTAGGTGAGGGGTCCCTTAGGGTGGCACAACACATGCTGCAGCCTTTAGGGACCCTCCCTGGTCACAGGGCCCTTGGTACCACTGGTACCTTTTACAAGGGACTTATCTTTGTGCCAGGGGTGTGCCAATTGTGGAAACAATGGTACATTTTTTGTGAAAGAACGCTGGTGCTGGGGCCTTGTTAGCAGGGTCCCAGCACACATCTTAGTCAAGTCAGCATCACTATCAGACAAAAAGTGGGGGGTAACTGCAACAGGTAGCCATTTTCCTACACTGCCCATCTAAGAGAGGAAGGTTTCCAGGTATTCCCATACCTCGACAATTTGTTTATAAAAGCACCGACTGCCCATCAAGTGTTGAAGGCTACAACTGGTTTTCTGACTCTGTTCACAAACTTGGGTTTAATCGTCAATCATTAGAAGTCATTACTTCATCCATCAATGAGAATAATGTTCCTGGAAGCAGTTTTAGATACAATCCAAGACAAAGTATTCTTATCAAATGAGAGACGGAAAAGGCTCATAATATGAACACACAGGCTATTAAAAAGAAAGTCTGTTCAGTTCTCCTTTTCAAATCGCGTCTAGGGAGGATGTTCTTTGCCATCTCACAAGTATCTTTTACACATCTAAGAACGAGACCTCTACAGGAAGGATTGGACAAGCAATGAATTCAAACTGAAGGATCATTTGACGATCACATCAAGATCACTCCAAGTATTATGAAGGCTCTATCCTTGTGGACAGAAGCTGAAAATCTGTCTTCAGGACTAACATTCTTACTGCAGACACTCAACTATGTAATTACCACAGGTGCTTCCTTAGGGGGTTGGGATCATTTACAAGACCTAGGAATAAGTGGGAAATGGTCTCCGAGTCAGAGGAAAGTGCATATACATTTTCTAGAGCTCAAAAGCAATTTCATTAATTCTCCAAGCATTCCTGCCAAGGATAACCGGCTCATCAGTGTTAATACACTCAGACAACACCACCAATATGCCCTATGTAAACAAACAAGGGGGCACAAGATCTCTAGCCATATCCAAAGAAGCACAAAGAATCTGAAAATAGACTTTGACACATTGAATAACATTGCAAGCAGAACATGTTCCAGGTTCAAATAACATTTTGGTAGATACATTGAGAAGAACCAAGAAAAACTGCCATAAATGGGAGCTCAATCAGTTGACTTTGAACAAGATCTCCCAACAATGGGGCAAACCGACACTGGATCTCTTTGAGACACAAGGGAACCGGAAATGCCAATTTTATGCAAGCTGGCGCCCTCAAAATGGGTCGTGGGGGAATGTGTTTTTGATCAGATGGTCTGGGATCTCTATATAAGCTTTTCCTCTGATCCCTCTAATACCCAGGCTCCTCAGCAAAATGTAGAGAGAATCATGCAGAATAATTTTGATTGCTCCAAGGTGGCCCAGACAGCACTGGTTCACAGAACTGTTACTACTATCGGAGATGAATCACATTCAGCTGAAAGCTGCAATGAAGCTGTTGACAATGAACCAGAACCAAGTACTTTTATCCAAACTCATCTTCTCTGCACTTATCTTCCTGTAGGAGGTTGGCCCTCTATGTAGTGTGCAAAGCTAGGCACACTGTGCAGGGGATCCAAGCAACCATTTGTTGGTTTAAGAGGGTAAAAAATAGACCACCTAATGCTCTAATTTTTATGGTAGGTTTGTTGAGCAGTTAGGCCAATCTTGGAGAAGTGCAAAGCACTTGTTGTACTTGCAACTCACACTCTCAAAGGAATAACTGAAGACCAATTTATAAAAATTCTTCAGATTTTTGTGCAATTTCTAAGACCAAGATCATCAATATTGGTTAAGTACTTTTCGAGATAAGAATTTTTGAGGTTTAATAAAAATTGTCTTCTTGTGCGTAATCACCCACCATAGGAATCAATGGAAGATAAACTTTAAAAATACATAGAAAATCACACAGTAGGTTTACCAAGTTCTTCTTTTGCAGGTTGATTGAGGTCGTCAGTGGGCACACTGTGCCAGCTGGAGAAGTTCAGGGACATCCCAGTTCCAGCGGGAGCAGTGGGAAAAGGTATCTGGAGCTGGTACAGGGCCACTACGAGGGACCCCTTGAAAAAGCACTGCACATGTAAGTTTAAAGGTAAATCCTGGGGGTCCCCTTAGTGTGTCTAGGTCGCAAGGGGAGGGGACCCTTAGAGCACAACTAATTCTTTGGTGCAGGGCACAGGTCATCCGGGTGCAGAGTGAATCAGTGAGCAGGAGCTTTGCGCAGGGATGCCTTCCGAAGCAGGAGGTAGGTCAGTTGCAGGACCGCGGGTACACTCTGGTGGGAGGTCAAGACTGTTTCTGAAGTCCCTTGACTGGGGCTTCCTCCTGGTCCTTTTTCATTCCAGGGTGGATGGTGTTCTTGGTATCCGAAGTCAGTTGACTAATACCCAGGGTACTGGTACGATTCAGCTGCTAGAGGGTGCACTGCCACCAAATTTGGCACACTGGCAGGGTTTGTCCTCGCAGTCGTCGGTTTAAAGTTTGGTTTGACTGTGGCATCTGGTTTCGGAGTTAGCTTCCGGTCAGTGAAGTGGACCTCACTGGCTTGTTGGTTTCTTGTAGATGTGGAGTGGTAGCTCCACTCTGGAGGAAGTTCTTTGAAAAGTTGCAAAGCCTGGAGGTCCTCTAGAGTTTTTCCAGTTGTCCAGCAGCTCGTCAGCAGCGATTGTCGGGTCCTGGGTGCAGCAGGCAGAGTTTGGCACATTTTCTTTGATAGAGCAGATCCACTGTTCTCGTGTATTGGATCTTCTTGTTGCTGGTCTTCTTCTATCTGTCGAATCTGATTTCTTGATCTAAGGATGCTGTAAGGAAATGCCTCCTTGGCATGGTTACCCCCTGACTTTTTGCCTTTGCTGATGCCAAGTTATAATTTGAAAGTGTGCTGGGACCCTGCTAACCAGGCCCCAGCACCAGTGTTCTTTCCCTAAACTGTACCTTTGTCTCCACAATTGGCACAACCCTGGCACCCAGGTAAGTCCCTTGTAACTGGCACCACTGGTACCAAGGGCCCTGATGCCAGGTAAGGTCTCTAAGGGCTGCAGCATGTCTTATGCCACCCTGGGGACCCCTCACTCAGCACACACACACTGCTTGCCAGCTTGTGTGTGCTGGTGGGGAGAAAATGACTAAGTTGACATGCACTCCCCTAAGGCAGGGTGAACTATACCACAGGTGAGGGCATAGGTGCATGAGCACTATGCCCCTACAGTGTCTAAGCAAAACCTTAGACATTGGAAGTGCAGGGTAGCCATAAGAGTATATGGTCTGGGAGTCTGTCATACACGAACTCCACAGCACCATAATGGCTACACTAAAAACTGGGAAGTTTGGTATCAAACTTCTCAGCACAATAAATGCACACTGATGCCAGTGTACACTTTATTGTGAAATACACCCAGAGGGCATCTTAGAGATGCCCCCTGAAAACATACCCGACTTCCAGTGTGGGCTGACGAGTTTTTGCCAGCCTGCCACACACCAGACATGTTGCTGGCCACATGGGGAGATTGCCTTTGTCACTCTGTGGCCAGGAACAAAGCCTGTACTGGGTGGAGGTGGTTCTCACCTCCCGCTGCAGGAACTGTAACACCTGGGGGTGAGCCTCAAAAGCTCACCCCCTTTGTTACAGCGCCACAGGGCATCCCAGCTAGTGGAGATGCCCGCCCCTCCGGCCACTGCCCCCACTTTTGGCGGCAAGGCTAGAGGAGATAATGAGAAAAACAAAGAGGAGTCACTCCCCAGTCAGGACAGCCCCTAAGGTGTCCTGAGCTGAGGTGACTCTTACTTTTAGAAATCCTCCATCTTGCAGATGGAGGATTCCCCCAATAGGATTAGGGATGTGCCCCCCTCCCCACAGGGAGGATGCACAAAGAGGGTGTAGCCACCCTCAGGGCCAGTAGCCATTGGCTACTGCCCTCCCAGACCTAAACACACCCCTGAATTGAGTATTTAGGGGCTCCCAGAACCGAGGAAGGTAAATTCCTGCAACCTGAAGACGAAGAAGGACTGCTGACCTGAAGCCCTGCAGAGAAGACAGAGACAACGACTGCTTTGGCCCCAGCCCTACCGGCCTGTCTCCCCACTTCAAGAAAAACGGCAACAGCGACGCATCCAACAGGGACCAGCGACCTCTGAAGCCTCAGAGGACTGCCCTGCATCTAAAATGACCAAGAAGCTCCAGAGAACAGAGACCCTGTTCAACAAACCTGCAACTTTGCAACAAAGAAGCAACTTTTAAGGACCACACGTTACCCGCCGGAAGCGTGACACTTTCCACTCTGCACCCGACACCCCCGGCTCGATCTGCAGAAAACTAACACTACAGGGAGGACTCCCCGGCGACTACGAGCCCGTGAGTAGCCAGAGTTGACCCCCCCTGAGCCCCCGCAGCGACGCCTGCAGAGGAAATCCAGAGGCTCCCCCTGACCGCAACTGCCTGCTTCATGGAACCCGACGCCTGGAAACCACACTGCACCCGCAGCCCCCAAGACCTGAAGGAACCGAACTCCAGTGCAGGAGCGACCCCCAGGCGACCCTCTACCTAGCCCAGGTGGTGACTACCCAGAGGAGCCCCCCCGTGCCTGCCTGCATCGTTGAAGAGACCCCCGGGTCTCCCCATTGATTCCTATTGAAAACCCAACGCCTGTTTGCACTCTGCACCCGGCCGCCCCTGTGCCGCTGAGGGTGTACTTTCTGTGCTGACTTGTGTCCCCCCCGGTGCCCTACAAAACCCCCCTGGTTTGCCCTCTGAAGTCGCGGGTACTTACCTGCTGGCAGACTGGAACCGGGGCACCCAAATTTCCATTGAAGCCTATGTGTTTTGGGCACCACTTTGACCTCTGCACCTGACTGATCCTGAGTTGCTGGTGTGGTAACCTTGGGGTTGCCTTGAACCCCCAACGGTGGGCTACCTTGGACCCAACTTTGAACCCTGTAGGTGGTTTACTTTCCTACAAAACTAACCAATACTTACCTCCCCCAGAAACTGTTGAAATTTGCACTGTCCACTTTTAAAATAGCTTATTGCCATTTTTTTCAAAACTGTACATGCTATTGTGATTATTCAAAGTTCCTAAGGTACTTGAGTGAAATACCTTTCATTTAAAGTATTGTTTGTAAATCTTGAACCTGTTCTTAAAATAAACTAAGAAAATATATTTTTCTATATAAAAACCTATTGGCCTGGAATTGTCTTTTGAGTGTGTGTTCCTCATTTATTGCCTGCGTGTGTATAACAAATGCTTAACACTGCCCTCTGATAAGCCTACTGCTGGACCACACTACCGCAAAATAGAGCATTAGAATTATCTCTTTTTTGCCACTATCTTACCTCTAAGGGGAACCCTTGGACTCTCTGCACACTATTTCTTACTTTGAAATAGTATATACAGAGCCAACTTCCTACACTGGAGCTTTGGGTGATCCGACTAGCATTAAAAGTATTTCTTCCTGTTGTGAAAGGGAAGGTGGTGCAGGTGTTCACGGACAACAGTACCGCAATGTGGTACTGCAACAAGCAGGGCGCTGTGGGGTCGTGGACCCTTTGTCAAGAGGCTTTACATCTCTGGACATGGCTGGAACAGCACGGCATGACGCTGGTGGTTCAACACCTGGCAGGTTCACTGAACTCCAGGGCGGACGAGCTCAGCCAAAAATGCTTAGAGGATCACGAATGGTGTCTCCATCTGGAGGTGGCGCAAGGACTCTTTCAGCAGTGGGGAGAGCCTTGGTTAGATCTGTTCGCCTCCGTAGAGAACGCGCAATGCCAGCAGTTTTGTGCGTTGGAGTTTCCAAGGGGGCGATCGCAAGGCGATGCTTTTCGTTGCAACTGGACTACTCCTTTCCGCCTATACCACTTCTGCCCAGAGTTCCCAAAAAAATCAAGAACGACGGGCCCAAGTAATCGTAGTGGCGCCGGATTGGGCTCGGAGAGCTGGGTATCCAGAGCTTCTCAAAATGAGCATCGGTCCTCCAGTCAGGCTGCCTCTTTGGGAGGATCTTCTGTCGCAGCAGCAGAGGAAGGTTCTCCACCCGAACCTGTCAACTCTGTGCCTTCAGGCGTGGAGATTGAGCGGCGACAGTTCATGGTTTATGACCTCCCTCCCAAGGTCTGTGAAGACATTCTGGCAGCCAGGCGTCCCTCTACTAAGTTGATCTACGTCTGCCTTTGGAAACGTTTTGTTTCATATTGTACAGAGAGGTCTATTGATCCTCTTTCTTCTTCTCTGTCTAATAACCATTGTTTATATTATCTCTCGCCCAACTGGGTTCCTCCTTAGGGACTCTCAAGGGCTATCTTGCAGCCTTATCGGCCTTTCTTCAGTTGCCCGATCAACCATCTTTGTTTAAATCATCTATAGTACAGAGATTTTTGAAAGGGTTTGTGCATTTGTTCCCACCTATGCCTTTTGTTATGCCCCAGTGGGACCTTAATCTGGTTTGAGCCCTTACATAACTGTCCTCTTCGGCTGCTCACTATTAAGACAGCCTTTTTGGTGGCAATTACACCTGCCGGAAGAGTGAGTGAGCTACAGGCTTTGTCATCAAAACCGCCGTACCTCACTATCTTTCCTGAAAAAGTGGTTCTCAGAACTTGTGCCTCTTTCCTCCCCAAGGTGGTGACCCCTTTCCATCTGGGTCAAAATATCACCCTGCCCACCTTCTTTGCACCACCGTATCCCTCTAAGGAAGAGGAGCGTCTCCATCGGCTAGACCCAAAAAGAGTGCTATCGTTCTATCTTGATCACTCTGAAGAGTTCCGGGTGGGCGACCAACTCTTTGTGAGGTACGTTGGTGCAAAGAGGGGTCGGGCAGTACAGAAACGATCCATTTTGCGTTTGGTCGTTCTCTGTATAAAGATCTGCTACGCTTTGGCAAAGAAGCAGCCTCCTGAGGGCTTGAGAGCGCATTCTACTAGGGGGAAGGCTGCTACCACTGCATTAGCACGTGGTGTACCTGTGGTGGACATCTGTCAGGCGGCAACGTGGGCTTCCTTGCACAGGTTTGCAAAACACTACTGCCTGGATAGCCAGGTGAGAAGAGAGGGGCATTTTGCCCAATCTGTCTTGCAGGACTTCCTGGTATAAAAATCTCTTTCAGACCCACCGCCATGGGTTATAGCTTGGGTATCTATTCTAAGGTAAGGAAGCTGCAGCTAGAAGTCTCTATCAGATGAACAAGTTACTTATCTTCGGTAACGAGGTATCTGGTAGAGACTCTATCTAGCTGCAGATTCCTTATACCCACCCAAGCCTCCCCGCACTGAGGATATTTTTATACAAATATATATATATATATATATATATATATATATATATATATATATATATATATATATATATATATATATATATGTGTATGTATATGATTTTGGCATTTTTGCCTTTCTTAAAGGCATGTAAGAATTTTTACTTCAAACAGTCAAATAAAGAGATAAAATCCATAACTGTTGGTTCTTCCATGACTCTGCGCTTCTGGCGTGGAAAGTTGTGGGAAAAGAACTGACGTTTGCGTGCCGAGTCAGCTTCTATATAGACAACCGTGACGTCATAGACAGCTCCAACGACGCTGACGACGCACGCAGAGCTGGTCGACGCACGCGGATCCGAACGACGACGCACGACGGCGCGCGCAGGGCACTGCTCAGCAGAAAAATTCCGGATTCGAAGCTGACGCCAGGGAATTCTAAGGTAAGCAATCTGCAGTTAGATAGTCTTTACCAGATACCTTGTTACCGAAGGTAAGTAACTTGTTCATTAGTATTATCTAATTTTGCCACTGTCAACTGTAGGAGGCTGGCCTGGCTTGTAGTGGGTACCAAAGGTACTTACACCTTGTGCCAGGTCCAGTTATCCCTTATTAGTAGAATAGAGGTGTTTCTAGCAGCTAGGCTGATAGAAGGTAGCTATGGCAAAGCAGCTTAGGCTGAACTAGGAGACTTGCAAAGCTCCTACTATACCACTTATATCATATCGACAATATCATAAGAAAACACAATACTCAGAGTTACTAAAAATAAAGGTACTTTATTTTTATGACAATATGCCACAAGTATCTCAGTGAGTACCCTCAGTAAGAAGGTAAGTAATATACACAAGTTATATGTACACAAACCCAAAATAGGTAAATAAGAGTCAGAAAAGTAATGCAAGCAGTGTAAAATTACAATAGGCTGCAATAGGCAAGCATAGGTATAGGGGCAACACAAACCATATACTCCAAAAGTGGAATGCGAATCACGATTGGACCCCAGACCTATGGGAGCTTGTAGAGGGTCGCCGGGACTGTAAGAAAACAGTCAGGGTGTCTAAGATACCCCACCCCAAGACCCTGAAAAGTAGGAGTAAAGTGCACATACTACCCCCAGAGAGCACAATAGTCGTGATAGGGGGATTCTGCAAGAACAACAAACACCAGCAGTGCACTGACAGGGGGGGGCAGGAGCCCAGGAAACCCCAGATGAAGGTGCAAGGAAGCTGCCTCCGGTTGGAAGAAACTTGGAGTTCTGCAAGAAAGAAGAGGACTAGGAACTTCTCCTTTGGAAGATAGATGTCCCACCTCGCGATGAAGCTTGCAGAGGTGTTCCCATGCAGAAAGACCGTAAACAAGCCTTGCTAGCTGCAAGGGTCGCAGTAGAGGTTTTTGGGTGCTGCTGAGGACCAGGAAGGACCAGGATGTTGCTACTTGGAGGAGGAGACAGAGGGGGCGCTCAGCAACTCAGAGAGCCCCCACAGAAGCAGGCAGCACCCGCAGAAGTACCCCAACAGGCACTTAGAAGATTAGTGAACTGGAGTCCACGCAAAGATACAAAAGAGGGTCCCACGACGTCAGAGGCAATCTCAGAGGGTTGTGCACTGCAGGAAGGAGTGCTGGGGACCCAGGCTTGGCTGTGCACGAAGGAGATCCTGGAAGAGTGCACAGGAGGCAGAGCAGCTGCAAATCACGCAGTACACAGCTTTGCAGTCTAGCGTGGGGAGGCAAAGACTTACCTCCACCAAACTTGGACTGAAGAGTCACTGGGCTGTGGGAGTCACTTGGACAGAGTTGCTGTGTTCCAGGGACAACGCTCGTCAGGATGAGAGGGGACCCAGAGGTCCAGTGATGCAGTCAGCAGGGGAAGATTCCCTCGACCCACGGGAGATTTCTTCGGAGCTTCTGGTGCAGTGTGAAGGTAGGCTACCCCCAGAGAATGCACCACCTGGAAACAGTCGAGAAGGCCGGCAGGATTAGGCGCTACAATGTTGCTCGTAGTCATTTTACTACTTTGTTGCAGTTTTGCAGACGTCCTGGAGCAGTCAGCGGTCGATCTTTGGTAGAAGGCGAAGAGGGAGATGCAGAGGAACTCTGGTGAGCTCTTGCATTCGTTATCTGAAGAATTCCCCAAAGCAGAGACCCTAAATACCCAGAAAAGGAGGTTTAGCTACCAAGTTAGGAGGATTGGCTACCAAGAGAGGTAAGAGCCTATCAGAAGGAGCCTCTGACATCACCTGCTGGCACTGGCCACTCAGAGCAGTCCAGTGTGCCCCCAACACCTCTGTTTCCAAGATGGCAGAGGTCTGGGACACACTGGAGGAGCTCTGGGCACCTCCCCTGGGAGGTACTGGTCAGGGGAGTGGTCACTCCCCTTTCCTTTGTCCAGTTTCACACCAGAGCAGGGCTTGGGGATCCCTGAACCAGTGTAGACTGGCTTATGCAGAGATGGGCACCATCTGTGCCCATCAAAGCATTTCCAGAGGCTGGGGGAGGCTACTCCTCCTCAGCCCTTCACACCTACTTCCAAAGGGAGAGGGTTTAACACCCTCTCTCAGAGGAAATCCTTTGTTTTGCCTTTCTGGGCCAGGGCTGCCTGGACCCCAGGAGGGCAGACACATGTCTGAGGGGTTGGCAGCAGCAGCAGCTGCAGTGGAGACCCCAGAAAGGCAGTTTGGCAGTACCTGGGTTCTGTGCTAGAGACCTGGGGGATCATGGAATTGTCCCCCCCAATACCAGAATGGTATTGGGAGGACAATTCCATGATCTTAGACATGTTACATGGCCATATTCGGAGTTACCAGTGTGAAGCTACATATAGGTAGTGACCTATATGTAGTGCACGCGTGTAATGGTGTCCCCGCACTCACAAAGTCAGGGAAATTGGCCCTGAACAATGTGGGGGCACCTTGGCTAGTGCCAGGGTGCCCTCACACTAAGTAACTTGCCACCTAACCTTTACCAGGTAAAGGTTAGACATATAGGTGACTTATAAGTTACTTAAGTGCAGTGTAAAATGGCTGTGAAATAACGTGGACGTTATTTCACTCAGGCTGCAGTGGCAGGCCTGTGTAAGAATTGTCAGAGCTCCCTATGGGTGGCAAAAGAAATGCTGCAGCCCATAGGGATCTCCTGGAACCCCAATACCCTGGGTACCTCAGTACCATATACTAGGGAATTATAAGGGTGTTCCAGTAAGCCAATGTAAATTGGTAAAATTGGTCACTAGCCTGTTAGTGACAATTTGTACAGAGAGAGCATAACCACTGAGGTTCTGGTTAGCAGAGCCTCAGTGAGACAGTTAGGCACCACACAGGGAACACATACATATAGGCCACAAACTTATGAGCACTGGGGTCCTGACTAGCAGGGTCCCAGTGACACATAACAAACATACTGAAAACACAGGGTTTTCACTATGAGCACTGGGCCCTGGCTAGCAGGATCCCAGTGAGACAGTGAAACCACCCTGACATACACTCACAAACAGGCCAAAAGTGGGGGTAACAAGGCTAGAAAGAGGCTACTTTCTCACACAACCCCCCCCCAAACGAAGGACAATAAGGCTAACCTTGGCCAGTTGAGACTTTATTGTCTAAGTGGTGATAAGTAGAGAGTAGCTCTGCAATAGACTGGTTACTCCCTTTATCATCCACTATGTGGTTACTTCCCTGTGGGGATGTAAACCACCCTGTTTGAAGTTTTTTAGCTAAGCAACAATGTGAAGATGTATTTTCAGAGTTTCTATCAGTAAGTTTTAGTTTAGAGCCGTGGGAATTGTCCACTGAACCTATTTGTAGTGATGGAAATGCCAGACAGGGATGCTGTCTCAGAAAAGCCATAGCTGGGCCAAAACTTTGTCCATATGGCTGGAAGAGAGAACAGGGATGCTGTTTCTCTTGGGTTGGAGCAGGGCAGGGATGCTGTCCTGTGAGCTCCACACTAGGGCTGGATGCTGTCCTAAGTGTTGTGAGGCAGTGCAGAGTTTCTGCACTAAAGTTTCTCTGGGAGGGTTGGAGGGATGCTCCATGTTATCTAAAATGGTGCTCTTTTTCTCACCAATGTTAGTTATCCCACAGAGAGGTACTTTTACCTCAGGGAGTACAGTTTTGCCAACTGATGATTCCCTTGGAACAGGTGCCACCCCAGGAGAGGTTTCTCCCACCACAGGAATGGTATCCTGAATGGTAGGGTGATTAGGGCATACTGTGATACCCTTTTTACCTGTTGATGGAGAGGGCTCCTGAGTTTTCAAGCCTTCTCTCCTTTGCTTCTTCATTTCAGTAGAAATGAGAGGGAACAATTCCTCTGGGATGCCCAGCATGGCTGCATGGGCATAAAACTCTACATCAGCCCAACCTGAGGCCTTTAGGTCATTACCTAAGAGACAGTCTACAGGTAAGCTAGGTGATACCACCACCTGCTTAGGGCCAGTAACTCCACCCCAACTAAACTGAATTATAGCTAAGGGAAGAAACTTAGTGGAGTTATGGACATCAATACTTTTATACTGTTGTCCAATAATGTGTTGTTCAGGAGCCACTAGGTTTTCAGTCACCAAAGTGATACTGGCACCTGTGTCCCTGTAGGCCAAGGCCTCAACACCATTTATTGAAACTGTCTGCCTGTACTTATCCATTGTAAGGGGACAAGCAGCCAGTGTGGCAAGGCCAATGCCACTAGGTGTGACAGAAACTATCTTGGGACTGACTACCCCAGTTTCTACTATGGAGCCATAAGTGAACCCAACTACACCCTTAACTTGACTGTTGCCTGCAGTCCCACCACTAGTACCACTACTGCTAGGGGAACTAGAGCTTGATGTATTAGTGGTGGTAGGCTCAGGGGGTTTACCTGGACATGACTTATCCCCTGGCCTATGGCCTCTGTTTTTACACACAAAGCACCAAGGCTTTTTAAATTGTGTAGGTTGAGAAGAAGAGGAAGAATTTGTTTTATCCCCACCCCCTGAAGAGTGTTTAAGATTTGAAGTGGGATCTTTGGTTTTACCCTTATCCCCATGCTTATCTTGAGATTTTTCACCATCTTTCTTCTTCTTGTTCTCTTTGTCACCACCTGTATGAACTTTTCTGTTCACCATTGTTCTGACCCATTTGTCTGCCTTCTTTCCCAATTCTTGGGGAGAGGTCAGATCAGAGTCCACCAAGTACTGGTGCAACAAATCAGACACACAATTATTAAGAATATGCTCTCTCAGGATCAAGTTATGCAGGCTGTCATAATCAGTCATTTTACTGCCATGTAACCACCCCTCCAAGGCCTTCACTGAATGGTCAATGAAATCAACCCAGTCTTGTGAAGACTCCTTTTTGGTTTCTCTGAACTTTATCCTGTATTGTTCAGTGGTTAAGCCATAACCATCCAGGAGTGCATTCTTAAGAACTGTAAAATTATTGGCATCACTTTCCTTCACAGTAAGGAGCCTATCCCTACCTTTTCTACTAAATGATAGCCATAGGATAGCAGCCCACTGCCTTTGAGGGACATCCTGTACAACACAGGCCCTCTCAAGTGCAGCAAACCACTTGTTAATGTCATCCCCCTCCTTATAAGGGGGAACTATCTTATGCAGATTCCTGGAATCATGCTCTTTTGCAGGATGACTATGGGGAATACTGCTGCTGCCACCATGGGTTTCTAAACTCAGTTTCTGTCTCTCCTTCTCTACTTCTAAAGTCTGTCTATCCAAATCCAGCTGTTGCTTCTTGAGCTTCAGTCTGGTTTGTTCCACTCTCAATCTATTGAGCTCCCTTTCTAACAATCTGTCATCAGGGTGGGTGGGAGGGACATGCCTTGAAACAGAAGTATGGTGATAATGGACAGAAGGAGACCTGTCCCTTACAGAGGGCACCCTAACAGCTTGGCTAACAGAAACATCAGTACCACTGTGGTGAGAATAAATGCTTTTGCTATGATGTGAGACAACACTATTTGTATGGTGTGGCTCTTCATCATTACCAACTATGCTAGACTGTCTAGTAATGGGCAGGCTTTGAAGTTTCTTTCCTGAATCTTTTCCTGGGGGAGTCCCTGGATCAGATTGGGAACCATTAGCTACTTTTTCAACAGATGGGGCACTTCTTGCCTTATCTTGTTCTCTAAGCATGTTAAGTAACAATTCCAAGGAAGGATTCTTCCCTACACTCAAACCTCTCTCTATGCAGAGACTCCTTGCTTCTTTCCAGCTAAGGTGATCATATGCAAGTTTGGACAGATCAACATTTTTGCCTGTGCCAGACATTTTTAGAGAGAGTTAAAGTGATAGAAAAAGAGAAAAAAGTTTGTCAGAGCTTTTAGAAAGACAGAGAAAAAAACGTTTTAAACTTTTTAGAAAGTTTAGAAGTACTTTTCAGCACTTAGAAAAGAGTGAAAAGAGGAAATGCAAAACTTTTTGGCTATGTGTATATACACTGAACTTGTTTTGTATATTTTTCTCTTATGAAAAGTACAATGACAAGAGTGGTAAGTAGTCTCAAAGCACTTATCCCACCGCTGCACAACCAATGTAGGAGGCTGGACTGGCTTGTAGTGAGTACCTAGGGGTTCTTGCACCTTGCACCAGGCCCAGTTATCCCTTATTAGTGTATAGGGTGTCTAGCAGCTTAGGCTGATAGATAATGGTAGCTTAGCAGAGCAGCTTAGGCTGAACTAGGAGACGTGTGAAGCTACTACAGTACCACTTAGTGTCATATGCACAATATCATAAGAAAACACAATACACAGTTATACTAAAAATAAAGGTACTTTATTTTTATGACAATATGCCAAAGTATCTTAGAGTGTACCCTCAGTGAGAGGATAGGAAATATACACAAGATATATATACACAATACCAAAAATATGCAGTATAGTCTTAGAAAACAGTGCAAACAATGTATAGTTACAATAGGATGCAATGGGGACACATAGGGATAGGGGCAACACAAACCATATACTCCAGAAGTGGAATGCGAACCACGAATGGACCCCAAACCTATGTGACCTTGTAGAGGGTCGCTGGGACTATTAGAAAATAGTGAGAGTTAGAAAAATAACCCTCCCCAAGACCCTGAAAAGTGAGTGCAAAGTGCACTAAAGTTCCCCTAAGGATAAAGAAGTCGTGTTAGAGGAATAATGCAGGAAAGACACAAACCAACAATGCAACAACGCTGGATTTCCAATCTGGGGTACCTGTGGAACAAGGGGACCAAGTCCAAAAGTCACAAGCAAGTCGGAGATGGGCAGATGCCCAGGAAATGCCAGCTGCGGGTGCAAAGAAGCTTCTACTGGACAGAAGAAGCTGCAGTTTCTGAAGGAACACAAAGGTCTAGAGACGTCCCCTTTAGAGGACGGATCCCACTCGCCTTGTAGAGTCGGGCAGAAGTATTTTCCCGCCAAAAGAATGCCAACAAGCCTTGTTAGCTGCAAATCATGCGGTTAGCGTTTTTGGACGCTGCTGTGGCCCAGGAGAGACCAGGAGATCGCAATTTGGACCAGGAGGTAGAGGGGACGTCGAGCAAGACAAGGAGTCCTCTTAGCAGCAGGTAGCTCCCAGAGAAGTGCCAGAAACAGGCACTATGAGGATGCGTGAAACTGTGCTCACTCGAAGCTACACAAAGGAGTCCCACGTCGCCGGAGACCAACTTAGAAAGTCGTGCAATGCAGGTTAGAGTGCCGTGGACCCAGGCTTGGCTGTGCACAAAGGATTTCCACCGGAAGTGCACAGGGGCCAGAGTAGCTGCAAAAGTTGCGGTTCCCAGCAATGCAGTCTAGCGAGGTGAGGCAAGGACTTACCTCCACCAAACTTGGACTGAAGAGTCACTGGACTGTGGGGGTCACTTGGATAGAGTTGCTGGATTCGAGGGACCTCGCTCGTCGTGCTGAGAGGAGACCCAAGTGACCGGTAATGCAGCTTTTTGGTGCCTGCGGTTGCAGGGGGAAGATTCCGTCGACCCACGGGAGATTTCTTCGGAGCTTCTAGTGCAGAGAGGAGGCAGACTACCCCCACAGCATGCACCACCAGGAAAACAGTCGAGAAGGCAGCAGGATCAGTGTTACTGAGTTGCAGTAGTCGTCTTTGCTACTATGTTGCAGTTTTGCAGGCTTCCAGCGCGGTCAGCAGTCGATTCCTTGGCAGAAGGTGAAGAGAGAGATGCAGAGGAACTCGACTGAGCTCTTGCATTCGTTATCTAAAGTTTCCCCAGAGACAGAGACCCTAAATAGCCAGAAAAGAGGGTTTGGCTACCTAGGAGAGAGGATAGGCTAGCAACACCTGAAGGAGCCTATCACAAGGAGTCTCTGACGTCACCTGGTGGCACTGGCCACTCAGAGCAGTCCAGTGTGCCAGCAGCACCTCTGTTTCCAAGATGGAAGAGGTCTGGAACACACTGGAGGAGCTCTGGACACCTCCCAGGGGAGGTGCAGGTCAGGGGAGTGGTCACTCCCCTTTCCTTTGTCCAGTTTCGCGCTAGAGCAGGGCTAAGGGGTCCCCTGAACCGGTGTAGACTGGCTTATGCAGAATTGGGCACATCTGTGCCCAAGAAAGCATTTCCAGAGGCTGGGGGAGGCTACTCCTCCCCTGCCTTCACACCATTTTCCAAAGGGAGAGGGTGTAACACCCTCTCTCAGAGGAAGTCCTTTGTTCTGCCATCCTGGGCCAGGCCTGGCTGGACCCCAGGAGGGCAGATGCCTGTCTGAGGGGTTGGCAGCAGCTGCAGTGAAACCCCAGAAAGGGCAGTTTGGCAGTACCAGGGTCTGTGCTACAGACCACTGGGATCATGGGATTGTGCCAACTATGCCAGGATGGCATAGAGGGGGCAATTCCATGATCATAGACATGTTACATGGCCATATTCGGAGTTACCATTGTGAAGCTACATATAGGTAGTGACCTATATGTAGTGCACGCGTGTAATGGTGTCCCCGCACTCACAAAGTCAGGGAAATTGGCCCTGAACAATGTGGGGGCACCTTGGCTAGTGCCAGGGTGCCCTCACACTAAGTAACTTGGCACCTAACCTTTACCAGGTAAAGGTTAGACATATAGGTGACTTATAAGTTACTTAAGTGCAGTGTAAAATGGCTGTGAAATAACGTGGACGTTATTTCACTCAGGCTGCAGTGGCAGGCCTGTGTAAGAATTGTCAGAGCTCCCTATGGGTGGCAAAAGAAATGCTGCAGCCCATAGGGATCTCCTGGAACCCCAATACCCTGGGTACCTCAGTACCATATACTAGGGAATTATAAGGGTGTTCCAGTAAGCCAATGTAAATTGGTAAAATTGGTCACTAGCCTGTTAGTGACAATTTGTACAGAGAGAGCATAACCACTGAGGTTCTGATTAGCAGAGCCTCAGTGAGACAGTTAGGCACCACACAGGGAACACATACATATAGTCCACAAACTTATGAGCACTGGGGTCCTGACTAGCAGGGTCCCAGTGACACATAACAAACATACTGAAAACACAGGGTTTTCACTATGAGCACTGGGCCCTGGCTAGCAGGATCCCAGTGAGACAGTGAAACCACCCTGACATACACTCACAAACAGGCCAAAAGTGGGGGTAACAAGGCTAGAAAGAGGCTACTTTCTCACACCTGGGTACCTCAGTACCATATACAAGAGAATTATATGGGTGTACCAGTATGCCAATTTGAATTGGTAAATTTAGTCACTAGCCTGTAGTGACAAATTTGGAAAGCAGAGAGACCCTAAACACTGAGGTTCTGGTTAGCATAGCCTCAGTGATACAGTTAGGCACCACACAGGGAACACATATAGGCCACAAACTTATGAGCACTGGGGTCCTGGCTAGCAGGATCCCAGTGACACATAACAAACACACTGACAACATAGGGTTTTCACTATGAGCACTGGGCCCTGGCTAGCAGTATCCCAGTGAGACAGTGAAAACACCCTGACATATACTCACAAACAGGCCAAAAGTGGGGGTAACAAGGCTAGAAAGAGGCTACCTTCCTACATCAACCTCTAAGGGGAACCCTTGGACTCTGTGCACACTATCTCTCACTTTGAGATAGTATATACAGAGCCAACTTCCTACACACCACATGTCTTTTGGAGCGCTCTTTTCCTTACTCTCTGGGATACAGTCGCGTAAGTGCTTCCCATAATTACGGAATAGGCCCGGAATGTTCTCTCCCAAGCCATGACAGATGGGAGAGACGCAGCCAAGTTCCTGATCCTTTGTGGACTGGGTAGAACCAACTCACTGGGCAGATCGGTTACATTGACGGTGGCACTCAGACATCACACCTGGTTGAGGACGTCTGGCCTTTTGGGGGATGTCCAGCAATTCCTGATGGACACACCCTTTGATGGCGCTCGTCTCTTCGGAGACAAGGTGGACTCAGCGCTATGGTGCTTTAATGATTGCTGGGCTACGGCTCGGTCCCTTGGCCTCGCAGCCTCTCCTCGCCCCCCTCAGTCTGCTTTTCGCTCCTTTCATGGCTACAGAAGCGGCACCCAACCGGATCCATTTCCACCGAGCCACCAACCTGCGCATGTAGCACAGCCCCTGCACGGACCCAGATGTGGGATCCCCCCACCTCATGCATAAGGGAGTCAGTGGGTCGCCCAGTCCACCCCAGCCCCCTCTTCTGCCTCAAAACATTCCTAGTCCGTTCTAACATCTGGGACCAGTTGGCTGCAGAATTCGCCGTCATCTGCCCTACTGGGAATCCATTACCACGGATCGGTGGGTTCCACAGATCTTCCGAAGCGGTTACTCCCTCCCCTTTGAGACTTTTCCTCCAGCCATGCCACCATCATTCCCTCACTTGTCGGCAGATCATTTGGCACTTCTCCGCGAGAAAGTCAAGGTTCTCTTGGCCAAGGGAGCCATAGAGAGGATCCCTGCACCAGAAGTAGGTCATGGTTGCTATTCCCACTACTTTCTGTTGCCCAAAAAGGACAAGGGTCTTCGCCCTATCCTAGACTTCTGGTCCCTCAATCTCTTTCTCAAGAAGGAGAAGTTCAAGATGTGAACCCTGGCTCAGGTCCTTTCTGCCCTGGACCCTGGAGACTGTATGGTTGCGTTGGACTTGCAGGACGCCTACTTCCATATTCTCGTATTGCCGGCCCACAGACGTTACCTACAATTTGTGGTAGGTCACGAGCACTTTCAGTTCACTGTACACCCCTTTGGCCTTACCAGTGCCCCTCGGGTGTTCACGAAAGTGATGGTAGTGGTTGCAGCTCATCTGCGCAGGCTAAGGGTCCCAGTCATCCCCTACCTTGACGCCTGGCTGTTGAAGGCGGACACGCCCCAGAAAGTCATCTCCCACCTCCAGACTACGGCGAACCTCCTGCATTCGCTGGGGTTCACTATCAATGTGTCAAAGTCACATCTGACTCCCTCTCAGGCGCTCCCTTTCATTTGAGCTGTCCTGGACACAGTGCAGTTTCTGGCTTATCCTCCCAAAAAGGGAGTCCAGGATATTCAGGCCCAAGTAATCTTGGTAGCTCCGGACTGGGCACGAAGAGTCTGGTATCCCGAGCTCTTGAGCATGGCCATCGATCCTCCGATCAGATTGCCCCTCCGGAACAATCTTCTGTTGCAGCAGCAGAGGACGGATATCCACCCGAACCTGCCCAGTCTCCGCCTTCTTGCCTGCAGATTGAGCGGCAACATTTGATGTCTTTTGACCTTCTACCTGAAGTCTGTAATGTCATCTTGGCATCAAGGCGTCCTTCCACCAAGACGGTATTCGCCTGTCGTTGGAAAGAATTTGTGGCATGGTGTATCAACAAATCTGTTGATCTCCTCTCTTCACCTTTCTCAAAGGTTCTTCTCTTTATTCTCTTTCTTGCCCAGCAGGGCTCTGCTCTTGGCACCCTCAAAGGATATTTTTCTGCCATCTTTGCATTCTTAATGCTACCAGACCAACCTTCCCTTCTCAAATCTCCCATTGTTGGGAGGTTTCTTAAAGGCCTCACTCATATGTTCCCTCCTGTTCCATTCATCATGCCCCAAAGGGATTTAAACTGGGTCCTCACATACCTCATGTACGCCCCTTTCGAGCAGCTCCACAATTGTCCTTTGCAGCTCTTAACACTTAAAGCAGCTTTCTTGGTTGCCATCGCCTCTGCTCATAGAGTAAGTGTAGGAAGTTGGCTCTGTAGGTACTATTTCAAAGTAAGAAATAGTATGCACAGAGTCCAAGTGTTCCCCTTACAGGTAAGATAGTGGCAAAAAGAAATAATTCTAATGCTCTATTTTGTGGTAGTGTGGTCCAGCAGTAGGCTTATCAGACGGTAGTGTTAAGAATTTGTTGTACACACACAGGCAATAAATGAGGAACACACACTCAAAAGACAATTCCAGGCCAATATGTTTTTATATAGAAAAATATCTTTTCTTAGTTTATTTTAAGAACCACAGGTCCAAGATTTACAAACAATACTTTAAATGAAAGGTATTTCACTCAGGTATCTTAGGAACATTGAATCATCACAATAGCATGTACAGTTTTGGAAAAAATGGCAATAAGCTATTTAAAAAATGGACACTTAGGGGGTCATTACGATCCTGGCGGTTGACGGAGAAGTGGCGGTTTTACCGCCAATAGGCTGGCGGTAAAAAATGTGGAATTATGACCATGGCGGTTACCGCCATGGTCATCCGCCACTTCTCCGATGAGACCGCCATGGCGGAGACGACCGCTGGGCTGGAGACTTGGGTCCCCACCCCTACCCACGACAACACAACACAGACACACACCCGACACGCATGCAGGCACCACCAACACACATTCCTGCACACACACGAACAAACATGCCAACAGACACACACACAGTAATACATGCACACCCTCATTCAGACATACATGCACACATCCATACAGACATACATACAGACAGACACGCACACATTTCCATTCACACTACACCCCCCAATGCACCCACACATAACACACAACACCCCCCCAACCCCGTCCCCTAACGGACGATCAACTTACCTTGTCCGTTGATCTTCCAGGAGGGGACGGGATCCATGGGGGCTCTCCGCCACCACCACACTGTCAACAGAACACCACCACGCTGAATCACAGAACGTGATTCGGTGGGCGGTGTTCTGTTGACGTGGCGGTGGAGGTGGAGTAACCTCCACTTCCCCGCCGCCCGCCAGTATGGCTGCTGGCGGCTCTCCGTCCGGAAAAGGACGGAGGGCTGCCAGCAGTCATAATACGCCAAGTGGAAAACCGCCACCACTAGCGGTCTTCAGCACGGCAGTCCCTCTGCGGTCTTGTAAAAAGACCGCCGAGGTTGAAATGACCCCCTTAATGCATAAACCAACAGTTCATGGGGGAGGTAAGTATTTGTTAGTTTCACAGGTAAGTAAAGCACTTACAAGGTTCAAAGTTGGGTCCAAGGTAGCCCACCGTTGGCGGTTCAAGGCAACACCAAAGTTACCACACCAGCAGCTCAGGGCCGGTCAGGTGCAGAGGTCAAAGTGGTGCCCAAAAACGCATAGGCATCAATGGAAACAGGGGTGCCCCGGTAACAGTCTGCCTGCAGGTAAGTACCCGCGACTTCGGAGGGCAGACCAGGGGGGTTTTGTAGGGCACTGGGGGGGACACAAGCAGGCACAGAAAGTACACCCTCAGCGGCACAGGGGCGGCCGGGTGCAGAGTGCAAACAGGCATCAGGTTCACAATAGGTTTCAATGGGAGACCCAGGGGTCTCTTCAGCGATGCAGGCAGGCAAGGGGGGGTGCTCTTCGGGGTAGCCACCACCTGGGCTAGGAAGAGGGCCACCTGGGGGTCGCTCCTGCACTGGAGTTAGGATCCTTCAGGTCCTGGGGGCTGCGGGTGCAGTGTCTTTAACAGGCCGGTAGGGGTGGGGCCAAAGCAGTTGGTGTCTCCGTCTTCTCTGTAGGGCTTCAGGTCAGCAGTCCTTCTTCGTCTTCAGGTTGCAGGAATCTATCGTCCTAGGTTCTGGGGGCCCCTAAATACTCAATTTAGGGGGGTGTTTAGGTCTGGGGGGTTAGTAGCCAATGGCTAGTAGCCCTCAGGGTGGCTACATCCTCTTTGTGCCTCCTCCCTGAGGGGAGGGGGGCATATCCCTAATCCTATTGGGGGAATCCTCCATCTGCAAGATGGAGGATTTCTAAAAGTCAGAGTCACCTCAGCTCAGGGCACCTTAGGGGTTGTCCTGACTGGCCAGTGACTCCTCCTTGTTTTTCTCATTATCTCCTCCGGCCTTGAGGCTCACCGCCAGGTGTTACAGTTCCTACAGGGGGAGGTGAGAAGCACCTCCACCCAGTACAGGCTTTGTTACTAGCCACAGAGTGACAAAGGCACTCTCCCCATGTGGCCAGCAACATGTCTGGTGTGTGGCAGGCTAGCAAATCTAGCCAGCCCACAATGGAAGTCGGGTATGTTTTCAGGGTGCATCTCTAAGATGCCCTCTGGGGTGTATTTCACAATAAAATGAAAACTAGCATCAGTGTGCATTTATTGTGCTGAGAAGTTTGATACCAAACTTCCCAGTTTTCAGTGTAGCCATTATGGTGCGGTGGGTGTTCATGTTTGACAGACTCCCAGACCATATACTCTTATGGCTACCCTGCACTTACAATGTCTAAGGTTTTGCTTAGACACTCTAGGGGCATAGTGCTCATGCACCTGTGCCCTCACCTGTGGTATAGTGCACCCTGCCTTAGGGCTGTAAGGCCTGCTAGAGGGGTAACTTATCTATGCCATAGGCAGTGTGAGGTTGGCATGACACCCTGAGGGGAGTGTCATGTCGACTTAGTCATTTTCTCCCCACCAGCACACACAAGCTGGCAAGCAGTGTGTCTGTGCTGAGTGAGGGGTCCCCAGGGTGGCACAAGACATGCTGCAGCCCTTAGAGACCTTCCCTGGTCTCAGGGCCCTTGGTACCAGGGTTACCAGTTACAAGGGACTTACCTGGATGCCAGGGTGAGGCAATTGTGGAGACAAAGGTACAGGTTAGGGAAAGAACACTGGTGCTGGGGCCTGGTTAGCAGGCCTCAGCACACTTTCAAATCATAACTTGGCATCAGCAAAGGCAAAACGTCAGGGGGTAACCATGCCAAGGAGGCATTTCCTTACACAACCCCCCCCCCAAACGAAAGAGGATGAGACTAACCTTTCCCAAGAGAGTCTTCATTTTCTAAGTGGAAGAACCTGGAAAGGCCATCTGAATTGGCATGGGCAGTCCCAGGTCTGTGTTCCACTATAAAGTCCATTCCCTGTAGGGAGATGGACCACCTCAACAGTTTTGGAGTTTCACCTTTCATTTGCATTAGCCACCTGAGAGGTCTGTGGTCAGTTTGAACTACAAAGTGAGTACCAAAGAGGTATGGTCTCAGCTTCTTCAGTGACCAAACCACAACAAAGGCCTCCCTCTCAATGGCACTCCAACGCTGCTCCCTGGGGAGTAACCTCCTGCTAATGAAAGCAACAGGCTGGTCAAGGCCATCGTCATTTGTTTGGGACAAAACTGCCCCTATCCCATGTTCAGAGGCATCAGTCTGCACAATAATCTGGTGCTGTGAACATAGCTTGTTTCACGGTGTCAAAGGCCTGTTGGCATTCTATACTCCAGTTTACCTTCTTAGGCATTTTCTTGGAGGTAAGTTCTGTGAGGGGTGTCACTATTGATCCATATGCCTTCACAAACCTCCTGTAGTAGCCAGTCAAGCCAAAGAATGCCCTGACTTGAGTCTGGGTTTTTGGAGCTACGCAGTCCAGAATAGTCTGGATCTTGAGTTGAAGTGGCTGAACTTGGCCTCCACCTACTAGGTGTCCCAAGTAAACCACAGTTCCCTGACCTATCTGACATTTGGTTGCCTTGATAGAGAGGCATGCTGCTTGCAGGGCCTTCAAAACCTTCTTCATGTGGACCAGGTGATCCTGCCAGCTGGAGCGAAAGACAGCAATATGGTCAAGATAAGATGCACTAAAGGAATCCAAGCCAGCAAGGACTTGATTCACCAACCTTTGGAAGGTGACAGGGGCATTCTTTAAGCCAAAGGGCATTACATTAAACTGATAATGCCCATCAGGTGTGGAGAGTGCTGTCTTTTATTTTGCTCCTGGTGCCATTTTGATTTGCCAGTACCCTGCTGTCAAGTCAAAGGTACTTAAGTATCTGGCAGCACCTAGTTTGTCAATTAACTCATCTGCCCTTGGAATGGGATAAGCATCTGTCTTGGTGACAGAATTAAGTCCTCTGTACTCCACACAAAACCTCATCTCTCTCTTACCATCTTTTGCTCAATGACTCCCAATTCCAGCATCTTGTGGACTTCCACTTTGATGCTTTCCTTAACTTGGTCAGACTGTATGAAAATTTTGTTTTTGAGAGGCATGCTGTCTCCTGTGTCCACATCATGGGTACACAGGTGTGTCTGACCAGGGGTTAGGGAAAAGAGCTCAGCAAACTGTTGTAAGACCTTCCTACAGTCAGCTTGCTGTTAGCCAGAGAGGGTGTCTGAATACATCAGTCCATCTACTGAGCCATCTTTAGGGTCAGTGGAGAGGAGATCAGGGAGAGGTTCACTCTCAGCTTCCTGGTCCTCATATGTAACCATCATCAGGTTCACATCTGCCCTGTCATGAAAGAGTTTGAGGCAGTTCACATGGATCACCCTTTTGGGGGTCCTGCTAATGCCTAGGTCTACAAGGTAGATGACCTGACTCTTTCTTTCTAGCACTGGGTAAGGGCCACTCCATCTGTCCTGAAGTGCACTGGGAGCCACAGGCTCCAGAACCCAGACTTTTCTGCCCTGGCGGAAATTCAACCATATCAGCCTTTTGGTCATACCACATCTTCTGGAGTTGTTGGCTGGCCTCAAGGTTTTTACTTGCCTTTTACATGTACTCTGCCATCCTGGAACATAGGCCTAGTACATAGTCCACTATATCTTGTTTAGGCTCACGAAGAGGTCTCTCCCAGCCTTCTTTTACAAGAGCTAGTGGTCCCCTTACAGGATGGCCAAACAGAAGTTCAAAGGGGGAAAACCCTACTCCCTCCTGAGGCACCTCTCTGTAGGCAAAATGCAGACATGGCAAGAGGACATCCCATCTCCTTTTGAGTTTTTCAGGGAGCCCCATGATCATGCCCTTCAATGTCTTGTTGAATCTTTCCACAAGACCATTGGTTTGTGGATGGTATGGTGTAGTGAATTTGTAAGTCACCCCACACTCCTTCCACATGTGTTTCAGGTATGCTGACATGAAGTTGGTATCTCTGTCAGACACCACCTCCTTAGTAAATCCCACTCTGGTAAAGATACCAATGAGTGCCTTGGCTACTGCAGGGGCAGTAGTGGACCTAAGGGGAATTGCTTCAGGGTACCTCCTACCCTGATCCACTACTACTAGGATATACTGTTTCCCTGAGGCTGTGGGAGGTTCAAGTGGACCCACTGTGTCCACTACCACTCTTCCAGAGGGGACCCCTGTAGGAGGCTGGACTGGCTTGTAGTGAGTACCAAGGGGTACTTGCACCTTGCACCAGGCCCAGTTATCCCTTATTAGTGTATAGGGTGTCTAGCAGCTTAGGCTGATAGATAATGGTAGCTTAGCAGAGCAGCTTAGGCTGAACTAGGAGACGTGTGAAGCTACTACAGTACCACTTAGTGTCATATGCACAATATCATAAGAAAACACAATACACAGTTATACTAAAAATAAAGGTACTTTATTTTTATGACAATATGCCAAAGTATCTTAGAGTGTACCCTCAGTGAGAGGATAGGAAATATACACAAGATATATATACACAATAGCAAAAATATGCAGTATAGTCTTAGAAAACAGTGCAAACAATGTATAGTTACAATAGGATGCAATGGGGAAACATAGGGATAGGGGCAACACAAACCATATACTCCAAAAGTGGAATGCGAACCACGAATGGACCCCAAACCTATGTGACCTTGTAGAGGGTCGCTGGGACTATTAGAAAATAGTGAGAGTTAGAAAAATAACCCTCCCCAAGACCCTGAAAAGTGAGTGCAAAGTGCACCAAAGTTCCCCTAAGGACAAAATAGTCGTGTTAGAGGGAAAATGCAAGGAAAACACAAATCAGCAATGCAACAATGATGGATTCCTGACTGAGGGTACCTGTGGAACAAGGGGACCAAGTCCAAAAGTCACAAGCAGCTCGGAGATGGGCAGATGCCCAAGAAATGCCAGCGGTTGGTGCAAAGAAGCTCTTACTAGGCTGAAGAACTGTGAATACTGCAGGAACGACAACGGCTAGAGACTTCCCCTTTGGAGGATGGATTTCCCACGCCTTGGAGAGTTGTGCAGAAGTGTTTTCCCGCCGGATGGACGCCAACAAGCCTTGCTACACGCAAATCGTGCGTTTGGCGTTTTTGGACGCTGCTGGGGCCCAGGAGGGACCAGGAGGTCGCAAATTGGACCTGAAGAGAGAGGGGACGTCGAGCAAGACAAAGAGCCCTCACTGAAGCAGGTAGCACCCGGAGAAGTGCCAGAAACAGGCACTACGAGGATGCGTGAAACGGTGCTCGCCGAAGTTGCACAAAGGAGTCCCACGTCGCCGGAGACCAACTTAGAAAGTCGTGCAATGCAGGTTAGAGTGCCGTGGACCCAGGCTTGGCTGTGCACGAAGGATTTCCGCCGGAAGTGCACAGGGGCCGGAGTAGCTGCAAAGTCGCGGTTCCCAGCAATGCAGCCCAGCGAGGTGAGGCAAGGACTTACCTCCACCAAACTTGGGCTGAAGAGTCACTGGACTGTGGGGGTCACTTGGACAGAGTCGCTGGATTCGAGGGACCTCGCTCGTCGTGCTGAGAGGAGACCCAAGGGACCGGTGATGCAGCTTTTTGGTGCCTGCGGTTGCAGGGGGAAGATTCCGTCGACCCACGGGAGATTTCTTCGGAGCTTCTGGTGCAGAGAGGAGGCAGGCTACCCCCACAGCATGCACAAGCAGGAAAACAGTCGAGAAGGCGGCAGGATCAGCGTTACAGAGTTGCAGTAGTCGTCTTTGCTACTATGTTGCAGGTTTGCAGGCTTCCAGCGCGGTCAGCGGTCGATTCCTTATCAGAAGGTGAAGAGGGAGATGCAGAGGAACTCGGATGAGCTCGTGCATTCGTTATCTAAAGTTTCCCCAGAGACAGAGACCCTAAATAGCCAGAAAAGAGGGTTTGGCTACCTAGGAGAGAGGAAAGGCTACTAACACCTGAAGGAGCCTATCAGCAGGAGTCTCTGACGTCACCTGGTGGCACTGGCCACTCAGAGCAGTCCAGTGTGCCAGCAGCACCTCTGTTTCCAAGATGGCAGAGGTCTGGAGCACACTGGAGGAGCTCTGGACACCTCCCAGGGGAGGTGCAGGTCAGGGGAGTGGTCACTCCCCTTTCCTTTGTCCAGTTTCGCTCCAGAGCAGGGGCTAAGGGGTCCCTGAACCGGTGTAGACTGGCTTATGCAGAATTGGGCACATCTGTGCCCAACAAAGCATTTCCAGAGGCTGGGGGAGGCTACTCCTCCCCTGCCTTCACACCATTTTCCAAAGGGAGAGGGTGTCACACCCTCTCTCAGAGGAAGTTCTTTGTTCTGCCATCCTGGGCCAGGCCTGGCTGGACCCCAGGAGGGCAGCGGCCTGTCTGAGGGGTTGGCAGCAGCAGCAGCTGCAGTGAAACCCCAGGAAGGGCAGTCTGGCAGTACCAGGGTCTGTGCTACAGACCACTGGGATCATGGAATTGTACCAACAATGCCAGGATGGCATAGAGGGGGCAATTCCATGATCATAGACATGTTACATGGCCATATTCGGAGTTACCATGGTGAAGCTACATATAGGTAGTGACCTATATGTAGTGCACGCGTGTAATGGTGTCCCCGCACTCACAAAGTTCAGTGAATTGGCTCTGAACAATGTGGGGGTACCTTGGCTAGTGCCAGGGTGCCCTCACACTAAGTAACTTTGCACCTAACCTTTACCAGGTAAAGGTTAGACATATAGGTGACTTATAAGTTACTTAAGTGCAGTGTAAAATGGCTGTGAAATAACGTGGACGTTATTTCACTCAGGCTGCAGTGGCAGGCCTGTGTAAGAATTGTCAGAGCTCCCTATGGGTGGCAAAAGAAATGCTGCAGCCCATAGGGATCTCCTGGAACCCCAATACCCTGGGTACCTCAGTACCATATACTAGGGAATTATAAGGGTGTTCCAGTAAGCCAATGTAAATTGGTAAAATTGGTCACTAGCCTGTTAGTGACAATTTAGAAAGAAATGAGAGAGCATAACCACTGAGGTTCTGATTAGCAGAGCCTCAGTGAGACAGTTAGTCACTACACAGGTAACACATTCAGGCACACTTATGAGCACTGGGGCCCTGGGTTACCAGGGTCCCAGTGACACATACAACTAAAACAACATATATACAGTGAAAAATGGGGGTAACATGCCAGGCAAGATGGTACTTTCCTACACAACCCCCCCCCCCAAACGAAGGACAATAAGACTAGCCATTACCTGATGAGTCTTCATTGTCTAAGTGGAAATATCTGGAGAGTCCATCTGCATTGGAGTGGCTACTCCCAGGTCTATGTTCCACTGTATAGTCCATTCCCTGTAGGGATATGGACCACCTCAACAATTTAGGATTTTCACCTTTCATTTGTTTTAGCCAAAGTAGAGGTTTGTGGTCTGTCTGAACAATGAAGTGAGTGCCAAACAGGTATGGCCTCAACTTCTTCAGAGCCCAGACCACAGCAAAGGCCTCCCTCTCAATGGCAGACCAACGCTTTTCTCTAGGGGTCAACCTTCTACTAATAAAAGCAACAGGTTGATCCTGGCCCTCAGAATTAAGTTGTGATAGGACTGCCCCTACTCCTAATTCAGATGCATCAGTTTGGACATAGAATTTTTTAGAGTAACAAGGGCTTTTCAGGACAGGTGCAGAGCACATGGCCTGCTTCAGCTCCTCAAAAGCTTTCTGACAGTTTGCTGTCCACAATACCTTTTTAGGCATTTTCTTGGATGTGAGGTCATTAAGAGGGGCTGCAATGGAGCCATAGTTCTTAATGAACCTCCTGTAATACCCAGTGAGGCCTAGGAAGGCTCTCACCTGAGTCTGAGTGGTAGGGGGAACCCAATCAATAATAGTTTGGATTTTCCCCTGAAGTGGTGCAATCTGTTCCCCACCAACAAGGTGTCCCAGATAAACCACCTTACCCTGCCCTATCTGGCACTTTGAAGCCTTGATAGTGAGGCCTGCCTTTTGCAGAGCCTCCAAAACTTTCCAAAGGTGGACCAGGTGGTCATCCCAGCTGGAGCTAAAGACAGCTATATCATCCAAATATGCTGCACTGAAAGCTTCCAGCCCTTGCAGGACTGTGTTCACCAACCTCTGAAAAGTGGCAGGTGCATTTTTCAAACCAAAAGGCATTACAGTAAACTGGCAATGTCCTCCAATGGTAGAAAATGCAGTCTTAGGTTTAGCATCTTCTGACAATTTGATCTGCCAATACCCTGCAGTCAAATCAAAAGTGCTTAGATACTTGGCAGATGCCAGTGTATCTATAAGCTCATCTGCCCTGGGTATAGGGTGAGCATCAGTTTTGGTTACCAAGTTGAGACCTCTATAGTCTACACAAACCCTCATTTCTTTCTTTCCATCTTTAGAATTGGGTTTTGGTACCAGTACCACAGGAGAAGCCCATGGACTGTCAGAGTGCTCAACCACTCCTAGTTCCAACATTTTCTGAACTTCTTGCTTTATGCAGTCCCTGACATGGTCAGGCTGCCTATAGATCTTACTTTTGACAGGTAAACTGTCTCCAGTATCTATAGTGTGCTCACACCAAGAAGTGGTGCCTGGCACAATGGAGAAGAGTTCTGAAAATTGTCCAAGGAGATTTATGCAATTATCTTTCTGCTCAGCAGTAAGACAATCAGCCAAAACTACACCTTCCACAAGAGCATCTTGTTCTGTGGAAGAGAAGAGATCAGGTAGAGGATCACTGTCTTCTTCCTGTCCCTCATCTGTTGCCATGAGCAGGGTGAGATCAGCCCTGTCATAGTAGGGTTTCAGGCGGTTGACATGGAGCACCCTAAGGGGACTCCTGGCAGTGCCTAAGTCAACCAAGTAGGTGACTTCACCCTTCTTTTCAACAATTGTGTGGGGTCCACTCCATTTATCTTGGAGTGCTCTTGGGGCCACAGGCTCCAAGACCCACACTTTCTGCCCTGGTTGGTACTGAACCAAAACAGCCTTCTGATCATGCCATTGCTTCTGGAGCTCTTGGCTGGCCTGAAGGTTTTTACTGGCCTTTTTCATGTACTCAGCCATCCTTGATCTGAGGCCAAGTACATAATCCACAATATCCTGTTTAGGAGCTTTTAAAGGTTGTTCCCAACCCTCCTTTACAAGTGTGAGTGGACCCCTAACAGGGTGTCCAAAAAGAAGTTCAAAGGGGCTGAAGCCCACTCCTTTCTGGGGTACCTCCCTGTAGGCAAAAAGGAGGCATGGTAGAAGGATATCCCATCTCCTGCGGAGTTTTTCAGGGAGTCCCATAATCATGCCTTTGAGAGTTTTATTAAATCTCTCCACCAGTCCATTTGTTTGTGGATGATAGGGTGTTGTGAACTTGTAAGTTACACCACACTCCTTCCACATGGCCTTTAAGTATGCAGACATGAAATTGCTTCCTCTGTCTGATACTACTTCCTTTGGGAAGCCCACCCTGGAAAATATTCCCAGGAGGGCCTTTGCCACTGCAGGAGCTGTAGTGGTCCTTAAAGGAATTGCTTCAGGATATCTTGTGGCATGGTCCACTACCACCAAGATAAACCTATTGCCTGAAGCAGTAGGAGGGTCAAGGGGGCCAACTATGTCAACCCCTACCCTTTCAAAGGGAACCCCAACCACAGGCAGTGGGATAAGGGGTGCCTTTGGAGTGCCACCTGTCTTGCCACTGGCTTGACAGGTTTCACAGGACTTACAAAATTCTTTTGTGTCCTCAGACATCCTAGGCCAATGAAACAATGGAACCAATCTGTCCCAAGTTTTCATTTGACCCAGGTGCCCAGCTAGGGGAATGTCATGTGCCAGTGTTAGGAGGAACTTTCTGTACTCCTGAGGAATCACTAATCTCCTGGCAGCTCCAGGTTTAGGATCCCTATGCTCAGTGTACAAGAGGTTGTCCTCCCAGTAAACTCTGTGAGAGTCACTGACATCCCCATTAGCCTGTTTGACAGCTTGCTGTCTGAGACCCTCTAATGTGGGACAGGTTTGCTGTGCCACACTCAGCTCCTCTCTGGCAGGCCCCCCTTCACCCAAAAGCTCAGCAGTGTCTGCTTCCAGCTCCTCTGGTGTAGGTTCTGCACAGGGAGGGAATTCTTCTTCCTCAGAAGTTGAATCCACTGTAGAGGGAGGGATAGTAGGAAGTGGTTTGCTTCTACTAACCCTAGCTTTAGGGAGCACTTGGTCCATTGTTCCAGGATCCAAGCTTCCCTGTCCTTTTTGCTTTTTGGCCTGAGCCCTTGTCAAAGCAAAAATATGCCCTGGGATGCCCAGCATTGCTGCATGGGCCTCCAACTCCACATCTGACCAAGCTGATGTCTCCAAATCATTCCCTAATAGACAGTCTACAGGTAAATCTGAAGCTACCACAACTTTCTTTGGACCAGTTACCCCCCCCCAGTTGAGATTTACAACAGCCATGGGGTGGCTTTGTGTTATGTTGTGAGCATCGGTTACTTGGTACTGGTGTCCAAGTATGTGTTGTTCAGGGTGCACCAGTTTCTCAATCACCATTGTGACACTGGCACCTGTGTCCCTGTAGGCCTGGACCTCAACACCATTTATTAGGGTTAGTTGCTTGTACTTCTCCAAGTTATGGGGGCAAGCAACCAAAGTGGCTAAGTCAATAGCCCCTTCAGAGACTAAAGTAGCCTCTGTGGTCTCCCTAATTAGACCAACCCCAACTAAATTACCAAAAGTGAGCCCAGCTACTCCCTTGGATTGGCTATTAGTAGGTTTGCTCCCACCACCACTGCTATTAGTAGGGACACTAGGTGTAGCAGTAGGGGTTGTAGTGGTAGGAGCTGTGGTGCCTTTCTTTGGACAACTGGGATCTGTTGTCCAATGGCCTTTTATTTTACATAAATAGCACCATGGTTTCTTTTCCTTGTTCTGATTAAAGGAGGATTTGGACCCACCACCCCCACCAGAGTGTTTTTGTGGGCCTGATGAAGACTCATTTTTAGATTTGTCCCCACCCTTGTCAGAAGACTTACCATCCTTCTTTTTGTTGCCATCTTTGTCACCCCCTGTATGAACTTTTCTGTTCACTCTTGTTCTGACCCATTTGTCTGCCTTCTTTCCCAATTCTTGGGGAGAGGTCAGATCAGAGTCCACCAAGTACTGGTGCAACAAATCAGACACACAATTATTAAGAATATGCTCTCTCAGGATCAAGTTATACAGGCTGTCATAATCAGTAACTTTACTGCCATGTAACCACCCCTCCAAGGCCTTCACTGCCTGGTCAATGAAATCAACCCATTCTTGTGAAGACTCCTTTTTGGTATCTCTGAACTTTATCCTGTACTGTTCAGTGGTTAAGCCATAACCATCCAGGAGTGCATTCTTAAGAACTTGGAAATTGTTAGCATCATTTTCTTTTACAGTAAGGAGCCTATCCCTACCTTTTCCAGTAAATGATAGCCATAGGATAGCAGCCCACTGCTTTTGAGGGACATCCTGTACAGCACAGGCCCTCTCAAGTGCAGCAAACCACTTGTTAATGTCATCCCTCTCCTTATAAGGGGGAACTATCTTGTGCAGATTCCTAGAATCATGCTCTTTTGCAGGATGACTATGGGGAATACTGCTGCTGCCACCATGGGTATCTAAACCCAACTTCTGTCTTTCCCTCTCTACTTCTAAAGACTGTCTATCCAAATCCAGCTGTTGCTTCTTGAGCTTCAGTCTGGTTTGTTCCACTCTCAATCTATTGAGCTCCCTTTCTAACAATCTGTCATCAGGGTGGGTGGGAGGGACATTTCTAGATACAGAGGTATGATGGGAATGAACAGAAGGAGACCTGTCCCTTACTGAGGGCACCCTAACAGCTTGGCTACCAGTATAATGTGAGAGCACACCATTAGTATGGTGTGATTCAACCTCTGTACCAACTATGCTAGACTGTCTAGTAATGGGCAGGCTGAGAAGTTTCTTTCCTGAACCTTTTCCTGGGGGAGTCCCTGGATCAGATTGAGAACCATTAGCTACTTTTTCTACAGATTGGGCACTTATGGCCTTATCCTGTACTCTAAGCATATTAATTAACAGTTCTAAAGAAGGATTCTTCCCTACACTCAAACCTCTCTCTATGCAGAGACTCCTTGCTCCTTTCCAGCTAAGGTGATCATATGCAAGTTTGGACAGTTCAACATTTTTTCCTGTGCCAGACATTTTTAGAGAGAGTTAAAGTGATAGACAAAGAGAAAAAAGTTTTCTGAACTTTTTGGAAAGACAGAAAAAAACTTTTTAAACTTTTAAGAACTTTTTGAAAGTTTAGAAGTACTTTTCAGCACTTAGAAAAGAGTGAAAAGAGGAAATGCAAAACTTTTTGGCTATGTGTATATACACTGACCTTGTTTTGTATATTTTTCTCTTATGAAAAGTACAATGACAAGAGTGGTAAGTAGTCTCAAGCACTTATCCCACTGCTGCACAACCAATGTAGGAGGCTGGACTGGCTTGTAGTGAGTACCAAGGGGTACTTGCACCTTGCACCAGGCCCAGTTATCCCTTATTAGTGTATAGGGTGTCTAGCAGCTTAGGCTGATAGATATTGGTAGCTTAGCAGAGCAGCTTAGGCTGAACTAGGAGACGTGTGAAGCTACTACAGTACCACTTAGTGTCATATGCACAATATCATAAGAAAACACAATACACAGCTATACTAAAAATAAAGGTACTTTATTTTTATGACAATATGCCAAAGTATCTTAGAGTGTACCCTCAGTGATAGGATAGGAAATATACACAAGATATATATACACAATAGCAAAAATATGCAGTATAGTCTTAGAAAACAGTGCAAACAATGTATAGTTACAATAGGATGCAATGGGGAAACATAGGGATAGGGGCAACACAAACCATATACTCCAAAAGTGGAATGCGAACCACGAATGGACCCCAAACCTATGTGACCTTGTAGAGGGTCGCTGGGACTATTAGAAAATAGTGAGAGTTAGAAAAATAACCCTCCCCAAGACCCTGAAAAGTGAGTGCAAAGTGCACCAAAGTTCCCCTAAGGACAAAATAGTCGTGTTAGAGGGAAAATGCAAGGAAAACACAAATCAGCAATGCAACAACGATGGATTCCTGACTGAGGGTACCTGTGGAACAAGGGGACCAAGTCCAAATGTCACAAGCAGCTCGGAGATGGGCAGATGCCCAAGAAATGCCAGCGGTTGGTGCAAAGAAGCTCTTACTAGGCTGAAGAACTGTGAATACTGCAGGAACGACAACGGCTAGAGACTTCCCCTTTGGAGGATGGATCCCACACGCCTTGGAGAGTCGTGCAGAAGTGTTTTCCCGCCGGATGGACGCCAACAAGCCTTGCTACACGCAAATCGTGCGTTTGGCGTTTTTGGACGCTGCTGGGGCCCAGGAGGGACCAGGAGGTCGCAAATTGGACCTGAAGAGAGAGGGGACGTCGAGCAAGACAAAGAGCCCTCACTGAAGCAGATAGCACCCGGAGAAGTGCCAGAAACAGGCACTACGAGGATGCGTGAAACGGTGCTCGCCGAAGTTGCACAAAGGAGTCCCACGTCGCCGGAGACCAACTTAGAAAGTCGTGCAATGCAGGTTAGAGTGCCGTGGACCCAGGCTTGGCTGTGGACGAAGGATTTCTGCCGGAAGTGCACAGGGGCCGGAGTAGCTGCAAAGTCGCGGTTCCCAGCAATGCAGCCCAGCGAGGTGAGGCAAGGACTTACCTCCACCAAACTTGGGCTGAAGAGTCACTGGACTGTGGGGGTCACTTGGACAGAGTCGCTGGATTCGAGGGACCTCGCTCGTCGTGCTGAGAGGAGACCCAAGGGACCGGTGATGCAGCTTTTTGGTGCCTGCGGTTGCAGGGGGAAGATTCCGTCGACCCACGGGAGATTTCTTCGGAGCTTCTGGTGCAGAGAGGAGGCAGGCTACCCCCACAGCATGCACAAGCAGGAAAACAGTCGAGAAGGCGGCAGGATCAGCGTTACAGAGTTGCAGTAGTCGTCTTTGCTACTATGTTGCAGGTTTGCAGGCTTCCAGCGCGGTCAGCGGTCGATTCCTTATCAGAAGGTGAAGAGGGAGATGCAGAGGAACTCGGATGAGCTCGTGCATTCGTTATCTAAAGTTTCCCCAGAGACAGAGACCCTAAATAGCCAGAAAAGAGGGTTTGGCTACCTAGGAGAGAGGAAAGGCTACTAACACCTGAAGGAGCCTATCAGCAGGAGTCTCTGACGTCACCTGGTGGCACTGGCCACTCAGAGCAGTCCAGTGTGCCAGCAGCACCTCTGTTTCCAAGATGGCAGAGGTCTGGAGCACACTGGAGGAGCTCTGGACACCTCCCAGGGGAGGTGCAGGTCAGGGGAGTGGTCACTCCCCTTTCCTTTGTCCAGTTTCGCTCCAGAGCAGGGGCTAAGGGGTCCCTGAACCGGTGTAGACTGGCTTATGCAGAATTGGGCACATCTGTGCCCAACAAAGCATTTCCAGAGGCTGGGGGAGGCTACTCCTCCCCTGCCTTCACACCATTTTCCAAAGGGAGAGGGTGTCACACCCTCTCTCAGAGGAAGTTCTTTGTTCTGCCATCCTGGGCCAGGCCTGGCTGGACCCCAGGAGGGCAGCTGCCTGTCTGAGGGGTTGGCAGCAGCAGCAGCTGCAGTGAAACCCCAGGAAGGGCAGTCTGGCAGTACCAGGGTCTGTGCTACAGACCACTGGGATCATGGAATTGTACCAACAATGCCAGGATGGCATAGAGGGGGCAATTCCATGATCATAGACATGTTACATGGCCATATTCGGAGTTACCATGGTGAAGCTACATATAGGTAGTGACCTATATGTAGTGCACGCGTGTAATGGTGTCCCCGCACTCACAAAGTTCAGTGAATTGGCTCTGAACAATGTGGGGGTACCTTGGCTAGTGCCAGGGTGCCCTCACACTAAGTAACTTTGCACCTAACCTTTACCAGGTAAAGGTTAGACATATAGGTGACTTATAAGTTACTTAAGTGCAGTGTAAAATTGCTGTGAAATAACGTGGACGTTATTTCACTCAGGCTGCAGTGGCAGGCCTGTGTAAGAATTGTCAGAGCTCCCTATGGGTGGCAAAAGAAATGCTGCAGCCCATAGGGATCTCCTGGAACCCCAATACCCTGGGTACCTCAGTACCATATACTAGGGAATTATAAGGGTGTTCCAGTAAGCCAATGTAAATTGGTAAAATTGGTCACTAGCCTGTTAGTGACAATTTAGAAAGAAATGAGAGAGCATAACCACTGAGGTTCTGATTAGCAGAGCCTCAGTGAGACAGTTAGTCACTACACAGGTAACACATTCAGGCACACTTATGAGCACTGGGGCCCTGGGTTACCAGGGTCCCAGTGACACATACAACTAAAACAACATATATACAGTGAAAAATGGGGGTAACATGCCAGGCAAGATGGTACTTTCCTACAACCCCCACCACTGAAAGTGGAATGAGGGGGGCCTGTGGGTGGCCACCTATCTTACCACTGGCTTGACAGGTGGCACAGGAGGCACAAACCTACTTTACTTTCTGGGACATACTGGGCCAATAGAAATGGTTGACTAACCTCTCCCATGTCTTGGTTTGTCCCAAATGCCCAGGAAGTGGAATGTCATGGGCTAAGGTCAGAATGAACTCCCTAAACTCCTGAGGCACTACCACTCTCTTAGTGGCACCAGGTTTGGGATCTCTTGCCTCAGTGTAGAGGAGTCCATCTTCCCAATAGACCCTATGTGTTCCAGTGATTTTGCCTTTTGTTTCCTCAGCAGTTTGCTGCCTAAGGCCTTCAGAAGAGGGACAGGTTTCTTGCCCCTTACACAACTGTTCCCTTGTGAGTCCCCCGGGACCTACGAGTTCAACCTGATAAGGTTCCAACTCCATGCCCTCAGTTACCTCTGAGGCCAGAGCTTCTTCCTGGGAAGAGAGGTTCTTTTTCTTTTGTTTTGTTGAAGCTGGTTCCCCAGTCTTCTTTCCTTTTCTCTTGGAGGGTTGGGCCATTATTCCATACTCCAACACCACTTTTTCACCCTGAGCCTTGCACTGTGCCCTTGTCTTGACACACACCAGTTCAGGGATACCCAGCATGGCTGCATGGGTCTTGAGTTCTACCTCACCCCATGCTGAGGACTCCAGGTCATTTCCAAGCAAACAGTCTACTGGGATATTTGAGGAGACTACCACCTGTTTCAGGCCATTGAATCCTCCCCATTCTAAAGTTACCATAGCCATGGGATGTACTTTAGTCTGATTGTCAGCGTTGGTGACTGGATACGTTTGTCCAGTCAGGTATTGTCCTGGGGAAACCAGTTTCTCTGTAACCATGGTGACACTGGCACCTGTTTCCCTCAGGCCTTCTACACTAGTCCCATTAATTAAGAGTTGCTGTCTGTATTTTTGCATATTAGGGGGCCAGGTAGCCAGTGTGGCTAAGTCCACCCCACCCTCAGAAACTAATGTAGCTTCAGTGTGAACCCTGTGTGAGAAAGTAGCCTCTTTCTAACCTTGTTACCCCCACTTTTGGCCTGTTTGTGAGTGTATGTCAGGGTGTTTTCACTGTCTCACTGGGATCCTGCCAGCCAGGGCCCAGTGCTCATAGTGAAAACCCTATGTTTTCAGTATGTTTGTTATGTGTCACTGGGACCCTGCTAGCCAGGACCCAAGTGCTCATAAGTTTGTGACCTATATGTATGTGTTACCTGTGTTATGACTAACTGTCTCACTGAGGCTCTGCTATTCAGAACCTCAGTGGTTATGCTCTCTCATTTCTTTCCAAATTGTCACTAACAGGCTAGTGACCAATTTCACCAATTTACATTGGCATACTAGAACACCCTTATAATTCCCTAGTATATGGTACTGAGGTACCCAGGGTATTGGGGTTCCAGGAGATCCCTATGGGCTGCAGCATTTCTTGTGCCACCCATAGGGAGATCTGACAATTCTTACACAGGCCTGCCAGTGCAGCCTGAGTGAAATAACGTCCACGTTATTTCACAGCCATTTACCAGTGCATTTAAGTAACTTCTAAGTCACCTATATGTCTAACCTTTACCTGGTAAAGGTTGGGTGCTAAGTTACTTAGTGTGTGGGCACCCTGGCACTAGCCAACGTGCTCCCACATTGTTCAGGGCAAATTCCCCGGACTTTGTGAGTGCGGGGACACCATTACACGCGTGCACTATACATATGTCACAACATATGTATAGCGTCACAATGGTAACTCCGAACATGGCCATGTAACATGTCTAGGATCATGGAATTGTCACCCCAATGCCATTCTGGCATTGGGGAGACAATTCCATGATCCCCCGAGTCTCTAGCTCATACCCGGGTACTGCCAAACTACCTTTCCCGGGGTTTCACTGCAGCTGCTGCTGCTGCCAACCCCTCAGACAGGTTTCTGCCCTCCTGGGGTCCAGCCAGGCATGGCCCAGGAAGGCAGAACAAAGGACTTCCTCAGAGAGAGGGTGTTACACCCTCTCCCTTTGGAAAAAGGTGTCAGGGCTGGGGAGGAGTAGCCTCCCCCAGCCTCTGGAAATGCTTTGGTGGGCACAGATGGTGCCCATCTCTGCATAAGCCAGTCTGCACCGGTTCAGGGATCGCTCAGCCCTGCTCTGGCGCGAAACTGGACAAAGGAAAGGGGAGTGACCACTCCCCTGACCTGCACCTCCCCGGGAGGTGCCCAGAGCTCCTCCAGTGTGCTCCAGACCTCTGCCATCTTGGAAACAGAGGTGCTGCTGGCACACTGGACTGCTCTGAGTGGCCAGTGCCAGCAGGTAACGTCAGACACTCCTTCTGATAGGCTCCTTCAGGTGTTGCTAGCCTATCCTCTCTCCTAGGTAGCCAAACCCTCTTTTCTGGCTATTTAGGGTCTCTGCTTTGAGGAATTCTTTAGATAACGAATGCAAGAGCTCATCAGAGTTCCTCTGCATCTCTCTCTTCACCTTCTGCCAAGGAACCGACTGCTGACAACGCTGGAAGCCTGTAAAACTGCAACAAAGTAGCAAAGACTACTACTGCGACCTTGTAACGCTGATCCTGCCGCCTTCTCAACTGTTTTCCTGGTGGTGAATGCTGTGGGGGTAGTCTGCCTCCTCTCTGCACTAGAAGCTCCGAAGAAATCTCCCGTGGGTCGACGGAATATTCCCCCTGCAACCACAGGCACCAAAGAACTGCATCACCGGTCCTCTGGGTCTTCTCTCAGCACGACGAGCGAGGTCCCTTGAACTCAGCAATTCTGTCCAAGTGACTCCCACAGTCCAGTGACTCTTCAGTCCAAGTTTGGTGGAGGTAAGTCCTTGCCTCCCCACGCTAGACTGCATTGCTGGGAACCGCGTGTTTTGCAGCTACTCCGGCTCCTGTGCACTCACTGAGGATTTCCTTCATGCACAGCCAAGCCTGGATCCCCGGCACTCTAACCTGCATTGCAGAATCTCCTGAGTTGTCCTCCGGCGGCGTGGGACTCTCTTGTGCAACTTCGGGTGAGCACCGATTCACTCCAGTTCGTAGTGCCTGTTCCGGCACTTCTGCGGGTGCTGCTTGCTTCTGAGTGGGCTCTTTGTCTTCCTGGACACCCCCTCTATCCCCTCATGCCTTGGTCCCTCCTGGGCCACAGCAGCATCCAAAAACCCTAACCGCGAGCTTTGCAGCTAGCAAGGCTTGTTTGCAGTCTTTCTGCGGGAAAATACTTCTGCACGACTCTTCACGACGTGGGGCATCCATCCTCCAAAGGGTAAGTTTCTAGCCCTTGTCGTTCTTGCAGAATCCTCAGCTTCTACCATCCAGTGGAAGCTTCTTTGCACCCACAGCTGGCATTTCCTGGGCATCTGCCCACTCCCGACTTGATCGTGACTTTTGGACTTGGTCCCCTTGTTCCACAGGTACTCTCGTCTGGAAATCCATCGTTGTTGCATTGCTGGTGTTGGTCTTTCCTGCAGAATTCCCCTATCACGATTTCTGTACTCTTTGGGGAACTTAGGTGCACTTTGCACCCACTTTTAAGGGTCTTGGGGTGGGCTATTTTTCTAACCCTCACTGTTTTCTTACAGTCCCAGCGACCCTCTACAAGGTCACATAGGTTTGGGGTCCATATGTGGTTCGCATTCCACTTCTAGAGTATATGGTTTGTGTTGCCCCTATCCCTATGTGCCCCCATTGCATTCTATTGTGACTATACATTGTTTGCACTGTTTTCTATTGCTATTACTGCATATTTTGGTATTGTGTACATATATCTTGTGTATATTTGCTATCCTCAAACTGAGGGTACTCACTGAGATACTTTGGCATATTGTCATAAAAATAAAGTACCTTTATTTTAAGTATATCTGTGTATTGTGTTTTCTTATGATATTGTGCAAGTGACACTAGTGGTACTGTAGGAGCTTCACTCGTCTCCTAGTTCAGCCTAAGCTGCTCTGCTAAGCTACCTTTTCTATCAGCCTAAGCTGCTAGACACCCCTCTACACTAATAAGGGATACCTGGGCCTGGTGCAAGGTGTAAGTACCCCTTGGTACTCACTACAAGCCAGTCCAGCCTCCTACATTGGTGGCAGCGGTGGGATAAGTACTTTGCAACTACTTACCACTTTTGTCATTGTACTTTTCATAAGAGAAAAATATACAAAACAAGTTCAGTGTATGTACACCTAACCAAAAAGTTTTGCTTTTCTTCTCTCACTTCTTTACTAAGTGCTGAAAAGTACCTCTAAACTTTCTAAAAAGTTCTTAAAATGTTTTAAAAGTTTTTTTCTGTCTTTCAAAAAGTTCTAAAAAACGTTTTTCTCACTTTTTCTATCCCTTTAACACTGTCTAAAATGTCTGGTACAGGCCAAACTCTTGATCTGTCCAACATAGCTTATGATAACCTTAGCTGGAAGGAAGCAAGGAGTCTCTGCATAGATAGAGGTTTAGGGGTAGGGAAGAATCCCTCAAGACAACTGTTGGTTAATATGCTCATTGAACAAGATAAGACCTTAGTTGGCAATTCTGTTGAGAAATTAGCTGATGGTTCCCACTCTGATTCTGGGGCACCCCTAGCAAAAGATTTGGTAGAGAATCTTTCCAACCTGCCCTCTAGCAAGTCACCTAGCATAGCTGGTACTGATATGACCTCACATCACAGTAAGAGTGTTCCTTCTCATCATAGTAGGAGTGTTACTTCTGTTAGCCAAGTTGTTAGAGTGCCATCTGTTAGGGCCAGGTCTCCTTCTGTTCATTCTCAGCATACTTCTGTTTCAAGACATGCCTCACCCACCCACCCTGATGACAGAATGTTAGAAAGGGAGCTCAATAGATTGAGAGTGGAACAATCCAGGCTGAAGCTCAAGAAGCAACAGCTGGATTTAGATAGGCAGTCCTTGGAGATAGAAAGAGGAAGACAGAAATTGGGGTGTGAACCCCATGGTGGCAGCAGCAGTATTCCCAATAGTCATCCTGCAAGAGAGCATGATTCTAGGAATCTGCACAAGATAGTTCCCCCTTCCAAGGAGGGGGATGACATTAACAAGTGGTTTGCTGCACTTGAGAGGGCCTGTGTTGTACAGGAGGTCCCTCACTGTACAACACAGTTGGGGCTGCTATCCTATGGCTATCTTTCAGTGGAAAGGGTAGGGATAGGCTCCTTACTATTAAAGAAAGTGATGCCAATAATTTTACAGTTCTTAAGAATGCACTCCTAGATGGTTATGGCTTAACCACTGAACAGTACAGGATGAAGTTCAGAGAAACCAAAAAGGAGTCTTCACAAGACTGGGTAGACTTTGTTGACCATTCAGTGAAAGCCTTGGAGGGGTGGTTACATGGCAGTAAAGTTACTGATTATGAAAGGCTGTATAACTTAATCCTGAGAGAGCATATTCTTAATAATTGTGTGTCTGATTTGTTACACCAGTACCTGGTGGACTCTGATCTGACCTCCCCCCAAGAATTGGGAAAGAAGGCAGACGAATGGGTTAGAACAAGGGTGAACAGAAAAGTTCATACGGGGGGTGACAAGGATGGCAAGAAGAAAGATGGTGAGAAATCTCAAGATAAGCATGAGGATAAGGGTAAAACCAAAGATCCTTCTTCAAATCTTAAACACTCTTCAGGGGGTGGGGATAAAACAAATTCTTCCTCTTCTTCACAACCTACACAATTTAAAAAGCCATGGTGCTTTGTGTGTAAAAACAGAGGCCATAGGCCAGGGGATAAGTCCTGTCCAGGTAAACCCCCTGAGCCTACCACCACTAATACATCAAGCTCTAGTTCCCCTAGCAGTAGTGGGACTAGTGGTGGGACTGCTGGCAACAGTCAAGTTAAGGGTGTAGTTGGGTTCACTTATGGGTCCATAATAGAAACTGGGGTAGTCAGTCCCAAGACTGTTTCTGTCACACCTAGTGGCATTGGCCTTGCCACACTGGCTGCTTGTCCCCTTACAATGGATAAGTACAGGCAGACAGTTTCAATAAATGGTGTTGAGGCCTTGGCCTACAGGGACACAGGTGCCAGTATCACTTTGGTGACTGAAAACCTAGTGCATCCTGAACAACACATCATTGGACAACAGTATAAGATTATTGATGTCCATAACTCCACTAAGTTTCTTCCCTTAGCTATAATTCAGTTTAGTTGGGGTGGAGTTACTGGCCCTAAGCAGGTGGTAGTATCACCTAGCTTACCTGTAGACTGTCTCTTAGGTAATGACCTAGAGGCCTCAGGTTGGGCTGATGTAGAGTTTTATGCCCATGCAGCCATGCTGGGCATCCCAGAGGAATTGTTCCCACTCATTTCTACTGAAATGAAAAAGCAAAGGAGAGAAGGCCTGAAAACTCAGGATCCCTCTCCAACAACAGGTAAAAAGGGTATCACAGTATCACCTAACCACCCTGCCAATCAGGATATCATTCCTGTGGTGGGAGAAACCTCTCCTGGGGTGGCACCTGTTCCAAGGGAATCATCAGCTGGCAAAGCTGTACTCCCTGAGGTAGAAGTACCTCTCTGTGGGATAACTAACATTGGTGACAAAAAGAGCACCGTTTTGGTTAACATGGAGCATCCCTCCAACCCTCCCAGAGAAACTTTAGTGCAGAAACCCTGCACTGCCTCACAACACTTAGGACAGCATCCCTGCCCTAGTGTGGAGCTCATAGGACAGCATCCCTGCCCTGCTCCAAATCAGGAGAAACAGCATCCCTGTTCTCTCTTCCAGCCATATGGACAAAGTTTTTGCCCAGCTATGGCTTTACTGAGACAGCATCCCTGTCTGGCATTTTCATCACTAAAAATAGGTTCAGTGGACATTTCCCACTGCTCTAAACTAAAACTTACTGATAGAAACTCTGAAAATACATCTTAACATTATTGCTTAGCTAAAAAACTTCAAACAGGGTGGTTTACATCCCCACAGGGAAGTAACCATATAGTGGATGATAAAGGGAGTAACCAGTCTATTGCAGAGCTACTCTCTACTTATCATCACTTAGACAATAAAGTCTCAACTGGCCAAGGTTAGCCTTATTGTCCTTCGTTTGGGGGGTGGTTGTGTGAGAAAATAGCCTCTTTCTAACCTTGTTACCCCCACTTTTGGCCTGTTTGTGAGTGTATGTCTGGGTGTTTTCACTGTCTCACTGGGATCCTGCCAGCCAGGGCCCAGTGCTCATAGTGAAAACCCTATGTTTTCAGTGTGTTTGTTATGTGTCACTGGGACCCTGCTAGCCAGGACCCCAGTGCTCATAAGTTTGTGACCTATATGTATGTGTTACCTGTGTTATGACTAACTGTTTCACTGAGGCTCTGCTATTCAGAACCTCAGTGGTTATGCTCCCTCATTTCTTTCCAAATTGTCACTAACAGGCTAGTGACCAATTTCACCAATTTACATTGGCATACTGGAACACCCTTATAATTCCCTAGTATATGGTACTGAGGTATCCAGGGTATTGGGGTTCCAGGAGATCCCTATGGGCTGCAGCATTTCTTGTGCCACCCATAGGGAGATCTGACAATTCTTACACAGGCCCTGCCAGTGCAGCCTGAGTGAAATAACGTCCACGTTATTTCACAGCCATTTACCACTGCATTTAAGTAACTTATAAGTCACCTATATGTCTAACCTTTACCTGGTAAAGGTTGGGTGCTAAGTTACTTAGTGTGTGGGCACCCTGGCACTAGCCAAGGTGCTCCCACATTGTTCAAGGCAAAATTCCCCGGACTTTGTGAGTGTGGGGACACCATTACACGCGTGCACTTTACATATGTCACGACATATGTATAGCGTCACAATGGTAACTCCGAACATGGCCATGTAACATGTCTAGGATCATGGAATTGTCACCACCCCAATGCCATTCTGGCATTGGGGAGACAATTCCATGATCCCCCGAGTCTCTAGCTCAGACCCGGGTACTTCCAAACTACCTTTCCCAGGGTTTCACTGCAGCTGCTGCTGCCAACCCCTCAGACAGGTTTCTGCCCTCCTGGGGTCCAGCCAGGCATGGCCCAGGAAGGCAGAACTAAGGACTTCCTCAGAGAGAGGGTGTTGCACCCTCTCCCTTTGGAAAAAGGTGTCAGGGCTGGGGAGGAGTAGCCTCCCCAGCCTCTGGAAATGCTTTGATGGGCACAGATGGTGCCCATCTCTGCATAAGCCAGTCTGCACCGGTTTAGGGATCCCTCAGCCCTGCTCTGGCGCGAAACTGGACAAAGGAAAGGGGAGTGACGACTCCCCTGACCTGCACCTCCCCTGGGAGGTGCCCAGAGCTCCTCCAGTGTGCTCCAGACCTCTGCCATCTTGGAAACAGAGGTGCTGCTGGCACACTGGACTGCTCTGAGTGGCCAGTGCCAGCAGGTGACGTCAGAGATTCCTTCTGATAGGCTCCTTCAGGTGTTGCTAGCCTATCCTTTCTCATAGGTAGCCAAACCCTCTTTTCTGGCAATTTAGGGTCTCTGCTTTGGGGAATTCTTTAGATAACGAATGCAAGAGCTCATCAGAGTGCCTCTGCATCTCTCTCTTCACCTTCTGCCAAGGAACCGACTGCTGACCGCGCTGGAAGCCTGCAAAACTGCAACAAAGTAGCAAAGACGACTACTGCGACCTTGTAATGCTGATCCTGCCGCCTTCTCGACTGTTTTCCTAGTGGTGCATGCTGTGGGGGTAGTCTGCCTCCTCTCTGCACTAGAAGCTCTGAAGAAATCTCCTGTGGGTCGACGGAATCTTCCCCCTGCAACCGCAGGCACCAAAGAACTGCATCACCGGTCCTCTGGGTCTCCTCTCAGCACGACGAGCGAGGTCCCTTGAACTCAGCAACTCTGTCCAAGTGACTCCCACAGTCAGTGACTCTTCAGTCCAAGTTTGGTGGAGGTAAGTCCTTGCCTCCCAACGCTAGACTGCATTGCTGGGAACCGCGTGTTTTGCAGCTACTCCGGCTCCTGTGATCTCACCGAGGATTTCCTTCGTGCACAGCCAAGCCTGGGTCCCCGGCACTCTATCCTGCTTTGCACAACCTCCTGAGTTGTCCTCTGGCGGCGTGGGACTCTCTTGTGCAACTTCGGGCGAGCACCGATTCACTCCACTTCGTAGTGCCTGTTCCGGCACTTCTGCGGGTGCTGCTTGCTTCTGAGTGGGCTCTTTGTCTTGCTGGACGCTCCCTCTATCCCCTCACGTACTTGGTGACATCCTGGTCCCTCCTGGGCCACAGCAGCATCCAAAAACCCTAACCGCGAGCTTTGTAGCTAGCAAGGCTTGTTTGCGGTCTTTCTGCGGGAAAACACTTTTGCTCGACTCTTCACTACGTGGGACATCCATCCTCCAAAGGGGAAGTTCCTAGTCCTCTTCGTTCTTGCAAAACACCTAGCTTCTTCCATCTGGTGGCAGCTTCTTTGCACCCACAGCTGGCATTTCCTGGGCATCTGCCCACTCCCGACTTGATCGTGACTTTTGGACTTGGTCCCCTTGTTCCACAGGTACTCTCGTCTGGAAATTCATCGTTGTTGCATTGCTGGTGTTGGTCTTTCCTGCAGAATTCCCCTATCACAACTTCTGTGCTCTTTGGGGAACTTAGGTGCACTTTGCACCCACTTTTCAGGGTCTTGGGGTGGGCTATTTTTCTAACCCTCACTGTTTTCTTACAGTCCCAGCGACCCTCTACAAGGTCACATAGGTTTGGGGTCCATTCGTGGTTCGCATTCCACTTCTAGAGTATATGGTTTGTGTTGCCCCTATGTGCCCCCATTGCATTCTATTGTGACTATACATTGTTTGCACTGTTTTCTATTGCTATTACTGCATATTTTGGTATTGTGTACATATATCTTGTGTATATTTGCTATCCTCATACTGAGGGTACTCACTGAGATACTTTGGCATATTGTCATAAAAATAAAGTACCTTTATTTTTAGTATATCTGTGTATTGTGTTTTCTTATGATGTTGTGCAAGTGACACTCCTAGTTCAGCCTAAGCTGCTCTGCTAAGCTACCTTTTCTATCAGCCTAAGCTGCTAGACACCCCTCTACACTAATAAGGGATACCTGGGCCTGGTGCAAGGTGTAAGTACCCCTTGGTACTCACTACAAGCCAGTCCAGCCTCCTACACCCTGATTTGCTCTGGGCTCACTGTTGATCCCAGCTGGAGACTGGCTATTCCAGTGCTAACTGGAGTAGAGTTTGAAGTGGAAACTTTCTTGGGACAGGTCTTGTCTCCAGTTTGGTGTCCCTGCTGATTACAGCTAAGATACCAGGCCTTTTTGGGATCAAAGTTTTTACCCTTGTACCCAAACTTGGATTGTGAAGAGGCTTTGGACCCCCCTCCTGAGCAGGATTTTGGGGCCCTGTAGAAGACTCTTTACTTTTACCCTTGGATGTCTCAACACTCTTCCCCTGGGGAGACTTTGTGACCCCTTTCTTTTGGTCACCTCCTCTGGAATTCTTGGTCACCCTAGTCTTGACTCAATGGTTCGCCTTCTTTCCCAATTCTTGGGGAGAAATTGGTCCTAGGTCTATCAGATGCTGATGCAGTTTATCATTGAAACAACTACTTAAAATGTGTTCTTTCATAAATAGATTGTACAGCCCATCATAATCATTTACACCACTGCCATTAATCCAACCATCTAGTGTTTTTACTGAGAAGTCAACAAAATCAACCCAGGTCTGGCTCGAGGATCTTTGAGCCCCCCTGAACCTAATCCTGTACTCCTCAGTTGAGAATCCAAAGCCCTCAATCAGGGTAGCCTTCATGAGGTCATAGGATTCTGCATCTTTTCCAGAGAGTGTGAGGAGTCTATCCCTACACTTTCCAGTGAACATTTCCCAAAGGAGAGCACCCCAGTGAGATCTGTTTACTTTTCTGGTTGCACAAGCCCTCTCAAAAGCTGTGAACCATTTGGTGATGTCATCACCATCTTCATATTTAGTTACAATCCCTTTGGGGATTTTTAGCATGTCAGGAGTATCCCTGACCCTATTTAAGTTGCTGCCACCATTGATGGGAGCTAAGCCCATCTCTTGTCTTTCCCTTTCTATGGCATGGAGCTGTCTCTCCAAAGCCAATCTTTTGACCATCCTGGCTAGCAGGAGGCCATCTTCATTGAGACTGCTCTCAATGCTTCTAGAGGTGTTGGACTCTCCTGTGAGAGAAGCAACATCTCTGACTATCACTTCTGGAGTGAGGGTTGGAGAAACCCTGGGCTCCCTATCTAGGACTGGAGGTGGGAAATCCTCCACATCACTAGTGTCCCCCTCTGTGAGGCCATCATCAGAGGGGTTGTTTTTAGCAAACTCTGCCAAAAGCTCCTGGAGCTGTACGTTGGTAGGGTTTGAACCAGTTTTTATCTTTTTGATTTTGCAGAGAGACCTTAGCTCTGACATCCTAAGATGCAGGTAAGGGGTGAGGTTGAGTTCCATCACTATGGCCCTCATTACAACATTGGCGGTAAAAGCCGCTTACCGCTGTGCAGAAGACCGCCAACACACTGCCGCGGCCGCGGAAATCCGCCACAGCTATTATGACCCACAGCACGGAATCCGCCAAAATTCAGACACCCACACAAGTCCGCCACACCAAAGGTCAGTGATAAACTGGCAAAAACAAAACCTCCACCGTCACGCCAACAGAAATACGCCCATATATCACGACACACGAATCCACGCGGCGGTCTTTCAACCGCGGTATTTCATTGGCGGTACACACCGCTGCTCTCAAAATACACACACACACATACAAAACACAGCCACATTGGACAATTCATAATACACACACCTGATACACATACACACCACTCTCACACACCCAATACAATATAAAACACACACCCACATCACCCACAAACCCCTACGACAACAATTGAGAAAGAAGCACACAGAGAGACACCACCATCAACAATACTAGCATCCACAGGCACACAACACCATCACCCACATAACTTCCACGCACCTCACACAACACCCCACTACATATCAGCACACTTATCACCACACACACCACCCCACACATCACCCACACCACCCCATGGCACGGCAAAGACACCCCAGGTTCTCGGAGGAGGAGCTCAGGGTCATGGTGGAGGAAATCGTCCGGGTAGAGCCACAGCTATTCGGATCACAGGTGCAGCACACCTCCATGGCAAGGAAGATGGAACTATGGTGAAGAATAGTGGACAGGGTCAACGCAGTGGGACAGCACCCAAGAAATCGGGATGACATCAGGAAGAGGTGGAACAACCTATGGAGGAAGGTGCTTTCCATGGTCTCAAGACACCACCTTGCGGTTCAGCGGACTGGCGGCGGACCCCCACCTCCTCCCCTACAACTAACAACATGGGAGGAGCAGGTCTTGGCGATTCTGCATCCTGAGGGCCTCGCAGGAGTAGATGGCGGACTGGACTCTGGTAAGTCAAATCTTAACTATTACATCCCCCACCCTACCTGCATGCCATCAAATAACCCCCCATCACTCCAACTCCTCACACATGTCCCAACATCACAAACCACACATCCCAACACCAAGCCCTGCATGCAACACCAAAGCATAGACACCCATCACCAAAGCATGCCCACTACACAAACCCATACACCCCCCTAAACCATCATCACACAAGGTCCCACACAGGAATGCAAGCACTGGGGTACACGGTCACCCACCCATTGCACTCCATGGCACACACAGATGTAATAAACATCCTTTTATACCCCTGCAGGACCCCTACCCAACGTCACCGGACAGGAGGGTCCACACATGTCCACACCACCAACAGAAGAGGCCCACAGTGATGACAGCAGCTCTGTCCAACTGGATCTAGATGACCAGCCCGGCCCATCGGGGACCTCGGGACAGTCGGTTCCCCTTACACAGTCACAGGCCACTACAGAGCATCCCCCCTCTGGAAACACCAGCATAGCATCACCCACCCAGCGGGCCCATACCTCTGTCCACAGGACACGTCAATCAGCAGTGTGTCCACCACTACAGGGAACCCAGGCTAACCCACCACCCCAACAACAACAGGGACCTGGGGGAAGTGGGCACACGGTCCAGGGGATGGAGGGCCAGGAACACAGGGGAACTGGGAGGGCTGCTGTGCAACGGGGGAGGACAGGCCAAGGGAACCCACTCTCCACAAGACCCTCTCCTCCATCATGGGAGCCTACCACCACTCCCAGGAGACAATGGCAACGGTCCTGGCCAAGTTTCAGGAGACCCAGGGCCTGCAGGAGGAACAGTATTTGGGCTTCAGGGAGGAACTCAGACCCATCGGTTCCACCCTGGGCACCATCGTAGGGGTGCTGAAGGAAGTACTCAACACCAGGAGGGACACTGTGGCACAACAAGGGGCCCCTGACACTAGCATGGGCAATGAACTGCCCACCACCTCCGCTGGCGCTAGTGGACAGGAGGCACCGCCACAGGACCACCACACCAGCACCCAACCCCCTGCAGAGGGAGAACCACCCCGCAAACTGTCCCTGAGATCCAGGACAAAGACAGAGAATGATGCCAAGACCCCCGCCAAGAAATGAAACCAGCCTGAATGCCATCCTTCTGTCCCACTTTGTCACCCTGTCCATCCTTAAACTGCCCCAGCTCCACTTCCAATGCCCATTTGGGCAATGCACCTGTGAGACTAATAGACTGGATTCTGCCATGGACATTCCTCTACCATCACACCTCACCATTTTGCAACCCCCTCCAATATTTTGCACTTAAATAAACACCCTTGAAACACAAAACAATCTGAAGTCAGTCTGTGATTTCGGAATAGTGTATTAGCAATTACTGGGGGAAAAAGCTCTTTCAATTGTAATGTCAACATACCTATGTCACACAACTCTAGTCCATAACGAATCAAAGCAGATGTCACACAGTGGGACCCACTTCTGTGAAATCATAAGGGAAAGTGACAACTCAGTGGCCATACACTGGGTGAAAACGACAGACAGTAGAGAGGTAGTAGTGTTAAAGTACATGTAGTAGGCAGGTTTGTATTCTTACCTGTGTCTCACTGGAAATATTGCTGGATTACCGAGTCCCTGTTGTCCATGTGCTCTTCTTCTGCTTCCTCGTCTTCACTGTCCACAGACTCCACAGCTGCAACAACACCGCCATCTGGACCATCCTCCTGCAGAAAAGGCACCTGTCGTCGCAAAGCCAAGTTGTGAAGCATGCAGCAGGCCACGATGATCTGGCACGCCTTCTTTGGTGAGTAGAATAGGGATCCACCTGTCACATGGAGGCACCTGAACCTGGCCTTCAGGAGGCCAAAGGCCTGCAGAGGGAATCCAGAGGCTCCCCCTGACCGCGACTACCTGCTTCAAAGAACCCGACGCCTGGTAAAGACACTGCACCCGCAGCCCCCAGGACCTGAAGGATCCGACCTCCAGTGCAGAAGCGACCCCCAGGTGGCCCTCTTCATTGCCCAGGTGGTGGCAACCCTGAGGAGCCCCCCCCCCTTGCCTGCCTGCTTTGCTAAAGAGACCCCTGGGTCTCCCATTGAAACCAATTGCAAACCCGACGCCTGTTTGCACTCTGCACCCGGCCACCCCTGTGCCGCTGAGGGTGTACTTTTTGTGCTGACTTGTGTCCCCCCCGGTGCCCTACAAAACCCCCCTGGTCTGCCCTCCGAAGTCGCGGGTACTTAGCTGCTGGCAGACTGGAACCGGGGCACCCCCTTCTCCATTGAAGCCTATGCGTTTTGGGCACCACTTTGACCTCTGCACCTGACCGGCCCTGAGCTGCTGGTGTGGTAACTTTGGGGTTGCCCTGAACCCCCAACAGTGGGCTACCTTGGACCCAACTTTGAGCCCTGTAGGTGTTTCACTTACCTGCAAAAACTAACCAAAACTTACCTCCCCCAGGAACTGTTGAAACTTGCACTGTGTCTAGTTTTAAAATAGCTTATTGCCATTGTTTTCTAAAACTGTACGTGTTGATTCAAAGTTCCTAAGATACCTGAGTGAAATACCTTTCATTTGAAGTATTACTTGTAAATCTTGAACCTGTGGTTCTTAAAATAAACTAAGAAAATATATTTTTCTATATAAAAACCTATTGGCCTGGAATTGTCTTTGAGTGTGTGTTCCTCATTTATTGCCTGTGTGTGTACAACAAATGCTTAACACTACCCTCTGATAAGCCTACTGCTCGACCACACTGCCACAAAACAGAGCATTAGAATTATCTCTTTTTGCCACTATCTTACCTCTAAGGGGAACCCTTGGACTCTGTGCATGCGATTTCTTACTTTGAAATAGTACATACAGAGCCAACTTCCTACAGTCTCTCTCTGTGCTTCTTTCTCAATTGTGGTCGTAGGGGTTTGTGGCTGATGTGGGTGTGTGTTTTATATTTTAATGGGTGTGTGGGAGTGGTGTGTGTATGTATATCAGGTGCGTGTATTTTGATTTGTCCAATGTGGCTGTGTTTGTAAGAGTGAGTGTTTTTTGAGCGCGGCGGTGTGTACCGCCAATGGAATACCGCGGTTGAAAGACCGCCGCGTGGATTCGTGGGTCATGATAGTGTGGGCGTATTCCTGTTGGCGTGACGGTGGAGGTTTTGTTTTCGCCAGTTTATCACTGACCTTTGGTGTGGCGGACTTGTGTGGGTGTCTCAATTTTGGAGGATTCCAAGCAGTGGGTCATAATGACAGTGGTGGAATTCCGCTGCTGCGGCGGTGTGTAGGCGGTCTTCTGCACAGCGGTAACCGTTTTTTGCCACCAATGTTGTAATGAGGGCCATAGTGTACACAGAGTCCAGGGGTTCCCCAAGAGGCTTGACGGAGGCAATATTAGATAATACTAATGCTCTGTTTGTGGTAGTGTGGTTGAGCAGTTAGGTTTTTCAGAGGGTACTGTTAAACATTTGTTGTACACACACAAGCAATATGTGAAAACACACACTCAGGACTTAACTCCAGACCAGTAGATTTTCATATAGAAAAATATATTTTGGAATGTAGGCGCTTATGGAGACAGGGGATACTCTGGTTCCAATCTGCTTGCAGGTAAGTACCCTCATTGTCGGAGGGCAGACCAGGGGTGTTTAGAGGAGCACTGAGGTGGGGGGCCCAAGTAGGCACCAAACATGCCCCCTCAGCGGCACGGGGATGGCCAGGTGCAGCGTGCATGCAAACAGAGCATCAGGTTCCCAATGGAACTCGATGGTGGGATCCAAGGGGTCTCTTAGGCGGTGCAGGCAAGTCACAGTGGGGCTTCTCGGGCAAGCAACCGACTGGACAGGGAGGAGGGCCCCCTGCTGGTCACTGCTGCACTGGTGGTCGGTCTCTCTCGAGGCTGGGGGCTGCTGGTGCAGTGCTTCTCCAGGTGTCGGAAATCCTTGTCCCTGGCAGTCTTGGTAAGGGGGGTCCTTGGGATTTCCTCTGCAAGCCTCGTTATGGAGGGGTGGAAAGGTCAGCCCAGGCTGGACACTTGGTCGGAATCGTCTGGGGATCCTCTTTGGCTGGTTGGTTCCTCTGGACATGGGCTGTGGCCGTCGGGTGCAGAGTAGTTGTGGGCTCACGCTTCTGGAGTGAGGTGGGAGTCCCTTTAAAGATGGTTGCTTTTTCTTCTTGTTGGACAGGTTGTAGAAAAGTACCATCTTTCATGGCATGTTACCCCCATGTTACATGTATATCAGTACGTTTTTGCCTGTCTCACTGGGATTCTGTTAGCCAGGACCCCAGTGCTCATAGTTTGTGGCCTAAATGTTTATGCCTGTGTAGTGCCTAACTGTGTCACTGAGGGTCTGCTAATCAGAACCTCAGTACTCATGCTCTCTCTGCCTTTAAATTTGTCACTGTAGGCTAGTGACTTCATTTACCAATTTCAATTGGCACACTAGACCCCCCTTATAAGTCCCTAGTGTAAGAGGCTGACTTGTAGAGCACTCCAGGACACATGGAGTGGACCCTATCTCATTGTTGAGAAAAAGGGTGAGGTTACCTACTTGGTAGACCTGGGCACTGCCAGGAGTCCCCTTAGGGTGCTCCATGTCAACCGTCTAAAACCCTACTATGACAGGGCTGATCTCACCCTGCTCATGGCAACTGATGAGGGACAGGAAGAAGAGAGTGACCCTCTCCCTGATCTCTTTTCCACCACTGAAGCTGATGGCTTAGTGGCGGGAGTAGTACTTGCAGTTTGCCTTACTGCTGAGTATAGGAGGCTGGCCTGGTTTGTAGTCAATACCAGAGGTACTTACACCTTCTGCCAGGCCCAGTTATCCCTTATTAGTGTAGAAGAGGTGTTTCTAGCAGCTTAGACTGATAGAAGGTAGCTATGGCAAAGCAGCTTAGGCTGAACTAGGAGACATGTAAAGCTCCTACTATACCACTTGTATCATATGCACAATATCATAAGAAAACACAATACACAGAGTTACTAAAAATAAAGGTAGAAATGCCAGCTGAAGGTGCAAGGAAGCTGCCACCGGTTGGAAGAAGCTTGGAGTTCTGCAAGAAAGAAGAGGACTAGGAACTTCTCCTTCGGAAGACGGATGTCCCACGTCGCGATGAAGCTTGCAGAGGTGTTCCCATGCAGAAAGACAGCCAACAAGCCATGCTAGCTGCAAGGGTCGTGGTAGAGGTTTTTGGGTGCTGCTGTGGCCCAGGAGGGACCAGGAATTCGCCACTTGGAGGAGGAGACAGAGGGGGCGCCCAGCAACTCAGGGAGCCCTCACAGAAGCAGGCAGCACCCGCAGAAGTACCCTAACAGGCACTTAGAAGAAGAGTGAACCGGAGTCCACGTGAAGTGACAAAAGGGAGTCCCACGACGCCCGAGGACAACTCAGAAGGTTGTGCACTGTAGGACGGAGTGCCGGGGACCCAGGCTTGGCTGTGCACGAAGGAAATCCTGGAAGAGTGCACAGGAGCCGGAGCAGCTGCAAATCACACGGTACACAGCTTTGCAGTCTAGCGTGGGGAGGCAAGGACTTACCTCCACCAAACTTGAATTGAAGAGTCACTGGACTGTGGAAGTCACTTGGACAGAGTTGCTGTGTTCCAGGGACCACGCTCGTCAGGATAAGAGGGGACCCAGAGGACCAGTGTTGCAGTCTTTTGGTGCCTGCGTTAGCAGGGGGAAGATTCCGTCGACCCACTGGAGATTTCTTCAGAGCTTCCCCCAGAGCATGCACCACCTGGAAACAGTCTAGAAAGCCGGCAGGATTAGGCGCTACAATGTTGCTGGTAGTCGTCTGGCTACTTTGTTGCAGTTTTGCAGGCGTCCTGAGCAGTCAGCGGTCGATCCTTTGGTAGAAGGTGAAGAGGGAGATGCAGAGAAACTCTGATGAGCTCTTGCATTCATTATCTAAAGAATTCCCCAAAGCAGAGACCCTAAATAGCCAGAAAAGGAGGTTTGGCTACCAAGGAAGAAGGATTGGCTACCAAGAGAGGTAAGAGCCTATCAGAAGGAGCCTCTGACGTCACCTGCTGGCACTGGCCACTCAGAGCAGTCCAGTGTGCCAGCAGCACCTCTGTTTCCAAGATGGCAGAGGTCTGGAGCACACTGGAGGAGCTCTGGGCACCTCCCAGGGGAGGTGCAGGTCAGGGGAGTGGTCACTCCCCTTTCCTTTGTCCAGTTTCGCGCCAGAGCAGGGCTGGGGGATCCCTGAACCGGTGTAGACTGGCTTATGCAGAAATGGGCACCATCTGTGCCCATGAAAGCATTTCCAGAGGCTGGGGGAGGCTACTCCTCCCCAGCCCTGACACCTTTTTCCAAAGGGAGAGGGTGTAACACCCTCTCTCGGAGGAAGTCCTTTGTTCTGCCTTCCTGGGCCAAGCCTGGCTGAACCCCAAGAGGGCAGAAACCTGTCTGAGGGGTTGGCAGCAGCAGCAGCTGCAGTGAAACCCCGGGAAAGGTAGTTTGGCAGTACCCAGGTCTGAGCTAGAGACTCGGAGATCATAGAATTGTCTCCCCCATGCCAGAATGGCATTGGGGTGACAATTCCATGATCTTAGACATGTTACATGGCCATGTTCGGAGTTACCATTGTGACGCTATACATATGTCGTGACATATGTATAGTGCACGCGTGTAATGGTGTCCCCGCACTCACAAAGTCCGGGGAATTTGCCCTGAACAATGTGGGAGCACCTTGGCTAGTGCCAGGGTGCCCACACACTAAGTAACTTAGCACCCAACCTTTACCAGGTAAAGGTTAGACATATAGGTGACTTATAAGTTACTTAAGTGCAGTGGTAAATGGCTGTGAAATAACGTGGACGTTATTTCACTCAGGCTGCAAGGGCAGGCTTGTGTAAGAATTGTCAGAGCTCCCTATGTGTGGCAAAAGAAATGCTGCAGCCCATAGGGATCTCCTGGAACCCCAATACCCTGGGTACCTCAGTACCATATACTAGGGAATTATAAGGGTGTTCCAGTATGCCAATGTAAGTTTGTGAAATTGGTCACTAGCCTGTTAGTGACAATTTGGAAAGAAATGAGAGAGCATAACCACTGAGGTTCTGGATAGCAGAGCCTCAGTTAGTCATAACACAGGTAAGACATACAGGCACACTTATGAGCACTGGGGCCCTGGCTGGCAGGGTCCCAGTGACACATACAACTAAAACAACATATAAACAGTGAAATATGGGGGTAACATGCCAGGCAAGATGGTACTTTCCTACAAGGGGTATGAGAAAAAGTTTTGAGCTTTCAAGAACAGAGAAAAAACTTTTTCAAACTTTTCAAAAACTTTTTAGAAAGTATTTAGGGTAAAAGTAGGACTGTTAAGTTTACTTGTGTATATTTGTACGTATTAGGAATATGGTTTTCCCATGAAAAGCACCAATGACAAAGTGGTAAAGCAGTTACAAGTACTTATCCCACCGCTGCACCACCAATGTAGGAGGCTGGGCTGGTTTGTAGTGCGTACCAGTGGTACTTATACCTTATACCAGGTCTAGTTATCCCTTATTAGTAGAGTGTAGTAATGTTCTATCAGGTTAGATTGATAGAGGTAGCTATAGCAAAGCAGCCAAGGCTGAACTAGGAGACATGCAAAACTCATGCAATACCACTTATATCATATAGGTACTATATCATAAGAAAGACAATACTCATAGTTACTCAAAATAAAGGGACTTTATTTTAGTGACAATGTGCCAAAAATATCTTAGAGGATATAATCCCTTAGGAGGTAAGTAACATACACAAAATATCCACAAATAACCAAATCAGGTAAGTAAAGCAGTCTGAAAGTAGGGCAAACACTGTAAAACACAATAGAATGCAATAGGCCTAGGGGCAACCCAAACCATATACTAAGTAAGTGGAATGCGAACCACAAATGCACCCCTAGGCAAGTGTAGTGTGTAGAGGGTCGCTGGGAGTGTAAGAAAACACCAAGGGTGTAAAGGAGACCCCACCCCAGGACCCAGGAAAGCAGGAGTAAAGTACTACTATTTCCCCCAAAACACACTAAAGTTGTGATAAAGGATTTTGCAAGGACCACACCAGACTGCAAAGCACTGACGAGGGATTCCTGGACCTGAAGACCTGTAAAGAAAGAGGACCAAGTCCAAGCGTCGCTAAAGTGTCCGGGGGGGCAGGAGCCAACTAAACCCTGGATGAAAGTGTAAAATGACTGCCTCTGGTTGGAAGAAGATGCTGGTTTTGCACCAACTAAAGGAGGTATGAGGTTCTGCTTTGTGCAGATGATGTCCCACGGCGTGCTGGTGGATGCAGGGTGGTTTCCTCAGAAAAATATCACAAACAAGCCTTGCTACCTGCAAGAGTCGCGGTTGAAGAAAAAGGGTGCTGGCCGGGCCCAGAAAGGATCAGGATGTCGTCACTCAGGAGGGGAGACAGAGAGGGTCCTCGGCAACAAAGAAAGCCCATTGAACAGAGGGAAGCACCCGCAGGAGTCTTTGAACACAGGTTCAAGAAGACTGAACACTGCAAAGAGAGGTCCCACGACATCAGAGGTAAACTCAGGAAGCTGAGCATCGCAGGACGGAGTGCTGGGGACCTAGGCTCGGCTGTTCATTCAGGATTTCTTGGAAATGTGCTTGTAGCTGCAGATCACATGGTGCTCAGGATTACTGTCTGAGGAGGGGAGGCAAGGACTTACCTCCTCTAAATTCGGACAGTTGGACCACTGGACAGTCGGGTCACTTGGGTCTACCACCTGTGTTCCAGGGGCAACGCTCATCAGAATGAGAGGGGACCAGAGTACCGGTGAGGCTGTAGTTTGGTGCCAGCTGGAGCAGGGGGAAGATTCCTTCAACCCACGGGAGATTTCTTTGTGGTTTCCAGTGCAGGGTGAAGGCAGGCAGCCCCCGGAGCATGCACCACCAGGAAACAGTCGAGAAAGCCGGCAGGATTAGGCTGAACAATGTCGCTGGTAGTCTTCTGGCTACTTTGTTGTGGTTTTGCAGACGTCCTGGAGCAGTCAGCGGTCAATCTTTGGCAGAAGTCGAAGAGAGAAGTGCAGAGAAGTCCTGCTGGATTCTTGCAAGTCGTAATCTGAACAGAAGCCCACAGGAGAGACCCTAAATAGCCCTGAAAGAAGGATTGGCTACCTACCCAGGTATGCACCTATCGGGAGAGGTCTCTGACGTCAGCTGTTGGCACCAGCCACTCAGAGGCCTCCAGAGTGTCCTCACACCTCTGAAAACAAGATGGTAGAGGTCTGAGACACACTGGAGGAGCTTTGGGCACCACCCCCGGGGTGGTGATGGACAGGGGAGTGGTCACTCCCCTTTCCTTTGTCCAGTTTTGCGCCAGAGCAGGGACTGGGGTTCCCTGAACCAGTGTAGACTGGCTTATGCAAGGAGGGCACCATCTGTGCCCTTGAAAGTATTTCCAGAGGCTAAGGGAGGCTACCCCTCCCCAGCCTGTAACACCTATTTCCAAAGAGAGAGTGTGTAACACCCTGCTCTCACAGGAAATGCTTTGTCCTGCCTTCCTCGGACTGGGCTGCCCAGACCCAAGGAGAGTAGAACCCTGTCTGTGAGGTGGCAGCAGCTGTAGCTGCAGTGCAAGCCTCAGAGAGCTGGTTTGGCAGTACTGGGGGTCCATAGTGGAGCCCCCACGATGCATGGAATTGGCTCCCCAATACCAGATTTGGAATGGGGGGACAATTCCTTGATCTTAGAGTTGTTACATGGCCATATTCGGTGTTACCATTGTGAAGCTACTTATAGGTATTGACCTGTATTTAGTGCACGCGTGTAATGGTGTCCCCACACTCACAAAGTTCAGGGAAATGGCCCTGAACTATGTGGGGGCATCTCTGCTAGTGCAAGGGTGCCCTTGCACATAGGGCCAGATGTAGCAAAGGTTTTTCCCCATTCTGTGTCTATGGGAAAAAGTGTTTGTACATATGGCCCTTAGTAACTTTTCACCTACCCTTCAGAAAGTGAAGGTTAGACATATAGGTGACATAAGTTACTTAAATGCTGTGAAAACGGCTGTGAAATAATGTGTGCATTATTTCATGCAGACTGCAATTGCAGTCCTGTGTAAGGGTTTGTCTGAGCTCCCTATGGGTGGCAAAATAAATGCTGCAGCCCATATGGATCTCCTGGAACCCCAGTGCCCTGGGTCCCTAGGTACCATATACTAGGGTCTCATAAAGGGGGTCCAGTGTGCCAATTAGAATTGGTAAATGTAGTCACTAGCCTATAGTGACAAATTTAAAGGCAGAGAGAGCAGGAGCACTGAGGTTCTGATTAGCAGAGCCTCAGTGACACAGTTAGGCACTACACAGGCATACACATTTAGGCCACAAACTATGAGCACTGGGGTCCTGGCTAGCAGGAGTCCAGAGAGACAGGAAAAAACATACTGACATACATGTACAATTGGGGGTACCATGCCAAGAAAGATGGTACTTTCCTACACTAGAGTGCCAGACTTTCACCTCCGGTCTGCTGCCTTTCGGTTGCTGGCCATTTTCTCTTTTGTCCTGCACTTGCAATCATTCCAACACTTGTTACAATCCATCACCGTCCTCTTCACCTCTGTCACACTATTGACTTTATCAAATATGGACTTCCATTTGGCCTGCTGCCTACTTATTGCACTATACAGGTGACAAAGAGCTCGTGTTGGTGTTCCGTCACCTCTGTGATCAGGATCTGATTTTCCTCCTCACTGAAGCAACACTTCCTCTTACTTTTCCCCTTGTCCTGGGAGTCTGTCTGTTCATCCTGGCTTGTACTGGGCTGATTGGGGTCTCTCTGGGGTCTCTCCTGTCCTGACTTCTCCATTTTGTTGCCTCCTGGGTTGCTTTGGTGTTTTTGTGGGGCTTTATACGATTTTAAGGTAAAAAGTGACGCTAGGACGATTAGCTTAAAAAACATGCTGCAAATCATGCTAGCGCCATGTTTGCGGCACTAACGTCATTTTTTTTTGGACATGTCACAAAGGTTAGTGTCATTTTTTTTACTCTAACCACTTCTTACCGCCATGCTGCGCCGTTTTATAAATATGGTGCAAACATGGTGGTGAAAAATTAAGTTAGCTGGCGTTAAAATGTTTGACGCACCACTGAGCTAACACAGTTGTGCGCCATTTCTTGTAAAAATTGCCCTTTGTTTGAAACTATAACCTAACTTATAACTACGGAAGTGCCTTTGCCACTTGTGTGATATATTTAGGTACATTGATTTGTTTATAACAGTATTCCAGCAAAATATCAAATAATAAATATTGTGGTGCACACATATAGTTGAAATAATATCTTGATGTCGAAAATGTTGTTGACTTTAATATCACAAGTAAGACTATTGTTTATCTGATAGAGGCTTCAAGTTGCAGATTCCTTACCTTAGAATTTTCCCCCAGGCGTCAGACTGGATCCGGAGATTTTTCTTCGAGCAATACCCTTGCGCGTCGGTAGGTGGCGTCGGTTGACTCCGCAGGCGTCGTAGGCATCGTGGTCGCCGTGATGACATCAGGAGTAGTACATCGACGACGCCCTTGCGCAGTGACGTCAGTTCTTTTCTTTCCGCGCCATGCGCTGATCCGAGAGAGAGCTACCCTAGGCTATTTTTTGGCCGAATTCGACTGTTTTGTCCAACTTTTTTGGTGCGACACTTGGTGCGTTGAGGATGTCCCCGAAGACCGAGTTCAAGCCGTGCTAGGACTGCCACCGCATGATGTCGGTGACGGACCCTCATCGTGTGTGCCTGTGGTGCCTAGAACGCGACCACGACCCAAAGTCGTGCTCCGAGTGTCGGTCAGTGCATCCGAAGGCTTTGAGGGAGCGGTCCCTAAAGCTGATGGCGGCCCAGCACTCGACTCGCGTAGATCCCGATCTCGCTCGAGACGAAGGTCTAGAGATCGGTCGCAGAGCCATCACCACTCGTCTTCTTCGAAATCTTCGGGTCAAGGTAAGAAGAAGAAGTCGAAGAAGTCTCATCGCTCTCCGACTTCACCCCGTCGCTCGGCCGACACGACGTGGGACGAGCATCCACACACTAGGTCTCTGTCCTCGGAGCCTACATCTGCGTCGACTCCACGCTTCCCCGAGTTTCCCGGAGCCGGAGCCACCCCCGCCCAACTCAAGGAGTTCTACAAGGCCATGCGCCTCATCTTTGGGCGTGCCGACCCCGATACAGTGCCTTCGGGGCGAAGGGGCTTGGCTGAGGGGCCTTAGGGTTCTGCGCTGGCGGCTTTGGGCCCGGCCACAAAGGTCACCTCCCGATCCGTGCGTGGATCCGCACTGACGCCAGTCGCACAATCGAGACCTTCCCCGGCGCCGGGTCACTTAGCGACGCTCCCGACATCGGTAGTGCCCACTTGTCGACGTTGACCCGATTCTCATTCCCGACGACCCAGAGTCGGAGCGGCGTCAGCCGACACCGCCATCGGCTTCGGTGGGCCGTATTCGTCTGAGGTCGGATTTGGACCCATTTTCCTATGGGTACGAATATGGGGAGGAATTGGAGGGGTCCCTGGACCCTTATTGTAGGAGGCTGGCCTGGCTTATAGTAGGTACCTTGTGGTACTTACACCCAGTGTCAGGTCCCGTTATCCCTTATTAGTAGAATAGAGGTGTTTCTAGCAGCTTAGGCTGATAGAAGGTAGCTATGGCAAAGCAGCTTAGGCTGAACTAGGAGACATGCAAAGCTCCTACTATACCACTCATATCATACAGCACAATATCATAAGAAAACACAATAGTCAGAGTTACTAACAATAAAGGTACTTTATTTTAGTGACAATATGCCAAAAGTATCTCAGAGAATACCCTCACTGAGGAGGTAAGTAATATACACAAATTATATGTACACATACCTTGAACATGTAGATAACAGTAAGAAAAGTAGAGCAAACAATGTAGAATCACAATAGGATGCAATAGGTGAACATAGGTCTAGGGACAATAAAAAAGCATATACTCCAAAAGTGGAATGCGAATCACGAATGGACCCCAGACCTATGGGAGGTCGTAGAGGGTAGCTGGGACTGTAAGAAAACAGTAAGGGTGTCCAAGATACCTGTAGGAGGCTGGACTGGCTTGTAGTGGGTACCAAGGGGTACTTGCACCTTGCACCAGGCCCAGTTATCCCTTATTAGTGTATAGGGTGTCTAGCAGCTTAGGCTGATAGATAATGGTAGCTTAGCAAAGCAGCTCAGGCTGAACTAGGAGACGTGTGAAGCTACTACAGTACCACTTAGTGTCATATGCACAATATCATAAGAAAACACAATACACAGTTATACTAAAAATAAAGGTACTTTATTTTTATGACAATATGCCAAAGTATCTTAGAGTGTATCCTCAGTGAGAGGATAGGAAATATACACAAGATATATATACACAATAGCAAAAATATGCAGTATAGTCTTAGAAAACAGTGCAAACAATGTATAGTTACAATAGGATGCAATGGGGAAACATAGGGATAGGGGCAACACAAACCATATACTCCAGAAGTGGAATGCGAACCACGAATGGACCCCAAACCTATGTGACCTTGTAGAGGGTCGCTGGGACTATTAGAAAATAGTGAGAGTTAGAAAAATAACCCTCCCCAAGACCCTGAAAAGTGAGTGCAAAGTGCACTAAAGTTCCCCTAAGGACAAAATAGTCGTGTTAGAGGGAGAATGCAAGGAAAACACAAATCAGCAATGCAACAACGATGGATTCCTGTCTGAAGGTACCTGTGGAACAAGGGGACCAAGTCCAAAAGTCACAAGCAGCTCGGAGATGGGCAGATGCCCAAGAAATGCCAGCGGTTGGTGCAAAGAAGCTCTTACTAGGCTGAAGAACTGTGAATACTGCAGGAACGACAAGGGCTAGAGACATCCCCTTTGGAGGATGGATCCCCCACGCCTTGGAGAGTCGTGCAGAAGTGCTTTCCCGCCGGATGGACGCCAACAAGCCTTGCTACACGCAAATCGTGCGTTTGGCGTTTTTGGACGCTGCTGGGGCCCAGGAGGGACCAGAAGGTCGCAAATTGGACCTGCAGAGAGAGGGGACGTCGAGCAAGACAAAGAGCCCTCACTGAAGCAGGTAGCTCCCGGAGAAGTGCCAGAAACAGGCACTACGAGGATGCGTGAAACGGTGCTCGCCGAAGTTGCACAAAGGAGTCCCACGTCGCCGGAGACCAACTTAGAAAGTCGTGCAATGCAGGTTAGAGTGCCGTGGACCCAGGCTTGGCTGTGCACACAGGATTTCCGCCGGAAGTGCACAGGGGCCGGAGAAGCTTGCAAAGTCGCGGTTCCCAGCAATGCAGCCCAGCGAGGTGAGGCAAGGACTTACCTCCACCAAACTTGGGCTGAAGAGTCACTGGACTGTGGGGGTCACTTGGACGGTGTCGCTGGATTCGAGGGACCTCGCTCGTCGTGCTGAGAGGAGACCCAAGGGACCGGAGATGCAGCTTTTTGGTGCCTGCGGTTGCAGGGGGAAGATTCCGTCGACCCACGGGAGATTTCTTCGGAGCTTCTGGTGCAGAGAGGAGGCAGACTACCCCCACAGCATGCACAAGCAGGAAAACAGTCGAGAAGGCGGCAGGATCAGCGTTACAGAGTTGCAGTAGTCGTCTTTGCTACTATGTTGCAGGTTTGCAGGCTTCCAGCGCGGTCAGCGGTCGATTCCTTATCAGAAGGTGAAGAGGGAGATGCAGAGGAACTCGGCTGAGCTCATGCATTCGTTATCTAAAGTTTCCCCAGAGACAGAGACCCTAAATAGCCAGAAAAGAGGGTTTGGCTACCTAGGAGAGAGGAAAGGCTACTAACACCTGAAGGAGCCTATCACAAGGAGTCTCTGACGTCACCTGGTGGCACTGGCCACTCAGAGCAGTCCAGTGTGCCAGCAGCACCTCTGTTTCCAAGATGGCAGAGGTCTGGAGCACACTGGAGGAGCTCTGGACACCTCCCAGGGGAGGTGCAGGTCAGGGGAGTGGTCACTCCCCTTTCCTTTGTCCAGTTTCGCGCCAGAGCAGGGGCTAAGGGGTCCCTGAACCGGTGTAGACTGGCTTATGCAGAATTGGGCACATCTGTGCCCAACAAAGCATTTCCAGAGGCTGGGGGAGGCTACTCCTCCCCTGCCTTCACACCATTTTCCAAAGGGAGAGGGTGTCACACCCTCTCTCAGAGGAAGTTCTTTGTTCTGCCATCCTGGGCCAGGCCTGGCTGGACCCCAGGAGGGCAGCTGCCTGTCTGAGGGGTTGGCAGCAGCAGCAGCTGCAGAGAAACCCCAGGAAGGGCAGTCTGGCAGTACCAGGGTCTGTGCTACAGACCACTGGGATCATGGAATTGTACCAACAATGCCAGGATGGCATAGAGGGGGCAATTCCATGATCATAGACATGTTACATGGCCATATTCGGAGTTACCATGGTGAAGCCACATATAGGTAGTGACCTATATGTAGTGCACGCGTGTAATGGTGTCCCCGCACTCACAAAGTTCAGTGAATTGGCTCTGAACAATGTGGGGGCACCTTGGCTAGTGCCAGGGTGCCCTCACACTAAGTAACTTTGCACCTAACCTTTACCAGGTAAAGGTTAGACATATAGGTGACTTATAAGTTACTTAAGTGCAGTGTAAAATGGCTGTGAAATAACGTGGACGTTATTTCACTCAGGCTGCAGTGGCAGGCCTGTGTAAGAATTGTCAGAGCTCCCTATGGGTGGCAAAAGAAATGCTGCAGCCCATAGGGATCTCCTGGAACCCCAATACCCTGGGTACCTCAGTACCATATACTAGGGGATTATAAGGGTGTTCCAGTAAGCCAATGTAAATTGGTAAAAATGGTCACTAGCCTGTCAGTGACAATTTGGAAAGAAATGAGAGAGCATAACCACTGAGGTTCTGATTAGCAGAGCCTCAGTGAGACAGTTAGTCACTACACAGGTAACACATTCAGGCACACTTATGAGCACTGGGGCCCTGGGTTACCAGGGTCCCAGTGACACATACAACTAAAACAACATAGATATAGTGAAAAATGGGGGTAACATGCCAGGCAAGATGGTACTTTCCTACACAACCCCCCCCCAAACGAAGGACAATAAGACTAGCCATTACCTGATGAGTCTTCATTGTCTAAGTGGAAATATCTGGAGAGTCCATCTGCATTGGAGTGGCTACTCCCAGGTCTATGTTCCACTGTATAGTCCATTCCCTGTAGGGATATGGACCACCTCAACAATTTAGGATTTTCACCTTTCATTTGTTTTAGCCAAAGTAGAGGTTTGTGGTCTGTCTGAACAATGAAGTGAGTGCCAAACAGGTATGGCCTCACCTTCTTCAGAGCCCAGACCACAGCAAAGGCCTCCCTCTCAATGGCAGACCAACGCTTTTCTCTAGGGGTCAACCTTCTACTAATAAAAGCAACAGGTTGATCCTGGCCCTCAGAATTAAGTTGTGATAGGACTGCCCCTACTCCTAATTCAGATGCATCAGTTTGGACATAGAATTTTTTAGAGTAACAAGGGCTTTTCAGGACAGGTGCAGAGCACATGGCCTGCTTCAGCTCCTCAAAAGCTTTCTGACAGTTTGCTGTCCATAATACCTTTTTAGGCATTTTCTTTGATGTGAGGTCATTAAGAGGGGCTGCAATGGAGCCATAGTTCTTAATGAACCTCCTGTAATACCCAGTGAGGCCTAGGAAGGCTCTCACCTGAGTCTGAGTGGTAGGGGGAATCCAATCAGTGATAGTTTGGATTTTCCCCTGAAGTGGTGCAATCTGTTCCCCACCAACAAGGTGTCCCAGATAAACCACCTTACCCTGCCCTATCTGGCACTTTGAAGCCTTGATAGTGAGGCCTGCCTTTTGCAGGGCCTCTAAAACTTTCCAAAGGTGGACCAGGTGATCATCCCAGCTGGAGCTAAAGACAGCTATATCATCCAAATATGCTGCACTGAAAGCTTCCAGCCCATGCAGGACTGTGTTCACCAACCTCTGAAAAGTGGCAGGTGCATTTTTTAAACCAAAAGGCATTACAGTAAACTGGTAATGTCCTCCAATGGTAGAAAATGCAGTCTTAGGTTTAGCATCTTCTGACATTTTGATCTGCCAATACCCTGCAGTCAAATCAAAAGTGCTTAGATACTTGGCAGATGCCAGTGTATCTATTAGCTCATCTGCCCTGGGTATAGGGTGAGCATCAGTTTTGGTTACCAAGTTGAGACCTCTATAGTCTACACAAAACCTCATTTCCTTCTTTCCATCTTTAGAATTGGGTTTTGGTACCAGTACCACAGGAGAAGCCCATGGACTGTCAGAGTGCTCAACCACTCCTAGTTCCAACATCTTCTGAACTTCTTGCTTTATGCAGTCCCTGACATGGTCAGGCTGCCTATAGATCTTACTTTTGACAGGTAAACTGTCTCCAGTATCTATAGTGTGCTCACACCAAGAAGTGGTGCCTGGCACAATGGAGAAGAGTTCTGAAAATTGTCCTTGGAGATTTATGCAATTATCTTTCTGCTCAGCAGTAAGACAATCAGCCAAAACTACACCTTCCACAAGAGCATCTTGTTCTGTGGAAGAGAAGAGATCAGGTAGAGGATCACTGTCTTCTTCCTGTCCCTCATCTGTTGCCATGAGCAGGGTGAGATCAGCCCTGTCATAGTAGGGTTTCAGGCGGTTGACATGGAGCACCCTAAGGGGACTCCTGGCAGTGCCTAAGTCAACCAAGTAGGTGACTTCACCCTTCTTTTCAACAATTGTGTGTGGACCACTCCATTTATCTTGGAGTGCTCTTGGGGCCACAGGCTCCAAGACCCACACTTTCTGCCCTGGTTGGTACTGAACCAAAACAGCCTTCTGATCATGCCATTGCTTCTGGAGCTCTTGGCTGGCCTGAAGGTTTTTACTGGCCTTTTTCATGTACTCAGCCATCCTTGATCTGAGGCCAAGTACATAGTCCACAATATCCTGCTTAGGAGCTTTTAAAGGTTGTTCCCAACCCTCCTTTACAAGTGTGAGTGGACCCCTAACAGGGTGTCCAAAAAGAAGTTCAAAGGGGCTGAAGCCCACTCCTTTCTGGGGTATCTCCCTGTAGGCAAAAAGGAGGCATGGTAGAAGGATATCCCATCTCCTGCGGAGTTTTTCAGGGAGTCCCATAATCATGCCTTTGAGAGTTTTATTAAATCTCTCCACCAGTCCATTTGTTTGTGGATGATAGGGTGTTGTGAACTTGTAAGTTACACCACACTCCTTCCACATGGCCTTTAAGTATGCAGACATGAAATTGCTTCCTCTGTCTGATACTACTTCCTTTGGGAAGCCCACCCTGGAAAATATTCCCAGGAGGGCCTTTGCCACTGCAGGAGCTGTAGTGGTCCTTAAAGGAATAGCTTCAGGATATCTTGTGGCATGGTCCACTACCACCAAGATAAACCTATTGCCTGAAGCAGTAGGAGGGTCAAGGGGGCCAACTATGTCAACCCCTACCCTTTCAAAGGGAACCCCAACCACAGGCAGTGGGATAAGGGGTGCCTTTGGAGTGCCACCTGTCTTGCCACTGGCTTGACAGGTTTCACAGGACTTACAAAATTCTTTTGTGTCCTCAGACATCCTAGGCCAATGAAACAGTGGTACCAATCTGTCCCAAGTTTTCATTTGACCCAGGTGCCCAGCTAAGGGAATGTCATGTGCCAGTGTTAGGAGGAACTTTCTGTACTCCTGAGGAATCACTAATCTCCTGGCAGCTCCAGGTTTAGGATCCCTATGCTCAGTGTACAAGAGGTTGTCCTCGCAGTAAACTCTGTGTGAGTCACTGACATCCCCATTAGCCTGTTTGACAGCTTGCTGTCTGAGACCCTCTAATGTGGGACAGGTTTGCTGTGCCACACTCAGCTCCTCTCTGGCAGGCCCCCCTTCACCCAAAAGCTCAGCAGTGTCTGCTTCCAGCTCCTCTGGTGTAGGTTCTGCACAGGGAGGGAATTCTTCTTCCTCAGAAGTAGAATCCACTGTAGAGGGAGGGATAGTATGAAGTGGTTTGCTTCTACTAGCCCTAGCTTTAGGGAGCACTTGGTCCATTGTTCCAGGATCCAAGCTTCCCTGTCCTTTTTGCTTTTTGGCCTGAGCCCTTGTCAAAGCAAAAATATGCCCTGGGATGCCCAGCATTGCTGCATGGGCCTCCAACTCCACATCTGACCAAGCTGATGTCTCCAAATCGTTCCCTAATAGACAGTCTACAGGTAAATCTGAAGCTACCACAACTTTCTTTGGACCAGATACCCCCCCCCCAGTTGAGATTTACAACAGCCATGGGGTGGCTTTGTGTTATGTTGTGAGCATCGGTTACTTGGTACTGGTGTCCAAGTATGTGTTGTTCAGGGTGCACCAGTTTCTCAATCACCATTGTGACACTGGCACCTGTGTCCCTGTAGGCCTGGACCTCAACACCATTTATTAGGGTTAGTTGCTTGTACTTCTCCAAGTTATGGGGGCAAGCAACCAAAGTGGCTAAGTCAATAGCCCCTTCAGAGACTAAAGTAGCCTCTGTGGTCTCCCTAATCAGACCAACCCCAACTAAATTACCAAAAGTGAGCCCAGCTACTCCCTTGGATTGGCTATTAGTAGGTTTGCTCCCACCACTACTGCTATTAGTAGGGACACTAGGTGTAGCAGTAGGGGTTGTAGTGGTAGGAGCTGTGGTGCCTTTCTTTGGACAACTGGGATCTGTTGTCCAATGGCCTTTTATCTTACATAAATAGCACCATGGTTTCTTTTCCTTGTTCTGATTAAAGGAGGATTTGGGCCCACCACCCCCACCAGAGCGTTTTTGTGGGCCTGATGAAGACTCATTTTTAGATTTGTCCCCACCCTTGTCAGAAGACTTACCATCCTTCTTTTTGTTGCCATCTTTGTCACCCCCTGTATGAACTTTTCTGTTCACTCTTGTTCTGACCCATTTGTCTGCCTTCTTTCCCAATTCTTGGGGAGAGGTCAGATCAGAGTCCACCAAGTACTGGTGCAACAAATCAGACACACAATTATTAAGAATATGCTCTCTCAGGATCAAGTTATACAGGCTGTCATAATCAGTAACTTTACTGCCATGTAACCACCCCTCCAAGGCCTTCACTGCCTGGTCAATGAAATCAACCCAGTCTTGTGAAGACTCCTTTTTGGTATCTCTGAACTTTATCCTGTACTGTTCAGTGGTTAAGCCATAACCATCCAGGAGTGCATTCTTAAGAACTTGGAAATTGTTAGCATCATTTTCTTTTACAGTAAGGAGCCTATCCCTACCTTTTCCAGTAAATGATAGCCATAGGATAGCAGCCCACTGCTTTTGAGGGACATCCTGTACAACACAGGCCCTCTCAAGTGCAGCAAACCACTTGTTAATGTCATCCCCCTCCTTGTAAGGGGGAACTATCTTATGCAGATTCCTGGAATCATGCTCTTTTGCAGGATGACTATGGGGAATACTGCTGCTGCCACCATGGGTATCTAAACCCATCTTCTGTCTTTCCCTCTCTATTTCTAAAGACTGTCTATCCAAATCCAGCTGTTGCTTCTTGAGCTTCAGTCTGGTTTGCTCCACTCTCAATCTATTGAGCTCCCTTTCTAACAATCTGTCATCAGGGTGGGTGGGAGGGACATTTCTAGATACAGAGGTATGATGGGAATGAACAGAAGGAGACCTGTCCCTTACAGAGGGCACCCTAACAGCTTGGCTACCAGCATAATGTGAGAGCACATCATCAGTATGATGTGATTCAACCTCTGTACCAACTATGCTAGACTGTCTAGTAATGGGCAGGCTGAGAAGTTTCTTTCCTGAACCTTTTCCTGGGGGAGTCCCTGGATCAGATTGAGAACCATTAGCTACTTTTTCTACAGATTGGGCACTTATGGCCTTATCCTGTACTCTAAGCATATTAATTAACAGTTCTAAGGAAGGATTCTTCCCTACACTCAAACCTCTCTCTATGCAGAGACTCCTTGCTCCTTTCCAGCTAAGGTGATCATATGCAAGTTTGGACAGTTCAACTTTTTGGCCTGTGCCAGACATTTTTAGAGAGAGTTAAAGTGATAGACAAAGAGAAAAAAGTTTTCAGAACTTTTTGGAAAGACAGAAAAAAACTTTTTAAACTTTTTGAAAGTTTAGAAGTACTTTTCAGCACTTAGAAAAGAGTGAAAAGAGGAAATGCAAAACTTTTTGGCTATGTGTATATACACTGACCTTGTTTTGTATATTTTTCTCTTATGAAAAGTACAATGACAAGAGTGGTAAGTAGTCTCAAAGCACTTATCCCACCGCTGCACAACCAATGTAGGAGGCTGGACTGGCTTGTAGTGGGTACCAAGGGGTACTTGCACCTTGCACCAGGCCCAGTTATCCCTTATTAGTGTATAGGGTGTCTAGCAGCTTAGGCTGATAGATAATGGTAGCTTAGCAAAGCAGCTCAGGCTGAACTAGGAGACGTGTGAAGCTACAACAGTACCACTTAGTGTCATATGCACAATATCATAAGAAAACACAATACACAGTTATACTAAAAATAAAGGTACTTTATTTTTATGACAATATGCCAAAGTATCTTAGAGTGTATCCTCAGTGAGAGGATAGGAAATATACACAAGATATATATACACAATAGCAAAAATATGCAGTATAGTCTTAGAAAACAGTGCAAACAATGTATAGTTACAATAGGATGCAATGGGGAAACATAGGGATAGGGGCAACACAAACCATATACTCCAGAAGTGGAATGCGAACCACGAATGGACCCCAAACCTATGTGACCTTGTAGAGGGTCGCTGGGACTATTAGAAAATAGTGAGAGTTAGAAAAATAACCCTCCCCAAGACCCTGAAAAGTGAGTGCAAAGTGCACTAAAGTTCCCCTAAGGACAAAATAGTCGTGTTAGAGGGAGAATGCAAGGAAAACACAAATCAGCAATGCAACAACGATGGATTCCTGTCTGAAGGTACCTGTGGAACAAGGGGACCAAGTCCAAAAGTCACAAGCAGCTCGGAGATGGGCAGATGCCCAAGAAATGCCAGCGGTTGGTGCAAAGAAGCTCTTACTAGGCTGAAGAACTGTGAATACTGCAGGAACGACAAGGGCTAGAGACTTCCCCTTTGGAGGATGGATCCATCACGCCTTGGAGAGTCGTGCAGAAGTGTTTTCCCGCCGGATGGACGCCAACAAGCCTTGCTACACGCAAATCGTGCGTTTGGCGTTTTTGGACGCTGCTGGGGCCCAGGAGGGACCAGAAGGTCGCAAATTGGACCTGCAGAGAGAGGGGACGTCGAGCAAGACAAAGAGCCCTCACTGAAGCAGGTAGCACCCGGAGAAGTGCCAGAAACAGGCACTACGAGGATGCGTGAAACGGTGCTCGCCGAAGTTGCACAAAGGAGTCCCACGTCGCCGGAGACCAACTTAGAAAGTCGTGCAATGCAGGTTAGAGTGCCGTGGACCCAGGCTTGGCTGTGCACACAGGATTTCCACCGGAAGTGCACAGGGGCCGGAGAAGCTTGCAAAGTCGCGGTTCCCAGCAATGCAGCCCAGCGAGGTGAGGCAAGGACTTACCTCCACCAAACTTGGGCTGAAGAGTCACTGGACTGTGGGGGTCACTTGGACGGTGTCGCTGGATTCGAGGGACCTCGCTCGTCGTGCTGAGAGGAGACCCAAGGGACCGGAGATGCAGCTTTTTGGTGCCTGCGGTTGCAGGGGGAAGATTCCGTCGACCCACGGGAGATTTCTTCGGAGCTTCTGGTGCAGAGAGGAGGCAGACTACCCCCACAGCATGCACAAGCAGGAAAACAGTCGAGAAGGCGGCAGGATCAGCGTTACAGAGTTGCAGTAGTCGTCTTTGCTACTATGTTGCAGGTTTGCAGGCTTCCAGCGCGGTCAGCGGTCGATTCCTTATCAGAAGGTGAAGAGGGAGATGCAGAGGAACTCGGCTGAGCTCATGCATTCGTTATCTAAAGTTTCCCCAGAGACAGAGACCCTAAATAGCCAGAAAAGAGGGTTTGGCTACCTAGGAGAGAGGAAAGGCTACTAACACCTGAAGGAGCCTATCACAAGGAGTCTCTGACGTCACCTGGTGGCACTGGCCACTCAGAGCAGTCCAGTGTGCCAGCAGCACCTCTGTTTCCAAGATGGCAGAGGTCTGGAGCACACTGGAGGAGCTCTGGACACCTCCCAGGGGAGGTGCAGGTCAGGGGAGTGGTCACTCCCCTTTCCTTTGTCCAGTTTCGCGCCAGAGCAGGGGCTAAGGGGTCCCTGAACCGGTGTAGACTGGCTTATGCAGAATTGGGCACATCTGTGCCCAACAAAGCATTTCCAGAGGCTGGGGGAGGCTACTCCTCCCCTGCCTTCACACCATTTTCCAAAGGGAGAGGGTGTCACACCCTCTCTCAGAGGAAGTTCTTTGTTCTGCCATCCTGGGCCAGGCCTGGCTGGACCCCAGGAGGGCAGCTGCCTGTCTGAGGGGTTGGCAGCAGCAGCAGCTGCAGAGAAACCCCAGGAAGGGCAGTCTGGCAGTACCAGCGTCTGTGCTACAGACCACTGGGATCATGGAATTGTACCAACAATGCCAGGATGGCATAGAGGGGGCAATTCCATGATCATAGACATGTTACATGGCCATATTCGGAGTTACCATGGTGAAGCCACATATAGGTAGTGACCTATATGTAGTGCACGCGTGTAATGGTGTCCCCGCACTCACAAAGTTCAGTGAATTGGCTCTGAACAATGTGGGGGCACCTTGGCTAGTGCCAGGGTGCCCTCACACTAAGTAACTTTGCACCTAACCTTTACCAGGTAAAGGTTAGACATATAGGTGACTTATAAGTTACTTAAGTGCAGTGTAAAATGGCTGTGAAATAACGTGGACGTTATTTCACTCAGGCTGCAGTGGCAGGCCTGTGTAAGAATTGTCAGAGCTCCCTATGGGTGGCAAAAGAAATGCTGCAGCCCATAGGGATCTCCTGGAACCCCAATACCCTGGGTACCTCAGTACCATATACTAGGGGATTATAAGGGTGTTCCAGTAAGCCAATGTAAATTGGTAAAAATGGTCACTAACCTGTCAGTGACAATTTGGAAAGAAATGAGAGAGCATAACCACTGAGGTTCTGATTAGCAGAGCCTCAGTGAGACAGTTAGTCACTACACAGGTAACACATTCAGGCACACTTATGAGCACTGGGGCCCTGGGTTACCAGGGTCCCAGTGACACATACAACTAAAACAACATATATATAGTGAAAAATGGGGGTAACATGCCAGGCAAGATGGTACTTTCCTACAATACCCCACCCCAAAACCCTAGAAAGTAGGAGTAAAGTTACCCTACTACCCCAGAAAGACACAATAGTCGTGATAGGGGGATTCTGCAAGAACCACAAGCACCAGCAAAACACTGAAGATGGATTCCTGGACCTGAGGACCTGAAAAGGAAGGGGACCAAGTCCAAGAGCTGTGATAGTGTCCAGAGGGGCAGGAGCCCAGGAAACCCCGGATGAAGGTGCAAAAGGGATGCCTCCGGGTGGAAGAAGCCGAGGATTCTGCAACAACGAAAAGGGCTAGGAATTTCTCCTTTGGATGGAAGACGTCCCACGGCATGATGGATGTTGCAGAAGTATTTCCACGCAGGAATACCACAAACAAGCCTTGCTAGCTGCAAGGGTTGAAGTAGGGGTTTTTGGGTGCTGCTGGGGACCAGGGAGGACCAGGATGTCGCCCCTTGGAGGAGGAGACAGAGGGGGCGCTCAGCAACTCAGAGAGCCCCCGCAAAAGCAGGGAGCACCCGCAGAAGTACCGGAGCAGGCACTTAGAAGATCTGTGAACTCAGAGTCACAAAAGGAGGGTCCCACTACGTCGGAGTCCAACCCAGCAGGTTGAGCACTGCAGGACAGAGTGCTGGGGACCCAGGCTAGCCTGTGCACAAAGGAATCCTTGGAGAAGTGCACAGAAGCCGGAGCAGCTGCAAATCACGCAGTGCACAGGTTTGCTGTCTGGTGTGGGGAGGCAAGGACTTACCTCCAACAAATTTGGACTGAAGGGCCACTGGACTGTGGGAGACACTTGGACCCAGCTCCTGTGTTCCAGGGACGACGCTCGTCAGGATGAGAGGGGGCCCAGAGGACCAGTGATGCAGATGTTTGGTGCCTGCGTTAGCAAGGGGAAGATTCCGTCGACCCACAGGAGATTTCTTCTTGGCTTCCAGTGCAGGGAGAAGGCAGACAGCCCTCAGAGCATGCACCACCAGGAAACAGTCGAGAAAGCCGGCAGGATGAGGCTCTACAATGTTGCTGGTAGTCGTCTTGCTACTTTGTTGCGGTTTTGCAGGCGTCCTGGAGCAGTCAGTGGTCGATCCTTGGCAGAAGTCGAAGAGGGAAGTGCAGAGGAACTCTGGTGAGCTCTTGCATTCGTTATCTGAGGAATAGCCCAGAGGAGAGACCCTAAATAGCCAGAAAAGGAGGTTTGGCTACCAAGAAAGGAGGTTTGGCTACCAAGAGAGGTAAGAACCTATCAGGAGGGGTCTCTGACGTCACCTGCTGGCACTGGCCACTCAGAGCAGTCCATTGTGCCCAAAACCTCTGAATCCAAGATGGCAGAGGTCTGGCACACACTGGAGGAGCTCTGGGCATCTCCCCTGGGAGGTGCAGGTCAGGGGAGTGGTCACTCCCCTTTCCTTTGTCCAGTTTCGCACCAGAGCAGGGCTGGGGGGGGGTCCCTGAACCGGTGTAGACGGGCTTATGCAGAGTTGGGCACCATCTGTGCCCATCAAAGCATTTCCAGAGGCTTGGGGAGGCTACTCCTCTCCAGCCCTTCACACCTATTTCCTAAGGGAGAGGGTGTAACACCCTCTCTCAGAGGAAATCCTTTGTTCTGCCTTCCTGGGCCAGGGCTGCCTGGACCCCAGGAGGGCAGAAACCTGTCTGAGGGGTTGGCAGCAGCAGCTGCAGTGGAGACCCCGGAAAGGCAGTTTGGCAGTACCCAGGTTCTGTGCTAGAGACCCGGGGGATCATGGAATTGTCTCCCCAATGCCAAAATGGCATTGGGGTGACAATTCCATGATCTTAGACATGTTACATGGCCATGTTCGGAGTTACCATTGTGACGCTATACATAGGTAGTGACCTATGTATAGTGCACGCATGTAATGGTGTCCCCGCACTCACAAAGTCCGGGGAATTTGCCCTGAACAATGTGGGGGCACCTTGGCTAGTCCCAGGGTGCCCACACACCAAGTAATTTTGCACCCAACCTTCACCAGGTGAAGGTTAGACATATAGGTGACTTATAAGTTACTTAAGTGCAGTGTAAAATGGCTGTGAAATAACGTGGACGTTATTTCACTCAGGCTGCAGTGGCAGTCCTGTGTAAGAATTGTCTGAGCTCCCTATGGGTGGCAAAAGAAATGCTGCAGCCATAGGGATCTCCTGGAACCCCAACACCCTGGGTACCTGGGTACCTAGGTACCATATACTAGGGAATTATAAGGGTGTTCCAGTGTGCCAATCAGAATTGGTGAAAATAGTCACTAGCCTGCAGTAACAATTTTAAAAGCAGAGAGAGCATTGTGAGAAAGTAGCCTCTTTCTAGCCTTGTTACCCCCACTTTTCGCCTGTTTGTGAGTATATGTCAGGGTGTTTTCACTGTCTCACTGGGATCCCAGTGCTCATAGTGAAAACCCTATGTTTTCAGTATGTTTGTTATGTGTCACTGGGACCCTGCTAGCCAGGACCCCAGTGCTCATAAGTGTGGCCTATATGTATGTGTTCTAACTGTCTCACTGAGGCTCTGCTAACCAGAACCTCAGTGGTTATGCTCTCTCTGCTTTACAAATTGTCACTAACAGGCTAGTGACCAATTTTACCAATTCACATTGGCATACTGGAACACCCTTATAATTCCCTAGTATATGGTACTGAGGTACCCAGGGTATTGGCATTCCAGGAGATCCCTATGGGCTGCAACATTTCTTTTGCCACCCATAGGGAGCTCTGACAATTCTTACACAGGCCTGCCACTGCAGCCTGAGTGAAATAATGTCCACATGATTTCACAGCCATTTTACACTGCACATAAGTAACTTATAAGTCACCTATATGTCTAACCTTCACCTGGTGAAGGGTGGGTGCAAAGTTACTTAGTGTGTGGGCACCCTGACACTAGCCAAGGTGCCCCCACTTCGTTCAGGGCAAATTCCACAGACTTTGTGTGTGCGGGGACACCATTTCACGCGTGCACTATACATAGGTCACTACCTATGTATAGCGTCACAATGGTAACTCCGAACATGGCCATGTAACATGTCTAAGATCATGGAATTGTCACATTCCATGATCCCCGAGTCTCTAGCACAGACCCGGGTACTGCCAAACTGCCTTTCAAGGGGGTTTCACTGCAGCTGCTGCCAACCCCTCAGACAGGTTTCTGCCCTCTTGGGGTTCAACCAGGCTTTGCCCAGGAAGGCAGAACAAAGGACTTCCTCAGAGAGAGGGTGTTACACCCTCTCCCTTTGGAAAAAGGTGTCAGGGCTGGGAGGAGTAGCCTCCCCAGCCTCTGGAAATGCTTTGATGGGCACAGATGGTGCCCATCTCTGCATAAGCCAGTCTACACCGGTTCAGGGATCCCCCAGCCCTGCTCTGGCGCGAAACTGGACAAAGGAAAGGGGAGTGGCCACTCTCCTGACCTGCACCTCCCAGGGGAGGTGCCCAGAGCTCCTCCAGTGTGCTCCAGACCTCTGCCATCTTGGAAACAGAGGTGTTGCTGGCACACTGGACTGCTCTGAGTGGCCAGTGCCAGCAGGCGACATCAGAGACTCCTTCTGATAGGCTCTTACCTGTCTTACTAGCCTATCCCGAAGTCACAAAAGGGAGTCCCACGACCCCAGAGGACAACTCAGAAGGTTGTGCACTGCAGGTTAGAGTGTCGGGGACCCAGGCTTGGCTGTGCACGAAGGAAATCCTGGAAGAGTGCACAGGAGCCGGAGCAGCTGCAAATCATGCGGTACCCAGCAATGCAGTCTGGCGTGGGGAGGCAAGGACTTACCTCCACCAAACTTGGACTGAAGAGTCACTGGACTGTGGGAGTCACTTGGACAGAGTTGCTGGATTCAAGGGACCTCGCTCGTTGTGCTGAGAGGAGACCCAGGGGACCGGTGATGCAGTTCTTTGGTGCCTGCGGTTGCAGGGGGACGATTCCGTCGACCCACGGGAGATTTCTTCGGAGCTTCTAGTGCAGAGAGGAGGCAGACTACCCCCACAGCATGCACCACCAGGAAAGCAGTCGAGAAGGCGGCTGGATCAGCGTTACAGCAGTCGATTCCTTGGCAGAAGGTGAAGAGAGAGATGCAGAGGAACTCGGATGAGCTCTTGCATTCGTTATCTAAGGAATCCCAAGAGACAGAGACCCTAAATAGCCAGAAAAGAGGGTTTGGCTACCTAGGAGAGAGGATAGGCTAGCAACACCTGAAGGAGCCTATCAGAAGGAGTCTCGGAAGTCACCTGATGGCACTGGCCACTCAGAGCAGTCCAGTGTGCCAGCAGCACCTCTGTTTCCAAGATTGCAGAGGTCTGGAGCACACTGGAGGAGCTCTGGGCACCTCCCAGGGGAGGTACAGGTCAGGGGAGTGGTCACTCCCCTTTCCTTTGTCCAGTTTCGCGCCAGAGCAGGGCTAAGGGGTCCCTGAACCGGTGTAGACTGGCTTATGGAGAAATGGGCACCATGTGTGCCCATGAAAGCATTTCCAGAGGCTGGGGGAGGCTACTCCTCCCCTGCCTTCACACCATTTTCCAAAGGGAGAGGGTGTAACACCGTCTCTCAGAGGAAGTCCTTTGTTCTGCCATCCTGGGCCAGGCCTGGCTGGACCCCAGGAGGGCAGAAGCCTGTCTGAGGGGCTGGCAGCAGCTGCAGTGGAACCCCGGGAAAGGCAGTCTGGCAGTACCAGGGTCTGTGCTACAGACCACTGGGATCATGGGATTGTGCCAACTATGCCAGGATGGCATAGAGGGGGCAATTCCATGATCATAGACATGTTACATGGCCATATTCGGAGTTACCATTGTGAAGCTACATATAGGTAGTGACCTATATGTAGTGCACGCGTGTAATGGTGTCCCCGCACTCACAAAGTCCGGGGAATTGGCCCTGAACAATGTGGGGGCACCTTGGCTAGCGCCAGGGTGCCCACACACTAAGTAACTTAGCACCCAACCTTTACCAGGTAAAGGTTAGACATATAGGTGACTTATAAGTTACTTAAGTGCAGTGTAAAATGGCTGTGAAATAACGTGGACGTTATTTCACTCAGGCTGCAGTGGCAGGCCTGTGTAAGAATTGTCAGAGCTCCCTATGGGTGGCAAAAGAAATGCTGCAGCCCATAGGGATCTCCTGGAACCCCAATACCCTGGGTACCTCAGTACCATATACTAGGGAATTATAAGGGTGTTCCAGTATGCCAATGTGAATTGGTAAAATTGGTCACTAGCCTGTTAGTGACAATTTGTACAGAGAGAGCATAACCACTGAGGTTCTGGTTAGCAGAGCCTCAGTGAGACAGTTAGGCACCACACAGGGAACACATACATATAGGCCACAAACTTATGAGCACTGCGGTCCTGACTAGCAGGGTCCCAGTGACACATAACAAACATACTGAAAATAATAGGGTTTTTACTATGAGCACTGGGCCCTGGCTAGCAGGATCTCAGTGAGACAGTGAAAACACCCTGACATACACTCACAAACATGCCAAAAGTGGGGGTAACAAGGCTAGAAAGAGGCTACTTTCTCACACTTACCACTTTGTCATATTGTACTTTTCATAAGAGAATAATATACAAAACAAGTTCAGTGTATGTACACCTAACCAAAAAGTTTTGCTTTTCTCCTCTTACACTATTTGCTAAGTGCTGAAAAGTACTCCTAAACTTTCAAAAAGTTTGAAAAAGTTTGAAAAAGTTTTTTTTCCTGTTCTTTAAAAAGTCCTGAAACTTTTTCTCTCTTCTCTCTGTCCCTAAACCTTCTTCTATCATGTCTGATGTAGGAACTTTTCTTAAAATGGTCAATACAACATATGACAATCTTAACTTTAAGAGCCTAAGGAGTCTCTGCATTGATAGAGGTTTAGTGGTAGGAAAGAATCCCTCTAGATAATTTCTGTCTAACATGCTTATTGAGAATGATAAGGCACAGGGTGGCACCTCATCTGAGAAGTTGATAGATAGCTCACACTCTGACTCAGGGGAGCCCCTTGAGGGAGTGGTACAGGGTTCTCTTCCTAATCTGTCCCTTAGCAGACCACCTAGCATTGCTGGTAGTAATAGAAGCTCCCATCATAGTAGGGATGTTTTTGTTCCTGAAGGCCAGGTTGTTAGAGTGCAAGCTGTTAGAGGCAGGTCTCCCTCTGTTGAATCCAATATTTCTTCTGTATCCAAGCATTCCCAACCCACCCACCCTCAAGACAAATTGTTAGAAAGGGAACTCAATAAGTTGAGAGTGGAAGAGACCAGACTGAAGCTTAAACAGCAACAGCTGGCTCTAGACAGGGAATCTCTAGATCTGGAGAAGGAGAGACAGAGGTTGTGGTTTGGACCCCATGGTGGCAGCAGCAGGATTCCTGATAGTAATCCTGTGAGAGAGCATGATTCCAGGAATCTGCACAAGATAGTTCCCCCTTACAAGTAGGGGGATGACATTAACAAGTGGTTTGCTGCACTTGAGAGGGCCTGTATGGTACAGGGGGTCCCTCAAAGGCAGTGGGCTGCTATCCTATGGCTATCTTTCCGTGGAAAGGATAGGGATAGGCTCCTTACTGTTAGAGAAAGTGATGCCAATAATTTTACAGTTTTGAAGGATGCACTCTTGGATGGATTTGGCTTTACCACTGAACAATACAGGATTAAGTTCAGAGAAACCCGAAAAGAGTCCTCACAAGACTGGGTAGACTTTGTTGACTATTCAGTGAAGGCCTTGGAGGGGTGGTTACATGGCAGTAAAGTTTCTGACTATGAAAGCCTGTACAATCTAATCCTGAGAGAGCATATTCTGAATAACTGTGTGTCTGATTTGTTACACCAATATCTAGTGGACTCAGATCTGACCTCTCCCCAAGAACTGGGAAAGAAGGCAGACAAATGGGTCAGATCAAGAGTGAACAAAAAAGTTCATACAGGGGGTGACAAGAATGTCAAGAAGAAAGATGGTGAGAAATCTCAGGATAAGCATGGGGGATAAGGGTAAAACCAAAGATCCTTCTTCACATCCTAAACACTCTTCAGGGGGTGGGGATAAATCAAATTCTTCCTCTTCTTCACAACACACACACATTAAAAAGCCTTAGTGCTATGTGTGTAAAAATAAAGGCCATTGGCAAGGGGATAAGACCTGTCCAGGTAAACCCCCTGAGCCAACCACCACTAAAACATCAAACTCTAGTGCCCCTAGCAGTAGTGGTAATAGTGGTGGGACTGCTGGCAACAGTCAAACTAAGGGTATAGTTAGGTTCACTTATGGATCCATCATAGAAACTGGGGTAGTCAGTCCCAAGACAGTTTCTGTCACACCTAGTGGCAGTGGCCTTGCCACACTGGCTGCTTGTCCCCTTACAATGGATAAGTACAGACAGACAGTTTCAATAAATGGTGTTGAGGCACAGGCCTACAGGGACACAGGTGCTAGTATCACTTTGGTGACTGAAAACCTAGTGCTTCCTGAACAACACATCATTGGACAACAGTACAAGATTATTGATGTCCATAACTCCACTAAGTTTCTTCCCTTAGCTATAGTTCAGCTTAGTTGGGGTGGAGTTACTGGCCCTAAGCAGGTGGTAGTGTCACCTAGCTTACCTGTAGACTGTCTCTTAGGTAATAACCTAGAGACCTCAGGTTGGGCTGAGGTAGAGTTTTATACCCATGCAGCCATGCTGGGTATCCCTGAGGAATTGTTCCTTCTAATTTCTACTGAAATGAAAAAGCAAAGGAGAGAAAAAGGCCTGAAAACTCAGGATCCCTCTCCAACAACAGGTAAAAAGGGTATCACAGTATCCCCTACCCACCCTGCCATTCAGGATACCATTCCTGTGGTGGGAGAAACCTCTCCTGGGGTGGCACCTGTACCAAGGGAATCATCAGCTGGCATAGCTGTACTCCCTGAGGTGGAAGTACCTCTCTGTGGGATAACTAATATTGGTGAGAAAAAGAGCATCATTTTAGTTAACAGGAAGCATCCCTCCAACCCTCCCAGAGAAACTTTAGTGCAGAAACCCAGCACTGCCTCACAACACTTAGGACAGCACCCCTGCCCTAGTGTGGAGCTCATAGGACAGCATCCCTGCCCTGCTCCAACTCAAGAGAAACAGCATCCTTGTTCTCTCTTACAGCCATACGGACAACGTTTTTGCCCAGCTATGCCTTTACTGAGACAGCATCCCTGTCTGGCACTCTCATCACTACAAATAGGTCCAGTGGACAATTCCCACTGCTCTAAACTAAAACTTACTGATAGAAACTCTGAAAATATATCTTCACATTGTTGGTTAGCTAAAAAAACTTCGAACAGGGTGGTTTACATCCCCACAGGGATGTAATCATATAGTGGATGATAAAGGGAGTAACCAGTCTATTGCAGAGCTACTCTCCACTTATCACCACTTAGACAATAAAGTCTCAACTGGCCAAGGTTAGCCTTATTGTCCTTCGTTTGGGGGGGGGGGGAGGGTTGTGTGAGAAAGTAGCCTCTTTCTGGCCTTGTTACCCCCACTTTTGGCCTATTTGTGAGTATATGTCAGGGTGTTTTCACCTGCTAGCCAGGGCCCAGTGCTCATAGTGAAAACCCTATGTTTTCAGTATGTTTGTTATGTGTCACTGGGACCCTGCTAGCCAGGACCCCAATGATCATAAGTGTGGCCTATATGTATGTGCTCCCTGTGTGATGCCTAACTGTCTCACTGAGGCTCTGCTAACCAGAACCTCAGTGGTTATGCTCTCTCTGCTTTACAAATTGTCACTAACAGCCTAGTGACCAATTTTACCAATTCACATTGGCATACTGGAACACCCTTATAATTCCCTAGTTAATGGTACTGATGTACCCAGGGTATTGGGGTTCCAGGAGATCCCTATGGGCTGCAGCATTTCTTTTGCCACCCATAGGGAGCTCTGACAATTCTTACACAGGCCTGCCACTGCAGCCTGAGAGAAATAATGCCCACATTATTTCACAGCCATTTTACGCTGCACATAAGTAACTTATAAGTCACCTATATGTCTAACCTTCACCTGGTGAAGGTTGGGTGCAAAGTAACTTAGTGTGTGGGCACCCTGACACTAGCCAAGGTGCCCCCACATCGTTCAGGGCAAATTCCCCGGACTTTGTGAGTGCGGGGACACCATTTCACGCGTGCACTATACATAGGTCACTACCTATGTATAGCGTCACAATGGTAACTCCGACCATGGCCATGTAACATGTCTAAGATCATGGAATTGTCACCCCAATGCCATTCTGGCATTGGGGAGACAATTCCATGATCCCCCGAGTCTCTAGCACAGACCCGGGTACTGCCAAACTGCCTTTCCCGGGGTTTCACTGCAGCTGCTGCTGCTGCCAACCCCTCAGACAGGCTTCTGCCCTCCTGGGGTCCAGCCAGGCCTGGCCCAGGAAGGCAGAACAAAGGACTTCCTCAGAGAGAGGGTGTTACACCCTCTCCCTTTGGAATACGGTGTCAGGGCTGGGGAGGAGTAGCCTCCCCCAGCCTCTGGAAATGCTTTGATGGGCACAGATGGTGCCCATCTCTGCATAAGCCAGTCTACACCGGTTCAGGGATCCCCCAGCCCTGCTCTGGCGCGAAACTGGACAAAGGAAAGGGGAGTGACCACTCCCCTGACCTGCACCTCCCAGGGGAGGTGCCCAGAGCTCCTCCAGTGTGCTCCAGACCTCTGCCATCCTGGAAACAGAGGTGTTGCTGGCACACTGGACTGCTCTGAGTGGCCAGTGCCAATAGGTGACGTCAGAGACTCCTTCTGATAGGCTCTTACCTGTCTTACTAGCCTATCCTCCTTCCTAGGTGGCCAAACCTCCTTTTCTGGCTATTTAGGGTCTCTGCTTTGGGGAATTCTTCAGATACGGAATCCAAGAGCTCACCAGAGTTCCTCTGCATCTCCCTCTTCACCTTCTGCCAAAGGATCGACCGCTGACTGGTCAAGACACCTGCAAAACCACAACAAAGTAGCAAAGACGACTACTGCAACCTTGTATCACTTCATCCTGCCGGCTTTCTCGCCTGTTTCCTGGTGGTGCATGCTCTGGGGGTAGCCTGCCTCCTTCTTGCACCAGGAGCTCTGAAGAAATCTCCGGTGGGTCAACGGAATCTTCCCCCCTCAACCGCAGTCAACAAAAGACTGCATCACCGGTCATCTGGGGCCCCTCTCCGCCCGACGTCCGTGGTCCCTGGAACTCAGCAACTCTGTCCAAGTGACTCCCACAGTCCAGTGACTCTTCAGTCCAAGTTTGGTGGAGGTAAGTCCTTCTCTCCCCACTCTAGACTGCATTGCTGGGTACTGCATGATTTGCAGCTGCTCCGGCTCCTGTGCACTCTTCCAGGATTTCCTTTGTGCACAGCCAGGCCTGGGTCCCCGACACTCTAATCTGCAGTGCACAGCCTTCTGAGTTGTCATCCAGCGTCGTGGGACTCCCTTTTGTGACTTCGGGTGGACTCCGGTTCACTCCTCTTCTAAGTGCCTGATCTGGTACTTCTGTGGGTGCTGCCTGCTTCTGTGAGGGCTCCCTGACTTGCTGGGCGCCCCCTCTGTCTCCTCATCCAAGTGGCAACATCCTGGTCCCTCCTGGGCCACAGCAGCACCCAAAAACCCTAACCGCAACCCTTGCAGCTAGCAAGGCTTGTTTGCGGACTTTCTGCGTGGGAACACCTCTGCAAGCTTCTTCACGACGTGGGACATCCATCCTCCAAAGGGGAAGTTCTTAGTCTTCTTCGTTCTTGCAAAACACCAAGCTTCTTCCAGCCGGTGGCAGCTCCTTTGCACCCTCAGCTGGCATTTCCTGAGCATCTGCACATTCTCGACATTGTCACAACTCTTGGACTTGGTCCCCTTGTTTCACAGGTACTCAGGTCCGGAAATCCACTGTTGTTGCTTTGCTGGTGTTGGTCTTCCTTGCAGAATCCACCTATCACGACTTCTGTGCTCTCTGGGGTTGTAGATGCACTTTACACCTACCTTACAGGGTCTTGGGGTGGGCTTTTTTTTCTAACCCTCACTGTTTTCTTACAGTCCCAGAGACCCTCTACAAGCTCACATAGGTTTGGGGTCCATTCGTGGTTCGCATTCCACTTTTGGAGTATATGGTTTGTGTTGCCCCTATACCTATGTGCTCCTATTGCAATCTACTGTAACTTTACTTTGTTTGCATTACTACCTTTTGCTATTACTGCATATTTTTGGTATTGTGTACATATATCTTGTGTATATTTGGCATCCTCATACTGAGGGTACTCACTGAGATACTTTTGGCATATTGTCATAAAAATAAAGTGCCTTTATTTTTAGCATAAATGTGCATCCTGGCATAGTTGGCACAATCCCATGATCCCAGTGGTCTGTAGCACAGACCTTGGTACTGCCAAACTGCCCTTCCTGGGGTTTCACTGCAGCTGCTGCTGCTGCCAACCCCTCAGACAGGCATCTGCCCTCCTGGGGTCCAGCCAGGCCTGGCCCAGGATGGCAGAACAAAGAACTTCCTCTGAGAGAGGGTGTGACACCCTCTCCCTTTGGAAAATGGTGTGAAGGCAGGGGAGGAGTAGCCTCCCCCAGCCTCTGGAAATGCTTTGTTGGGCACAGATGTGCCCAATTCTGCATAAGCCAGTCTACACCGGTTCAGGGGACCCCTTAGCCCTGCTCTGGCGTGAAACTGGACAAAGGAAAGGGGAGTGACCACTCCCCTGACCTGCACCTCCCCTGGGAGGTGTCCAGAGCTCCTCCAGTGTGCTCCAGACCTCTGCCATCTTGAAAACAGAGGTGCTGCTGGCACACTGGACTGCTCTGAGTGGCCAGTGCCACCAGGTGACGTCAGAGACTCCTTGTGATAGGCTCCTTCAGGTGTTGCTAGCCTATCCTCTCTCCTAGGTAGCCAAACCCTCTTTTCTGGCTATCTAGGGTCTCTGTGTCTGGGGAAACTTTAGATAACGAATGCAAGAGCTCAGCCGAGTTCCTCTGCATCTCTCTCTTCACCTTCTGCCAAGGAATCGACTGCTGACCGCGCTGGAAGCCTGCAAAACTGCAACATAGTAGCAAAGACGACTACTGCAACTCTGTAACGCTGATCCTGCCGCCTTCTCGACTGTTTTCCTGCTTGTGCATGCTGTGGGGGTAGCCTGCCTCCTCTCTGCACCAGAAGCTCCGAAGAAATCTCCCGTGGGTCGACGGAATCTTCCCCCTGCAACCGCAGGCACCAAAAAGCTGCATTACCGGTCCCTTGGGTCTCCTCTCAGCACGACGAGTGAGGTCCCTCGAATCCAGCGACTCTGTCCAAGTGACCCCCACAGTCCAGTGACTCTTCAGTCCAAGTTTGGTGGAGGTAAGTCCTTGCCTCACCTCGCTGGGTTGCATTGCTGGGAACCGTGACTTTTGCAGCTACTCCGGCCCCTGTGCACTTCCGGCGGAAATCCTTTGTGCACAGCCAAGCCTGGGTCCACGGCACTCTAACCTGCATTGCACGACGTTCTAAGTTGCTCTCCGGCGACGTGGGACTCCTTTGTGAGACTTCGGGTGAGCACCGTTTCACGCATCCTCGTAGTGCCTGTTTCTGGCACTTCTCCGGGTGCTACCTGCTGCTGAGAGGGCTCCTTCTCTTGCTCGACGTCCCCTCTCTCCCCTGGTCCAATTTGCGACCTCCTGGTCCCTCCAGGGCCACAGCAGCGTCCAAAAACGCTAACCGCACGATTTGCAGCTAGCAAGGCTTGTTTGCGTTCTTTCGGCGGGAAAATACTTCTGCACAACTTTCCACGGTGAGATGGATCCGTCCACCAAAGGGGAAGTCTCTAGCCCTTTTCGTTACTGCAGAAACCTCAGCTTCTTCTGTCCAGTAGAAGCTTCTTTGCACCCGCAGCTGGCGTTTCCTGGGCATCTGCCCATCTCCGACTTGCTTGTGACTTTTGGACTGGGTCCCCTTGTTCCACAGGTACCCTAGATTGGAAATCCACAGTTGTTGCATTGTTGGTTTGTGTCTTTCCTGCATTATTCCTCTAACACGACTTCTTTGTCCTTAGGGGAACTTTAGTACACTTTGCACTCACTTTTCAGGGTCTTGGGGAGGGTTATTTTTCTAACTCTCACTATTTTCTAATAGTCCCAGCGACCCTCTACAAGGTCACATAGGTTTGGGGTCCATTCGTGGTTCGCATTCCACTTTTGGAGTATATGGTTTGTGTTGCCCCTATTCCTATGTTTCCCCATTGCATCCTATTGTAACTATACATTGTTTGCACTGTTTTCTAAGACTATACTGCATATTTTTGCTATTGTGTATATATATCTTGTGTATATTTCCTATCCTCTCACTGAGGGTACACTCTGAGATACTTTGGCATATTGTCATAAAAATAAAGTACCTTTATTTTTAGTATAACTGTGTATTGTGTTTTCTTATGATATTGTGCATATGACACTAAGTGGTACTATAGTAGCTTCACACGTCTCCTAGTTCAGCCTGAGCTGCTCTGCTAAGCTACCATTATCTATCAGCCTAAGCTGCTAGACACCCTATACACTAATAAGGTATAACTGGGCCTGGTGCAAGGTGCAAGTACCCCTTGGTACTCACTACAAGCCAGTCCAGCCTCCTACATTGGTTGTGCAGCGGTGGGATAAGTGCTTTGAGACTACTTACCACTCTTGTCATTGTACTTTTCATAAGAGAAAAATATACAAAACAAGGTCAGTGTATATACACATAGCCAAAAAGTTTTGCATTTCCTCTTTTCACTCTTTTCTAAGTGCTGAAAAGTACTTCTAAACTTTCAAAAAGTTCATAAAAGTTTAAAAAGTTTTTTTTCTGTCTTTCTAAAAAGTTCTGAAAACTTTTTTCTCTTTTTCTATCACTTTAACTCTCTCTAAAAATGTCTGGCACAGGCCAACATGTTGATCTGTCCAAACTTGCATATGATCACCTTAGCTGGAAGTGAGCAAGGAGTCTCTGCATAGTGAGAGATTTGAGTGTAGGGAAGAATCCTTCTTTGGAATTATTGCTTAACATGCTTAGAGAACAAGATAAGGCCATAGGGGCCACATCTGTTGAAAAAGTAGCAAATGGTTCCCAATCTGATCCAGGGACTCCCCCAGGAAAAGATTCAGGAAAGAAAATTCCTAGCCTGCCCATTACTAGACAGTCTAGCATAGTTGGTAATGATGGAGAGCCTCACCATACAAATAGTGTTGTCTCATATCATAGCAAAAGCATTTATTCTCACCATACTGGTAGTGATGTTTCTGTTAGCCAAGCTGTTAGGGTGGCTTCTGTAAGGGACAGGTCTCCTTCTGTTCATTCTTCTGTGTCTAAGAATGTCCCTCCCACCAACCCTGATGACAGAATGTTAGAGAGGGAACTCAATAAGTTGAGAGTGGAACAAACCAGGCTGAAGCTTAAAAAGCAACAGCTGGATTTGGATAGACAGTCTTTTGAACTAGAGAAAGAAAGACAGAAGTTGGGTTTAGATACCCATGGTGGCAGCAGCAGTATTCCCCATAGTCATCCTGCAAAAGAGCATGATTCCAGGTATCTGCATAAGATAGTTCCCCCTTATAAGGAGGGGGATGACATTAACAAGTGGTTTGCTGCACTTGAGAGGGCCTGTGTTGTACAGGATGTCCCTCAAAGGCAGTGGGCTGCTATCCTATGGCTATCATTTAGTGGAAAAGGTAGGGATAGGCTCCTTACTGTGAAAGAAAATGATGCTAATAATTTCCAAGTTCTTAAGAATGCACTCCTGGATGGTTATGGCTTAACCACTGAACAATACAGGATAAAGTTCAGAGAGACCAAAAAGGAGTCTTCACAAGACTGGGTTGATTTCATTGACCATTCAGTGAAGGCCTTGGAGGGGTGGTTACATGGCAGTAAAGTTACTGATTATGACAGCCTGTATAACTTGATCCTGAGAGAGCATATTCTTAATAATTGTGTGTCTGATTTGTTGCACCAGTACTTGGTGGACTCTGATCTGACCTCTCCCCAAGAATTAGGAAAGAAGGCAGACAAATGGGTCAGAACAAGGGTGAACAGAAAAGTTCATACAGGGGGTGACAAAGATGGCAACAAAAAGAAGGATGGTAAGTCTTCTGACAAGGGTGGGGACAAATCTAAAAATGAGTCTTCATCAAGCCCACAAAAACACTCTGGTGGGGGTGGTGGGCCCAAATCCTCTTTTAATCAGAACAAGGAAAAGAAACCATGGTGCTATTTATGTAAAATAAAAGGCCATTGGACAACAGATCCCAGTTGTCCAAAGAAAAGCACCAATGCTCCTACCACTACAACCCTTACTGCTACCCCTAGTGTCCCTACTAATAGCAGTGGTGGTGGGAGCAAACCTACTAATAGCCAATCCAAGGGAGTAGCTGGGCTCACTATTGGTAACTTAGTTGGGGTTGGCCTTGTTAGGGAGGCCACAGAGGCTGTGTTAGTCTCTGAGGGGGCTATTGATTTAGCCACCTTAGTTGCTTGTCCCCTTAATATGGATAAGTACAAGCAGCTACCCCTAATAAATGGTGTTGAGGTTCAGGCCTACAGGGACACTGGTGCCAGTGTGACTATGGTCATAGAGAAACTGGTCCACCCTGAACAACACCTACTTGGTCACCAGTACCAAGTAACCGATGCTCACAACAACACACTTAGCCACCCCATGGCTGTTGTTAATCTCAACTGGGGGGGGTTACTGGTCCAAAGAAAGTTGTGGTAGCTTCAGATTTACCTGTAGACTGTCTATTAGGGAATGATTTGGAGACATCAGCTTGGTCAGATGTGGAGTTGGAGGCCCATGCAGCAATGCTGGGCATCCCAGGGCATATTTTTGCTTTGACAAGGGCTCGGGCCAAAAAGCAAAAAGGACAGGGAAGCTTGGATCATTGAACAATGGACAAAGTGCTCCCTAAAGCTAGGGCTAGTAGAAGCAAACCACTTCCTACTATCCCTCCCTCTACAGTGGATTCAACTTCTGAGGAAGAAGAATTCCCGCCCTGTGCAGAACCTACACCAGAGGAGCTGGAAGCAGACACTGCTGAGCTTTTGGGTGAAGGGGGGCCTGCCAGGGAGGAGCTGAGTGTGGCACAGCAAACCTGTCCCACATTAGAGGGTCTCAGGCAGCAAGCTGTCAAACAGGCTAATGGGGATGTCAGTGACTCTCACAGAGTTTACTGGGAGGACAACCTCTTGTACACTGAGCATAGGGATCCTAAACCTGGAGCTGCCAGGAGATTAGTGATCCCTCAGGAGTACAGAAAGTTCCTCCTAACACTGGCACATGACATTCCCCTAGCTGGGCATCTAGGACAAATGAAAACTTGGGACAGACTGGTTCCATTGTTTCATTGGCCTAGGATGTCTGAGGACACAAAATAATTTTGTAAGTCCTGTGAAACCTGTCAAGCCAGTGGCAAGACAGGTGGAACTCCAAAGGCACCCCTTATTCCACTGCCTGTGGTTGGGGTACCCTTCGAAAGGGTAGGGGTTGACATAGTTGGCCCCCTTGACCCTCGAACTGCTTCAGGCAATAGGTTTATCTTGGTGGTAGTGGACCATGCCAGAAGATATCCTGAAGCTATTCCTTTAAGGTCCACTACAGCACCTGCAGTGGCAAAGGCCCTCCTGGGAATATTTTCCAGGGTGGGCTTCCCATAGGAAGTAGTATCAGACAGGGGAAGCAATTTCATGTCTGCATACTTAAAGGCCATGTGGAAGGAGTGTGGTGTAACGTACAAGTTCACAACACCCTATCATCCACAAACAAATGGACTGGTGGAGAGATTTAATAAAACTCTCAAAGGCATGATTATGGGTCTCCCTGAAAAACTCCACAGGAGATGGGATATCCTTCTACCATGCCTCCTTTTTGCCTACAGGGAGGTACCCCAGAAAGGAGTGGGCTTCAGCCCCTTTGAACTCCTTTTCGGACACCCTGTTAGGGGTCCACTCACACTTGTAAAGGAGGGTTGGGAACAACCTTTAAAAGCTCCTAAGCAGGATATTGTGGATTATGTACTTGGCCTCAGATCAAGAATGGCTGAGTACATGAAAAAGGCCAGTAAAAACCTTCAGGCCAGCCAAGAGCTCCAGAAGCAATGGCATGATCAGAAGGCTGTTTTGGTTCAGTACCAACCAGGGCAGAAAGTGTGGGTCTTGGAGCCTGTGGCCCCAAGAGCACTCCAAGATAAATGGAGTGGTCCACACACAATTGTTGAGAAAAAGGGTGAAGTCACCTATTTAGTTGACTTAGGCACTGCAAGGAGTCCCCTTAGGGTACTCCATGTAAACCGCCTGAAACCCTACTATGACAGGGCTGATCTCACCCTGCTCATGGCAACAGATGAGGGACAGGAAGAAGACAGTGATCCTCCACCTGATCTCTTCTCTTCCACAGAACAAGATGCTCTTGTGGAAGGTGTAGTTTTGGCTGATTGTCTTACTGCTGGGCAAAAAGACAATTGCATAAACCTCCTAGATCAATTTTCTGAACTCTTCTCTACTGTGCCAGGTACCACTTCTTGGTGTGAGCACACTATAGATACTGGAGACAGCTTGCCTGTCAAAAGTAAGATCTATAGGCAGCCTGACCATGTCAGGGACTGCATAAAGCAAGAGGTCCAGAAAATGTTAGAACTAGGAGTGGTTAAGCACTCTGACAGTCCATGGGCTTCTCCTGTGGTACTGGTACCAAAACCCCATTCCAAAGATGGAAAGAAGGAAATGCGGTTTTGTGTAGACTATAGAGGTCTCAACTTGGTAACCAAAACTGATACTCACCCTATACCCAGGGCAGATGAGCTCATAGATACACTGGCATCTGCCAAGTATCTAAGCACTTTTGATTTGACTGCAGGGTATTGGCAGATCAAATTGTCAGAAGATGCTAAACCTAAGACTGCATTTTCAACCATTGGAGGACATTACCAGTTTACTGTAATGCCTTTTGGTTTGAAAAATGCACCTGCCACTTTTCAAAGGTTGGTGAACACAGTCCTGCAAGGGCTGGAAGCTTTCAGTGCAGCATATTTGGACGATATAGCTATCTTTAGCTCCAGCTGGGATGATCACCTGGTCCACCTATGGAAAGTTTTGGAGGCCCTGCAAAAGGCAGGCCTCACTATCAAGGCTTCAAAGTGCCAGATAGGGCAGGGTAAGGTGGTTTATTTGGGACACCTTGTTGGTGGGGAACAGATTGCACCACTACAGGGGAAAATCCAAACAATTATGGATTGGATTCCCCCTACCACTCAGACTCAGGTGAGAGCCTTCCTAGGCCTCACTGGGTATTACAGGAGGTTCATTAAGAACTATGGCTCCATTGCAGCCCCTCTTAATGACCTCACTTCCAAAAAAATGCCTAAAAAGGTATTATGGACAGCAAACTGTCAGAAAGCTTTTGAGGAGCTGACGCAGGCCATGTGCTCTGCACCTGTCCTGAAAAGCCCTTGTTACTCTAAAAGATTCTATGTCCAAACTGATGCATCTGAATTAGGAGTAGGGGCAGTCCTATCACAACTTAATTCTGAGGGCCAGGATCAACCTGTTGCTTTTATTAGTAGGAGGTTGACCCCTAGAGAAAAGCGTTGGTCTGCCATTGAGAGGGAGGCCTTTGCTGTGGTCTGGGCTCTGAAGAAGTTGAGGCCATACCTGTTTGGCACTCACTTCATTGTTCAGACAGACCACAAACCTCTACTTTGGCTAAAACAAATGAAAGGTGAAAATCCTAAATTGTTGAGGTGGTCCATATCCCTACAGGGAATGGACTATACAGTGGAACATAGACCTGGGAGTAGCCACTCCAATGCAGATGGACTCTCCAGATATTTCCACTTAGACAATGAAGACTCATCAGGTCATGGCTAGTCTTATTGTCCTTCGTTTGGGGGGGGGGTTGTGTAGGAAAGTACCATCTTGCCTGGCATGTTACCCCCATTTTTCACTGTATATATGTTGTTTTAGTTGTATGTGTCACTGGGACCCTGGTAACCCAGGGCCCCAGTGCTCATAAGTGTGCCTGAATGTGTTACCTGTGTAGTGACTAACTGTCTCACTGAGGCTCTGCTAATCAGAACCTCAGTGGTTATGCTCTCTCATTTCTTTCCAAATTGTCACTAACAGGCTAGTGACCATTTTTACCAATTTACATTGGCTTACTGGAACACCCTTATAATTCCCTAGTATATGGTACTGAGGTACCCAGGGTATTGGGGTTCCAGGAGATCCCTATGGGCTGCAGCATTTCTTTTGCCACCCATAGGGAGCTCTGACAATTCTTACACAGGCCTGCCACTGCAGCCTGAGTGAAATAACGTCCACATTATTTCACAGCCATTTTACACTGCACTTAAGTAACTTATAAGTCACCTATATGTCTAACCTTTACCTGGTAAAGGTTAGGTGCAAAGTTACTTAGTGTGAGGCCACCCTGGCACTAGCCAAGGTGCCCCCACATTGTTCAGAGCCAATTCCCTGAACTTTGTGAGTGCGGGGACACCATTACACGCGTGCACTACATATAGGTCACTACCTATATGTAGCTTCACAATGGTAACTCCGAATATGGCCATGTAACATGTCTATGATCATGGAATTGCCCCCTCTATGCCATCCTGGCATAGTTGGCACAATCCCATGATCCCAGTGGTCTGTAGCACAGACCCTGGTACTGCCAAACTGCCCTTCCTGGGGTTTCACTGCAGCTGCTGCTGCTGCCAACCCCTCAGACAGGCATCTGCCCTCCTGGGGTCCAGCCAGGCCTGGCCCAGGATGGCAGAACAAAGAACTTCCTCTGAGAGAGGGTGTGACACCCTCTCCCTTTGGAAAATGGTGTGAAGGCAGGGGAGGAGTAGCCTCCCCCAGCCTCTGGAAATGCTTTCTTGGGCACAGATGTGCCCAATTCTGCATAAGCCAGTCTACACCGGTTCAGGGGACCCCTTAGCCCTGCTCTGGCGCGAAACTGGACAAAGGAAAGGGGAGTGACCACTCCCCTGACCTGCACCTCCCCTGGGAGGTGTCCAGAGCTCCTCCAGTGTGCTCCAGACCTCTGCCATCTTGGAAACAGAGGTGCTGCTGGCACACTGGACTGCTCTGAGTGGCCAGTGCCACCAGGTGACGTCAGAGACTCCTTGTGATAGGCTCCTTCAGGTGTTGCTAGCCTATCCTCTCTCCTAGGTAGCCAAACCCTCTTTTCTGGCTATCTAGGGTCTCTGTCTCTGGGGAAACTTTAGATAACGAATGCAAGAGCTCAGCCGAGTTCCTCTGCATCTCTCTCTTCACCTTCTGCCAAGGAATCGACTGCTGACCGCGCTGGAAGCCTGCAAAACTGCAACATAGTAGCAAAGACGACTACTGCAACTCTGTAACGCTGATCCTGCCGCCTTCTCGACTGTTTTCCTGCTTGTGCATGCTGTGGGGGTAGTCTGCCTCCTCTCTGCACCAGAAGCTCCGAAGAAATCTCCCGTGGGTCGACGGAATCTTCCCCCTGCAACCGCAGGCACCAAAAAGCTGCATTACCGGTCCCTTGGGTCTCCTCTCAGCACGACGAGCGAGGTCCCTCGAATCCAGCAACTCTGTCCAAGTGGCCCCCACAGTCCAGTGACTCTTCAGTCCAAGTTTGGTGGAGGTAAGTCCTTACCTCACCTCGCTGGGCTGCATTGCTGGGAACCGCGACTTTTGCAGCTACTCCGGCCCCTGTGCACTTCCGGCGGAAATCCTTTGTGCACAGCCAAGCCTGGGTCCACGGCACTCTAACCTGCATTGCACGACGTTCTAAGTTGGTCTCCGGCGACGTGGGACTCCTTTGTGCGACTTCGGGTGAGCACCGTTTCACGCATCCTCATAGTGCCTGTTTCTGGCACTTCTCCGGGTGCTACCTGCTGCTGAGAGGGCTCTTTTTCTTGCTCGACGTCCCCTCTCTCTTCTGGTCTAATTTGCGACCTCCTGGTCCCTCCAGGGCCACAGCAGCGTCCAAAAACGCTAACTGCACGATTTGCAGCTAGCAAGGCTTGTTGGCGTTCTTTTGGCGGGAAAACACTTCTGCACGACTCTCCACGGCAAGAGGGATCCGTTCTCCAAAGGGGAAGTCTCTAGCCCTTTTCGTTCCTGCAGAAACCTCAGCTTCTTCTGTCCAGTAGAAGCTTCTTTGCACCCGCAGCTGGCATTTCCTGGGCATCTGCCCATCTCCGACTTGCTTGTGACTTTTGGACTGGGTCCCCTTGTTCCACAGGTACCCTAGATTGGAAATACACAGTTGTTGCATTGTTGGTTTGTGTCTTTCCTGCATTATTCCTCTAACACGACTTCTTTGTCCTTAGGGGAACTTTAGTGCACTTTGCACTCACTTTTCAGGGTCTTGGGGAGGGTTATTTTTCTAACTCTCACTATTTTCTAATAGTCCCAGCGACCCTCTACAAGGTCACATAGGTTTGGGGTCCATTCGTGGTTCGCATTCCACTTTTGGAGTATATGGTTTGTGTTGCCCCTATCCCTATGTTTCCCTAACCCAGGGCCCCAGTGCTCATAAGTATGTGCCCTGTATGTGTTCCCTGTGTGATGCCTCACTGTCTCACTGAGGCTCTGCTAACCAGAACCTCAGTGGTTATGCTCTCTCTGCTTTCCAAATTTGTCACTAACAGGCTGGTGACTAAATTTACCAATTCACATTGGCATACTGGTACACCCATATAATTCCCTAGTATATGGTACTGAGGTACCCAGGGTATAGAGGGTTCCAGGAGATCCCTATGGACTGCAGCATTTCTTTTGCCACCCATAGGGAGCTCTGACAATTCTTACACAGGACTGCCACTGCAGCCTGCGTGAAATAACATCCACGTTATTTCACAGCCATTTACCAATGCACTTAAGTAACTTATAAGTCACCTATATGTCTAACCTCCACCTGGTAAAGGTTGGGTGCAAAGTTACTTAGTGTGTGGGCACCCTGGCAATAGCCAAGGTGCCCCCACATCGTTCAGGGCAAATTCCCCGGACTTTGTGAGTGCGGGGGCACCATTACACGCGTGCACTGTACATAGGTCACTACCTATGTACAGCGTCACAATGGTAACTCCGAACATGGCCATGTAACATGTATAAGATCATGGAATTGTCACCCCAATGCCATTCTGGCATTGGGGGGACAATTCCATGATCCCCCGGGTCTCTAGCACAGAACCTGGGTACTGCCAAACTGCCTTTCAGGGGTCTCCACTGCAGCTGCTGCTACTGCCAACTCCTCAGACAGGTTTCTGCCCTCCTGGGGTCCAGGCAGCCCTGGCCCAGGAAGGCAGAACAAAGGACTTATTCTCTGAGAGAGGGTGTAACACCCTCTCCCTTTGGAAATAGGTGTGAAGGCTGGGGAGGAGTAGCCTCCCCCAGCCTCTGGAAATGCTTTGATGGGCACAGATGGTGCCCATGTCTGCATAAACCAGTCTACACCGGTTCAGGGATCCCCCAGCCCTGCTCTGGCGTGAAACTGGACAAAGGAAAGGGGAGTGACCACTCCCCTGACCTGCACCTCCCAGGGGAGGTGCCCAGAGCTCCTCCAGTGTGTCCCAGACCTCTGCCATCTTGGAAACAAAGGTGTCTGTGGCACACTGGACTGCTCTGAGTGGCCAGTGCCAGCAGGTGACGTCGGAGGCTCCTTCTGATAGGCTCTTACCTCTCTTGGTAGCCAATCCTCCTTCCTGGGTAGCCAAACCTCCTTTTCTGGCTATTTAGGGTCTCTGCTTTGGGGATCTCACTAGATAATGACTACAAGAGCTCACCAGAGTTCCTCTGCATCTCCCTCTTCACCTTCTACTAAAGGATCGACTGCTGACTGCTCAGGACGCCTGAAAAACCGCAACAAAGTAGCAAGACGACTACTAGCAACTTTGTATCGCTTCATCCTGCCGGTTTCTCGACTGTTTCCAGGTGGTGCATGCTCTGGGGGTACCCTGCCTCCTCTCTGCACCAGGAGCTCTGTAAGGAAATGCCTCCTTTGCATGGTTACCCCCTGACTTTTTGCCTTTGCTGATGCTAAGTTTTGATTTGAAAGTGTGCTGAGGCCTGCTAACCAGGCCCCAGCACCAGTGTTCCTTCCCTAACCTGTACTTTTGTTTCCACAATTGGCACACCCTGGCATCCAGGTAAGTCCCTTGTAACTGGTACCCCTGGTACCAAGGGCCCTGATGCCAGGAAAGGTCTCTAAGGGCTGCAGCATGTCTTATGCCACCCTGGGGACCCCTCACTCAGCACAGACACACTGCTTGCCAGCTTGTGTGTGCTAGTGGGGATAAAACGACTAAGTCGACATGGCACTCCCCTCAGGGTGCCATGCCAACATCACACTGCCCATGAAGTATAGATAAGTCACCCCTCTAGCAGGCCTTACAGCCTTAAGGCAGGGTGCACTATACCATAGGTGAGGGCATACGTGCATGAGCACTATGCCCCTACAGTCTCTAAGCAAAACCTTAGACATTGTAAGTGCAGGGTAGCCATAAGAGTATATGGTCTGCGAGTCTGTCATGCACGAACTCCACAGCACCCTAATGGCTACACTGAAAACTGTGAAGTTTGGTATCAAACTTCTCAGCACAATAAATGCACACTGATGCCAGTGTACATTTTATTGTAACATACACCGCAGAGGGCACCTTAGAGGTGCCCCCTGAAACCTTAACCGACTACCTGTGTAGGCTGACTGGTTTTAGCAGCCTGCCACACACCAGAATTGTTGCTGGCCACATGGGGAGAGTGGCTTTGTCACTCTGTGGCTAGTAACAAAGCCTAACTGGGTGGAGATGCTTATCACCTCCACCTGCAGGAACTGTAACACCTGGCGGTGAGCCTCAAAGGCTCACCCCCTTTGTTACAGCACCCCAGGGCACTCTAGCTAGTGGAGTTGCCCGCCCCCTCCGGCCACGGTCCCACTTTTGGCGGCAAGGCCGGAGGAGATAATGAGAAAAACAAGGAGGAGTCACTGGCCAGTCAGGACAGCCCCTAAGGTGTCCTGAGCTGAGGTGACTCTAACTTTTAGAAATCGTCCATCTTGCAGATGGAGGATTCCCCCAATAGGATTAGGGATGTGCCCCCCTCCCCTCAGGGAGGAGGCACAAAGAGGGTGTAGCCACCCTCAGGGCTAATAGCCATTGGCTACTAACCCCCCAGACCTAAACACACCCCTAAATTCAGTATTTAGGGGCTCCCCAGAACCTAGGAACTTAGATTCCTGCAACCTAAGAAGAAGAGGACTGCTGAACTGAAAAACCCTGCAGAGAAGACGGAGACACCAACTGCTTTGGCCCCAGCTCTACCGGCCTGTCTCCCCACTTCTAAAGACACTGCTCCAGCGACACTTTCCACAGGGACCAACGACCTCTGAAGCCTCAGAGGACTGCCCTACATCTAGAAGGACCAAGAACTCCAGAGGACAGCGGCTCTGTTCACCAAAGACTGCAACTTTGCAACAAAGAAGCAACTTTGAAACAACTCGCGTTTCCCGCCGGAAGCGTGACACTTGGCACTCTGCAGCCGACGCCCACGGCTCGACTTGTGGAGAACAATCACTTCAGGGAGGACTCCCCGGCGACTGTGAGACCGTGAGTAGCCAGAGTTGACCCCCCTGAGCCCCCACAGCGACGCCTGCAGAGGGAATACCGAGGCTCCCCCTGACCGCGACTGCCTTCTTCAAAGACCCGACACCTGGTAAAGGCACCGCATCCGCAGCCCCCAGGACCTGATGGATCCGACCTCCAGTGCAGGAGCGACCCCCAGGTGGCCCTCTCCCTTGCCCAGGTAGTGGCTACCCCGAGGAGCCCCCCCTTTGCTTGCCTGCATCGCTGAAGAGACCCCTTGGTCTCCCATTGCTTTCTATTGAAAACCCGATGCTTGTTTGCACACTGCACCCGGCCGCTCCCATGCCGCTGAGGGTGTACTTTCTGTGTGGACTTGTGTCCCCCCCGGTGCCCTACAAAACCCCCCTGGTCTGCCCTCCGAAGACGCGGGTACTTACCTGCTGACAGACTGGAACCGGGGCACCCTCTTCTCCATTGAAGCCTAGGCGTTTTGGGCACCACTTTGACCTCTGCACCTGACCGGCCCTGAGCTGCTGGTGTGGTAACTTTGGGGTTGCTCTGAACCCCCAACGGTGGGCTACCTTGGACCTAAACTTGAACCCCGTAGGTGGTTTACTTACCTGCAAAAACTAACAAACACTTACCTCCCCAAGGAACTGTTGAAAATTGCACTGTGTCTAGTTTTAAAATAGTTATATGTCATTTATGTGAAAACTGTATATGCTATTTTGCTAATTCAAAGTTCCTAAAGTACCTACCTGAAATAGCTTTCATTTGAAGTATTACTTGTAAATCTTGAACCTGTGGTTCTTAAAATAAACTAAGAAAATATATTTTTCTATACAAAAACCTATTGGCCTGGAATTGTCTCTGAGTGTGTGTTCCTCATTTATTGCTTGTGTGTGTACAACAAATGTTTAAAACTACCCTCTGATAAGCCTACTGCTCGACCACACTACCACAAAATAGAGCATTAGAATTATCTCTTTTTGCCACTATCTTACCTCTAAGGGGAACCCTTGGACTCTGTGCATACTATTCCTTACTTTGAAATAGTGCATATAGAGCCAACTTCCTACATTGGTGGATCAGCGTTGGGGTAGAAGACTTTGCATTTGCTGGACTACTCAGCCAATACCTGATCACACGACTAAATTCCAAAATTGTCATAAGAAACTGATTTTTGAAATTTGAGCTATTTTTCTAAATTTTTAAAAGTCCTGCTAGGGCCTTGTGTTAGTCCCTGTTAGCATTTCTTTGAGAGTTTAAAAGTTTTGTAAAAGTTTGAATTAAGTTCTAGAGATAGCTTTAGATTCTTAAAAAGTATTCCAACTTTTAGAAACATAGGCAGTTATTCCAACCCTGGCGGTCGGTGTTAAAGCGGCGGCCAACCCGCAGGCAGGCGGTAAAAAAAATGGAATTCCGACCCTGGTGGGAACCGCCAACACAGGCCGCCACTTTAACACTCCGACCGCCACGGCGGGACAAACAAACAGCGCGGCGGTCACCGCCAACAGACAGGCGGCAGACAATGTACCGCCCACACTATCACGACCCACCAATCCGCCACCTTTTCCGGGGCGGGAGCCCCGCCGATAAAAACACGGCGGAAACAGACTACGAATGGGAAAACGCTCACCTATACACACTCCACGAGGAATCTGGACAGCATGGAACCCGAATTAAACATCCTACCAGCCATTGTCCTCCTGCTCCTCTACCAGGAGCACGAACGCCGGCGCAGAAGACAACGGTGAGTACTGCACCTACGACACAGGGGAGGGGGGAGGAGAAAAGGTTACGGGCACACACATACGCGACACACCCACCCCCCCCCAAATCCCTACACACCAATGCAGAGCAACAAGTCAGAGTGACACCCCCCAAACCCCCCAGAACAATGCAAACACAAAATAAAATGATCATTAAAATTGAAGTATATTAAAGCATATTTGAACTTAAGTGAAATATGAAATTTATAAAATAAATATATTACAACATGAACAATATATACATTGTCCAAAAGTCCGGCACATATTGGCTACATTCCATTGTTCGTGGGCCAATGTGCATAAACACATGGGCAAAGCCCACACACGAGACCCGATTCCATTGGAGAGAACACTGCAGGGGCATCAGATAATAAAACCACAGGCACCTCAGGGGGAAGGGAAGGGGGGGCACCTCAGCCACATGAGTCCATGACGCCAGATCCACGAGGGGCCTCCATGCCCACTCTACCATCCTGGGAAGTGCAAAGCCGCAGTCTCTCAAGTCTCTACAGTGGGTGGATTGCCCACTGTACCATCCTGGGGAGTGCAAAGCCACAGTTTTCCAAGTCTCTACAGTGGGTGGATTGCCCACTGTACCATCCGGGGGAGTGCAAAGCCACAGTCCATCAGGTGGATTACAGACTCCACCGGTTATGGAGGAGGCATGTTGGCCAGAGTGCTTCGTGAAGCCCTGCCCGACACAGATACGGCCCTGCCAATGGGCCAGCGGTGCTTGAGATGAAGGGCCCAGCGGAGCAGTTCAGAGACGGCGGTGCCCAGCGGAGCGGTGCTTTACAGGAAGGGCCCAGCGGAGCAGTCCAGAGACGGCGGTGCCCAGCGGAGCGGTGCTTGACAGGAAGGGCCCAGCGGAGCGGTGCTTGACAGGAAGGGCCCAGCGGAGCGGTGCCTGACAGGAAGGGCCCAGCGGAGCAGTTCAGAGACGGCGGTGCCCAGCGGAGCGGTGCTTGACAGGAAGTGCCCAGCGGAGCAGTCCAGAGACGGCGGTGGCCAGCGGAGCGGTGCTTGACAGGAAGGGCCCAGCGGAGCAGTTCAGAGATGGCGGTGCCCAGCGGAGCGGTGCTTGACAGGAAGGGCCCAGCAGAGCAGTGCTTGACAGGAAGGGCCCAGCGGAGCGGTGCTTGACAGGAAGGGCCCAGCGGAGCAGTTCAGAGACGGCGGTGCCCAGCAGAGCGGTGCCTGACAGGAAGGGCCCAGCGGAGCGGTGCTTCTCACGGCGGGGCCCTGTTCAGCGGTGCTTGTCTTGGCGGGGCCCTGTTCAGCGGTGCTTCTCACGGTGGGGCCCTGTTCAGCGGTGCTTCTCACGGCGGGGCCCTGTTCAGCGGTGCTTGTCTTGGTGGGGCCCTGTTCAGCGGTGCTTCTCACGGCGGGGCCCTGTTCAGCGGTGCTTCTCACGGCGGGGCCCTGTTCAGCGGTGCTTCTCACGGCGGGGCCCTGTTCAGCGGTGCTTCTCACGGCGGGGCCCTGTTCAGCGGTGCTTGTCTTGTGTTCCTAGGGAACCAGATCTGACCAAAAATTCCCGCTCAATCGCCATCCAACCTTTCGCTTGCGGGGCCCTCCTGTGCTGGAGTCCTGGGCCCGTGGTTGTCCTCCGTCACACCCCAAATGGGGCTGGTGGGGCCCTCCTGGGCAGCTCGCCTGCTGCCGGACTTGTCCACCCTGCTGCCCTTGCCCTCCTTGATCGAATCTCTGGGGCCCTTGCCTCCCTTTGTGGATGTGCCAGGTGACGGTGCAAGGGTGGTGTCCTTGGGGGCAGCCGTCTCAGGCCTGTCGCGCCGGCCCTTTCCTTTTTTGGTTCTTTTCCCAGGGGGTGGGCTGGCTGTCCCCTTGCTGCTGGCCGATGTTCCTGCCCTAGGAGCTGGTGGACTCCAATAGCCCTGAACGATGGTCCTAGTAGGTGCAGGGCTTGTGGTGGCTGAGGTGCTGTTTGGACTCTTACGAGATGGAGGGGGTGGGTCAGGTGATGCAAAGAGGTTAATTTTGGAGAGGAACAACTTTTTAGGAGCAATGGGAAGGGTAGGTGCAGTGGGTATGGGAGTGGAGGAAGAGGATGTGGTTGTAGGAGAGTCAAGTGTGCTGTCTTTGGGTGCAGGTGCTTGTGATGGAGGCTGTCGTGAGGTGGATGGCTGTTGGGTGGGTGGCTGCCTGCGTTTGTGTGGTTTGGAAGAGGGGGTGACAGACACACTGGGAGAGGACACAGGGGACGTGTAAATGGCAGTGGGGGTGGTGACTGCACGTGTGCGGACTGTTCTGGTGGGTGTGGTGGTGATGGACGTACTGGCTGATGGTGGTGTGCATGCAGGTGTGAGTGGAGACGTCACAGGGAGGGAGGAGGGAGACGAGGAGGAGGGGGACATAGAGGAGGCAGTGGCTGTTGTCATGTCTACATGTGGATGTTGCTTGGGTGAATGCTTGTGTGATCTGTGGTGCTTATGTCTGGATGACCTGCCCTTGGGTGTTGATGTGTGTGCAGGCTGGTCTGTAGGTGTGTCTGGGATAGGCAGAGGAACAGGGGAGTGGGACTGGGTGGAGGGAGTTGGAGGAGGGAGGCTGGAGACAGGGACAATGGCTGCCGTCAGTGCTGAGGCCAGAGCGTTGAACGATCGCTGATGGGCAGCCTGACCCGAATAAATGCCCTCCAGGTATGCATTGCTCCGATGCACCTCCCTTTCTACCCCCTGGATGGCATTCAAAAGGGTAGACTGCCCAACAATGAGCGTCTGGAGGAGGTCAATGATCTCCGCACTGAGGGCAGCAGGGGTAACTGGGGCAGGGCCTGAGGTGCCTGGGGCGAAGGAGATGCCCGGCTTCCTGGCCGAGCGGGCACGGGGCGAAAGCTGAGGGGCTGCTGGGAGGGCGGAGCTGGTGCGCTGGGTGGCGGCTGTACCTGTTGTTGCGGTGGGCACGGATGTTGCCGCCACCACAAGGGAGCTCCCTTCCGAGGACGTGTCGGTGTCACTGACGTCTCCACGGGTCCCCGCTGTGGAGCTCCCCTCGCCCTCCGTCTCACTGGTGAACTCCGAGTCGGTTGCAGGGCCCTCCGGGGCCACGTGAGATGCAGCTCCCTCGTGCGCCGATGCCACTTCTCCTCCGCCTGATGATGCTAATGCACACATGAACAGGAAAACCAAAAAAAAGGGGGGGGAGAAGAAAGAAAGACATGTTGAGTGCATGCATTGGCGGCACCGTTGGCGGAGAGGACAGACACAGAAGCCCCCTGCACTACACTGCGCACTCGGGGTACACTACTCAATTATTGTGACTTGGCCTACAAGTCTATGGACGACAAATGCACACATAGGTGAGCCCGGACCATGGATAGCTGTACTCCGCACCCTACAGAGGTGGGGGCGGGGGCACAGGGCCATGCCTAACGGAGGGGCCTAGCCTACAGAAATTGCCCTGGCCTAGAGATAGCCACAGCCCTCCTCCCCCACCCAGACACCTCCACTGTGCGCTAATATAGCATAATGTGCTGATACTCACCCCCTTGTGTCTGCTGTGATGTCCTCACGCGCCCATCCAAATCGGGGTAGGCCACCGCCAGGATCCGGGACATCAGGGGGGTCAATTGCCGTGTGGCACCCCTCCTAGGTTGGGAGGCCATCCCCAGCAGAGGCTTGGTGGTCTTTCTGCTCCCGCGGCGGATGTCCTCCCACCTCTTGCGGCAGTGGGTGCCCCGTCTGTTGTGGACCCCCAGGGCCCGGACGTCCTTGGCGATGGCACGCCAAATGTCGATCTTCTGATGGGCGCTAACCTATGTGTCATGTACAGGGTGGAAAAAGAAATATCATCACCTTTCTGCATGGTCGATGTGAGTGGCCCCCCCTCCCCAACCTTGCCATGTGGCACATGCTCTCATCTGTCGTGCGTTGCACTCCTCAATCGCTCCCCTCCCCACCATCTTACATCCACCCCACTCAACACAGGCATAGCCCATACTACGTGCTCCCTGTGTACTTACCTGTTGGTCTGGAGGACCGTAGAGTAGTGCATACTGGGGGAGGACCCCATCAACAAGTTTCTCCAATTCCTCAGATGTGAAGGCAGGGGCCCTTTCCCCAGTCGCAGCAGCCATTGTCTCTTCCAGACCGAGGTCACAGCAGCACTTGCAGTATAGGTCCTCTCCTGTGGATGATCAGGTCTCGAGTGATTAAGCAGATAGAAAATGGCGGTCATGCCCGCGGCGGTGCGTACCGCGGCGATGCGTACCGCGACCGGCGGCGCACATCGTCATTGGCTCCTGAGACCCATAGGGTTCAATGTTAACCAATGCTGCTTTGTGCCGCGGTCTTCGACCGCCTACCGCCACGGTGTGCCACGCCAGCGCATTGACCTCACATCCCACTGTCACACTTCACAGGTCAGGCAGCCGCCATTTCAAACGCCCACATGGCTTAATTTCTACTGCGTCACACAGGCCTAGGCCTTGCATTGCCAATCATACAAGCCATTCAATGCATAGCGAATCGTGTACTGTGCAAGCAGTGGTTACGTCCCTGTGGGTTGCTTGACTCTGTGCTCCATGTTGTCCTTCCTAGGCACCGTCCGCTGGGACTTGCGAGGAGATGGAGGAATCCTCCTGTGTACAGACCGCTGGTGGACCTGTTGACAATGGAAGAAAGACATGTCATACTGACATACAGACTTGACCGAGCCACTATACAGTAACTGTGTGCCCAGCTGGAGCCAGACCTGATGTCCCCCATTCGCCAACCCACAGGGATTCCCCCTCTGGTGCAGGTTCTGTCAGTACTCCATTTTTTGGCAAGTGGATCATTCCAAACAACAGTGGCCATATCATCAGGGATGTCTCAGCCTATGTTTTCTAAGGTTTTGTCCAGAGTGTTGTCTGCCCTGATGAAATACATGCGGAGCTACATTGTTTTCCCTGAGGTGGGCGATTTGGCTACAGTGAAGGGTGATTTCTATGCCCTTGGACATATCCCCAACATCATTGGTGCCATTGATGGGACTCATGTGGCTTTGGTTCGCCCCAGTGGAAGTGAGCAGGTGTACAGGAACAGAAAAAGTTATCATTCAATGAATGTCCAGGTGGTCTGTTTGGCTCACCAGTACATCTCCCATGTAAATGCCAAGTTCCCTGGGTCAGTGCATGACGCGTACATCATGCGAAATAGCAGCATCCCTTATGTGATGGAACAGCTACAGAGACACTGTGTGTGGCTAATAGGTGACTCTGGTTACCCCAACCTGTCGTGGCTACTTACCCCAGTGAGGAATCCCAGGACAAGGGCAGAGGAACGCTACAATGAGGCCCATGGGTGAACTAGGAGGATTATAGAAAGAATCTTCGGCCTCCTGAAGGCCAGGTTTAGGTGCCTGCATATGACAGGTGGATCCCTAATGTACTCACCAAAGAAGGTGTGCCATATCATCGTGGCCTGCTGTATTCTTCACAACCTGGCTTTGCGACGCCAGGTGCCTTTCCTGCAGGAGGATGGTCCAGATGGTGGTGTTGTAGCAGCTGTGGAGCCTGTGGAGAGTGAAGAGGAGGAAGACGGCGGGGACGACACAGTCAACAGGGACACAGTTATACAACAGTATTTTCAGTAGCACACAGGTACGAATCTACCACGCCATTTTACATTTACTTAAAGTCTCCTGCCTCTCTACTGTCTGAGTTCCCCCCCAGTTCCTGTTAACTGAGTTGTGACTTTCCCTTCTGTTTTCAGAGCTGTGGGCCCCACTGCGTGACCTCTGCTTTGTTTGCCCATGGACTACAGCTGTGTGACAGTGGTATGTTGTCATCACAATGTAACTGAACATTTTGGCACCGTTATGTTTAATACATTTGTTCAAAATACAAGCAGACTACAGATTTATTAAGTGCAATAAGTGATTTTATTAAAGTGTTAAATTTAGGGACATGATTGTAAAACGGTGATGGGTGATGGTGGAGTAATGTCCATGGCAGAGTCCAGTTCTCAGTCTCACAGGTGCATTGTCCATATGCCTGTGGAAGGATGGAGCAGGGGCAGTTCAAGGTTGGACAGGGTGACAATGTGGGACAGTGGGATGACATCAGGGGGTATCGTTTGCTGGCGGGGGTCTTGGCATCCTACTCTGTCTTCTTGTGAGATCTCAGGTTCCGCTTGCGGGGTGGTTCTTCTTCTGCAGGAGGTGGGGTTCTGGTGGCCTGTTGTTGTGTGGGGGCCTCCTGTCCACTAGCCCCGGCGGAGGTGGTAGACTGTTCCTGGTCCAGGCTAGTGACAGGGGCCCTTTGTGGTGCCACATGGTCCCGCAATGTGGTGACTATCTGGTTAAGGGCCACGACAATGGTCCCCATTGCGGAACTAATGTTCCTCAGTTCCTCTCTGAACCCCATGTACTGTTCCTCCTGCAGTACCTGGATCTCCTGGAACCTGGCAGTACCGTAGCCATCGTCTCCTGGGAGTGGTGGTATGCTCCCATGATGGAGGAGAGGGCCTCTTGGAGAGTGGGTTCCCTGGGCCTGTCCCCCCCCTGTCGCACAGCAGCCCTCCCAGTTCCCCTGTTTCCCTGGGCCTCTGTCCCCTGGACGGTGTGCCCACTACCACTGCCCCCAGGTCCCTGTTGTTGTTGGGGTGGTGGGTCAACCTGGGTGCCCTGTAGTGGTGGACACACCGCTGATTGACGTGTCCTGGAGACAGAGGCATGGGCCCGCTGGGTGGGAGCTGTGCTGGTGTTCCCAGAGGGGGTTAGGTCTGGTGTAGCCTGTGGCTGTCTGTGGGGAACCGACTGTCCTGAGGTCCCCGATGGGCCGGGCTGGTCATCTGGGTCCAGGGAGACAGAGCTGCTGTCATCACTGGGGGCCTCTTCTGGGGGTGGGATGGACATCTCTGGACCCTCCGTGGCGGTGTGGTGGCGTTCGGGTCCTGCAGGGGTATAAGAGTATGGTTATTGCTTCTGTGTGTGGCATTTCGTGTAATGGGTGGGTGGCCGTGTACCCGAGTGCTGGCATTCCCTTGTGGGGGCTTTTGTGACGGTGGCTTGTGGGGGTGATGGGTGTGTGCAGTGGGCATGCTTTGGTGATGGGTGTCCATGCTATGTGGACGCATGCAGGGCTAGGTTTTGGGATGGGTGGGATGTGATGGTGAGCCATTTGCAAGGAGTTGGTGTGATGGGGGTGGGGGTGAAGGTGGGGGTATGATTTGGCATGCAGGGGGGTGGGGGGAATGAAGTAGTGGAGATTTGCCTTACCAGAGTCCATTCCTCCGCCTACTCCTGCGAGGCCCTCAGGATGCAGGATGTGCAAGACTTCCTCCTCCCATGCTGTGAATTCTGGGGGAGTAGGTGGGGGTCCGCCGCCAGTCCGCTGTACCGCGATGTTGTGCCTTGATACCATGGAACGCACCTTCCCCCGTAGGTCGTTCCACCGCTTCCTGATTGTAGGAAAGTACCATCTTGCCTGGCATGTTACCCCCATTTTTCACTGTATATATGTTGTTTTAGTTGTATGTGTCACTGGGACCCTGTTCACCAGGGCCCCAGTGCTCATAAGTGTGCCTGAATGTGTTACCTGTGTAGTGACTAACTGTCTCACTGAGGCTCTGCTAATCAGAACCTCAGTGGTTATGCTCTCTCATTTCTTTCAAATTTTCACTGACAGGCTAGTGACCAATTTTACCAATTTACATTGGCTTACTGGAACACCCTTATAATTCCCTAGTATATGGTACTGAGGTACCCAGGGTATTGGGGTTCCAGGAGATCCCTATGGGCTGCAGCATTTCTTTTGCCACCCATAGGGAGCTCTGACAATTCTTACACAGGCCTGCCACTTCAGCCTGAGTGAAATAACGCACACGTTATTTCACAGCCATTTTACACTGCACTTAAGTAACTTATAAGTCACCTATATGTCTAACCTTTACCTGGTAAAGGTTAGGTGCAAAGTTACTTAGTGTGAGGGCACCCTGGCACTAGCCAAGGTGCCCCCACATTGTTCAGAGCCAATTCCCTGAACTTTGTGAGTGCGGGGACACCATTACACGCGTGCACTACATATAGGTCACTACCTATATGTAGCTTCACAATGGTAACTCCGAATATGGCCATGTAACATGTCTATGATCATGGAATTGCCCCCTCTATACCATCCTGGCATAGTTGGCACAATCCCATGATCCTAGTGGTCTGTAGCACAGACCCTGGTACTGCCAAACTGCCCTTCCTGGGGTTTCACTGCAGCTGCTGCTGCTGCCAGCCCCTCAGACAGGCAGCTGCCCTCCTGGGGTCCAGCCAGGCCTGGCCCAGGATGGCAGAACAAAGGACTTCCTCTGAGAGAGGGTGTTACACCCTCTCCCTTTAGAAAATGGTGTGAAGGCAGGGGAGGAGTAGCCTCCCCCAGCCTCTGGAAATGCTTTGTTGGGCACAGATGTGCCCAATTCTGCATAAGCCAGTCTACACCGGTTCAGGGACCCCTTAGCCCTGCTCTGGCGCGAAACTGGACAAAGGAAAGGGGAGTGACCACTCCCCTGACCTGTACCTCCCCTGGGAGGTGCCCAGAGCTCCTCCAGTGTGCTCCAGACCTCTGCCATCTTGGAAACAGAGGTGCTGCTGGCACACTGGACTGCTCTGAGTGGCCAGTGCCACCAGGTGACGTCAGAGACTCCTTGTGATAGGCTCCTTCAGGTGTTGCTAGCCTATCCTCTCTCCTAGGTAGCCAAACCCTCTTTTCTGGCTATTTAGGGTCTCTTTCTCTTGGGATTCCTTAGATAACGAATGCAAGAGCTCATCCGAGTTCCTATGCATCTCTCTCTTCACCTTCTACCAAGGAATCGACTGCTGACCGCGCTGGAAGCCTGCAAACCTGCAACATAGTAGCAAAGACGACTACTGCAACTCTGTAACGCTGATCCTGCCGCCTTCTCGACTGTTTTCCTGGTGGTGCATGCTGTGGGGGTAGTCTGCCTCCTCTCTGCACTAGAAGCTCCGAAGAAATCTCCCGTGGGTCGACGGAATCTTCCCCCTGCAACCGCAGGCACCAAAAAGCTGCATTACCGGTCCCTTGGGTCTCCTCTCAGCACGACGAGCGAGGTCCCTTGAATCCAGCAACTCTGTCCAAGTGACTCCCACAGTCCAGTGACTCTTCAGTCCAAGTTTGGTGGAGGTAAGTCCTTGCCTCACCTCGCTGGGCTGCATTGCTGGGAACCGCGACTTTTGCAGCTACTCCGGCCCCTGTGCACTTCCGGCGGAAATCCTTTGTGCACAGCCAAGCCTGGGTCCACGGCACTCTAACCTGCATTGCATGACTTTCTAAGTTGGTCTCCGGCGACGTGGGACTCCTTTGTGTAACTTTGGGTGAACACTGTTTCACGCATCCTTGTAGTGCCTGTTTCTGGCACTTCTCCGGGTGCTACCTGCTGCTGAGAGGGCTCCTTGTCTTGCTCGATGTCTCCTCTCTCTCCTGGTCCAATTTGTGACCTCCTGGTCCCTCCTGGGCTACAGCAGCATCCAAAAACGGTAACTGCATGATTTGCAGCTAGCAAGGCTTGTTGGCATTCTTTCGGCGGAAAAACACTTCTGCACAACTCTACAAGGCGAGAGGGATCCGTCCTCCAAAGGGGAAGTCTCTAGCACTTTGCGTTCCTGCAGAAACCGCAGCTTCTTCAGTCCAGTCGAAGCTTCTTTGCACCTGCAGCTGGCATTTCCTGGGCATCTGCCCATCTCAGACTTGCCTGTGACTTTTGGACTTGGTCCCCTTGTTCCACAGGTACCCCAGATTGGAAATCCAGCATTGTTGCATTGTTGGTTTGTGTCTTTCCTGCATTATTCCTATAACACAACTTCTTTGTCTTTAGGGGAACTTTAGTGCACTTTGCACTCACTTTTCAGGGTCTTGGGGAGGGCTAATTTTCGAACTCTCACTATTTTCTAATAGTCCCAGCGACCCTCTACAAGGTCACATAGGTTTGGGGTCCATTCGTGGTTCACATTCCACTTTTGGAGTATATGGTTTGTGTTGCCCCTATCCCTATGTGTCCCCATTGCATCCTAGTGTAACTATACATTGTTTGCACTGTTTTCTAAGACTATACTGCATATTTCTGGTATTGTGTATATATATCTTGTGTATATTTCCTATCCTCTCACTGAGGGTACACTCTGAGATACTTTGGCATATCGTCATAAAAATAAAGTACCTTTATTTTTAGTATAACTGTGTATTGTGTTTTCTTATGATATTGTGCATATGCCACTAAGTGGTACTGTAGTAGCTTCACACGTCTCCTAGTTCAGCCTAAGCTGCTGTGCTAAGCTACCATTATCTATCAGCCTAAGCTGCTAGACACCCTATACACTAATAAGGGATAACTGGGCCTGGTGCAAGGTGCAAGTACCCCTTGGTACTCACTACAAGCCAGTCCAGCCTCCTACACTGATGTCGTCCCGATTCCGTGGATGCTGTCCCACAGCGTTGACCCTGTCCACTATTCTTTGCCATAGCTCCATCTTCCTGGCAATGGTGGTGTGCTGCACCTGTGCCCCGAAGAGCTGGGGCTCTACACAAACTATTTCCTCCACCATGACCCTGAGTTCTGCGTCAGAGAACCTGGGGTGTCTTTGGGGTGCCATGGGGTGGTGTGGATGAGGTGAGGGGTGGTGTATGTGTTGTAGAGTGTGGTGAGTGTGGTGGTGTATGGTGTTTTGTGCATGGAAATTGTGTGGGTGATGTTGTGATTTGGCTCTGTGTGATGGTCTACTCTATGCTGTGCTCTCTCTCTCTGTCCTTCAGTCGCAATTGTGGTCGTAAGGGTTTGTGGGTGATGTGGGCGTGTGTTTTATATTTAATTGGATGTGTGGGAGTGGTGTGTGTATGTGTCTCAGGTGTGTGTATTTTGATTTGTCCAATGTGGTAGTGTTTTGTAAAGGTGTGTGTATTTTGAGCGCGGCGGTGTGTACCGCCGTTGAAAGACCGCTGCGCGGATTTGTGGGTCGGAATGGTATGGGCGTATTTCTGTTGGCGTGACGGTGGAGGTTTGGTCATCGCCAGTTTCCCGCTGACCTTTGGTGTGGCGGCCTTTTGTGGGTGTCGGGTTTTTGGCGGTTTGCCAGATGCGGGTCAGAATGACCGTGGCGGTTTACCGCGGCGGTGTTATGGCGGTCTTCTGACCGGCGGTAAGCGCCTTTTACCGCTGAGGTCAGAATGACCCCCATAATGTCTAATGCAGAAGAGAATGTGATGGAACTCAACATCACCCCTTACCTCCATCTTAGGATGAGAGAGTTAAGGTCTCTCTGCAGATTAAAAAATATTAAAGCTGGTTTAAACCCTACCAAATTACAGCTCCAGGAGCTTTTGGCAGAGTTTACTTAAGACAACCCCTCTGACGATGACCTCATAGAGGAAGAAACTAGTGATGTGGAGGAAGTCCCACCTCCAGTCCTAGTTAGGGAAATCAGGGCTCCTCAAACCCTGATTCCAAATGTGATAGTCAGAGATGCTGCTTCTCTCACAGGAGAGTCCAGCAGCTCTGGAAACATTGAGGACAGATTCAATGAAGAAGACCTCCTGCTAGCCAGGATGTTCAAAGCATTCGCTTTAGAGAGACAGCTCTTAGCCATAGAAAGGGAAAGACAAGAGATGGGTTTTGGTCCCATCCATGGTGGCAGCAACATAAATAGGGTCAGAGATTCTCCTGACATGTTGAAAATCCCTAAAGGGATTGTAACTAAATATGAAGATGGTGATGACATCATCAAATGGTTCACAGCTTTTGAGAGGGCTTGTGCAACCAGAAAAGTAAACAGATCTCACTGGGGTGCTCTCCTTTGGGAAATGTTCACTGGAAAGTGTAGGGATAGACTCCTCACACTCTCTGGAAAAGATGCAGAATCCTATGACCTCATGAAGGCTACCCTGATAGAGGGCTTTGGACTCTCCACTGAGGAGTATAGAATTAGGTTCAGGGGGGCTCCAAAATCCTTGAGCCAGACCTGGGTTGATTTTGTTGACTACTCAGTGAAAACACTGGATGGTTGGATTCAAGGCAGTGGTGTAAATGATTATGATGGGCTGTACAATTTATTTGTGAAAGAACACCTATTAATTAATTGTTCAAATGATAAACTGCATCAGCATCTGGTAGACCTAGGACCAATTTCACCCCAAGAATTGGGAAAGAAGGCGGACCATTGGGTCAAGACTAGGGTGACCAAGACTTCCACAGGGGGTGACCAAAAGAAAGGGGTCACAAAGCCTTCCCAGGGGAAGAGTGTTGAGACATCCAAAGGGAAAAATTGTAAAGAGTCTTCTACAGGCCACCAAAAACCTGCTCAGTAGGGTGGGCCCAGAGCCTCTTCACAATCCAATTTTGGGTACAAGGGTAAAATGTTTGATCCCAAAAAGGCCTGTTGTCGTAGCTGTAATCAGCCTGGACACCAAACTGGATACAAGGCCTGTTCCAAGAAAGGTTCCACTTCAAACTCTACTCCAACTAACACTGGAATGGCCAGTCTCCAAGTAGGATCAACAGTGTGCCCAGAGCAAATCAGGTGTAACACTGAAGCTACATTAGTCTCTGAGGCTGGGGTGGATTTAGCCACACTGGCTGCCTGGCCCCCTAACATGCAAAAATACAGGCAGCAGCTCTTAATTAATGGGACAAGTGTAGAAGGCCTGAGGGATACAAGTGCCAGTGTCACCACGGTGACAGAGAAACTGGTTTCCCCTGGTCAATACCTGGCTGGACAAACTTATCCAGTCACCAGCGCTGACAATCAGACTAAAGTACATCCCATGGCTATGGTAACTTTAGAGTGGGGAGGGGTCAATGGCCTGAAACAGGTAGTGGTCTCCTCAAATATCCCTGTAGACTCTTTGCTTGGAAATGACCTGGAGTCCTCAGCATGGGCTGAGGTAGAACTGAAAACCCATGCAGCCATGCTGGGTAACCCTGAACTGGTGTGTGTCAAGACAAGGGCACAGTGCAAGGCTGAGGGTGAAAAAGTGGTGTTGGAGCCTGGAAAAAGGGCCCAACCCACCAAGAGAAAAGGAAAGAAGACTGGGGAACCAGCTTCCACACAACAAGAAAAAGAGAACCTCTCTTCCCAAGAGGAAGAAGTTCTGCCCTCTGAGGGAACTGAGCCCCTGGAGTTAGAACCTTATCAGGTTGAGCTCCTAGGCCCAGGGGGGCCCTCAAGGGAGCAGTTGTATAAGGGGCAAGAAACCTGTCCCTCTCTTGAAGGCCTTAGGCAGCAAGCTGCTGAAGAGTCCAATGGAAAAATAACAGGAACACATAGGGTCTATTGGGAAGATGGACTCCTTTACACTGAGGCAAGAGATCACAAACCTGGTGCCACTAGGAGAGTGGTAGTGCCTCAGGAGTTTAGGGAGTTTAGTCTGACCTTAGCCCATGATATTCCTCTTGCTGGGCATTTGGGACAGACCAAGACGTGTGAGAGATTATTCAACCACTTATATTGGCCCAACATGTCCCAGAAGGTCAAGGAGTTTTGTGTCTCCTGTGCCACCTGTCAAGCCAGTGGTAAGACAGGTGGACACCCAAAGGCCCCCCTCATTCCACTTCCAGTGGTGGGGGTCCCCTTTGAAAGAGTGGGTGCGGACATAGTGGGTCCACTTGAACCTCCCACAGCCTCAGGGAACCAATACATACTAGTAGTAGTGGATCATGCTACTAGATACCCTGAAGCAATTCCCCTTAGGTCGACTACTGCCCCTGCAGTAGCCAAGGCACTCATTGGTATTTTTACCAGAGTGGGTTTTCCTAAGGAGGTGGTGTCTGACAGAGGTACCAACTTTATGTCAGCATACCTGAAGCACATGTGGAATGAGTGTGGGGTGACTTCCAAATTCACCACACCATACCATCCACAAACCAATGGTCTTGTTGAAAGATTTAACAAGACATTGAAAGGCATGATCATGGGGCTCCCTGAAAAACTCAAAAGGAGATGGGATGTCCTCTTGCCATGTCTGCTTTTCGCTTACAGAGAGGTGCCTCAGAAGGGAGTAGGGTTTTCCCCCTTTGAACTTCTGTTTGGCCATCCTGTAAGGGGACCACTAGCTGTTGTGAAAGAAGGCTGGGAGAGACCTCTTCATGAGCCTAAGCAAGATATAGTGGACTATGTACTAGGCCTACGTTCAAGGATGGCAGAGTATATGGAAAAGGCAAGTAAAAACCTTGAGGCCAGCCAACAGCTCCAGAAGTTTTGGTATGACCAAAAGGCTGCAATGGTTGAATTTCAGCCAGGGCAGAAAGCCTGGGTTTTGGAGCCTGTGGCTCCCAGGGCACTTCAGGACAGATGGAGTAGCCCTTACCCAGTGCTAGAAAAGAAGAGTCAGGTGACCTACCTGGTGGACCTAGGCACTAGCAGGACCCCCAAGAGGGTGATCCATGTGAACCGCCTCAAGCTCTTCCATGACAGGGCTGATGTGAATCTGTTGATGGTAACAGATGAGGACCAGGAAGCTGAGAGTGAACCTCTCCCTGATCTCCTCTCCACAGACCCTAAAGATGGCTCAGTTGATGGACTAATCTATTCAGACACCCTCTCTGGCCAACAGCAATCTGACTGTAGGAAGGTCCTGCAACAGTTTGCTGAGCTCTTTTCCATAACCCCTGGTCAGACACACCTGTGTACCCATGATGTGGACACAGGAGACAGCATGCCTGTCAAAAACAAAATATTCAGACAGTCTGACCAAGTTAAGGAAAGCATCAAGGTGGAAGTCCACAAGATGCTGGAATTGGGACTCATTGAGCACTCTGACAGCCCCTGGGCTAGCCCAGTGGTCTTAGTCCCCAAACCTCACACCAAAGATGGAAAGAGTGAGATGAGGTTTTGTGTGGACTACAGAGGACTTAATTATGTCACCAAGAAAGATGCCCATCCCATTCCAAGAGCATATGAACTGATTGACAAACTAGGTGCTGCCAAATTCTTAAGTACCTTTGACTTAACAGCAGGGTACTGGCAAATCAAAATGGCACCAGGAGCAAAAGAAAAGACAGCATTCTCCACACCTGATGGGCATTATCAGTTTACTGTTATGCCCTTTGGTTTAAAGAATGCCCCTGCCACCTTCCAAAGGTTGGTGAATCAAGTCCTTGCTGGCTTGGAGTCCTTTAGTGCAGCTTATCTTGACGATATTGCTGTCTTTAGCTCCAGCTGGCAGGATCACCTGGTCCACCTGAAGAAGGTTTTGAAGGCTCTGCAATCAGCAGGCCTCTCTATCAAGGCATCCAAATGCCAGATAGGGCAGGGAACTGTGGTTTACTTAGGTCAATTTGTAGGTGGAGGCCAAGTTCAGCCACTCCAGCCTAAGATCCAGACTATTCTGGACTGGGCAGCTCCAAAAACCCAGACTCAAGTAAGGGCATTCCTTGGCTTGACTGGGTATTACAAGAGGTTTGTGAAGGGATATGGATCCACAGTGACAGCCCTCACAGAACTTACCTCCAAGAAAATGCCCAAGAAGGTAAACTGGACTGTAGAATGCCAACAGGCCTTTGACACCCTGAAACAAGCAATGTGCACAGCACCAGTTCTCAAAGCTCCAGATTACTCCAAGCAGTTCATTGTGCAGACAGATGCCTCTGAACATGGGATAGGGGCAGTTTTGTCCCAAACAAATGACGATGGCCTTGACCAGCCTGTTGCTTTCATTAGCAGGAGGTTACTCCCCAGGGAGCAGCGTTGTAGTGCCATTGAGAGGGAGGCCTTTGCTGTGGTTTGTCCCTGAAGAAGCTGAGACCATACCTCTTTGGCACTCAAGTTGTAGTTCAGACTGACCACAGACCTCTCAGATGGCTGATGCAAATGAAAGGTGAAAATCCAAAACTGTTGAGGTGGTCCATCTCCCTACAGGAAATGGACTTTATAGTAGAACACAGAGCTGGGACTGCCCATGCCAATGCAGATGGCCTTTCCAGGTTCCTCCACTTAGAAAATGAAGACTCTCTTGGAAAAGGTTAGTCTCATCCTCTTTCGTTTGGGGGGGAGGGGTTGTGTAAGGAAATGCCTCCTTGGCATGGTTACCCCCTGACTTTTTGCCTTTGCTGATGTTTTTATTTGAAAGTGTGCTGAGGCCTGCTAACCAGGCCCCAGCACCAGTGTTCTTTCCTTAACCTGTACTTTTGTTTCCACAATTGGCACACCCTGGCATCCAGGTAAGTCCCTTGTAACTGGTACCCCTGGTACCAAGGGCCCTGATGCCAGGAAAGGTCTCTAAGGGCTGCAGCATGTCCTATGCCACCCTGGGGACCCCTCACTCAGAACAGACACACTGCTTGCCAGCTTGTGCATGCTAGTGGGGATAAAACGACTAAGTCGACATGGCACTCCCCTCAGGGTGCCATGCCAACCTCACACTGCCTATGAAGTATAGATAAGTCACCCCTCTAGCAGGCCTTACAGACCTAAGGCAAGGTGCACTATACCATAGGTGAGGGCATAAGTGAATGAGCACTATGCCCCTACAGTGTCTAAGCAAAACCTTAGACATTGTAAGTGCAGGGTAGCCATAAGAGTATATGGTCAGGGAGTCTGTCATGCACGAACTCCACAGCACCATAATGGCTACACTGAAAACTGTGAAGTTTGGTATCAAACTTCTCAGCACAATAAATGCACACTGATGCCAGTGTACATTTTATTGTAACATACACCCCAGAGGGCACCTTAGAGGTGCCCCCTGAAACTTTAACCGACTACCTGTGTAGGCTGACTGGTTTTAGCAGCCTCCCACCCACCAGACATGTTGCTGGCCACATGGGGAGAGTGCCTTTGTCACTCTGTGGCTAGTAACAATACCTGTACTGGGTGGAGATGCTTATCACCTCCCCCTGCAGGAACTGTAACACCTGGAGGTGAGCCTCAATGGCTCACCCCCTTTGTTACAGCACCCCAGGGCACTCTAGCTAGTGGAGTTGCCCGCCCCCTTCGGCCACGGCCCCACTTTTGGCGGCAAGGTCGGAGGAAATAATGAGAAAAACAAGGAGGAGTCACTGGCCAGTCAGGACAGCCCCTAAGGTGTCCTGAGCTGAGGTGACTCTAACTTTTAGAAATCCTCCATCTTGCAGATGGAGGATTCCCCCAATAGGTTTAGGGATGTGCCCCCCTCCCCTCAGGGAGGAGGCAAAAAGAGGGTGTAGCCACCCTCAGGGCTAGTAGCCATTGGCTACTAACCCCCCAGACCTAAACACACCCCTAAATTCAGTATTTAGGGGCTCCCCAGAACCTAGGAACTCAGATTCCTGCAACCTAAGAAGAAGAGGACTGCTGAACTGAAAAACCCTGCAGAGAAGACGGAGACACCAACTGCTTTGGCCCCAGCTCTACCGGCCTGTCTCCCCACTTCTAAAGACAATGCTCCAGCGACGCTTTCCACAGGGACCAGCGACCTCTGAAGCCTCAGAGGACTGCCCTACATCTAGAAGGACCAAGAACTCCTGAGGACAGCGGCTCTGTTCACCAAAGACTGCAACTTTGCAACAAAGAAGCAACTTTGAAACAACTCGCGTTTCCCGCCGGAAGCGTGAGACTTGCCACCCTGCACCCGACGCCCCCGGCTCCACTTGTGGAGAACAATCACTTCAGGGAGGACTCCCCGGCGACTGCGAGACTGTGAGTAGCCAGAGTTTACCCCCCTGAGCCCCCACAGCGACGCCTGCAGAGGGAATACCGAGGCTCCCCCTGACCACGACTGCCTGCTTCAAAGACCCGATACCTGGTAAAGGCACTGCATCCGCAGCCCCCAGGACCTGACGAATCCGACCTCCAGTGCAGGAGCGACCCCCAGGTGGCCCTCTCCCTTGCCCAGGTAGTGGCTACCCCGAGGAGCCCCCCCTTTGCTTGCTTGCATCGCTGAAGAGACCCCTTGGTCTCCTATTGCTTTCTATTGAAAACCCGACGCTTGTTTGCACACTGCACCCGGCTGCTCCCGTGCTGCTGAGGGTGTACTTTCTGTGTGGACTTGTGTCCCCCCGGTGCCCTACAAAACCCCCCTGGTCTGCTCTCCGAAGACGTGGGTACTTACCTGCTGGCAGACTGGTACCGGGGCACCCCCTTCTCCATTGAAGCCTATGCGTTTTGGGCACCACTTTGACCTCTGCACCTGACCGGCCCTGAGCTGCTGGTGTGGTAACTTTGGGGTTGCTCTGAACCCCCAACGGTGGGCTACCTTGGACCCAAACTTGAACCCCGTAGGTGGTCCAGTTTCGGGCCAGAGCAAGGCTGGGGGATCCCTGAACCGGTGTAGACTGGCTTATGCAGAGATGGGCACCATCTGTGCCCATCAAAGCATTTCCAGAGGCGGGGGAAGGCTACTCCTCCCCAGCCCTTCAAACCTATTTCCAAAGGGAGAGGGTGTAACACCCTCTCTCAGAGGAAATCCTTTGTTCTGCCTTCCTGGGCCTGGGCTGCCCAGACCCCAGGGGGACAGAAACCTGTTTGAGGGGTTGTCAGCAGCAGTAGTTGCAGTGGAAACCCCGGAAAGGCAGTTTGGTCTCTAGCACAGTACCCGGGTTCTGTGCTAGAGACCCGGGGGATCATGGAATTGTCCCCAGTGGTATTGGGGTGACAATTCCATGATCTTAGACATGTTACATGGCCATGTTTGGAGTTACCATTGCGACGCTACACATAGGTGGTGATCTATGTTTAGGCGTGGCCAGCAGCCGATGAAGCTGCACGTGTAGAGCGGCTCTCCGGGGCCGAGAACGGGGCCCGAACGAAACCCAGCCCTAAATAAGCCCAGATACCGCAACCAAAGGCGGTCTCAACACCAGCGGGTTCCCGAGCAGAAATCACAGCAGTGGCAATGCCCCCGATTGGGTAAGAAGGAAGAAAATGCGAACGAGCTCCGTAACTCCCAAAAACCAAGATGGTGGGCGCATCGGGAAACCGGCTCTGCTTAGTTGAAACAACAAAGCTCCCCAACTCGGAGACGCGATCTCGAGAACACGATCCCTCTTACCAAACTGAAGCGGAGAGGGAACAGTGACCCAACAGCCTAACTGAGCAGGAAGCGTGGAACAGCAGCGCAAACGTGTCAGGTGAGGATGCGGAGATCGGCAGACTGAAAGTCCGATGCGGAAAAGACACCGGGGCAGCGGGGCGCGATACGAACCGCTGGCTGGGGGTGCTGTGCGCCCGGAGACGGCAGCTCCCTCTTGGAAACCCCCGCTCGACTCGACTGGGAAATCGCGACCGCAACGAGGGACCACTGACTGAGGGCTTAGCGAGTGCAAGTGGAGAAAGACGGGGACCCCCGCGAATGAGAGCGGAATCGCTGCCTGGCCATGGGGACGTGGAGAACCTGAGCGACTGACCCCCCAAGTTCAGAGGGGTGGCAGTGGAAATGGGGGCACACTGCACTTATAATCAGGAGTCAAGAAGGGCATTTAACCAATGCAGTGAGTAACAACTGATCCAGCCACTAACTAGAAGTGTCAAACCCCTCCGGGGGGCCACTCCAGAGACACTACTTTTAGAACATACAGAAGCGAATGTGCCCCAGAATTCGAATTACAAGCACAAGCCGAACCCAGCCACGCACTGGCCCAATCACCCCTGCCGAACCGGGAGCATAGACGCGGTCCCCGGCCGCGCTGCGCTCGCTATCTCCCTGACCGCCGGAGAATAGCGAACCGACAGCAACTTACTTCGTACCACAGCAGGAGGCCCCGCCACAATGAAAGTTTCATTGAGAACTAACCCCCGCTTAAAACCTTAATCATCGATCTACTACCTGACGTAAAGTAACATCATACCCAAGGTGAGCCCCACAACGACAATACCCGGACTCCCGAACACCAGATTGCTGCAACTAGATTCCTTTGCCTCCACCAACCTACGGCAAACCTAACAAAATGGGCAAGCCCAAAAAGCGTGATGGTCAAGACCAAGAAGAATTGGCGACAAACAAGATGCCCAGACAACTTCCACATTTGGCCTCCCAGAGTGCATCAATTCAACAAGAAACAACCCTGGATACAGTCCTACAACCATAAGAGAATCTCGCGAAGTTCTTGAACAGAAAATAGACAATCTAACTGTGGACTTATCACTGCTGCGAGACGACCATCGTAAACTCACAGAAAGAGTAGGGGCCACAGAAAAAACTTTAAGTATTGTGACGTCCACTCAAAAGACAATGACCATAGAGACATCCGAGATAACGTCCCAAATCAAAACACTGGAAGCCAGAGCTGAGGATGCGGAAAACCGCTCCTGCAGGAGCAACCTGAGACTAATCGGAGTACCGGCGGGTGCGGAATCCTCGGCGGCAAACATGGAAACATTCCTAGAAAATTGGCTCAAAGATACAGTCCCACCTGAAGGCCTCTCAGCATTCTTTGCGATCGAAAGAGCCCACCGAGTGCCCGGCAGACCCCCCCCACTGGGATCCATACCATGCCCGATAGTGGCAAAACTATTGCACTTTAAGGACAGGGACTACATCCTCTCACAAACTCGTATTAAAGGGGAAATCATACTAAACAACCAGCATATCATGATATTCCCTGACTTTACCATAGAAACTCAAACCCAGAGAGCCTCTTACAATGACTATAAACGTACACTACATGAGAAAGGCATCAAATATGCAATGCTCTTCCCAGCCAAACTTAGAGTTGAACACGAGGGCAAGACGCACTTTTTCTCAACCCCACAGCTGGTAGGAGACTAGCTAGAAACCCTAAACTTTACATCTCTAGACACTCTGAGCAGATGCTCCCGCACACCCGGCAGGAAACGTGGTAGATCCTCTAAAAGGGCACTAGAAATAGCACCCCCAGACACCAGTCTCTACAAGAAATGCGCGAAGCAGTAGACGAAGCAGGAGCCTTGAGCAGAGGGGCCTCGCTTCACTCACAAACCTCAGGAGAGGCCTCAGACCATGACTCGAGCTGCGGGAGTCTCTCGAACTCATCGCAAGATACTTGCACTAATCTACCAAAAGTGACCCCCAGAACGGCAGAAGAAATCATCTAACCCCCCAAGAGACAAACAGCGATCACCCAACTTACTCAGCGAACATTTCCCACACACAACTCTTGCGGAGGTGAACTCGCCAGGCAACTACAAGGGAATAGTAAACTCCGAATACTCCTTCACGGACAGCAGATATACCTCAGCCGGGTCCCCGGAATGGCACGGGGAGTAAGCTCTCGGCCCTGACACGCACCCACCTCCAATAGGACTTAAGATAAGTTAAATGGTTTGGACGGGGAAAGTTTTGTTATCCGATTCTGGGGAGAGGGAGTTGGGGAAAGTTCTCGTTAGAGTTGGGAATGGGACAATTCATGCAAACACAATCACCTTAGTTGGCGTTACTCAAACTAAACATAGGTCAATAAGCCTGACCTCACGCATTGCAAAGCTCACGATCAATCTTGTCAACACAGCCAAAATTAACCAAGATAATGACTACACAGTATAAAATAATAACCTGGAATGTGAGAGGCTTAAATAATATGTCTAAACGATACAAAGTGCACAACTATCTCAAACGAAGGGGGATTCAAATAGCCCTATTGCAAGAAACCCATCTGATAGAGCAGGAAGTTAAAGTCCCCAGCAAAAGATGGAGAGGCCAAATAATTGCCATTAACTACTCAGCCTATGCTGGGGGTACTAATGTGGATACGTCCCGGGGTCCCTTTCCAAATACTCCACAAGATCATTGATAAAGAGGGAAGATATGTGATGATTAACGGAAGGCTAGGAGGAAGCGAAGTGACAATAGGAGGTGTATACGCCCTAAACCACGACCAAGGCAAATTCCTCGACAGATTGTCTCTAGAAATTGCCCCTCTTTTGGCAGGCATAAATATAATTGAGGGGGACTTTAACTGCATAGCTAACAACACCCTAGATAGATCGCAACCACCAGTGTCACAATCCCAGTCGCTGAAAACTGCGAAACTGTTCACGGAATGGCAACAACACTGGCAACTAATAGATAGCTGGAGAACACTTAACCCACACTCTAGGGACTATTCATATTACTCACCTGTACATGATCTACACGTTAGACTCAACACCATTTTGGCGTCCCCCGAACTACAGAGCGACACGGTGGCAGCGGAATATCTTAGCAGTACGATTTCTGAACGTAACCCCCTGATATCTTCACTATCCTGGGGCAGAGAGAGACCAACAATCCCAACCTGGCGCCTTATAGCAGAAATGCTCGAAGACGAAGCGTTCAAACATACACTACATACAGCTATAGGGGAATTTTTTAAACACAACGAGGGAACAGCGTCTACCAGGTCCATTGAATGGGAGACTTTTAAAACAGTAATCCGGGGAAAGTGCATTGCCGAAAATATAGGTGCCTGAAAATCAATAGAAGCAGAACTTCTCCAATTGGAAGACTCTCTTAGAGACTTGGAAAGAAGGCGCCCCACGCAACCTGACTTACACCCCACGCTAGCGGCTACCAGGCCGAAAATCCACGTAACAACTAATACAATCGCTCACTTCGATTATAAACAACACTTAACCAGACAACACTCGGAAGGGGACAAAGCTAGCGCATTATTAGCCTGGCTCGCGCAACCCCCAAAAAAACAAACTGTTATAGTCGAAGTCGAAAACTCACAGGGCACACACGTATACACCCAAAAAGAGATTCATTCTGTCTTCCACGAGTACTATGCACTTTTATATGCACCCCCCACCGTAATACTGACCTCCACCCAGTTACGTGAATTAGAAGCCCTCACCACCCCCAATCTGACAACAGAAGAAAGCTCAACCCTAGCGACGCCTATATCGATCGCTGAAATAAAATCTGCAATCTAAAGTATGGCCAGGGGTAAAGTCCCAGGAGCGGCGGGCTCCCATTAGAATTTTGCCACCATTACCAAGACTTGCTAGCCCCCCACCTTTGCACATTATAAGCAGAAGCATGAAATAGTAATACCCTTCCCCAATCGACCAATGTAGCCATCATGATCCCCTTGCTGAAACCAGATACATCTGCCACAGATGTTTGCTCTTACCGCCCCCTGTCCATGCTCAACATAGACTACAAAATACTAAGCCGGATCCTAGCTGACAGACTACTTCCCCATATGCCTTCATTGATACATCAAGACCATTCAGATTTCATACCCAAACGCAGCACATCCCAAAATATTAGACGCCTCATATCAGTACTCCACTCCTTGCCCGCGAATTTACCACAAGCGGCGATCAACTCGGTCGACATAGAGAAGGCATTTGACAGCTTAAGATGGGACTATCTGGAACAAGCTATGCTGAAGTTGGGGTTGGGAGAAGGGTTTGTAAGGTGGACCAAACTATTGTATGCTAACCCTACAGCAAGAGTAAGAACAGGCAATTACATATCCCCTCCATTTCGGGTCGGCAGGGGCAACAGGCAAGGATGTCCATTGTCCCCCCTTCTTTTTGCAAATGCAATAGAACCCGTAGCCCAAATGGCAAGGTCCGGCCTCTACTATGAGGGCATCCCAATTAATAACTGGTCCCATCACATCGCCCTATATGCAGATGACATGCTGCTCTTCCTACAAAACTTAGAAACAGAACTACCAGGGGCCATGAGAATGATGGAGAACTACGGAGCTGCCTCCGGACTCCGGATTAACTGGAAGAAGTCTGCCATTTTCCCACTGCACAAAGAAACCCCAGAACCTAATGATACAAGAGGTCTTCCCTGGTCACCTAACACATTCAAATACTTAGGAGTAAAGATTTACCACTCAGTAAGTGATCTACTAGAAGGAAACATACAAGGAGCACTGAGTGATTAGAGCCAGTATGCGCTTCTGGGAAACACTGCCTCTAACAGTCACAGGTAGAATTGCTCTTCTTAAAATGATAGTGCTGCTCAGATTGCTGTACTATTTTTCAACCATCCCACTCATAATCCTAAAAGCAACGTTCAAAGAAATAGAGTCCATGTCAACAAATTTCATTTGGGGTCCAAGTAGACACAGAATGGCAATACGATCTCTCCAGAGACCTACAGCCGAGGGAGGCCTGACCGCTCCTGACATGGAAATATATTACTGGGCAGGACAACTACAATGGATCGCAAAATTATCATGCAACCCTCCAACTAACGCTGAACTATGCCTTCCCTTAAACTGCTCCATAGACAGGATAAGGGGCATGCTACTAAACCCCCGGAAACCCAAGCAACTGCTCCCGATAGAGTGGGAATCGGCTAGACACTGTTGGTCCCAATATTTAAAACGCTCTCGCATGAACACTCCATATGCCCCAGAAGTTCCACTGTCCTGCCTGACCCATATCTCAGGGAAGCAAAATATCCCAGGTCTCAACAAACTGATATCATATAATATTACTAAACTAGGTTACCTATACGGGGAGGGAAACTTCACACCTACACTGAACTACAAACACAATACGACCTCCCCCGCGGTTTATTCATCACCCACAATGCCATCATTAAAGTCGCCCAAAAAACTTGGAGAACTGGGAACCTTGAACCCCCCACTCATAATAGCTGCAGCATTATTTTCTCAATAGGAGATCAGAAAGGAGTGGTATCAGGAATATACAAAACCCTACAAGCTAGCACACACTTGCCTCTAGCAAATCTTAAATCCAAATGGCAATCGTGTCTACTCGGTATCCAGAAATGCCAGGTTTGAATTAATAAACCTATACATCTTTCACAGGGCCTACATGACCCCACAAATGATCACCAAAATCTATGGCACAAACAACACAGGTTGCCCCAGATGTGCGGAACCTGCAGCAGGCTTCATATATATGCTCTGGAGCTGCCCCCAACTTAACACTTTCTGGGAAGAAGCTTAGAAAAAATTTCAGCTTGTACTGATAGATCATTGAATAAATCTCCGGAAGTGGCTCTACTAGGGGACTTCCCACACCCGACAGCCCTTAAAATAGCTAACAAGTTTATAGACCTAGCCCTGATCCTGGCTAGACGAGAAATAACCACAAACTGGAAGTCAACAACAGGCCCACAAATAACCAGATGGCAAAACTCATTAGAGAAGTGGGCAGACGCAGAAGGAACGGTATTGCTACGTGAGGCACTACGAGAACTCAGGCCCAGAGACGACGCTTCTCAATGGGACTCAATTCTGGAAAAACTAAAATCACCAAATGCATCCACCATAGAAGCAAGTATAACCACCTCGGAATCCGACACAGACTCAAATGCTGCACCTGAATCCTAATGCTTCGCGAGAGAGGAATTCAGCAACTAACCCTTTTGAGCCCTGCCAACTGTGAATTACATTATATAAACGTTGATGCATGAGGGGAGGGAGGGGGGGTAGCATTTCAAGTAAAGTAACCTCCATGTCAATGTTATTGCTATGTTAAAAACGTTAATAAAATCTTTTTTTTAAAAAAAGGTAGTGACCTATTGTAGTGCATGTGTGTAATGGTGTCCCCGCACTCACAAGTTTCAGGGAATTAGCCCTGAACAATGTGGGGGCACCTTGGCTTGTGCCAGGGTGCCCACACACTAAGGGGGTCATTCTGACCCCGGCGGTAGTACCGCCAACAGGCATTCTGACCGCGGCGGTACAGCCGCGGCCAGAAGCGGAAAGTCGGCGGTGTACCGCCGACTTTCCGCTGCCCATGGGAATCCGCCATGGCGGCGCAGCTTGCTGCGCCGCCATGGGGATTCCGACCCCCTCACCGCCATCCTGTTCCTAGCGGTTCCGCGCGCCAGGAACAGGATGGCGGTGAGGGGTGTCGTGGGGCCCCTGGGGGCCCCTGCAGTGCCCATGCCAATGGCATGGGCACTGCAGGGGCCCCCGTAAGAGGGCCCCAGTTTGAATTTCAGTGTCTGCTCAGCAGACACTGAAATTCGCGACGGGTGCTACTGCACCCGTCGCACATCCTCCACTCCGCCGGCTCCATTCGGAGCCGGCATCCTCATGGAGGGGTGTTTCCCACTGGGCTGGCGGGCGGCCTTTTGGCGGTCGCCCGCCAGCCCAGTGGGAAACCCAGAATACCCGCGGCGGTCTTTTGACCGCGCAGCGGTATTCTGACGGTTCCCTCCAGGCGGGCGGCTCCCGCCGCCCGCCGGGGTCAGAATGACCCCCTAAGTAACTTGGCACCTAACCTTCACCAAGTGAGGGTTAGACATATAGGTGACTTATAAGTTACTTATGTGCAGTGAAAAATGGCTGTGAAATAACGTGGACGTGCAGTGGCAGTCCTGTGTAAGAATTGTCTGAGCTCCCTATGGGTGGCAAAAGAAATGCTGCAGCCCATAGGGATCTCCTGGAACCCCAATACCCTGGGTACCTAGGCACCATATACAAGGAAATTATATGGGTGTTCCAGTGTGCCAATGAGAATTGGTAAAATTAGTCTCTAGCCTGCAGTGACAATTTTAGAAAGCAGAGAGAGCATAAACACTGAGGTTCTGGTTAGCAGAGCCTCAGTGATACAGTTAGGCACTACACAGGGAACACATACAGGGCATACATTATGAGCACTCGGGTCCTGCCTAGCAAAAACAAACATACATACAGTGAAAATGGGGTAACATGCCAGGCAAGATGGTACTTTCCTACATCAGTCACTTGGTACGGCTGACCAAGTAGGTGTTGGTCAAGGTGAACCAATTTCTCTTTAACCATAGTTACACTGGCTCCTGTGTCCCTGTAGGCCTCAACCTCAACACCATTAATTAGGGGTAGTTGCTTGTACTTACCCATATTAAGGGGACAAGCAACCAAGGTGGCAAGGTCAATGCCACCATCGGGAGACTAAAACAGCCTCTGTGGTCTCCCTAACAAGACCAACCCTGTAGGAAGTTGGCTTTGTATATACTATTTCAAAGTACGAAATAGTGTGCACAGAGTCCTAGGGTTCCCCTTAGAGGTAAGATAGGGGCAAAAAGAGATAATTCTAATGCTCTATTTTGTGGTAGTGTGGTCGAGCAGTAGGCTTATCAGAGGGTAGTGTTAAGCATTTGTTGTACACACACAGGCAATAAATGAGGAACACACACTCAAAGACTTACTCCAGGCCAATAGGTTTTTATATAGAAAAAATATATTTTCTTAGTTTATTTTAACATCCACAAAATGTACAAGTAATACTTCAAATGAAAGGTATTTCACTCAGGTATTCTAGGAACTTTGAATTATCACAATAGCATGTAGAGTTTTGGCAAAAATGGCAATAAGGTTTTTTAATAATGGACACAGTGCAAAAATCAACAGTTCCTGGGGGAGGTAAGTAAATGTTAAGTTCACAAGTAAGTAAAACACTTACAGGGTTCAAACTTGGGTCCAAGGTAGCCCACCGATGGGGGTTCAAGGCAACCCCAAATTTACCACACCAGCAGCTCAGGGCCGGTCAGATGCAGAGGTCAAAGTGGTGCCCAAAACACATAGGCTCCAAAGGGGGTGCCCCGGCTCTAGTCTGCCAGCAGGTAGGTACCCGCGACTTCGGAGGGCAGACCAGGGGGGTTTTGTAGGACACTGGGGGGATACAAGCAGGAACAGAAAGTACACCCTCAGCGGCACAGGGGCGGCCGGGTGCAGTGTGCAAACAGGCATCGGGTTTTCAATGGGATCCAATGGGGAGACCCGGGGGTCTCTTCAACAATGCAGGCAGGCAAGGGGGGGGGCTCCTTGGGGTAGCCACCACCTGGGCTAGGAAGAGGGCCACCTGGGGGTCGCTCCTGCACTGGAGTTTAGTTCCTTCAGGTCCTGGGGGCTGCAGGTGCAGTGTGTTTTCCAGGCTTTCCTCTGCAGACGTCGCTGTGGAGGCTCATGGGGGTCAACTCTGGCTACTCACGGGCTCGCAGCCGCCAGGGAGTCCTCCCTGTAGAGTTAGTTTTCCGCAGGTCGAGCCGGGGGTGTCGGATGCAGAGTGGAAAGTCTCACGCTTCTGGCGGGAAACGTGTGATCTTTAAATGTTGCTTCTTTGTTGCAAAGTTGCAGGTTTGTTGAACAGGGCCGCTGTCCTCAGGAGTTTCTTGGTCCTTTTAGATGTAGGGTAGTCCTCTGAGGCTTCGGAGGTCGCTGGACCCTGTGGAATGCGTCGCTGTTGCAGTTTTTCTTGAAGTGGGGAGACAGGCCTGTAGGGCTGGGGCCAAAGCAGTTGGTGTCTCTGTCTTCTCTGCAGGGCTTCAGGTCAGCAGTCCTTCTTCGTCTTCAGGTTGCATGAATCTGTTTTCCTAGGTTCTGGGGAGCCCCTAAATTCTGAATTTAGGGGTGTGTTTAGGTCTGGGAGGGCAGTAGCCAATGGCTACTGTCCTTGAGGGTGGCTACACCCTCTTTGTGCCTCCTCCCTGAGGGGAGGGGGGCACATCCCTATTCCTATTGGGGGAATCCTCCAAAATCAAGATGGAGGATTTCTAAAGGCAGGGGTCACATCAGCTCAGGACACCTTAGGGGCTGTCCTGACTGGTGGGTGACTCCTCCTTGTTTTTCTCATTATCTCCCCTGGACTTGCCGCCAAAAGTGGGGGCTGTGTCCAGGGGCAGGCATCTCCACTAGCTGGAGTGCCTTGGGGCATTGTAACACGAAGCTTGAGCCTTTGAGGCTCGCTGCTAGGTGTTACAGTTACTGCAGGGTGGAGGTGTTAAGCATCTCCACCCAGTGCAGGCTTTTGTTTCTGGCCTCAGAGAGCACAAAGGCTCTCACCCCAGGGGGTCAGAAACTTGTCTCTCAGCAGCAGGCTAGCACAGACCAGTCAGTCCTGCACTGAAGGATTGGGTAAAATAACTGTACTTACAATGTCTAATAATAGACTTAGACACTGTAGGGGCATATTGCTCATGCAGCTATGCCCTCACCTGTGGTATAGTGCACTCTGCCTTAGGGCTGTAAGGCCTGCTAGAGGGGTGACTTACCTATGCCACAGGCAGTGTTTTGTGTGCATGGCACCCTGAGGGGGATGCCATGTCGACTTTGCCTTTTTCTCCCCACCAACACACACAATCTGCAATGGCAGTGTGTAGGAAAGTACCATCTTGCCTGGCATGTTACCCCCATATTTCACTGTTTATATGTTGTTTTAGTTGTATGTGTCACTGGGACCCTGCCAACCAGGGCCCCAGTGCTCATAAGTGTGCCCTCTATATGTTACCTGTGTTATGACTAACTGTCTCACTGAGGCTCTGCTATCCAGAACCTCAGTGGTTATGCTCTCTCATTTCTTTCCAAATTGTCACTAACAGGCTAGTGACCAATTTCACCAATTTACATTGGCATACTGGAACACCCTTATAATTCCCTAGTATATGGTACTGAGGTACCCAGGGTATTGGGGTTCCAGGAGATCCCTATGGGCTGCAGCATTTCTTGTGCCACCCAGAGGGAGATCTGACAATTCTTACACAGGCCTGCCAGTGCAGCCTGAGTGAAATAACGTCCACGTTATTTCACAATCATTTACCACTGCACTTAAGTAACTTATAAGTCACCTATATGTCTAACCTTTACCTGGTAAGGGTTGGGTGCTAAGTTACTTAGTGTGTGGTGTAGGAGGCTGGACTGGCTTGTAGTGAGTACCAAGGGGTACTTCCACCTTGCACCAGGCCCAGTTATCCCTTATTAGTGTATAGGGTGTCTAGCTGCTTAGGCTGATAGATAATGGTAGCTTAGCAGAGCAGCTTAGGCTGAACTAGGAGACGTGTGAAGCTACTACAGTACCACTTAGTGTCATATGCACAATATCATAAGAAAACACAATACACAGTTATACTAAAAATAAAGGTACTTTATTTTTATGACAATATGCCAAAGTATCTTAGAGTGTACCCTCAGTGAGAGGATAGGAAATATACACAAGATATATATACACAATACCAGAAATGTGCAGTATAGTCTTAGAAAACAGTGCAAACAATGTATAGTTAAAATAGGATGCAATGAAGACACATAGGGATAGGGGCAACACAAACCATATACTCCAAAAGTGGAATGTGAACCACGAATGGACCCAAAACCTATGTGACCTTGTAGAGGGTCGCTGGGACTATTAGAAAATAGTGAGAGTTAGAAAATTAGCCATCCCCAAGACCCTGAAAAGTGAGTGCAAAGTGCACTAAAGTTCCCCAAAGGACAAAGAAGTCGTGATAGGTGAATAAGGCAGGAAAGACACAAACCAACAATGCAACAACACTGGATTTCCAATCTGGGGTACCTGTGGAACAAGGGGACCAAGTCCAAAAGTCACAAGCAAGTCGGAGATGGGCAGATGCCCAGGAAATGCCAGCTGCGGGTGCAAAGAAGCTTCAACTGGACTGAAGAAGCTGTAATTTCTGCAGGAACGCAAAGGGCTAGAGACTTCCCCTTTGGAGGACAAATCCCACTCGCCTTGTAGAGTCGTGCAAAAGTGTTTTCCCGCCAAAAGAACGCCAACAAGCCTTGCTAGCTGCAAATCGTGCGGTTAGCGTTTTTGGACGCTGCTGCACCCCAGGAGGGACCAGGAGGTCGCAAATTGGACCAGGAGGTAGAGGGGACGTCGAGCAAGACAAAGAGCCCTCTTAGTAGCAGGTAGCACCCGGAGAAGTGCCAGAAACAGGCACTACAAGGATGCGTGAAATGGTGCTCACCCGAAGTTACACAAAGGAGTCCCACGTCGCCGGAGACCAACTTAGAAAGTCGTGCAATGCAGGTTAGAGTGATGTGGACCCAGGCTTGGCTGTGCATGAAGGATTTCCGCCGGAAGTGCACAGGGGACGGAGTAGCTGCAAAAGTCGCGGTTCCCAGCAATGCAGTCTAGCGAGGTGAGGCAAGGACTTACCTCCACCAAACTTGGACTGAAGAGTCACTGGACTGTGGGAGTCACTGGGACAGAGTTGCTGGATTCGAGGGACCTTGCTCGTCGTGCTGAGAGGAGACCCAAGGGACCGGTAATGCAGCTTTTTGGTGCCTGCGGTTGCAGGGGGAAAATTCCGTCGACCCACGGGAGATTTCTTCGGAGCTTCTAGTGCAGAGAGGAGGCAGACTACCCCCACAGCATGCACCACCAGGAAAACAGTCGAGAAGGCGGCAGGATCAGCGTTACAGAGTTGCAGTAGTCGTCTTTGCTACTATGTTGCAGGTTTGCAGGCTTCCAGCGCGGTCAGCAGTCGATTCCTTGGCAGAAGGTGAAGAGAGAGATGCAGAGGAACTCGGATGAGCTCTTGCATTCGTTATCTAAGGAATCCCAAGAGACAGAGACCCTAAATAGCCAGAAAAGAGGGTTTGGCTACCTAGGAGAGAGGATAGGCTAGCAACACCTGAAGGAGCCTATCACAAGGAGTCTCTGACGTCACCTGGTGGCATTGGCCACTCAGAGCAGTCCAGTGTGCCAGCAGCACCTCTGTTTCCAAGATGGCAGAGGTCTGGAGCACACTGGAGGAGCTCTGGGCACCTCCCAGGGGAGGTACAGGTCAGGGGAGTGGCCACTCCCCTTTCCTTTGTCCAGTTTCGCGCCAGAGCAGGGCTAAGGGGTCCCTGAACCGGTGTAGACTGGCTTATGCAGAATTGGGCACATCTGTGCCCAAGAAAGCATTTCCAGAGGCTGGGGGAGGCTACTCCTCCCCTGCCTTCACACCATTTTCCAAAGGGAGAGGGTGTCACACCCTCTCTCAGAGGAAGTCTTTTGTTCTGCCATCCTGGGCCATGCCTGGCTGGACCCCAGGATGGCAGCTGCCTGTCTGAGGGGCTGGCAGCAGCACCAGCTGCAGTGAAACCCCAGGAAGGGCAGTTTGGCAGTACCAGGGTCTGTGCTACAGACCACTGGGATCATGGGATTGTGCCAACTATGCCAGGATGGTATAGAGGGGGCAATTCCATGATCATAGACATGTTACATGGCCATATTCGGAGTTACCATTGTGAAGCTACATATAGGTAGTGACCTATATGTAGTGCACGCGTGTAATGGTGTCCCCGCACTCACAAAGTTCAGGGAATTGGCTCTGAACAATGTGGGGGCACCTTGGCTAGTGCCAGGGTGCCCTCACACTAAGTAACTTTGCACCTAACCTTTACTAGGTAAAGGTTAGACATATAGGTGACTTATAAGTTACTTAAGTGCAGTGTAAAATGGCTGTGAAATAACGTGTTCGTTATTTCACTCAGGCTGCAGTGGCAGGCCTGTGTAAGAATTGTCAGAGCTCCCTATGGGTGGCAAAAGAAATGCTGCAGCCCATAGGGATCTCCTGGAACCCCAATACCCTGGGTACCTCAGTACCATATACTAGGGAATTATAAGGGTGTTCCAGTAAGCCAATGTAAATTGGTAAAATTGGTCACTAGCCTGTCAGTGACAATTTAAAAGAAATGAGAGAGCATAACCACTGAGGTTCTGATTAGCAGAGCCTCAGTGAGACAGTTAGTCACTACACAGGTAACACATTCAGGCACACTTATGAGCACTGGGGCCCTGGTGAACAGGGTCCCAGTGACACATACAACTAAAACAACATATATACAGTGAAAAATGGGGGTAACATGCCAGGCAAGAGGGTACTTTCCTACACAACCCCCCCCCCAAACGAAGGACAATAAGACTAGCCATGACCTGATGAGTCTTCATTGTCTAAGTGGAAATATCTGGAGAGTCCATCTGCATTGGAGTGGCTACTCCCAGGTCTATGTTCCACTGTATAGACCATTCCCTGTAGGGATATGGACCACCTCAACAATTTAGGATTTTCACCTTTCATTTGTTTTAGCCAAAGTAGAGGTTTGTGGTCTGTCTGAACAATGAAGTGAGTGCCAAACAGGTATGGCCTCAACTTCTTCAGAGCCCAGACCACAGCAAAGGCCTCCCTCTCAATGGCAGAGCAACGCTTTTCTCTAGGGGTCAACCTCCTACTAATAAAAGCAACAGGTTGATCCTGGCCCTCAGAATTAAGTTGTGATAGGATTGCCCCTACTCCTAATTCAGATGCATCAGTTTGGACATAGAATTTTTTAGAGTAACAAGGGCTTTTCAGGACAGGTGCAGAGCACATGGCCTGCTTCAGCTCCTCAAAAGCTTTCTGACAGTTAGCTGTCCACAATACCTTTTTAGGCATCTTTTTGGAAGTGAGGTCATTAAGAGGGGCTGCAATGGAGCCATAGTTCTTAATGAACCTCCTGTAATACCCAGTGAGGCCTAGGAAGGCTCTCACCTGAGTCTGAGTGGTAGGGGGAACCCAATCAATAATTGTTTGGATTTTCCCCTGAAGTGGTGCAATCTGTTCCCCACCAACAAGGTGTCCCAGATAAACCACCTTACCCTGCCCTATCTGGCACTTTGAAGCCTTGATAGTGAGGCCTGCCTTCTGCAGGGCCTCCAAAACTTTCCATAGGTGGACCAGGTGATCATCCCAGCTGGAGCTAAAGACAGCTATATCGTCCAAATATGCTGCACTGAAAGCTTCCAGCCCTTGCAGGACTGTGTTCACCAACCTCTGAAAAGTGGCAGGTGCATTTTTCAAACCAAAAGGCATTACAGTAAACTGGTAATGTCCTCCAATGGTTGAAAATGCAGTTTTAGGTTTAGCATCTTCTGACAATTTGATCTGCCAATACCCTGCAGTCAAATCAAAAGTGCTTAGATACTTGGCAGATGCCAGTGTATCTATGAGCTCATCTGCCCTGGGTATAGGGTGAGCATCAGTTTTGGTTACCAAGTTGAGCCCTCTATAGTCTACATAAAACCGCATTTCCTTCTTTCCATCTTTGGAATGGGGTTTTGGTACAAGTACCACAGGAGAAGCCCATGGACTTTCAGAGTGCTCAACCACTCCTAGTTCTAACATTTTCTGGACCTCTTGCTTTATGCAGTCCCTGACATGGTCAGGCTGCCTATAGATCTTACTTTTGACAGGTAAACTGTCTTCAGTATCTATAGTGTGCTCACACCAAGAAGTGGTACCTGGCACAGTAGAGAAGAGTTCAGAGAATTGATCTAGGAGGTTTATGCAATGGTCTTTCTGCTCAGCAGTAAGACAATCAGCCAAAACTACACCTTCCACAAGAGCATCTTGTTCTGTGGAAGAGAAGAGATCAGGTAGAGGATCACTGTCTTCTTCCTATCCCTCATCAGTTGCCATGAGCAGGGTGAGATCAGCCCTGTCATAGTAGGGGTTCAGGCGGTTGACATGGAGCACCCTAAGGGGGCTCCTGGCAGTGCCTAAGTCAACTAAATAGGTGACTTCTCCCTTCTTTTCAACAATTGTGTGGGGTCCACTCCATTTATCTTGGAGTGCTCTTGGGGCCACAGGCTCCAAGACCCACACTTTCTGCCCTGGTTGGTACTGAACCAAAACAGCCTTCTGATCATGCCATTGCTTCTGGAGCTCTTGGCTGGCCTGAAGGTTTTTGCTGGCCTTTTTCATGTACTCAGCCATCCTTGATCTGAGGCCAAGTACATAATCCACAATATCCTGCTTAGGAGCTTTTAAAGGTTGTTCCCAACCCTCCTTTACAAGTGTGAGTGGACCCCTAACAGGGTGTCCAAAAAGAAGTTCAAAGGGGTGAAGCCCACTCCTTTCTGGGGTACCTCCCTGTAGGCAAAAAGGAGGCATGGTAGAAGGATATCCCATCTCCTGCGGAGTTTTTCAGGGAGACCCATAATCATGCCTTTGAGAGTTTTATTAAATCTCTCCACCAGTCCATTTGTTTGTGGATGATAGGGTGTTGTGAACTTGTAAGTTACACCACACTCCTTCCACATGGCCTTTAGGTATGCAGACATGAAATTGCTTCCCCTGTCTGATACTACTTCCTTTGGGAAGCCCACCCTAGAAAATATTCCCAGGAGGGCCTTTGCCACTGCAGGTGCTGTAGTGGTCCTTAAAGGAATTGCTTCAGGGTATCTTGTGGCATGGTCCACTACCACCAAGATAAACCTATTGCCTGAAGCAGTGGGAGGGTCAAGGGGGCCAACTATGTCAACTCCTACCCTTTCAAAGGGAACCCCAACCACAGGCAGTGGAATAAGGGGTGCCTTTGGGGTGCCACCTGTTTTGCCACTGGCTTGACAGGTTTCACAGGACTTACAAAAATCTTTTGTGTCCTCAGACATCCTAGGCCAATGAAACAATGGAACCAGTCTGTCCCAAGTTTTCATTTGACCCAGGTGCCCAGCTAGGGGAATGTCGTGGGCAAGAGTTAGGAGGAACTTTCTGTACTCCTGAGGAATCACTAGTCTCCTGGCAGCTCCAGGTTTAGGATCCCTGTGCTCAGTGTACAAGAGGTTGTCCTCCCAGTAAACTCTGTGAGAGTCACTGACATCCCCATTAGCCTGTTTGACAGCTTGCTGTCTGAGACCCTCTAATGTGGGACAGGTTTGCTGTGCCACACTCAGCTCCTCCCTGGCAGGCCCCCTTCACCCAAAAGCTCAGCAGTGTCTGCTTGAAGCTCCTCTGGTGTAGGTTCTGCACAGTGAGGGAATTCTTCTTCCTCAGAAGTAGAATCCACTGTAGAGGGAGGGATAGTAGGAAGTGGTTTGCTTCTACTAGCCCTAGCTTTATGGAGCACTTGGTCCATTGTTCCAGGATCCAAGCTTCCCTGTCCTTTTTGTTTTTTGGCCTGAGCCCTTGTCAAAGCAAAAATATGCCCTGGGATGCCCAGCATTGCTGCATGGGCCTCCAACTCCACATCTGACCAAGCTGATGTCTCCAAATCATTCCCTAATAGACAGTCTACAGGTAAATCTGAAGCTACCACAACTTTCTTTGGACCAGTAACCCCCCACCAGTTGAGATTAACAACAGCCATGGGGTGGCTAAGTGTGTTGTTGTGAGCATCGGTTACTTGGTACTGGTGACCAAGTAGGTGTTGTTCAGGGTGGACCAGTTTCTCTATGACCATAGTCACACTGGCTCCAGTGTCCCTGTAGGCCTGAACCTCAACACCATTTATTAGGGGTAGCTGCTTGTACTTAGTCACAAAAGAGAGTACGGGTTTTTTTGGAAATATAAATGGATTGGAAGTATGCTAATTGCGTCACCATGCCAGTCCTAAATCTCAACTAGAGATACTACGAGGGGTGGTTTAAGGTCTGTGGAGGGGGATTTCCTTTACGGACTAGGTGGTCTCACACACTATATAGTGTCATGCTTCATCATATGACCACCTAGCCCCACCCAGGTAGGGCAATACCACCTGGGCGGACTCGACCTCGCTGTTAAAGGAACAGGAAGGAGTGCGTAAATTAGTTAGATTTCTGGAAAATAGGGATCCAGCTATGCTATGGGAATAAAAACACCTACTCAGATACCAGGGTGAGTTTTAATAGAAGGTTCTGTGTGGTGTGAATAAAAGAAATGGGAGACCAGTGTGAGAACAATGACTCACAAGGTCACCTATCTAGCCGACATGTTTCTGCCTTTGTGATTGAGCTATGGAGGGTCTCTGGGCATTCATCAGGGCGTTGGATCCCTGTTGCGGATGCTAATAGCGCGCTGCAGTTTAATTCGCAATAGGAAAAAACGAGGGAAGGGAAGGAAGGGCCTACCTTAGCCAAGGGAATACCTGGGGAGGACCCTAACAATAAAGGCTACTAGCCTCTGGTAATCTGGAGAGGGAGCGTCCCCTTATAGTCAGACTTGCATCAAAGGTGGGCGCTCGCTGTGCGCCTATACCGACCTCTCTGTCAGGACCGCTTGTTGTGAGCATCGGTTACTTGGTACTGGTGACCAAGTAGGTGTTGTTCAGGGTGGACCAGTTTCTCTATGACCATAGTCACACTGGCTCCAGTGTCCCTGTAGGCCTGAACCTCAACACCATTTATTAGGGGTAACTGCTTGTACTTATCCATATTAAGGGGACAAGCAACTAAGGTGGCTAAATCAATAGCCCCCTCAGAGACTAACACAGCCTCTGTGGCCTCCCTAACAAGGCCAACCCCAACTAAGTTACCAATAGTGAGCCCAGCTACTCCCTTGGGTTGGCTATTAGTAGGTTTGCTCCCACCACCACTGCTATTAGTAGGGACACTAGGGGTAGCAGTAGGGGTTGTAGTGGTAGGAGGCTTGGTGCTTTTCTTTGGACAACTGGGATCTGTTGTCCAATGGCCTTTTATTTTACATAAATAGCACCATGCTTTATTTTCCTTGTTTTGATTAGAAGAGGATTTGGGCCCACCACCCCCACCAGAGTGTTTTTGTGGGCCTGATGAAGACTCATTTTTAGATTTGTCCCCACCCTTGTCAGAAGACTTACCATCCTTCTTCTTGTTGCCATCTTTGTCACCCCCTGTATGAACTTTTCTGTTCACCCTTGTTCTGACCCATTTGTCTGCCTTCTTTCCCAATTCTTGGGGAGAGGTCAGATCAGAGTCCACCAAGTACTGGTGCAACAAATCAGACACACAATTATTAAGAATATGCTCTCTCAGGATCAAGTTATACAGGCTGTCATAATCAGTAACTTTACTGCCATGTAACCACCCCTCCAAGGCCTTCACTGAATGGTCAATGAAATCAACCCAGTCTTGTGAAGACTCCTTTTTGGTCTCTCTGAACTTTATCCTGTATTGTTCAATGGTTAAGCCATAACCATCCAGGAGTGCATTCTTAAGAACTTTGTAATCATTAGCTTCATTTTCTTTTACAGTAAGGAGCCTATCCCTACCTTTTCCACTAAATGATAGCCATAGGATAGCAGCCCACTGCCTTTGAGGGACATCCTGTACAGCACAGGCCCTCTCAAGTGCAGCAAACCACTTGTTAATGTCATCCCCCTCCTTATAAGGGGGAACTATCTTATGCAGATTCCTGGAATCATGCTCTTTTGCAGGATGACTATGGGGAATACTGCTGCTGCCACCATGGGTTTCTAAACCCAGTTTCTGTCTCTCCTTCTCTACTTCTAAAGTCTGTCTATCCAAATCCAGCTGTTGCTTCTTGAGCTTCAGTCTGGTTTGTTCCACTCTCAATCTATTGAGCTCCCTTTCTAACAATCTGTCATCAGGGTGGGTGGGAGGGACATGCCTTGAAACAGAAGTATGGTGAGAATGGACAGAAGGAGACCTGTCCCTTACAGAGGACACCCTAACAGCTTAGCTAACAGAAACATCAGTACCACTGTGGTGTGAGTAAATGCTTTTGCTATGATGTGAGACAACACTATTTGTATGGTGTGGCTCTTCATCATTACCAACTATGCTAGACTGTCTAGTAATGGGCAGGCTAGGAAGTTTCTTTCCTGAATCTTTTCCTGGGGGAGTCCCTGGATCAGATTGGGAACCATTAGCTACTTTTTCAACAGATGGGGCACTTCTTGCCTTATCTTGTTCTCTAAGCATGTTAAGTAACAATTCCAAGGAAGGATTCTTCCCTACACTCAAACCTCTCTCTATGCAGAGACTCCTTGCTCCTTTCCAGCTAAGGTGATCATATGCAAGTTTGGACAGATCAACATTTTGGCCTGTGCCAGACATTTTTAGAGAGAGTTAAAGTGATAGAAAAAGAGAAAAAGTTTGTCAGAGCTTTTAGAAAGACTGAGAAAAAAACTTTTTGAACTTTTTAGAACTTTTTAGAAAGTTAGAAGGACTTTTCAGCACTTAGAAAAGAGTGAAAAGAGGAAATGCAAAACTTTTTGGCAATGTGTATATACACTGAACTTGTTTTGTATATTTTTCTCTTATGAAAAGTACAATGACAAGAGTGGTAAGTAGTCTCAAAGCACTTATCCCACCGCTGCCACCTATGTAGGAGGCTGGACTGGCTTGTAGTGAGTACCAAGGGGTACTTGCACCTTGCACCAGGCCCAGTTATCCCTTATTAGTGTATAGGGTGTCTAGCAGCTTAGGCTGATAGATAATGGTAGCTTAGCAGAGCAGCTTAGGCTGAACTAGGAGATGTGTGAAGCTACTACAGTACCACTTAGTGTCATATGCACAATATCATAAGAAAACACAATACACAGTTATACTAAAAATAAAGGGACTTTATTTTTATGACAATATGCCAAAGTATCTTAGAGTGTACCCTCAGTGAGAGGATAGGAAATATACACAAGATATATATACACAATACCAGAAATGTGCAGTATAGTCTTAGAAAACAGTGCAAACAATGTATAGTTACAATAGGATGCAATGGAGACACATAGGGATAGGGGCAACACAAACCATATACTCCAAAAGTGGAATGTGAACCACGAATGGACCCCAAACCTATGTGACCTTGTAGAGGGTCGCTGGGACTATTAGAAAATAGTTAGAGTTAGAAAATTAGCCCTCCCCAAGACCCTGAAAAGTGAGTGCAAAGTGCACTAAAGTTCCCCAAAGGACAAAGAAGTCATGATAGGGGAATAAGGCAGGAAAGACACAAACCAACAATGCAACAACACTGGATTTCCAATCTGGGGTATCTGTGGAACAAGGGGACCAAGTCCAAAAGTCACAAGCAAGTCGGAGATGGGCAGATGCCCAGGAAATGCCAGCTGCGGGTGCAAAGAAGCTTCGACTGGACTGAAGAAGCTGTGGTTTCTGCAGGAACGCAAAGGGCTAGAGACTTCCCCTTTGGAGGACGGATCCCTCTTGCCTTTTAGAGTCGTGCAGAAGTGTTTTCCCGCCAAAAGAATGCCAACAAGCCTTGCTAGCTGCAAATCGTGTGGTTAGCGTTTTTGGACGCTGCTGCGGCCCAGGAGGGACCAGGAGGTCGCAAATTGGACCAGGAGGTAGAGGGGACGTCGAGCAAGACAATGAACCCTCTTAGCAGCAGGTAGCACCCAGAGAAGTGCCAGAAACAGGCACTACGAGGATGCGTGAAATGGAGCTCACCCGAAGTTACACAAAGGAGTCCCACGTCGCCGGAGACCAAATTAGAAAGTCGTGCAATGCAGGTTAGAGTGCCGTGGACCCAGGCTTGGCTGAGCACGAAGGATTTCTGCCGGAAGTGCACAGGGGCCGGAGTAGCTGCAAAAGTCGCGGTTCCCAGCAATGCAGTCTAGCGAGGTGAGGCAAGGACTTACCTCCACCAAACTTGGACTGAAGAGTCACTGGACTGTGGGAGTCACTGGGACAGAGTTGCTGGATTCGAGGGACCTCGCTCGTCGTGCTGAGAGGAGACCCAAGGGACCGGTAATGCAGCTTTTTGGTGCCTGCGGTTGCAGGGGGAAGATTCCGTCGACCCACGGGAGATTTCTTCGGAGCTTCTAGTGCAGAGAGGAGGCAGACTACCCCCACAGCATGCACCACCAGGAAAACAGTTGAGAAGGCGGCAGGATCAGCGTTACAGAGTTCCAGTAGTCGTCTTTGCTACTATGTTGCAGGTTTGCAGGCTTCCAGCGCGGTCAGCAGTCGATTCCTTGGCAGAAGGTGAAGAGAGAGATGCAGAGGAACTCGGATGAACTCTTGCATTCGTTATCTAAGGAATCCCAAGAGACAGGGACCCTAAATAGCCAGAAAAGAGGGTTTGGCTACCTAGGAGAGAGGATAGGCTAGCAACACCTGAAGGAGCCTATCACAAGGAGTCTCTGACGTCACCTGGTGGCACTGGCCACTCAGAGCAGTCCAGTGTGCCAGCAGCACCTCTGTTTCCAAGATGGCAGAGGTCTGGAGCACACTGGAGGAGCTCTGGGCACCTCCCAGGGGAGGTACAGGTCAGGGGAGTGGTCACTCCCCTTTCCTTTGTCCAGTTCCGCGCCAGAGCAGGGCTAAGGGGTCCCTGAACCGGTGTAGACTGGCTTATGCAGAATTGGGCACATCTCTGCCCAAGAAAGCATTTCCAGAGGCTGGGGGAGGCTACTCCTCTCCTGCCTTCACACCATTTTCCAAAGGGAGAGGGTGTCACACCCTCTCTCAGAGGAAGTCTTTTGTTCTGCCATCCTGGGCCAGGCCTGGCTGGACCCCAGGAAGGCAGCTGCCTGTCTGAGGGGCTGGCAGCAGCAGTAGCTGCAGTGAAACCCCAGGAAGGGCAGTTTGGCAGTACTAGGGTCTGTGCTACAGACCACTGGGATCATGGGATTGTGCCAACTATGCCAGGATGGTATAGAGGGGGCAATTCCATGATCATAGACATGTTACATGGCCATATTCGGAGTTACCATTGTGAAGCTACATATAGGTAGTGACCTATATGTAGTGCACGCGTGTAATGGTGTCCCCGCACTCACAAAGTTCAGGGAATTGGCTCTGAACAATGTGGGGGCACCTTGGCTAGTGCCAGGGTGCCCTCACACTAAGTAACTTTGCACCTAACCTTTACCAGGTAAAGGTTAGACATATAGGTGACTTATAAGTTACTTAAGTGCAGTGTAAAATGGCTGTGAAATAACGTGTGCGTTATTTCACTCAGGCTGCAGTGGCAGGCCTGTGTAAGAATTGTCAGAGCTCCCTATGGGTGGCAAAAGAAATGCTGCAGCCCATAGGGATCTCCTGGAACCCCAATACCCTGGGTACCTCAGTACCATATACTAGGGAATTATAAGGGTGTTGCAGTAAGCCAATGTAAATTGGTAAAATTGGTCACTAGCCTGTCAGTGACAATTTGAAAGAAATGAGAGAGCATAACTACTGAGGTTCTGATTAGCAGAGCCTCAGTGAGACAGTTAGTCACTACACAGGTAACACATTCAGGCACACTTATGAGCACTGGGGCCCTGGTGAACAGGGTCCCAGTGACACATACAACTAAAACAACATATATACAGTGAAAAATGGGGGTAACATGCCAGGCAAGATGGTACTTTCCTACATGTGGGCACCCTGGCACTAGCCAAGGTGCTCCCACATTGTTCAGGGCAAATTCCCCAGACTTTGTGAGTGCGGGGACACCATTACACACGTACACTATACATATGTCACAACATATGTATAGCATCACAATGGTAACTCTGAACATGGCCATGTAACATGTCTAAGATCATGGAATTGTCTCCCCAATGCCAGCATGGGGTGACAATTCCAGGATCTTAGACATGTTACATGGCCATGTTCAGAGTTACCATTGTTATGCTATACATATGTTGTGACATATGTATAGTGTACGTGTATAATGGTGTCCCCGCCATGCTGGCATTGGGGAGACAATTCCATGATCCCCCGAGTCTCTAGGTCAGACCCGGGTACTGCCAAACTACCTTTCCCAAGGTTTCACTGCAGCTGCTGCTGCTGCCAACCCCTCAGACAGGTTTCTGCCCTACTGGGGTCCAGCCAGGCTTGGCCCAGGAAGGCAGAACAAAGGACTTCCTCAGAGAGAGGGTGTTACACCCTCTCCCTTTGGAAAAAGGTGTCAGGGCTGGGGAGGAGTAGCCTCCCCCAGCCTCTGGAAATGCTTTGATGGGCACAGAGGGTGCCCATCTCTGCATAAGCCAGTCTACACCGGTTCAGGGATCCCTCAGCCCTGTTCTGGCGCGAAACTGGACAAAGGAAAGAGGAGTGACCACTCCCCTGACCTGCACCTCCCCTGGGAGGTGCCCAGAGCTGCTCCAGTGTGCTCCAGACCTCTGCCATCTTGGAAACAGAGGTGCTGCTGGCACACTGGACTGCTCTGAGTGGCCAGTGCCAGCAGGTGACGTCAGAGACTCCTTCTGCTAGGCTCCTTCAGGTGTTGCTAGCCTATCCTCTCTCCTAGGTAGCCAAACCCTCTTTTCTGGCTATTTAGGGTCTCTGTCTCTTGGGATTCCTTAGATAACGAATGCAAGAGCTCATCCGAGTTCCTCTGCATCTCTCTCTTCACCTTCTGCCAAGGAATCGACTGCTGACCGCGCTGGAAGCCTGCAAACCTGCAACATAGTAGCAAAGACGACTACTGCAACTCTGTAATGCTGATCCTGCCGCCTTCTCGACTGTTTTCCTGGTGGTGCATGCTGTGGGGGTAGTCTGCCTCCTCTCTGCACTAGAAGCTCCGAAGAAATCTCCCGTGGGTCGACGGAATCTTCCCCCTGCAACCGCAGGCACCAAAGAACTGCATCACCGGTCCTCCGGGTCTCCTCTCAGCATGACGAGCGAGTACCCTTGAACTCAGCAACTCTGTCCAAGTGACTCCCACAGTCCAGTGACTCTTCAGTCCAAGTTTGGTGGAGGTAAGTCCTTGCCTCCCCACGCTAGACTGCATTGCTGGGAACCGCGTGTTTTGCAGCTACTCCGGCTCCTGTGCACTCTTCCAGGATTTCCTTTGTGCACAGCCAAGCCTGGGTCCCCGGCACTCTAACCTGCAGTGCACGACCTCCTGAGTTGTCCTCCGGCGTCGTGGGACCCTCTTTTGTGACTTCGGGTGAGCTCTGGTTCACTCCACTTTGTAGTGACTTTTCCGGCACTTCTGCAGGTGCTGCTTGCTTCTGAGAGGGCTCCTTGTCTTGCTGGGCGCCCCCTCTGTCCCCTCACGCAATTGGCGACATCCTGGTCCCTCCTGGGCCACAGCAGCATCCAAAAACCCTAACCGCGACCCTTGCAGCTAGCAAGGCTTGTTTGTGGTCTTTCTGCACGGAAACACATCTGCACGACTCTTCATGACGTGGCACATCCATCCTCCAAAGGGGAAGTTTCTAACCCTTGTCGTTCTTGCAGAATCCACAGCTTCTACCATCCAGTGGCAGCTTCTTTGCACCCACAGCTGGCATTTCCTGGGCATCTGCCCACTCCCGACTTGATCGTGATTTTTGGACTTGGTCCTCTTGTTCCACAGGTACTCTTGTCAGGAAATCCATCGTTGTTGCATTGCTGGTGTTGGTCTTCCTTGCAGAATTCCCCTATCACGACTTATGTGCTCTTTGGGGAACTTAGGTGCACTTTGCACCCACTTTTCAGGGTCTTGGGGTGGGCTATTTTTCTAACCCTCACTGTTTTCTTACAGTCCCAGCGACCCTCTACAAGGTCACATAGGTTTGGGGTCCATTCGTGGTTCGCATTCCACTTCTAGAGTATATGGTTTGTGTTGCCCCTATCCCTATGTGCCCCCATTGCCTTCTATTGTGACTATACATTGTTTGCACTGTTTTCTATTGCTATTACTGCATATTTTGGTGTTGTGTACATATCTTGTGTATATTTGCTATCCTCATACTGAGGGTACTCACTGAGATACTTTGGCATATTGTCATAAAAATAAAGTACCTTTATTTTTAGTATATCTGTGTATTGTGTTTTCTTATGATATTGTGCATATGACACTAGTGTAATGTAGGAGCTTCACTCGTCTCCTAGTTCAGCCTAAGCTGCTCTGCTAAGCTACCTTTTCTATCAGCCTAAGCTGCTAGACACCCCTCTACACTAATAAGGGATACCTGGGCCTGGTGCAAGGTGTAAGTACCCCTTGGTACTCACTACAAGCCAGTCCAGCCTCCTACATTGGTTGTGCAGCGGTGGGATAAGTACTTTGCAACTACTTACCACTTTGTCATATTGTACTTTTCATAAGAGAAAAATATAGAAAACAAGTTCAGTGTATGTACACCTAACCAAAAACTTTTGCTTTTCTTCTCTCACTTCTTTGCTAAGTGCTGAAAGGTACCTCTAAACTTCCAAAAAATTCTTAAAAAGTTTTAAAAGTTTTTTTTTCTGTCCTTTAAAAAGTTCTGAAAACATTTTTCTCACTTTTTCTGTCCCTTAAACACTTTCTATAATGTCTGGCACAGGTCAAACTGTTGATCTGACCAAACTTGCTTATGATCACCTTAGCTGGAAAGGAGCAAGGAGTCTCTGCTTTGAAAGAGGTTTAGGGGTAGGGAAGAATCCCTCTAGAGAACTGTTGGTTAATATGCTCATTGAACAATATAAGAGTTGGCACTTCTGTTGAGAAATTAGCTGATGGTTCCCAATCTGACCCTGGGGCACCCCTAGCAAAAGATTTAGAAGGGAACCTTCCCAACCTGCCAATTAGCAGGCCACCTAGCATAGCTGGTACTGATGTGAATTCACATCACAGTAAGAGTGTTACTTCTCATCATAGTAGGAGTGTTACTTCTGTAGGCCTGAATGTTAGAGTGACATCTGTTAGGGACAGGTCTCCCTCTGTTCATTCTCACCATACTTCTGTGTCAAGGCATGCCCCACCCACCCACCCTGATGACAGAGTGTTAGAAAGGGAGCTCAATAGATTGAGAGTGGAAGAATCAAGGCTGAAGCTCAAGAAGCAACAGCTGGATTTAGATAGGCAAGCCTTTGATTTAGAAAAAGAAAGACAGAGGTTGGGGTAAGGACCCCATGGTGGCAGCAGCAGTATTCCAAATAGTCATCCTGCAAAAGAGCATGATTCTAGGAATCTGCACAAGATAGTTCCCCCTTACAAGGAGGGGGATGACATTAACAAGTGGTTTGCTGCACTTGAGAGGGCCTGTGTTGTACAGGAGGTCCCTCAAAGGCAGTGGGCTGCTATCCTATGGCTATCTTTCAGTGGAAAGGGTAGAGATAGGCTCCTTACTGTTAAAGAAAGTGATGCCAATAATTTTACAGTTCTTAAGAATGCACTCCTTGATGGTTATGGCTTAACCACTGAACAGTACAGGATGAAGTTCAGAGAAACCAAAAAGGAGTCTTCACAAGACTGGGTAGACTTTGTTGACCATTCAGTGAAGGCCTTGGAGGGGTGGTTACATAGCAGTAAAGTTTCTAACTATGAGAGCCTGTATAACTTAATCCTGAGAGAGCATATTCTTAATAATTGTTTGTCTGATTTGTTACACCAGTACCTGGTAGACTCTGATCTGACCTCTCCCCAAGAATTGGGAAAGAAGGCAGACAAATGGGTCAGAAAAAGGGTGAACAGAAAAGTTCATACAGGGGTGACAAGGATGGCGAGCAGAAGGATGGTAAGTCTTCTGACAAGGGTGGGGACTAATCTAAAAATGAGTCTTCATCAGGCCCACAAAAACACTCTGGTGGGGGTGGTGGGCCCAAATCCTCTTCAAATCAAAACAAAGAAAAGAAACCATGGTGCTATTTATGTAAAATAAAAGGCCATTGGACAACAGATCCCAGTTGTCCAAAGAAAAGCGCCAAGCCTCCTACCACTACAACCCCTGCTGCTACACCTAGTGCCCCTAGTAATAGCAGTGGTGGTGGGAGCAAACCTACTAATAGCCAATCCAAGGGAGTAGCTGGGCTCACTTTTGGTAACTTAGTTGGGGTTGGTCTGGTTAGGGAGACCACAGAGGCTGTGTTAGTCTCTGAGGTGGCTATTGATTTAGCCACCTTGGTTGCTTGTCCCTTAATATGGATAAGTACAAGCAACTACCCCTAATAAATGGTGTTGAGGTTCAGGCCTACAGGGACACAGGTGCCAGGGTTACAATGGTAATAGAGAAACTGGTCCACCCTGAACAACACCTACTTGGTCACCAGTACCAAGTAACCGATGCTCATAACAACACTCTTAGCCACCCCATGGCTGTAGTGAATCTCAACTGGGGGGGGTTACTGGTCCAAAGAAAGTTGTGGTTGCCTCAGATTTCCCTGTAGACTGTCTACTAGGGAACGATTTAGAGACATCAGCTTGGGCAGAAGTGGAGTTAGAGGCTCATGCAGCAATGCTGGACATTCCAGTGCATATTTTTGCTTTAACCAGGGCTCAGGCCAAAAAGCAAAAAGGACAGGGTGACTTGGATCCTGGAAGAATGGACCAAGTGCTCCCTAAGGCTATGGTTAGTAAAGGTAATTCACTACCTACTATCCCTCCCTCTACAGTGGATTCAACTTCTGAGGAAGAAGAATTTCCACCCTGTGCAGAACCTACACCAGAAGAGCTGGAAGCAGACACTGCTGAGCTTTTGGGTAAAGGGGGGCCTGCCAGGGAGGAGCTGAGCGTGGCACAGCATACCTGTCCCACACTAGAGGGTCTAAGGCAGCAAGCTGTCAAACAAGCGAATGGGGATGTCAGTGACTCTCAAAGAGTTTACTGGGAGGACAACCTTTTGTATACTGAAGCAAGGGATCCAAAACCTGGAGCTGCCAGGAGATTGGTGATTCCTCAGGAATACAGAAAGTTCCTCCTAACTCTAGCCCACGACATTCCCTTAGCTGGACATTTGGGGCAAATGAAAACTTGGGACAGGCTTGTCCCCTTGTTTCATTGGCCTAGAATGTCAGAGGACACAAAGGAATTTTGTAAGTACTGTGAAACCTGTCAAGCCAGTGGCAAGACAGGTGGCACCCCAAAGGCACCCCTTATTCCACTACCTGTGGTTGGGGTTCCCTTTGAAAGGGTAGGGGTTGACATAGATGGCCCCCTTGACCCTCCTACTGCTTCAGGCAATAGGTTTATGTTGGTGGTAGTGGACCATGCCACCAGTTATCCTGAAGCAATTCCTCTAAGGACCACTACAGCTCCTGCAGTGGCAAAGGCCCTCCTGGGAATCTTTTCCAGGGTGGGCTTCCCAAAAGAGGTGGTATCAGACAGGGGAAGCAATTTCATGTCTGCTTACTTAAAGGCCATGTGGAAGGAATGTGGTGTGACATACATGTTCACCACACCCTATCATCCACAAACAAATGGACTGGTTGAGAGGTTTAATAAAACTCTCAAAGGAATGATAATGGGAGTCCCTGACAAACTCAGCCGGAGATGGGATGTCCTGTTACCTTGCCTCCTTTTTGCTTACAGGGAGGGACCCCAAAAAGGAGTGGGCTGCAGCCCCTTTGAACTCCTATTTGGACACCCTGTGAGAGGTCCTCTAACACTTGTGAAGGAGGGTTGGGAACAACCTTTAAAAGCTCCTAAGCAAGACATAGTGGACTATGTACTTGGCCTAGTATCTAGAATGGCTGAGTACATGAAAAAGGCCAGTAAAAACCTTCAGGCCAGCCAAGAGCTCCAAAAGTAATGGCATGACCAGAAGGCTGTTTTGGTCCAGTACCAACCAGGGCAGAAAGTGTGGGTCTTGGAGACTGTGGCCCCAAGAGCACTCCAAGACAAATGGAGTGGACCCCACATTATTGTTGAGAAAAAGGGTGAAGTCACCTACTTAGTTGACTTAGGCACTGCCAGGAGTGCCCTTAGGGTGCTCCATGTCAATCGCCTGAAACCCTACTATGACAGGGCTGATCTCACCCTGCTCATGGCAACAGATGAGGGACAGGAAGAAAAGAGTGACCCTCTCCCTGATCTCTTCTCTTCCACAGAACAAGATACTCTAAAGGAAGGTGTAGTTTTGGCAGATTGTCTTACTGCTGAGCAGAAAGACCACTGCATAAATCTCCTGGGTCAGTTTTCTGAACTCTTTTCTACTGTGCCAGGCACCACTGCTTGGTGTGAGCACACTATAGATACTGGAGACAGCTTGCCTGTCAAAAGTAAGATCAACAGGCAGCCTGACCATGTCAGAGACTGCATAAAACTAGAGGTGCAGAAAATGCTTGAACTGGGAGTGGTTGAGCACTCTGAAAGTCCATGGGCCTCTCCTGTGGTACTTGTACCAAAACCTCATTCCAAAGATGGTAAAAGGGAAATGAGATTTTGTGTTGACTACAGAGGACTCAACCAGGTAACCACAACTGATGCTCACCCTATACCCAGGGCAGATGAGCTAATAGATACACTGGCATCTGCCAAGTATCTAAGCACCTTTGATTTGACTGCAGTGTATTGGCAGATCAAGTTATCAGAGGATGCAAAAGGAAAAACTGCATTTTCAACCATTGGAGGGCACTACCAATTCACAGTAATGCCTTTTGGATTGAAAAAGGCACCTGCCACTTTTCAAAGGTTGGTGAACACAGTCCTGCAAGGTCTGGAAGCTTTTAGTGCAGCATATCTAGATGATATAGCTGTCTTTAGCTCCAGCTGGGATGATCACCTGGTCCACCTATGGAAAGTTTTGGAGGCCCTGCAAAAGGTAGGCATCACTATCAAGGCTTCAAAGTGCCAGATAGGGCAGGGGAAAGTGGTTTATCTGGGACACCTTGTAGGTGGAGAACAGATTGCACCACTTCAAGGGAAAATCCAAACTATTATAGATTGGGTTCCCCCTACAACTCAGACTCAGGTGAGAGCCTTTTTAGGCCTCACTGGGTACTACAGGAGGTTCATAAAGAACTATGGCTCCATTGCAGCCCCTCTTAATGACCTCACATCTAAGAAAATGCCTAAAAAGGTATTATGGACAGCAAACTGTCAGAAAGCTTTTGAGGAGCTTAAACAGGCCATGTGCTCTGCACCTGTCCTGAAAAGCCCCTGTTACTCCAAAAAATTCATTGTCCAAACTGATGCATCTGAATTAGGGGTAGGGGCAGTCTTATCACAACTTAATTCTGAGGGCCAGGATCAACCTGTTGCTTTTATCAGCAGGAGGTTGACCCCTAGAGAAAAGCGTTAGTCTGCCATAGAGAGGGAGGCCTTTGCTGTGGTCTGGGCATTGAAGAAGTTGAGGCCATACCTGTTTGGCACTCACTTCATTGTTCAGACAGACCACAAACCTCTACTTTGGCTAAAACAAATGAAAGGTGAAAACCCTAAATTGTTGAGGTGGTCCATATCCCTACAGGGAATGGACTATACAGTGGAACATAGATCTGGGAGTACCCACTCCAATGCAGATGGACTCTCCAGATATTTCCACTTAGACAATGAAGACTCATCAGGTCATGGCTAGTCTTATTGTCCTACGTTTGGGGGGGGGGATTGTGTAGGAAAGTACCATCTTGCCTGGCATTTTACCCACATATTTCACTGTTTATATGTTGTTTTAGTTGTATGTGTCACTGGGACCCTGCCAGCCAGGGCCCCAGTGCTCATAAGTGTGCCCTGTATGTGTTACCTGTGTTATGACTAACTGTCTCACTGAGGCTCTGCTATCCAGAACCTCAGTGGTTATGCTCTCTCATTTCTTTCCAAATTGTCACTAACAGGCTAGTGACCAATTTCACCAACTTACATTGGCATACTGGAACACCCTTATGATTCCCTAGTATATGGCACTGAGGTACCCAGGGTATTGGGGTTCCAGGAGATACCTATGGGCTGCAGCATTTCTTGTGCCACCCATAGGGAGATCTGACAATTCTTACAAAGGCCTGCCAGTGCAGCCTGAGTGAAATAACGTCCACGTTATTTCACAGCCATTTACCACTGCACTTAAGTAACTTATAAGTCACCTATATGTCTAACCTTTACCTGGTAAGGGTTGAGTGCTAAGTTAGTTAGTATGTGGGCACCCTGACACTAGCCAAGGTGCTCCCACATTGTTCAGGGCAAATTCCCCGGACTTTGTGAGTGCGGGGACACCATTACACGCGTGCACTATACATATGTCACGACATATGTATAGCATCACAATGGTAACTCCGAACATGGCCATGTAACATGTCTAAGATCATGGAATTGTCACCCCAATGCCATTCTGGCATTGGGGAGACAATTCCATGATCCCCCGAGTCTCTAGCTCAGACCCGGGTACTGCCAAACTACCTTTCCCGAGGTTTCACTGCAGCTGCTGCTGCTGCCAACCCCTCAGACAGGTTTCTGCCCTCCTGAGGTCCAGCTAGGCTTGGCCCAGGAAGGCAGAACAGAGGACTTCCTCAGAGAGAGGGTGTTACACCCTCTTCCTTTGGAAAAAGGTGTCAGGGCTGGGGAAGAGTAGCCTCCCCCAGCCTCTGGAAATGCTTTGATGGGCACAGATGGTGCCCATCTCTGCATAAGCCAGTCTACACCGGTTCAGGGATCCCTCAGCCCTGCTCTGGCGCGAAACTGGACAAAGGAAAGGGAAGTGACCACTCCCCTGACCTGCATCTCCCCTGGGAGGTGCCCAGAGCTCCTCCAGTGTGCCCCAGACCTCTGCCATCTTGGAAACAGAGGTGCTGCTGGCACACTGGACTGCTCTGAGTGGCCAGTGCCAGCAGGTGACGTCAGAGACTCCTTCTGATAGGCTCCTTCAGGTGTTGCTACCTATCCTCTCTCCTAAGTAGCCAAACCTCCTTTTCTGGCTATTTAGGGTCTCTGCTTTGGGGAATTCTTTAGATAACGAATGCAAGAGCTCATCAGAGCTCCTCTGCATCTCTCTCTTCACCTTCTGCCAAGGAATCGACTGCTGACCGCGCTGGAAGCCTGCAAAACTGCAACAAAGTAGCAAAGACGACTACTGCGACCTTGTAACGCTGATCCTGCCGCCTTCTCGACTGTTTTCCTGGTGGTGCATGCTGTGGGGGTAGTCTGCCTCCTCTCTGCACTAGAAGCTCCGAAGAAATCTCCCGTGGGTCGACGGAATCTTCACCCTGCAACCGCAGGCACCAAAGAACTGCATCTCTGGTCCTCTGGGTCTCCTCTCAGCACGACGAGCGAGGTCCCTTGAACTCAGCAACTCTGTCCAAGTGACTCCCACAGTCCAGTGACTCTTCAGTCCAAATTTGGTGGAGGTAAGTCCTTGCCTCCCCACGCTAGACTGCATTGCTGGGAACCGCGTGTTTTGCTACTCCGGCTCCTGTGCACTCTTCTAGGATTTCCTTTGTGCACAGCCAAGCCTGGGTCCCTGGCACTCTAACCTGCAGTGCACGACCTCCTGAGTTGTCCTCCGGCATCGTGGGACCCTCTTTTGTGACTTAGGGTGAGCTCTGGTTCACTCCACTTTGTAGTGCCTGTTCCGGCACTTCTGCGGGTGCTGCTTGCTTCTGAGAGGGCTCCTTGTCTTGCTGGGCGCCCCCTCTGTCCCCTCACGCAATTGGCGATATCCTGGTCCCTCCTGGGCCACAGCAGCATCCAAAAACCCTAACCGCGACCCTTGCAGCTAGCAAGGCTTGTTTGCAGTCTTTTTGCACGGAAACACCTCTGCACGACTCTTCACAATGTGGGACATCCATTCTACAAAGGGGAAGTGTCTAGCCCTTGTCCTTCTTGCAGAATCCACAGCTTCTACCATCCGGTGGCAGCTTCTTTGCACCCACAGCTGGCATTTCCTGGGCATCTGCCCACTCCCGACTTGATCGTGACTTTTGGACTTGGTCCCCTTGTTCCACAGGTACTCTCGTCAGGAAATCCATTGTTGTTGCATTGCTGGTGTTGGTCTTCCTTGCAGAATTCCCCTATCACGACTTCTGTGCTCTTTGGGGAACTTATATGCACTTTGCACCCACTTTTCAGGGTCTTGGGGTGGCCTATTTTTCTAACCCTCACTGTTTTCTTACAGTCCCAGCGACCCTCTACAAGGTCACATAGGTTTGGTGTCCATTCGTGGTTCGCATTCCACTTCTAGAGTATATGGTTTGTGTTGCCCCTATCCCTATGTGCCCCCATTGCATTCTATTGTGACTATACATTGTTTGCACTGTTTTATATTGCTATTACTGCATATTTTGGTATTGTGTACATATATCTTGTGTATATTTGCTATCCTCATACTGAGGGTACTCACTGAGATACTTTGGCATATTGTCATAAAAACAGAGGCGGTCATTCTGACCGCGGCGGGCGGCGGTCGCCGCCCGCCATGCGGCCACTGCCAAGTGGCCGCTCCGCGGTCAGGAGACCGCGGATGCCATTCTGGCTTTCCCGCTGGGCCGGCGGGCGACCGCCAAAAGGGCGCCCGCCGGCCCAGCGGGAAAGGCCCTGCAACGAGGAAGCCGGCTCCGAATGGAGCCGGCGGAGTTGCAGGGGTGCGACCGGTGCAGTTGCACCCGTCGCGATTTTCACTGTCTGCAAAGCAGACAGTGAAAATCTTCATGGGGCCCTGTTAGGGGGCCCCTGCACTGCCCATGCCAGTGGCATGGGCAGTGCAGGGGCCCTCAGGGGCCCCACAACACCCGTTCCCGCCATCCTGTTCCTGGCGGTAAGAACCGCCAGAAACAGGGTGGCGGGAAGGGAGTCGGAATCCCCATGGCGGCGCCTGGGCCAGGGGAAAACCGGGGGGAAACCGCTGGTTCCCCTTTTCTGACCGCGGCTTTACCGCCGCGGTCATAATGGCCCTGGAAGCACCACCAGCCTGTTGGCGGTGCTTCCGTGGTCCCCGGCCCTGGCGGTCATAGACCGCCAGGGTCGGAATGACCCCCAAAGTACCTTTATTTTTAGTATATCTGTGTATTGTGTTTTCTTATGATATTGTGCATATGACACTAGTGGTACTGTAGGAGCTTCACTCGTCTCCTAGTTCAGCCTAAGCTGCTCTGCTAAGCTACCTTTTTTATCAGCCTAAGCTGCTAGACACCCCTCTACACTAATAAGGGATACCTGGGCCTGGTGCAAGGTGTAAGTACCCCTTGGTACTCACTACAAGCCAGTCCAGCCTCCTACACAGTGTGCATGTGTTAGGTTAGGGGACCCTTAGGGTGGCACAACATATGCTGAAGCCCTTAGGGACCTTCCCTGGTCACAGGGCCCTTGGTACCACTGGTACCTTTTACAAAGGACTTATCTGTGTGCCAGGGGTGTGCCAATTGTGGAAACAATGGTACATTTTAGGTGAAAGAACACTGGTGCTGGGGCCTGGTTAGCAGGGTCCCAGCACACTTCTCAGTCAAGTCAGCATCAGTATCAGGCAAAAAGTGGTGGGTAACTGCAACAGGGAGCCATTTCCTTACAAACCCCAACTACACTGCCAATGATGAGCCCAGCTACACCCTTGGATTGGCTATTTGTAGTAGACTTCCCACCACCACTGCTATTACTAGGGGCACTAGAGGTTGCAGTTGGGGTTGTGGTAGTGTGGAGCCTTGGTGTTTTTCTTTGGACAAGTGGCATCACTTGCCTAATGGTCTTTTACTTTACATAAATAACACCATGGCTTTTTCTGATTGTGAGAAGAGGATTGGGACCCACCACCATCAGAGGATTTTTGTGGACCTGATGAAGACTCAGAATGTTTTTTATCTTTGTCCCCACCTGTAGGAAAGTACCATCTTGCCTGGCATGTTACCCCCATTTTTCACTGTATATATGTTGTTTTAGTTGTATGTGTCACTGGGACCCTGGTAACCCAGGGCCCCAGTGCTCATAAGTGTGCCTGTATGTGTTACCTGTGTAGTGACTAACTGTCTCACTGAGGCTCTGCTAATCAGAACCTCAGTGGTTATGCTCTCTCATTGCTTTCCAAATTGTCACTGACAGGCTAGTGACCATTTTTACCAATTTACATTGGCTTACTGGAACACCCTTATAATCCCCTAGTATATGGTACTGAGGTACCCAGGGTATTGGGGTTCCAGGAGATCCCTATGGGCTGCAGCATTTCTTTTGCCACCCATAGGGAGCTCTGACAATTCTTACACAGGCCTGCCACTGCAGCCTGAGTGAAATAACGTCCACGTTATTTCACAGCCATTTTACACTGCACTTAAGTAACTTATAAGTCACCTATATGTCTAACCTTTACCTGGTAAAGGTTAGGTGCAAAGTTACTTAGTGTGAGGGCACCCTGGCACTAGCCAAGGTGCCCCCACATTGTTCAGAGCCAATTCACTGAACTTTGTGAGTGCGGGGACACCATTACACGCGTGCACTACATATAGGTCACTACCTATATGTAGCTTCACCATGGTAACTCCGAATATGGCCATGTAACATGTCTATGATCATGGAATTGCCCCCTCTATGCCATCCTGGCATTGTTGGTACAATTCCATGATCCCAGTGGTCTGTAGCACAGACCCTGGTACTGCCAGACTGCCCTTCCTGGGGTTTCTCTGCAGCTGCTGCTGCTGCCAACCCCTCAGACAGGCATCTGCCCTCCTGGGGTCCAGCCAGGCCTGGCCCAGGATGGCAGAACAAAGAACTTCCTCTGAGAGAGGGTGTGACACCCTCTCCCTTTGGAAAATGGTGTGAAGGCAGGGGAGGAGTAGCCTCCCCCAGCCTCTGGAAATGCTTTGTTGGGCACAGAGGTGCCCAATTCTGCATAAGCCAGTCTACACCGGTTCAGGGACCCCTTAGCCCCTGCTCTGGCGCGAAACTGGACAAAGGAAAGGGGAGTGACCACTCCCCTGACCTGCACCTCCCCTGGGAGGTGTCCAGAGCTCCTCCAGTGTGCTCCAGACCTCTGCCATCTTGGAAACAGAGGTGCTGCTGGCACACTGGACTGCTCTGAGTGGCCAGTGCCACCAGGTGACGTCAGAGACTCCTTGTGATAGGCTCCTTCAGGTGTTAGTAGCCTTTCCTCTCTCCTAGGTAGCCAAACCCTCTTTTCTGGCTATTTAGGGTCTCTGTCTCTGGGGAAACTTTAGATAACGAATGCATGAGCTCAGCCGAGTTCCTCTGCATCTCCCTCTTCACCTTCTGATAAGGAATCGACCGCTGACCGCGCTGGAAGCCTGCAAACCTGCAACATAGTAGCAAAGACGACTACTGCAACTCTGTAACGCTGATCCTGCCGCCTTCTCGACTGTTTTCCTGCTTGTGCATACTGTGGGGGTAGTCTGCCTCCTCTCTGCACCAGAAGCTCCGAAGAAATCTCCCGTGGGTCGACGGAATCTTCCCCCTGCAACCGCAGGCACCAAAAAGCTGCATCTCCGGTCCCTTGGGTCTCCTCTCAGCACGACGAGCGAGGTCCCTCGAATCCAGCGACACCGTCCAAGTGACCCCCACAGTCCAGTGACTCTTCAGCCCAAGTTTGGTGGAGGTAAGTCCTTGCCTCACCTCGCTGGGCTGCATTGCTGGGAACCGCGACTTTGCAAGCTTCTCCGGCCCCTGTGCACTTCCGGCGGAAATCCTGTGTGCACAGCCAAGCCTGGGTCCACGGCACTCTAACCTGCATTGCACGACTTTCTAAGTTGGTCTCCGGCGACGTGGGACTCCTTTGTGCAACTTCGGCGAGCACCGTTTCACGCATCCTCGTAGTGCCTGTTTCTGGCACTTCTCCGGGTGCTACCTGCTTCAGTGAGGGCTCTTTGTCTTGTTCGACGTCCCCTCTCTCTGCAGGTCCAATTTGCGACCTCCTGGTCCCTCCTGGGCCCCAGCAGCGTCCAAAAACGCCAAACGCACGATTTGCGTGTAGCAAGGCTTGTTGGCGTCCATCCGGCGGGAAAACACTTCTGCACGACTCTCCAAGGCGTGGGGGATCCATCCTCCAAAGGGGAAGTCTCTAGCCCTTGTCGTTCCTGCAGTATTCACAGTTCTTCAGCCTAGTAAGAGCTTCTTTGCACCAACCGCTGGCATTTCTTGGGCATCTGCCCATCTCCAAGCTGCTTGTGACTTTTGGACTTGGTCCCCTTGCTCCACAGGTACCTTCAGACAGGAATCCATCGTTGTTGCATTGCTGATTTGTGTTTTCCTTGCATTCTCCCTCTAACACGACTATTTGGTCCTTAGGGGAACTTTGGTGCACTTTGCACTCACTTTTCAGGGTCTTGGGGAGGGTTATTTTTCTAACTCTCACTATTTTCTAATAGTCCCAGCGACCCTCTACAAGGTCACATAGGTTTGGGGTCCATTCGTGGTTCACATTCCACTTTTGGAGTATATGGTTTGTGTTGCCCCTATCCCTATGTTTCCCCATTGCATCCTATTGTAATTATACATTGTTTGCACTGTTTTCTAAGACTATACTGCATATTTTTGCTATTGTGTATATATATCTTGTGTATATTTCCTATCCTCTCACTGAGGGTACACTCTAAGATACTTTGGCATATTGTCATAAAAATAAAGTACCTTTATTTTTAGTATAACTGTGTATTGTGTTTTCTTATGATATTGTGCATATGACACTAAGTGGTACTGTAGTAGCTTCACACGTCTCCTAGTTCAGCCTATGCTGCTCTGCTAAGCTACCATTATCTATCAGCCTAAGCTGCTAGACACCCTATACACTAATAAGGGATAACTGGGCCTGGTGCAAGGTGCAAGTACCCCTTGGTACTCACTACAAGCCAGTCCAGCCTCCTACATTGGTTGTGCAGTGGTGGGATAAGTGCTTGAGACTACTTACCACTCTTGTCATTGTACTTTTCATAAGAGAAAAATATACAAAACAAGGTCAGTGTATATACACATAGCCAAAAAGTTTTGCATTTCCTCTTTTCACTCTTTTCTAAGTGCTGAAAAGTACTTCTAAACTTTCAAAAAGTTCTTAAAAGTTTAAAAAGTTTTTTTCTGTCTTTCCAAAAAGTTCTGAAAACTTTTTTCTCTTTGTCTATCACTTTAACTCTCTCTAAAAAATGTCTGGCACAGGCCAAAAAGTTGAACTGTCCAAACTTGCATATGATCACCTTAGCTGGAAAGGAGCAAGGAGTCTCTGCATAGAGAGAGGTTTGAGTGTAGGGAAGAATCCTTCCTTAGAACTGTTAATTAATATGCTTAGAGTACAGGATAAGGCCATAAGTGCCCAATCTGTAGAAAAAGTAGCTAATGGTTCTCAATCTGATCCAGGGACTCCCCCAGGAAAAGGTTCTGGAAAGAAAATTCTCAGCCTGCCCATTACTAGACAGTCTAGCATAGTTGGTACAGAGGTTGAATCACATCATACTGATGATGTGCTCTCACATTATACTGGTAGCCAAGCTGTTAGGGTGCCCTCTGTAAGGGACAGGTCTCCTTCTGTTCATTCCCATCACACCTCTGTATCTAGAAATGTCCCTCCCACCCACCCTGATGACAGATTGTTGGAAAGGGAGCTCAATAGATTGAGAGTGGAGCAAACCAGACTGAAGCTCAAGAAGCAACAGCTGGATTTGGATAGACAATCTTTAGAAATAGAGAGGGAAAGACAGAAAATGGGTTTAGATACCCATGGTGGCAGCAGCAGTATTCCCCATAGTCATCCTGCAAAAGAGCATGATTCCAGGAATCTGCATAAGATAGTTCCCCCTTACAAGGAGGGGGATGACATTAACAAGTGGTTTGCTGCACTTGAGAGGGCCTGTGCTGTACAGGATGTCCCTCAAAGGCAGTGGGCTGCTATCCTATGGCTATCATTTACTGGAAAAGGTAGGGATAGGCTCCTTACTGTAAAAGAAAATGATGCTAACAATTTCCAAGTTCTTAAGAATGCACTCCTGGATGGTTATGGCTTAACCACTGAACAGTACAGGATCAAGTTCAGAGATACCAAAAAGGAGTCTTCACAAGACTGGGTTGATTTCATTGACCAGGCAGTGAAGGCCTTGGAGGGGTGGTTACATGGCAGTAAAGTTACTGATTATGACAGCCTGTATAACTTAATCCTGAGAGAGCATATTCTTAATAATTGTGTGTCTGATTTGTTGCACCAGTACTTGGTGGACTCTGATCTGACCTCTCCCCAAGAATTGGCAAAGAAGGCAGACAAATGGGTCAGAACAAGAGTGAACAGAAAAGTTCATACAGGGGGTGACAAAGATGGCAACAAAAAGAAGGATGGTAAGTCTTCTGACAAGGGTGGGGACAAATCTAAAAATGAGTCTTCATCAGGCCCACAAAAACACTCTGGTGGGGGTGGTGGGCCCAAACCATCCTCTAATCAGAACAAGGAAAAGAAACCATGGTGCTATTTATGTAAGATAAAAGGCCATTGGACAACAGATCCCAGTTGTCCAAAGAAAGGCACCACAGCTCCTACCACTACAACCCCTACTGCTACACCTAGTGTCCCTACTAATAGCAGTGGTGGTGGGAGCAAACCTACTAATAGCCAATCCAAGGGAGTAGCTGGGCTCACTTTTGGTAATTTAGTTGGGGTTGGTCTGATTAGGGAGACCACAGAGGCTACTTTAGTCTCTGAAGGGGCTATTGACTTAGCCACTTTGGTTGCTTGCCCCCATAACTTGGAGAAGTACAAGCAACTAACCCTAATAAATGGTGTTGAGGTCCAGGCCTACAGGGACACAGGTGCCAGTGTCACAATGGTGATTGAGAAACTGGTGCACCCTGAACAACACATACTTGGACACCAGTACCAAGTAACCGATGCTCACAACATAACACAAAGCCACCCCATGGCTGTTGTAAATCTCAACTGGGGGGGGGTATCTGGTCCAAAGAAAGTTGTGGTAGCTTCAGATTTACCTGTAGACTGTCTATTAGGGAACGATTTGGAGACATCAGCTTGGTCAGATGTGGAGTTGGAGGCCCATGCAGCAATGCTGGGCATCCCAGGGCATATTTTTGCTTTGACAAGGGCTCAGGCCAAAAAGCAAAAAGGACAGGGAAGCTTGGATCCTGGAACAATGGACCAAGTGCTCCCTAAAGCTAGGGCTAGTAGAAGCAAACCACTTCCTACTATCCCTCCCTCTACAGTGGATTCTAATTCTGAGGAAGAAGAATTCCCTCCCTGTGCAGAACCTACACCAGAGGAGCTGGAAGCAGACACTGCTGAGCTTTTGGGTGAAGGGGGGCCTGCCAGAGAGGAGCTGAGTGTGGCACAGCAAACCTGTCCCACATTAGAGGGTCTCAGACAGCAAGCTGTCAAACAGGCTAATGGGGATGTCAGTGACTCACACAGAGTTTACTGGGAGGACAACCTCTTGTACACTGAGCAAAGGGATCCTAAACCTGGAGCTGCCAGGAGATTAGTGATTCCTCAGGAGTACAGAAAGTTCCTCCTAACACTGGCACATGACATTCCCTTAGCTGGGCACCTGGGTCAAATGAAAACTTGGGACAGATTGGTACCACTGTTTCATTGGCCTAGGATGTCTGAGGACACAAAAGATTTTTGTAAGTCCTGTGAAACCTGTCAAGCCAGTGGCAAGACAGGTAGCACTCCAAAGGCACCCCTTATCCCACTGCCTGTGGTTGGGGTTCCCTTTGAAAGGGTAGGGGTTGACATAGTTGGCCCCCTTGACCCTCCTACTGCTTCAGGCAATAGGTTTATCTTAGTGGTAGTGGACCATGCCACAAGGTATCCTGAAGCTATTCCTTTAAGGACCACTACAGCTCCTGCAGTGGCAAAGGCCCTCCTGGGAATATTTTCCAGGGTGGGCTTCCCAAAGGAAGTAGTATCAGACAGAGGAAGCAATTTCATGTCTGCATACTTAAAGGCCATGTGGAAGGAGTGTGGTGTAACTTACAAGTTCACAACACCCTATCATCCACAAACAAATGGACTGGTGGAGAGATTTAATAAAACTCTCAAAGGCATGATTATGGGACTCCCTGAAAAACTCCGCAGGAGATGGGATATCCTTCTACCATGCCTCCTTTTTGCCTACAGGGAGGTACCCCAGAAAGGAGTGGGCTTCAGCCCCTTTGAACTTCTTTTTGGACACCCTGTTAGGGGTCCACTCACACTTGTAAAGGAGGGTTGGGAACAACCTTTAAAAGCTCCTAAGCAGGATATTGTGGACTATGTACTTGGCCTCAGATCAAGGATGGCTGAGTACATGAAAAAGGCCAGTAAAAACCTTCAGGCCAGCCAAGAGCTCCAGAAGCAATGGCATGATCAGAAGGCTGTTTTGGTTCAGTACCAACCAGGGCAGAAAGTGTGGGTCTTGGAGCCTGTGGCCCCAAGAGCACTCCAAGATAAATGGAGTGGTCCACACACAATTGTTGAAAAGAAGGGTGAAGTCACCTACTTGGTTGACTTAGGCACTGCCAGGAGTCCCCTTAGGGTGCTCCATGTCAACCGCCTGAAACCCTACTATGACAGGGCTGATCTCACCCTGCTCATGGCAACAGATGAGGGACAGGAAGAAGACAGTGATCCTCTACCTGATCTCTTCTCTTCCACAGAACAAGATGCTCTTGTGGAAGGGGTAGTTTTGGCTGATTGTCTTACTGCTGAGCAGAAAGATAATTGCATAAATCTCCTAGGACAATTTTCAGAACTCTTCTCCATTGTGCCAGGCACCACTTCTTGGTGTGAGCACACTATAGATACTGGAGACAGTTTACCTGTCAAAAGTAAGATCTATAGGCAGCCTGACCATGTCAGGGACTGCATAAAGCAAGAAGTTCAGAAGATGTTGGAACTAGGAGTGGTTGAGCACTCTGACAGTCCATGGGCTTCTCCTGTGGTACTGGTACCAAAACCCAATTCTAAAGATGGAAAGAAGGAAATGAGGTTTTGTGTAGACTATAGAGGTCTCAACTTGGTAACCAAAACAGATGCTCACCCTATACCCAGGGCAGATGAGCTAATAGATACACTGGCATCTGCCAAGTATCTAAGCACTTTTGATTTAACTGCAGGGTATTGGCAGATCAAAATGTCAGAAGATGCTAAACCTAAGACTGCATTTTCTACCATTGGAGGACATTACCAGTTTACTGTAATGCCTTTTGGTTTGAAAAATGCACCTGCCACTTTTCAGAGGTTGGTGAACACAGTCCTGCAAGGGCTGGAAGCTTTCAGTGCAGCATATTTGGATGATATAGCTGTCTTTAGCTCCAGCTGGGATGATCACCTGGTCCACCTTTGGAAAGTTTTGGAGGCCCTGCAAAAGGCAGGCCTCACTATCAAGGCTTCAAAGTGCCAGATAGGGCAGGGTAAGGTGGTTTATCTGGGACACCTTGTTGGTGGGGAACAGATTGCACCACTTCAGGGGAAAATCCAAACTATTATTGATTGGATTCCCCCTACCACTCAGACTCAGGTGAGAGCCTTCCTAGGCCTCACTGGGTATTACAGGAGGTTCATTAAGAACTATGGCTCCATTGCAGCCCCTCTTAATGACCTCACATCCAAGAAAATGCCTAAAAAGGTATTATGGACAGCAAACTGTCAGAAAGCTTTTGAGGAGCTGAAGCAGGCCATGTGCTCTGCACCTGTCCTGAAAAGCCCTTGTTACTCTAAAAAATTCTATGTCCAAACTGATGCATCTGAATTAGGAGTAGGGGCAGTCCTATCACAACTTAATTCTGAGGGCCAGGATCAACCTGTTGCTTTTATTAGTAGAAGGTTGACCCCTAGAGAAAAGCGTTGGTCTGCCATTGAGAGGGAGGCCTTTGCTGTGGTCTGGGCTCTGAAGAAGTTGAGGCCATACCTGTTTGGCACTCACTTCATTGTTCAGACAGACCACAAACCTCTACTTTGGCTAAAACAAATGAAAGGTGAAAATCCTAAATTGTTGAGGTGGTCCATATCCCTACAGGGAATGGACTATACAGTGGAACATAGACCTGGGAGTAGCCACTCCAATGCAGATGGACTCTCCAGATATTTCCACTTAGACAATGAAGACTCATCAGGTAATGGCTAGTCTTATTGTCCTTCGTTTGGGGGGGGGTTGTGTAGGAAAGTACCATCTTGCCTGGCATGTTACCCCCATTTTTCACTGTATATATGTTGTTTTAGTTGTATGTGTCACTGGGACCCTGGTAACCCAGGGCCCCAGTGCTCATAAGTGTGCCTGTATGTGTTACCTGTGTAGTGACTAACTGTCTCACTGAGGCTCTGCTAATCAGAACCTCAGTGGTTATGCTCTCTCATTGCTTTCCAAATTGTCACTGACAGGCTAGTGACCATTTTTACCAATTTACATTGGCTTACTGGAACACCCTTATAATCCCCTAGTATATGGTACTGAGGTACCCAGGGTATTGGGGTTCCAGGAGATCCCTATGGGCTGCAGCATTTCTTTTGCCACCCATAGGGAGCTCTGACAATTCTTACACAGGCCTGCCACTGCAGCCTGAGTGAAATAACGTCCACGTTATTTCACAGCCATTTTACACTGCACTTAAGTAACTTATAAGTCACCTATATGTCTAACCTTTACCTGGTAAAGGTTAGGTGCAAAGTTACTTAGTGTGAGGGCACCCTGGCACTAGCCAAGGTGCCCCCACATTGTTCAGAGCCAATTCACTGAACTTTGTGAGTGCGGGGACACCATTACACGCGTGCACTACATATAGGTCACTACCTATATGTAGCTTCACCATGGTAACTCCGAATATGGCCATGTAACATGTCTATGATCATGGAATTGCCCCCTCTATGCCATCCTGGCATTGTTGGTACAATTCCATGATCCCAGTGGTCTGTAGCACAGACCCTGGTACTGCCAGACTGCCCTTCCTGGGGTTTCTCTGCAGCTGCTGCTGCTGCCAACCCCTCAGACAGGCATCTGCCCTCCTGGGGTCCAGCCAGGCCTGGCCCAGGATGGCAGAACAAAGAACTTCCTCTGAGAGAGGGTGTGACACCCTCTCCCTTTGGAAAATGGTGTGAAGGCAGGGGAGGAGTAGCCTCCCCCAGCCTCTGGAAATGCTTTGTTGGGCACAGAGGTGCCCAATTCTGCATAAGCCAGTCTACACCGGTTCAGGGACCCCTTAGCCCCTGCTCTGGCGCGAAACTGGACAAAGGAAAGGGGAGTGACCACTCCCCTGACCTGCACCTCCCCTGGGAGGTGTCCAGAGCTCCTCCAGTGTGCTCCAGACCTCTGCCATCTTGGAAACAGAGGTGCTGCTGGCACACTGGACTGCTCTGAGTGGCCAGTGCCACCAGGTGACGTCAGAGACTCCTTGTGATAGGCTCCTTCAGGTGTTAGTAGCCTTTCCTCTCTCCTAGGTAGCCAAACCCTCTTTTCTGGCTATTTAGGGTCTCTGTCTCTGGGGAAACTTTAGATAACGAATGCATGAGCTCAGCCGAGTTCCTCTGCATCTCCCTCTTCACCTTCTGATAAGGAATCGACCGCTGACCGCGCTGGAAGCCTGCAAACCTGCAACATAGTAGCAAAGACGACTACTGCAACTCTGTAACGCTGATCCTGCCGCCTTCTCGACTGTTTTCCTGCTTGTGCATACTGTGGGGGTAGTCTGCCTCCTCTCTGCACCAGAAGCTCCGAAGAAATCTCCCGTGGGTCGACGGAATCTTCCCCCTGCAACCGCAGGCACCAAAAAGCTGCATCTCCGGTCCCTTGGGTCTCCTCTCAGCACGACGAGCGAGGTCCCTCGAATCCAGCGACACCGTCCAAGTGACCCCCACAGTCCAGTGACTCTTCAGCCCAAGTTTGGTGGAGGTAAGTCCTTGCCTCACCTCGCTGGGCTGCATTGCTGGGAACCGCGACTTTGCAAGCTTCTCCGGCCCCTGTGCACTTCCGGCGGAAATCCTGTGTGCACAGCCAAGCCTGGGTCCACGGCACTCTAACCTGCATTGCACGACTTTCTAAGTTGGTCTCCGGCGACGTGGGACTCCTTTGTGCAACTTCGGCGAGCACCGTTTCACGCATCCTCGTAGTGCCTGTTTCTGGCACTTCTCCGGGTGCTACCTGCTTCAGTGAGGGCTCTTTGTCTTGTTCGACGTCCCCTCTCTCTGCAGGTCCAATTTGCGACCTCCTGGTCCCTCCTGGGCCCCAGCAGCGTCCAAAAACGCCAAACGCACGATTTGCGTGTAGCAAGGCTTGTTGGCGTCCATCCGGCGGGAAAACACTTCTGCACGACTCTCCAAGGCGTGGGGGATCCATCCTCCAAAGGGGAAGTCTCTAGCCCTTGTCGTTCCTGCAGTATTCACAGTTCTTCAGCCTAGTAAGAGCTTCTTTGCACCAACCGCTGGCATTTCTTGGGCATCTGCCCATCTCCAAGCTGCTTGTGACTTTTGGACTTGGTCCCCTTGCTCCACAGGTACCTTCAGACAGGAATCCATCGTTGTTGCATTGCTGATTTGTGTTTTCCTTGCATTCTCCCTCTAACACGACTATTTGGTCCTTAGGGGAACTTTGGTGCACTTTGCACTCACTTTTCAGGGTCTTGGGGAGGGTTATTTTTCTAACTCTCACTATTTTCTAATAGTCCCAGCGACCCTCTACAAGGTCACATAGGTTTGGGGTCCATTCGTGGTTCACATTCCACTTTTGGAGTATATGGTTTGTGTTGCCCCTATCCCTATGTTTCCCCATTGCATCCTATTGTAATTATACATTGTTTGCACTGTTTTCTAAGACTATACTGCATATTTTTGCTATTGTGTATATATATCTTGTGTATATTTCCTATCCTCTCACTGAGGGTACACTCTAAGATACTTTGGCATATTGTCATAAAAATAAAGTACCTTTATTTTTAGTATAACTGTGTATTGTGTTTTCTTATGATATTGTGCATATGACACTAAGTGGTACTGTAGTAGCTTCACACGTCTCCTAGTTCAGCCTATGCTGCTCTGCTAAGCTACCATTATCTATCAGCCTAAGCTGCTAGACACCCTATACACTAATAAGGGATAACTGGGCCTGGTGCAAGGTGCAAGTACCCCTTGGTACTCACTACAAGCCAGTCCAGCCTCCTACACCACCCTTGTCAGAAGACTTACCATCCTTCTTCTTGCCATCCTTGTCACCCCTTGTATGAACTTTTCTGTTCACTCTTGTTCTGACCTATTTGTCTGCCTTCTTTCCCAATTCTTGGGGAGAGGTCAGATCTGAGTCTACCGAGTACTAGTGCAACAAATCAGACAAACAACTGTTCAAAATATGCTCTCTCAGATTAGATTATACAGGCTTTCATAGTCAGTCACCTTACTGCCATGTAACCAACCCTCCAAGGCCTTCACTGAACAGTTTACAAAGTCTGTCCAGTCATGAGAGGACCCTTTTCTGGTGTCTCTGGACTTAATCCTGTATTGTTCAGTGATTAAGCCAAATCCATCCAAGAGGGCATCTTTCAAAACTTTGTAGTTATTAGCATCACTTTCTCTGACAGTAAGGAGCCTATCCCTACCCTTACCAGTGAATGATAGCCACAAGATAGCAGCCCACTGCCTTTGAGGGACCAACTGTACTTTACAGGCCCTCTCAAGTGCAGCAAACCACTTGTTAATGTCATCCCCCTCCTTGTAAGGGGGACTATCTTATGCAGGTTTCTGCAATCTTGCTCTCTAACAGGATTGCTATCAAAAACACTGCTGCTGCCACCATGGGGGACTAACCCCAACCTCTGCCTTTCCTTCTCTACATCTAGAGATTCTGGTGGTCATTCTAACCCTGGCGGTAAAAACCGCCAGGGCGACTGACCGCGGTTGCACCGCCAACAGGCTGGCGGTGCACCGCTGGGCATTCTGACCGCGGCGGTTCAGCCGCGGTCAGAAGCGGAAAGTCGGCGGTGTACCGCCGACTTTCTGCTGCCCGTCAGAGTCCTCCATGGCGGCGGGATTCTGACACCCCCTACCGCCATCCTGTTCATGGCGGTTCGCCCGCCATGAACAGGATGGCGGTAGGGGGTGCCGCAGGGCCCCTGGGGGCCCCTGGGGCACGGCAGGGGCCCCCGTAAGAGGGCCCCAAAATGTATTTCAGTGTCTGCCTAGCAGACACTGAAATACGCGACGGGTGCAACTGCACCCGTCGCACCTTCCCACTCCGCCGGCTCAATTCTGAGCCGGCATCCTAGTGGGAAGGTTGATTTGCCCTGGGCTGGCGGGCGGTCTTTTGGCGGCCGCCCGCCAGCCCAGGGCAAATGTCAGAATCACCGCCGCGGTCTTTCGACCGCAGTGCGGTGTTCTGACGGCGGTACCTTGGCGGACGGCCTCCGCCGTCCGCCAAGGTCAGAATGACCGCCTCTGTGTCTAAGGCCAGCTGCTGCTGTTTTAGCTTCAGCCTCACCTCTTCCAACCTCAGCTTTCTGAGTTCCCCGATCCATCAAGTTATCCTTAGGGTGGGAGGCTTTGGAATTGTGAGACACAGAAGAAAGGTGGGAATTGGCAGAGTGAGACCTGTCCCTAACTGGCTGGACTCTTGTAACCTGGACTTTAGGAGTGAAAGGTGCCCTACTAGTGTGTGACCCCCTCCCACTACCAGTGTCACTAGATGGCCTGTTAGCTGGCAGGTCCTTGGAAGAACCCTCCCAAGCATCTTCAGGGGACTCCTCTGAGTCTTGCTGGGTACCCCCCTCCTCTACCTCTTGCCTGGCATGTTACCCCCATTTTCTAGTTATATGTATGCTTGTTTTTGCCTATGTCACTGTGTGGTGCCTAACTGTATCACTGAGGCTCTACTAAACAGAACCTCAGTGATTATGCTCTCTATGCTTTTAAAATTGTCACTGCAGGCTGGTGACTATTTTTACCAATTCTGATTGGCACACTGGAACACATTTATAATTCCCTAGTGTAGGAAAGTACCATCTTGCCTGGCATGTTACCATCCACGTTATTTCACAGCCATTTACCACTGCACTTAAGTAACTTATAAGTCACCTATATGTCTAACCTTTACCTGGTGAAGGTTGGGTGCTAAATTACTTAGTGTGTGGGCACCCTGGCACTAGCCAAGGTGCCCCCACATCGTTCAGGGCAAATTCCCCGGACTTTGTGAGTGTGGGGACACCATTTCACGCGTGCACTATACATAGGTCACTACCTATGTATAGCGTCACAATGGTAACTCCGAACATGGCCATGTAACATGTCTAAGATCATGGAATTGTCACCCCAATGCCATTCCGGCATTGGGGAGACAATTCCATGATCCCTGAGTCTCTAGCACAGACCCGGGTACAGCCAAACTGCCTTTCCTGGGCTTTCACTGCAGCTGCTGCTGCTGCCAACCCCTCAGACAGGTTTCTGCCCTCCTGGGGTCCAGCCAGGCCTGGCCCAGGAAGGCAGAACAAAGGACTTCCTCAGAGAGAGGGTGTTACACCCTCTCCCTTTGGAAAAAGGTGTCAGGGCTGGGGAGGAGTAGCCTCCCCCAGCCTCTGGAAATGCTTTGATGGACACAGATGGTGCCCATCTCTGCATAAGCCAGTCTACACCGGTTCAGGGATCCCCCAGCCCTGCTCTGGTGCAAAACTGGACAAAGGAAAGGGGAGTGACCACTCCCCTGACCTGCACCTCAGGTGGGTCTTCAGGCCCCACGGGGTCAGCAGGGGCCCCTTCGGATTCGACTCCGGCAGCTTCGGCCTCGGCGCCGTTGGGGACCCCAGGATCCGATACCGGATCCGGACGGGCACCGGTCTCTCACAGTCAACCTCCTTCGGCGCCGGGTCCGATGTCGACGATTCCGCCACCGGCGCCCACCGGTGGCAGCCCCATCCTTATTCCGGATGATCCGGAGCCAGAGCGACGTTGTACTACGTCGACTCCAACTTCGACAGAGCCAGTTCAGCCCATATCATTGTCTGAGCATTATTGAGATCAGCCAGACGCAGGAGAGGAATGGGAGGGGTCTGAGGACCCTTTAGAATCTGGATTGCAACAGGACTGGTATGAGGATCTAGGGGAGGCCAGTGGACTGGACACGTCTCCAGATACTGGTATGCTCTCTCCTCCTAATGTGGCTACGGAGGAGGGTGCTTCTTTCGCTATGGTGGTGCGTAGGGCAGCTGAGGTCTTGGACCTAGATTTGCCTACGGTGCCAGTCAGGACGAATATCCTGACAGAGGTGCTTCAGCCGGGGGTGACAACATCAGAGCCGTTGTTGCCTTTCAATAAGGCTCTTACAGACGTCCTTCTGGGTACGTGGTCCAAACCCAGCACTGTCCTATTCCTGTGAATAGGATGGTCGGCCGCCTCCATAGGCCTGCTCCCAGTGACCCTAGTTTCCTGACACAACACCCCACTCCTGAGAGCTTGGTTGTCCAAGCCTCTACTTCCCATGGTGCCTTCCCTTCCGCTCCCCCGGATAGGGAATCCAAGAGGCTGGATCAGCTTGGGAAGAAGATGTTTTCTTCCACCAGCCTGGCATTGAGGTCCGTAAACACCTCTTGCCTATTGGGCCGTTATTCCCATACTTTATGGGATACAGTGGCACAGGTGCTGCCCCGGTCCCGGAGGGCATACGGGACACTCTCACCCAGGCGATCCGGTGTGGTTTGGACACAACCGACTTGCTGGGCAGAGCGATTTCATCGTCAGTGGCCCTACGTCGCCACGCCTGGCTACGTTCTACTGGTTTTTCAGGGGATATCCAGTCCAGCTTGATGGACATGCCCTTTGATGGCTCTTGCCTTTTTGGCAAAAAGGTAGACTCCGCGCTTGAGAGGTTCAAGGATTCTTGAGCCAAGGCCAGATACTTGGGCCTTTCAGCACCGGCACGACAGCAGTCTGTCTTCGGCCCCTTTCGAGGCATAGGAAGGGGTGTGGTACCACGCCAGCCACAGTTCAGCCACCGTCCTCAGGCTTCACAGCATTCCGGAAGAGGACATGGTCATGGTACCATCACACCCAGAGGGTCTGGCCAGAGGTCGGCCGCCACACAGACCCCCTCCACTGTGCCCAAGCCCTCCTATTATGGTTCTGCGGGATCATGTCCGTCCAGTTGGCGGGAGGATTCGTTTTCATCTCCCTCACTGGCTTTCCATCACCACGGACAAGTGGGTCCTGCAGATCATACGGAAGAGCTACTCCCTTCCCTTCCAGTCTTTCCCTCCTTCTATCCCTCCGACAAAGGAATGGCTGATGGAGGACCATCTAGCTTTGCTCCGCGAGGAAGTTACAGCTCTCTTGGCCAAGGGAGCCATATAAAGAGTCCCGATATCAGATGTAGGCAGTGGTTGTTATTCCCGCTCCTTTCTGATTCCCAAAAAGAACAAAGGCCTACGCTCTATCTTGGATTTAAGGGACGTCAATCTCTTCCTCAAGAAGGTGAAATTCAAGATGCTCACTCTTGGTCGGGTTTTGTCTGCCCTAGACCAAGGAGACTGGATGGTAGCGTTGGATTTGCAGGATGCGTATTTCCACATTCCTATCCTGCCAGCCCACAGGAGTTACCTGCGGTTCAAGGTGGGCCACGAGCACTTTCAGTTTACACTGCTTCCTTTCGTTCTTACCAGTGCCCCTCGGGTGTTCACAAAGGTGATGGCGGTGGTGGCAGCTCATTTGCGCAGGTCAGGGATTTCAGTCTTCCCCTACCTGGACGATTGGCTGTTGAAGGCTCCCACTTCCCAGGCTCTCGTCACCCACCTCCAGACAACGGCGGACCTCTTGCATTCGCTGGGGTTCACTATAAATGTGCCGAAGTCACACCTGACTCCCTCTCAGAAGCTCACTTTCATCGGAGCTGTTCTGGACACAGTGCAGTATCGGGCTTATCCTCCTGAACAGCGGGTCCAGGATATTCAGGTTATGATACCAAAGTTTCGGCTTCTATCCCGGATCTTGGTGAGACAGACTCTGAGGCTGCTGGGACTCATGGCTTCCTGCATCCTGTTGGTCAAGCATGCCAGATGGCGCATGAGGGCTCTGCAGTGGGACCTGAAGTTCCAATGGGCACAGCATCAGGGAAATCTTACCAACATGGTTCAGATCTCGGAGGGGACTGCAAAAGATCTGGAGTGGTGGTTAATGAACTGCGAGTGGGTCAAAGGCAGACTCCTCTACCTTCCCCAACCAGATCTAATGGTAGTGACAGATGCAGCACTTCTGGGATGGGGCGGCCATCTGGGAGAGGTGGAGATCAGAGGTCACTGGTCTCCGGCGGAATCCGGGCTCCACATCAACTTGCTGGAGCTTTTGGCGATCTGGCTAGCATTAAAAGCATTTCTTCTTGTTGTGAAAGGGAAGGTGGTGCAGGTGTTCACGGACAATACTACCGCAATGTAGCTCTGCAACAAGCAGGGTGGTGTGGGGTCGTGGACCCTTTGTCAAGAGGCGTTACATCTCTGGACATGGCTGGAACAGCAGGGCATGACCCTGGTGGTTCAACACCTGGCAGGTTCTCTGAACGCCTGAGCAGACGAACTCAGCCGAAAATGCTTAGAGGATCACGAATTGTGTCTCCATCCGGAGGTGGTGCAAGGACTCTTTCAGCAGTGGGGAGAGCCTTGGTTAGATCTGTTCGCCTCCACAGAGAACGCGCAATGTCAGCAGTTTTGCACGTTGGAGTTTCCAAGAGGGCTATCGCTAGGCAACGCTTTTCGTCGCGAGTGTAGTTCAGGCCTCCTGTACGCCTTTCTGCCTATACCACTTCTGCCCAGAGTTCTCAAGAAAATCAAGAACGACCGGGCCCAAGTAATCCTAGTGGCTCTGGATTGGGCATGGAGAGTTTGGTATCCAGAGCTTCTCAAAATGAGCATCGGTCCTCCAATCAGGCTGCCTCTTCGGGAGGATCTTCTGTCGCAGCAGCAGGGGAAGGTTCTCCACCCGAACCTGTCAACTCTGTGCCTTCATGCGCGCAGATTGAGTGGCGACAGTTGATGGTTTATGACCTCCCTCCCGTGGTCTGTGACGTCATTCTGGCAGCCAGGCGTCCCTCTACTAAGTCGATCTACGCCTGCCGTTGGAAACGCTTTGTTTCATATTGTGTAGAGCGGTCTATTGATCCTCTTTCTTCTTCTCTGTCTAACATCCTTTTGTTTATATTGTCTCTCCCCAGCAGGATTCCTCTTTGGGGACTCTCAAGGGCTATCTTGCAGCCTTATCAGCTTTTCTTCAGTTGCCCGATCAACCATCTCTGTTTAAATCACCTATAGTACAGAGGTTTTTGAAAGGGCTTGTACATCTATTCCCGCCTGTGCCTTTCGTTATGCCCCAGTGGGATCTTAATTTGGATCTTACCTTCCTTATGTGTGCTCCCTTCGACCCCTTGCATAACTGTCCTCTTCGGCTGCTCACTATTAAGACAGCCTTTTTGGTGGCAATTACATCTGCCAGAAGTGTTAGTGAGCTACAGGCTTTGTCATCAAAACCGCCGTATCTCACAACAGAACTTGTGCCTCTTTCCTCCCCAAGGTGGTGACCCCTTTCCATCTGGGTGAAAATATCACCCTGCCCACCTTCTTTGCACCACCGCATCCCTCTAAGGAAGAGGAGCGTCTCCATCGGCCAGACCCAAAAAGAGCGTTATCATTCTACCTTGACCGCACTAAAGAGTTCAGGGTGGACGACCAACTCTTTGTGGGGTACGTTGGTGCAAAGAAGGGTCGGGCAGTGCAGAAACGATCCATTTCGCGCTGGGTTGTTCTCTGTATAAAGATCTGCTACGCTTTGCCAATGAAGCAGCCTCCCGAGGGCTTGAGAGCTCATTCTACTAGGGGGAAAGCTGCTACCACTGGATTAGCACGTGGCGTACCGGTGGTGGACATCTGTCAGGCTGCAACGTGGGCTTCTTTGCACACTTTTGCAAAACACTACTGCCTGGATAGTCAGGTGAGAAAAGAGGGGCATTTTGCCCGGTCTGTTTTGCAGGACTTTCTGGTGTAAAAATCTCCTTCAGACCCACCGCCATGGGTTATAGCTTGGGTATCTATTCTAAGGTAAGGAAGCTGCAGCTAAAAGCCTCTATCAGGTGAACAAGTTACTTACCTTCAGTAACGAGGTATCTGGTAGAGACTCTATCTAGCTGCAGATTCCTTACACCCGCCCAAGCCTCCCTGCTCTGCGGATATTTTTCTTATGTAGATATATATATATATATATGTATATATATATGTATTTATGTGTACATATGTATATTTTTGATCTTGGCATTTTTGCCTTTCTTAAAGGCATGAAAGAATTTTTACTTCAAATAGTCAAAGAGGTAAAATCCATAATGGTTGGCTCTTCCATGACTCTGCGCTTCTGGCGTGGGAAGTTGTGGAAAAGAAATGACGTACGCGTGCCGAGACGGCGTCTATATAGACAACCGTGACATCATAGATGGCTCCAATGACGCTGACGACGCACACGGAGCTGGTCGACGCACGCGGATCCGAATGATGCCGCCCGACGGCGCGCGCGCAGAGTACTGCTCAGAAAAAACTCCGGATTCGAAGCTGAAGCCAGGGAATTCTAAGGTAAGGAATCTGCAGCTAGATAGAGTCTCTACCAGACACCTCGTTACCGAATGTAAGTAACTTGTTCTTCTACTGCAGACATGACAGAAAAGGTTTAGGACAGAGAGAGATAAAAAAAAAAGAAAAAAAATTTAGAACAGAAAAAAAAACTTTGGAAAACTTTTTAAAGTTTTCAGAAACTTTTCAGAAACTTTTTAGAAAGTTTTAGAGAAGAAAAGTGTAAGGAAATGCCTCCTTGGCATGGTTACCCCCTGACTTTTTGCCTTTGCTGATGCCAAGTTATGATTTGAAAGTGTGCTGAGGCCTGCCAACTAGGCCCCAGCACCAGTGTTCTTTCCCTAACCTGTACCTTTGTCTCCACAATTGGCACACCCTGGCATCCAGGTAAGTCCCTTGTAACTGGTACCCCTGGTACCAAGGGCCCTGATGCCAGGGAAGGTCTCTAAGGGCTGCAGCATGTCTTATGCCACCCTGGGGACCCCTCACTCATCACAGACACACTGCTTGCCAGCTTGTGTGTGCTGGTGGGGAGAAAATGACTAAGTCGACATGGCACTCCCTTCAGGGTGCCATGCCAACCTCACACTGCCTATGGCATAGGTAAGTCACCCCTCTAGCAGGCCTTACAGCCCTAAGGCAGGGTGCACTATACCATAGGTGAGGGCATAGGTGCATGAGCACTATGCCCCTACAGTGTCTAAGCAAAACCTTAGACATTGTAAGTGCAGGGTAGCCATAAGAGTATATGGTCTGGGAGTCTGTCAAACACGAACTCCACAGCACCATAATGGCTACACTGAAAACTGGAAAGTTTGGTATCAAACTTCTCAGCACAATAAATTCACACTGATGCCAGTGTATATTTTATTGTGAAATACACCCAGAGGGCATCTTAGAGATGCCCCCTGAAAATATACCCGACTTCCAGTGTGGGCTGACTAGTTTTACCAGCCTGCCACACACCAGACATGTTGCTGGCCACATGGGGAGAGTGCCATTGTCACTCTGTGGCCAGGAACAGAGCCTGTACTGGGTGGAGGTGCTTCTCACCAGCCCCTGCAGGAACTGTAACACCTGGCAGTGAGCCTCAAAGGCTCACCCCCGTTGTTACAGCGCCACAGAGCATCCCAGCTAGTGCAGATGCCCGCCCCCTCCTGCCACGGCCTCACTTTTGACGGCAAGGCCGTAGGAGATAATGAGAAAATCAAGAGAGTCGTCACTGGCCAGTCAGCACAACCCCTAAGGTGTCCTGAGCTGAGGTGACTCTGACTTTTAGAAATCCTCCATCTTGCAGATGGAGGATTCCCTCAATAGGATTAGGGATGTGACCCCCTCCCCACCGGGAGGAGGCACAAAGAGGGTGTAGCCACCCTCAGGGCTAGTAGCCATTGGCTACTAACCTCCCAGACCTAAACACACCCCTAAATTGAGTATTTAGGGGCCCCCAGAACCAAGGAAGATATATTCCTGCAACCTGAAGACGAAGAAGGACTGCTGACCTGAAGCCCTGCAGAGAAGACGGAGACAGCAACTGCTTTGGCCCCAGCCCTACCGGCCTGTCTCCCCACTTCGAGAAAACCTGCAACAGCGACGCGTCCCCCAGGGTCCAGCGACCTCTGAAGCCTCAGAGGACTACCCTGCATCTAAAAAGACCAAAACTCCAGAGGACAGCGGTCCTCTTCCACAAAGACTGAAACTTTGCAACAAAGAAGCAACTTTTAAAAACCACACGTTTCCCACCAGAAGCGTGAGACTTTCAACTCTGCACCCGACGCCCCCGGCTCGACCTGCAGAAAACCAACACTACAGGGAGGACTCCCCGGCAACTGCGAGCCCGTGAGTAGCCAGAGTTGACCCCTCTGAGCCCCCACAGCGACGCCTGCAAAGGGAATCCAGAGGCTCCCTCTGACCGCGACTGCCTGCTTCAAAGAACCCGACGCCTGGTAAACCCACTGCACCCGCAGCCCCCAGGACCTGAAGGATCTGACCTCCAGTGCAGGAGCGACCCCCAGGCGGCCCTCTTCCTAGCCCAGGTGGTGGCTACCCCAAGGAGCCCCCCCACCCCCTTGCCTGCCTGCATCGCTGAAGAGACCCCTGGGTCTCCCATTGAAACCAATTGCAAACCTGACGCCTGTTTGCACTCTGCACCCGGCCGCCCCTGTGCCGCTGAGGGTGTACTTTCTGTGCTGATTTGTGTCCCCCCCGGTGCCCTACAAAACCCCCCTGGTCTGCCCTCCGAAGTCGCGGGTACCTACCTGCTGGCAGACTAGAGCCGGGGCACCCCTATCTCCATTGGAGCCTATGTGTTTTGGGCACCACTTTGACCTCTGCACCTGACCGGCCCTGAGCTGCTGGTGTGGTAACTTTGGGGTTGCCCTGAACCCCCAACGGTGGGCTACCTTAGACCCAACTTTGAACCCTGTAGGTGCTTTATCTACCTGCAAAACTAACCAATACTTACCTCCCCAGGAACTGTTGAATTTTGAAGTGTCCAATTTTAAAATAGCTTATTGTCATTTTCACCAAAACTGTACATGCTATTGTGATGATTCAAAGTTCCTAAGATAACTGAGTGAAATACCTTTCATTTAAAGTATTGTTTATAAATGTTGAACCTGGGGTTCTTAAAATACTAAAACAAGATATTTTTCTATATAAAAACCTATTGGCCTGGAATTGTATTTGAGTGTGTGTGTTCCTCATTTATTGCCTGTGTGTGTACAACAAATGCTTAACACTACCCTCTGATAAGCCTACTGCTCGACCACACTACCACAAAATAGAGCATTAGAATTATCTCTTTTTGCCACTATCTCACCTCTAAGGGGAACCCTTGGACTCTGTGCATGCTATTTCTTACTTTGAAATAGTACATACAGAGCCAACTTCCTACACTTTGCATATCTCCTAGATAAATCTACATTGGTGGATCAGCGGTGGAGTACAAGACTTTGCATTTGCTGGACTACTCAGCCAATACCCGATCACACAACTAAATTCCAAAAATTGTCATTAGAAACTGATTTTTAAAATTTGAACTATTTTTCTAAATTTTTAAAAGTCCTGCTAGGGCCTTGTGTTAGTCCCTGTTAGCATTTCTTTTAGAGTTTAAAAGTCTTGTAAAATTTGGATTCAGTTCTAGAGATAGTTTAGATTCTTAAAAAATATGCCAAATTTTAGAGACATAGGGGGTCATTACAACATTGGCGGCAAAAGTCGCTTACCGCCATGCAGAAGACCGCCAATACACCGCCGCGGTAGACAGCCACAGCTATTATGACACACATCTCGGAGTCCGCCGAAATTCAGACACCTACACAACACCGCCACCCCAAAGGTCAGCGATAAACATGCGGAAAGAAATCCTCCACCTCCACGCCAACAGAAACACTCCCATGCTATTACGACCCACGAATCCACGCGGCGGTCTTTCAACCGCGGTATTCCATTGGCGGTACACACCGCCGCGCTCAAAATACACACACATCTCCAAAACACCGCCACATTGGACAATTCGAATTACACACACCTGAGACACATACACACACCACTCGCACACACCCAACACAATATAAAACACACACCCACATCACCCACAAACCCCTACGACCACAAATTCTGAAAGAAGGCCAGAGAGACAGCACAGCAATTGACAACCCCATCACACAGAGGCACACAACACCATCACCCACACAACATCCACGCACAAAACATCACACACCACTACACTCACCACACTCATCACCACATACACCACCCCACACCTCACCCACACCACCCCATGGCACGCCAAAGACACCCCCACTTCTCCGAGGAGGAGCTCAGGGTCATGGTGGAGGAAATCGTCCGGGTAGAGCCACAGCTATTTGGATCACAGGTACAGCACACATCAATAGCTAGGAAGATGGAGTTATGGCTCAGAATAGTCGACAGGGTCAACGCCGTGGGACAGCACCCAAGAAATAGGGAGGACATCAGGAAGAGGTGGAACAACCTACGGGGGAAGGTGCGTTCCACGGTCTCCAGGCACAACATCGCGTGCAGCGGACTGGCGGCGGACCCCCGCCTCCTCCCCCACAACTAACAACATGGGAGGAGCAAGTCTTGACCATCTTGCATCCAGAGGGCCTCGGAGGAGTCGGTGGAGGATGGGACACTGGTAAGTCAACTCTTAACTATCATATCCCCCACCCTACCTGCATGCTATCACACACCCCCGCCCTCACACCCTCCCCTATCACTCCAAATCCTCACTAATGTACCCATAACACAAACCACCCATCCCAACACCAAGCCCTGCATGACACAACTAAGCATGGTCACCACTCACCAAAGCATGCTCATTGCACATACCCAGAACACCCCCCCAACCATCATCACACAAGGCCCCACACAGGAATGCTTGCACTGGGGTTCACGCACACCTACCCATTGCACACCATTATACACACACATGCAATAATCATGCTCATGTGCCCCTGCAGGAACCCGAAGGACCGTCACCACACCAGAGGGTCCAGACAACACCACTCCACCTCCAGAAGAGGCCCACAGTGACGACAGCAGCTCTGCCCTACTGGATCTTGATGACCAGCCCGGACCATCGTGGGCCTCGGGACAGTCGGTTCCCCTTGCACAGGCACAGCCCAACACCGACCTTCCACCCTCTGGTAACACCAGCACAGCACCCACCCAGCGGGCCCAAACCTCCCTACCCAGGACAGGTCAATCAGCGGTGTGTCCACCACTACAGGGCACCCAGGGTAACCCACCACCCCAACAACAACAGGGACCTGGGGGCAGTGGTAGTGGGCACACGGTCCAGGGGACGGAGGCACAGGAACATAGGGGAACTGGGAGGGCTGCTGTGCGACAGAGGGAGGACAGGCCAAGGGAACCAACTCTCCACGAGGCCCTCTCCTCCATCATGGGAGCCTACCACCACTCCCAGGAGACGATGGCGACGGTCCTGGACAAGTTGCAGGAGACCCTGCAGGAGGAGCAGTATTTGGGGTTTAGGGAAGAGCTCAGGACCATCGGCTCCGCCCTGAGCACCATCGTCGGGGTGCTGAAGGACATACAAAAAACCTTGAGGGACACCGTGGCACTCCAAGGGGCCCCTGACACTAGCATGGACGATGAACTGCCCACCACCTCCGCCGGCGCTAGTGGACAGGACGCCCCACCACAGGACCACCACACCAGCACCCCACACCTGCAGACGGACAACCACCACGCAAGCGGTCCCTGAGATCCAGGAACGGTACAGAGCAAGATGGCAAGACCCCTGCCAGGAAATAAGACCACCCTGATTGTCCTCACACTGTCCCACTTTGTTATCCTGTCCATATTCGAACTGCCCCAGCTCCACTTCCTATGCCCAGATGGGCAGTGCACCTGTGAGACTAATAGACTGGACTCTGCCATGGACATTCCTCCACCATCCCCCATCACCATTTTACAACCCCCCTTCATTTTTTGAGCACTTAAATAAACACCCTTGAAACACAAAACAATCTGGAGTCAGTCTATGATTTTGTACTTTGTATTATCAATGACAGTGTCATAATGGCTGTACCATTGTAAGGCCAACATACCTATGTCACACATAACAAGCCCTTGAAGGATGCAAGCAGTTGACACGTAGGTTACCACACCTGTGAAACCGTAACGGAAGGGTACAACTCAGTTAACAAATAGTGATTGAAATCGACAAACAGGATAGAGGTAGACGTGTGAAAGTTAATGTAATGTTAAACCAGAAAATGTTCTCACCTGTGTGTCACTGGAAATATTGCTGTATGACTGACTCCCTGTTGTTGTTTTCTTCTTCCTCAGCTTCATCCTCATCACTGTCCACAAGCTCCACAGACTCCACAGCTGCTACAACACCGTCATCTGGATCATCCTCCTGCAGAAAAGGCACCTGGCGTCGCAAAGCCAAATTATGGAGCATGGAGCAGGCGATGATGATGTCGCACACCTTCTTCGGTGAGTAGAATAGGGATCCACCTGTCATATGCAGACACCTGAACCTGGCCTTCAGGAGGCCGAAGGTGCGTTCGATCACCCTCCTAGTCCACCCATGGGCCTCATTGTACCGTTCTTCTGCCCTGGTCCTGGGATTCCTCAATGGAGTCAATAGCCAGGAAAGGTTGGGGTAGCCAGAGTCCCCCAATAGCCATACACGGTGCCTCTGGAGTTGACCCATCATATCAGGGATGCTACTATTCCGCAGGATGTAGGCGTCATGCACAGAGCCAGGGAACATTGCATTTACCTGCGAGATGTACTGGTCTGCCAAACAGACCATTTGGACATTCATGGAATGATAACTCTTCCTGTTCCTGTACACCTGTTCACTCCTCTGGGGGGGGACCAGAGCTACATGGGTCCCATCAATGGCACCTATGACGTTGGGGATATGTCCAAGGGCATAGAAGTCACCTTTCACTGTAGGCAAATCCTCCACCTCAGTGAAAATGATGTATCTCCTTACGTGTTTCAGCAGGGCAGACAACACTCTGGACAGGACGTTGGAAAACATAGGCTGGGACATCCCTGATGCCATGGCCACAGTTGTCTGAAAAGACCCACTTGCAAGGAAATGGAGCACTGACAGGACCTGCACGTCAGGGGGGATTCCAGTCGGATGGCGGATCGGTGACATCAGGTCTGGCTCCAACTGGGTTCATAGTTCCTGGATAGTGGCACGGTCAAACCTGTAGGTGACGATGACATGTCTTTCTTCCATTGTCAACAGGTCCACCAGCGGTCGATACACCGGAGGATTTCGCCATCTTCTCATATATCCTAGCTGACGGTGCCTACGAAGGACAACAGCGAAGAACCAGTCACTATTTGTAGGAGGCTGGACTGGCTTGTAGTGAGTACCTAGGGGTACTTGCACCTTGCACCAGGCCCAGTTATCCCTTATTAGTGTATAGGGTGTCTAGCAGCTTAGGCTGATAGATAATGGTAGCTTAGCAGAGCAGCTTAGGCTGAACTAGGAGACGTGTGAAGCTACTACAGTACCACCTAGTGTCATATGCACAATATCATAAGAAAACACAATACACAGCTATACTAAAAATAAAGGTACTTTATTTTTATGACAATATGCCAAAGTATCTTAGAGTGTACCCTCAGTGAGAGGATAGGAAATATACACAAGATATATATACACAATACCAAAAATATGCAGTATAGTCTTAGAAAACAGTGCAAACAATGTATAGTTACAATAGGATGCAATGGGGAAACATAGGGATAGGGGCAACACAAACCATATACTCCAAAAGTGGAATGCGAACCACGAATGGACCCCAAACCTATGTGACCTTGTAGAGGGTCGCTGGGACTATTAGAAAATAGTGAGAGTTAGAAAAATAACCCTCCCAAGACCCTGAAAAGTGAGTGCAAAGTGCACTAAAGTTCCCCTAAGGACAAAGAAGTCGTGTTAGAGGAATAATGCAGGAAAGACACAAACCAACAATGCAACAACTGTGGATTTCCAATCTAGGGTACCTGTGGAACAAGGGGACCAAGTCCAAAAGTCACAAGCAAGTCGGAGATGGGCAGATGCCCAGGAAATGCCAGCTGCGGGTGCAAAGAAGCTTCTACTGGACAGAAGAAGCTGAGGTTTCTGCAGGAACGAAAAGGGCTAGAGACTTCCCCTATGGTGGACGGATCCCTCTCGCCGTGGAGAGTCGTGCAGAAGTGTTTTCCCGCCGAAAGAACACCAACAAGCCTTGCTAGCTGCAAATCGTGCGGTTAGCATTTTTGGACGCTGCTGTGGCCCTGGAGGGACCAGGAGGTAGCAAATTGGACCAGGAGAGAGAGGGGATGTCGAGCAAGACAAGGAGCCCTCTCAGCAGCAGGTAGCACCCGGAGAAGTGCCAGAAACAGGCACTACGAGGATGCGTGAAACGGTGCTCACCCGAAGTCGCACAAAGAAGTCCCACGTTGCCGGAGAACAACTTAGGAGGTCGTCCAATGCAGGGTAGAGTGCCGTGGACCCAGGCTGGACTGTGCACAAAGGATTTCCACCGGAAGTGCACGGAGGCCGGAGTAGCTGCAAAAGTTGCGGTTCCCAGCAATGCAGTCTAGCGAGGTGAGGCAAGGACTTACCTCCACCAAACTTGGACTGAAGAGTCACTGGACTGTGGGGGCCACTTGGACAGAGTTGCTGGATTCGAGGGACCTCGCTCGTCGTGCTGAGAGGAGACCCAGGGGACCGGTAATGCAGCTTTTTGGTGCCTGCGTTGCAGGGGGAAGATTCCGTCGACCCACGGGAGATTTCTTCGGAGCTTCTAGTGCAGAGAGGAGGCAGACTACCCCCACAGCATGCACCACCAGGAAAACAGTCGAGAAGGCGGCAGGATCAGCGTTACAGAGTTGCAGTAGTCGTCTTTGCTACTTTGTTGCAGTGTTGCAGGCTTCCAGCGCGGTCAGCAGTCGATTCCTTGGCAGAAGGTGAAGAGAGAGATGCAGAGGAACTCGGCTGAGCTCTTGCATTCGTTATCTAAAGTTTCCCCAGAGACAGAGACCCTAAATAGCCAGAAAAGAGGGTTTGGCTACCTAGGAGAGAGGATAGGCTAGCAACACCTGAAGGAGCCTATCACAAGAAGTCTCTGACGTCACCTGGTGGCACTGGCCACTCAGAGCAGCCCAGTGTGCCAGCAGCACCTCTGTTTCCAAGATGGCAGAGGTCTGGAGCACACTGGAGGAGCTCTGGACACCTCCCAGGGGAGGTGCAGGTCAGGGGAGTGGTCACTCCCCTTTCCTTTGTCCAGTTTCACGCCAGAGCAGGGCTAAGGGGTCCCCTGAACCGGTGTAGACTGGCTTATGCAGAATTGGGCACATCTGTGCCCAACAAAGCATTTCCAGAGGCTGGGGGAGGCTACTCCTCCCCTGCCTTCACACCATTTTCCAAAGGGAGAGGGTGTCACACCCTCTCTCAGAGGAAGTTCTTTGTTCTGCCATCCTGGGCCAGGCCTGGCTGGACCCCAGGAGGGCAGATGCCTGTCTGAGGGGTTGGCAGCAGCAGCAGCTGCAGTGAAACCCCAGGAAGGGCAGTTTGGCAGTACCTGGGTCTGTGCTACAGACCACTGGGATCATGGGATTGTGCCAACTATGCCAGGATGGCATAGAGGGGGCAATTCCATGATCATAGACATGTTACATGGCCATATTCGGAGTTACCATTGTGAAGCTACATATGGGTAGTGACCTATATGTAGTGCACGCGTGTAATGGTGTCCCCGCACTCACAAAGTTCAGGGAATTGGCTCTGAACAATGTGGGGGCACCTTGGCTAGTGCCAGGGTGCCCTCACACTAAGTAACTTTGCACCTAACCTTTACCAGGTAAAGGTTAGACATATAGGTGACTTATAAGTTACTTAAGTGCAGTGTAAAATGGCTGTGAAATAACGTGGACGTTATTTCACTCAGGCTGCAGTGGCAGGCCTGTGTAAGAATTGTCAGAGCTCCCTATGGGTGGCAAAAGAAATGCTGCAGCCCATAGGGATCTCCTGAAACCCCAATACCCTGGGTACCTTAGTACCATATACTAGGGATTTATAAGGGTGTTCCAGTAAGCCAATGTAAATTGGTAAAATTGGTCACTAGCCTGTTAGTGACAATTTGAAATAAATGAGAGAGCATAATCACTGAGGTTCTGGTTAGCAGAGCCTCAGTGAGACAGTTAGGCACCACACAGGGAACACATACATATAGGCCACAAACTTATGAGCACTGGGGTCCTGACTAGCAGGGTCCCAGTGACACATAACAAACATACTGAAAACATGGGGTTTTCACTATGAGCACTGGGCCCTGACTAGCAGGATCCCAGTGAGACAGTGAAAATACCCTGACATACACTCACAAACAGGCCAAAAGTGGGGGTAACAAGGCTAGAAAGAGGCTACTTTCTCACACAACCCCCCCCCCAAACGAAGGACAATAAGGCTAACCTTGGCCAGTTGAGACTTTATTGTCTAAGTGGTGATAAGTAGAGAGTAGCTCTGCAATAGACTGGTTACTCCCTTTACCATCCACTATATGGTTACTTCCCTGTGGGGATGTAAACCACCCTGTTTGAAGTTTTTTAGCTAAGTAACAATGTGAAGATGTATTTTCAGAGTTTCTATCAGTAAGTTTTAGTTTAGAGCAGTGGGAGTTGTCCACTGAACCTATTTGTAGTGATGGAAATACCAGACAGGGATGCTGTCTCAGAAAAGCCATAGCTGGGCAAAAACTTTGTCCATATGGCTGGAAGAGAGAACAGGGATGCTGTTTCTCTTGAGTTGGAGCAGGGCAGGGATGCTGTCCTATGAGCTCCACACTAGGGCAGGGATGCTGTCCTAAGTGTTGTGAGGCAGTGCAGTGTTTCTGCACTAAAGTTTCTCTGGGAGGGTTGGAGGGATGCTCCATGTTAACTAAAATGGTGCTCTTTTTCTCACCAATGTTAGTTATCCCACAGAGAGGTACTTCTACCTCAGGGAGTACAGCTTTGCCAGCTGATGCTTCCCTTGGAACAGGTGCCACCCCAGGAGAGGTTTCTCCCACCACAGGAATGGTATCCTGAATGGCAGGGTGGTTAGGGGATACTGTGATACCCTTTTTACCTGTTGATGTAGAGGGATCCTGAGTTTTCAGGCCTTCTCTCCTTTGCTTTTTCATTTCAGTAGAAATGAGAGGGAACAATTCCTCTGGGATGCCCAGCATGGCTGCATGGGCATAAAACTCTACATCAGCCCAACCTGAGGCCTCTAGGTCATTACCTAAGAGACAGTCTACAGGTAAGCTAGGTGATACCACCACCTGCTTAGGGCCAGTAACTCCACCCCAACTAAAACTGAATTATAGCTAAGGGAAGAAACTTAGTGGAGTTATGGACATCAATAATTTTATACTGTTGTCCAATGATGTGTTGTTCAGGATGCACTAGGTTTTCAATCACCAAAGTGATACTGGCACCTGTGTCCCTGTAGGCCAAGGCCTCAACACCATTTATTGAAACTGTCTGCCTGTACTTATCCATTGTAAGGGGACAAGCAGCCAGTGTGGCAAGGCCAATGCCACTAGGTGTGACAGAAACTGTCTTGGGACTGACTACCCCAGTTTCTATGATGGACCCATAAGTGAACCCAACTACACCCTTTGCTTGACTGTTGCCAGCAGTCCCACCACTAGTACCACTACTGCTAGGGGCACTAGAGCTTGATGTATTAGTGGTGGTAGGCTCAGGGGGTTTACCTGGACAGGACTTATCCCCTGGCCTATGGCCTCTATTTTTACACACAAAGCACCAAGGCTTTTTAATGTGTGTGGGTTGAGAAGAAGAGGAAGAATTAGTTTTATCCCCACCCTCTGAAGAGTGTTTAAGATTTGAAGTGGGATCTTTGGTTTTACCCTTCTCCCCATGCTTATCTTGAGATTTTTCACCATCTTTCTTCTTATTGCCATTTTTGTCACCCCCTGTATGAACTTTTCTGTTCACCTTTGTTCTGACCCATTTGTCTGCCTTCTTTCCCAATTCTTGGGGAGAGGTCAGATCAGAGTCTACCAGGTACTGGTGCAACAAATCAGACACACAATTATTAAGAATATGCTCTCTCAGGATCAAGTTATACAGGCTGTCATAATCAGTAACTTTACTGCCATGTAACCACCCCTCCAAGGCCTTCACTGAATGGTCAATGAAATCAACCCAGTCTTGTGAAGACTCCTTTTTGGTCTCTCTGAACTTTATCCTGTATTGTTCAGTGGTTAAGCCATAACCATCCAGGAGTGCATTCTTAAGAACTGTAAAATTATTGGCATCACTTTCTTTCACAGTAAGGAGCCTATCCCTACCTTTTCCACTAAATGATAGCCATAGGATAGCAGCCCACTGCCTTTGAGGGACATCCTGTACAACACAGGCCCTCTCAAGTGCAGCAAACCACTTGTTAATGTCATCCCCCTCCTTATAAGGGGGAACTATCTTATGCAGATTCCTGGAATCATGCTCTTTTGCAGGATGACTATGGGGAATACTGCTGCTGCCACCATGGGTTTCTAAACCCAACTTCTGTCTTTCCTTCTCTAATTCTAAAGACTGTCTATCCAAATCCAGCTGTTGCTTTTTAAGCTTCAGTCTGGTTTGTTCCACCCTCAACTTATTGAGTTCCCTTTCTAACAATCTGTCATCAGGGTTGGTGGGAGGGACATTTCTAGATACAGAGGTATGATGGGAATGAACAGAAGGAGACCTGTCCCTTACAGAGGGCACCCTAACAGCTTGGCTGACAGTGTAATGTGAGAGCACATCATCTGGATGATGTGACTCCACCTCAGTACCAACTATGCTAGACTGTCTTGTAATAGGAAGGCTAAGAAGTTTCTTTCCTGAACCTTTACCTGGGGGAGTCCCTGGATCAGATTGAGAACCATTAGCTACTTTTTCAACAGATGGGGCACTTTTAGCCTTATCCTGTTCTCTAAGCATATTAAGTAACAGTTCCAAGGAAGGATTCTTCCCTACACTCAAACCTCTCTCTATGCAGAGACTCCTTGCTCCTTTCCAGCTAAGGTGCAATCTTAGACAGGTCAACATTTTGGCCTGTGCCAGACATTTTAGAGAGAGTTAAAGTGATAGAAAAAGAGAAAAAAGTTTGTCAGAGCTTTTAGAAAGACATAGAAAAAAAACTTTTAAAACTTTTTAGAACTTTTTAGAAAGTTAGAAGTACTTTTCAGCACTTTAGAAAAGAGTGAAAAGAGGAAATGCAAAACTTTTTGGCTATGTGTATATACACTGACCTTGTTTTGTATATTTTTCTCTTATGAAAAGTACAATGACAAGAGTGGTAAGTAGTCTCAAAGCACATATCCCACCGCTGCACAACCAATGTAGGAGGCTGGACTGGCTTGTAGTGAGTACCTAGGGGTACTTGCACCTTGCACCAGGCCCAGTTATCCCTTATTAGTGTATAGGGTGTCTAGCAGCTTAGGCTGATAGATAATGGTAGCTTAGCAGAGCAGCTTAGGCTGAACTAGGAGACGTGTGAAGCTACTACAGTACCACCTAGTGTCATATGCACAATATCATAAGAAAACACAATACACAGCTATACTAAAAATAAAGGTACTTTATTTTTATGACAATATGCCAAAGTATCTTAGAGTGTACCCTCAGTGAGAGGATAGGAAATATACACAAGATATATATACACAATACCAAAAATATGCAGTATAGTCTTAGAAAACAGTGCAAACAATGTATAGTTAGAATAGGATGCAATGGGGAAACATAGGGATAGGGGCAACACAAACCATATACTCCAAAAGTGGAATGCGAACCACGAATGGACCCCAAACCTATGTGACCTTGTAGAGGGTCGCTGGGACTATTAGAAAATAGTGAGAGTTAGAAAAATAACCCTCCCCAAGACCCTGAAAAGTGAGTGCAAAGTGCACTAAAGTTCCCCTAAGGACAAAGAAGTCGTGTTAGAGGAATAATGCAGGAAAGACACAAACCAACAATGCAACAACTGTGGATTTCCAATCTAGGGTACCTGTGGAACAAGGGGACCAAGTCCAAAAGTCACAAGCAAGTCGGAGATGGGCAGATGCCCAGGAAATGCCAGCTGCGGGTGCAAAGAAGCTTCTACTGGACAGAAGAAGCTGAGGTTTCTGCAGGAACGAAAAGGGCTAGAGACTTCCCCTTTGGTGGACGGATCCCACTCGCCGTGGAGAGTCGTACAGAAGTGTTTTCCCGCCGAAAGAACGCCAACAAGCCTTGATAGCTGCAAATCGTGAGGTTAGCGTTTTTGGACGCTGCTGTAGCCCTGGAAGGACCAGGAGGTCGCAAATTGGACCAGGAGAGAGAGGGGACGTCGAGCAAGACAAGGAGCCCTCTCAGCAGCAGGTAGCACCCGGAGAAGTGCCAGAAACAGGCACTACAAGGATGCGTGAAACAGTGCTCACCCGAAGTCGCACAAAGAAGTCCCACGTCGCCGGAGAACAACTTAGGAGGTCATGCAATGCAGGTTATAGTGCCGTGGACCCAGGCTGGACTGTGCACAAAGGATTTCCACCGGAAGTGCACGGAGGCCGGAGTAGCTGCAAAAGTTGCGGTTCCCAGCAATGCAGTCTAGCGAGGTGAGGCAAGGACTTACCTCCACCAAACTTGGACTGAAGAGTCACTGGACTGTGGGGGCCACTTGGACAGAGTTTCTGGATTCGAGGGACCTCGCTCGTCGTGCTGAGAGGAGACCCAAGGGACCGGTAATGCAGCTTTTTGGTGCCTGCGGTTGCAGGGGGAAGATTCCGTCGACCCACAGGAGATTTCTTCGGAGCTTCTAGTGCAGAGAGGAGGCAGACTACCCCCACAGCATGCACCACCAGGAAAACAGTCGAGAAGGCGGCAGGATCAGCGTTACAGAGTTGCAGTAGTCGTCTTTGCTACTTTGTTGCAGTGTTGCAGGCTTCCAGCGCGGTCAGCAGTCGATTCCTTGGCAGAAGGTGAAGAGAGAGATGCAGAGGAACTCGGCTGAGCTCTTGCATTCGTTATCTAAAGTTTCCCCAGAGACAGAGACCCTAAATAGCCAGAAAAGAGGGTTTGGGTACCTAGGAGAGAGGATAGGCTAGCAACACCTGAAGGAGCCTATCACAACGAGTCTCTGACGTCACCTGGTGGCACTGGCCACTCAGAGCAGCCCAGTGTGCCAGCAGCACCTCTGTTTCCAAGATGGCAGAGGTCTGGAGCACACTGGAGGAGCTCTGGACACCTCCCAGGGGAGGTGCAGGTCAGGGGAGTGGTCACTCCCCTTTCCTTTGTCCAGTTTCACGCCAGAGCAGGGCTAAGGGGTCCCCTGAACCGTTGTAGACTGGCTTATGCAGAATTGGGCACATCTGTGCCCAACAAAGCATTTCCAGAGGCTGGGGGAGGCTACTCCTCCCCTGCCTTCACACCATTTTCCAAAGGGAGAGGGTGTCACACCCTCTCTCAGAGGAAGTTCTTTGTTCTGCCATCCTGGGCCAGGCCTGGCTGGACCCCAGGAGGGCAGATGCCTGTCTGAGGGGTTGGCAGCAGCAGCAGCTGCAGTGAAACCCCAGGAAGGGCAGTTTGGCAGTACCAGGGTCTGTGCTACAGACCACTGGGATCATGGGATTGTGCCAACTATGCCAGGATGGCATAGAGGGGGCAATTCCATGATCATAGACATGTTACATGGCCATATTCGGAGTTACCATTGTGAAGCTACATATAGGTAGTGACCTATATGTAGTGCACGCGTGTAATGGTGTCCCCGCACTCACAAAGTTCAGGGAATTGGCTCTGAACAATGTGGGGGCACCTTGGCTAGTGCCAGGGTGCCCTCACACTAAGTAACTTTGCACCTAACCTTTACCAGGTAAAGGTTAGACATATAGGTGACTTATAAGTTACTTAAGTGCAGTGTAAAATGGCTGTGAAATAACATGGACGTTATTTCACTCAGGCTGCAGTGGCAGGCCTGTGTAAGAATTGTCAGAGCTCCCTATGGGTGGCAAAAGAAATGCTGCAGCCCATAGGGATCTCCTGAAACCCCAATACCCTGGGTACCTTAGTACCATATACTAGGGATTTATAAGGGTGTTCCAGTAAGCCAATGTAAATTGGTAAAATTGGTCACTAGCCTGTTAGTGACAATTTGAAATAAATGAGAGAGCATAACCACTGAGGTTCTGGTTAGCAGAGCCTCAGTGAGACAGTTAGGCACCACACAGGGAACACATACATATAGGCCACAAACTTATGAGCACTGGGGTCCTGACTAGCAGGGTCCCAGTGACACATAACAAACATACTGAAAACATGGGGTTTTCACTATGAGCACTGGGCCCTGACTAGCAGGATCCCAGTGAGACAGTGAAAATACCCTGACATACACTCACAAACAGGCCAAAAGTGGGGGTAACAAGGCTAGAAAGAGGCTACTTTCTCACACTATTCCTCCAGGTATGTACCCACAGTTACACACAAGACTACACCAGACACAAAACCCTTCCTGTATGTGTGTCGAGTGTAGGCCTAGCTATGTGTGACGCAGTAGTAAATGAAGCCATGTGGGCCCCTGAAATGGCGGCTGCCTGACCTCTAAACTGGGACAATGGGATTGTGGGGTAACTGCGCTGGCGTTGCACACCGTCGCGGTAGGCGGTCGTAGACCGCGGCGCAATGCTGCATTGGTTAACATTGGACCCTATGGGTCCCAGGAGCCAATGAACAGGTGCGCTGGCGGTGATGATGTGCACTGCCGTGGACGTCACCGCCGCGGACGTCACCGCCATTTTCTATCTGTTCAATCACTAGATACCTGACCTTCGACAGGAGAGGACCTACACTGCTAGTGCTGCTGAGACCTCGGTCTGGAAGCGACGATGGCTGCTGCGTCTGGGGAAAGAGCCCCTGCCTTCACTGCACAGGAGTTGGAGAAACTTGTGGATTGGGTCCTCCCCCAGTACACGCTACTCTAGGGTCCTCCAGACCAACAGGTTAGTACACAGGGAGCACGTTGTATGGGCTAGGCCTGGGTGGAGAGGGCTGGGTGGAAGAGGGAAGGGGGCAGAGTTCTAAGAACATTAATGCATGGGAATGAATGGGCCACATGGCCAGAGTAGGGAGGGGGCCACTCACAACGACAGTGCAGTTGGTAATGAGTGTTCCTCTTCCCTTGTGCATGTCATGTAGGTCAGCGCCCACCAGAAGAGGGACATCTGGCGTGCCATCGCCAAGGAGGTCCAGACCCTGGGGGCCCACTAGAGACGGGGCACCCACTGCCGTAAGAGATGGGAGGACATTCGCCGCTGCAGCAAGAAGACGGCGGAGGCTCAGCTGAGGATGGCCTCCCAATGTGGGAGGGGTGCCCGTCGCACCATGACCCCCCTGATGTTCCGGATCCTGGCCGTGGCCTACCCGGAGTTGGATGGGCGCTTGAGGACATCACAGCAGACACAAGGGGGTGAGTACAACCTCATTCTGCGGACTTTACATGCAGTGGAGGTGTCTGGGTGGTGGAGGTGGGCTGTGGGTGTCCCTAGGCCAGGGCGAGATAGGTAGGCAAGGCCCCTCCGTAATGTAGGCCATGTGGCACTCAACCCCACCTCAGCAGAGTGCCAAGTCGAGGTATAGTTGCCCCTGTGGCATCCATGTGCGCAGACGTCCACCATTGCCATGTAGGCCATAACCCAGAAATTGCATGTGTAGAGTGCAGGAGCACGGCGTAATGCAGGGGGCTGCTGCGTCTGTCTTGTCCGCCAACGGTAGCGGAATGCCATGCACTAAAACTCTCTTTCTTCTGTCTCCCCCCCTTTTTCTGCTCTCCCTGTCCTTTTGTACATCAGCATCAACAGGCGGAGGTACAGTGGCACCGGAGCACGAGGGAGCTGCATCCCACATGGCCATGGAGGGCCACACCACGGACTCTGAATGCACCAGTGGGACGGAGGGCGAGGGGAGTTTCACGTCGGCCACCGGATCACCAACCAGCGACACGGACTCGTCCGCTGATGGGAGCTCCCCTGTGGTGGTGGCACCATCTGTGCACCCCACTTCTACAGGTACAGCCGCCACCTCCCCTACCAGCACCGCCCTCCCAGCAGCCCCTCAGCGTTCGCCCCGTGCCCGCTCACCCAGGAGGGTGGGCATCACCTTCGCCCCAGGCACCTCAGGCCCTGCCTCAGTCACCCCTGCTGCCCTCAGTGAGGAGGCCATTGACCTACTCAGGTCACTCACTGTTGGGCAGTCTACCATTGTGAATGCCATCCAGGTTGTAGAACGAGAGTTGCAACACGGTAATGCATTCCTGGAGGGCATTCATTCTGGTCAGGCTGTCCTTCAGTGAACCCTGCAATCTCTGGCCTCAGCACTGATGGCAGCCATTGTCCCTGTGTCAAGCCTCCCCCCTCCAACTTCCTCCACGCAGACACAATCCCCTGTACCCCAGCCCATCCCAAGCACACCTACAGACCAGCATGCACACAAGTCAACACCCAAAAGTAGCTCAAGAAAACATAGGCACCACACATCCCACAGGCACTCACACAAGCATCACACCCATACAGACACAGCAACATCCACTGTCTCCACTGTGTCCCCCTCCTCCTCTTCTCCCTCCTCCCTCCCAGTCTCGTCTACACACACACCTGCATGAACCACATCTACAGGCACCAGGAATCGCACCAGGACACCCAGCTACACAAGCCGCTCACCTGCACTCACCACCTCCACTGCCATTTACACGTCCCCTGTGTCCTCTCCCAGTGTGTCTGTGATGCCCCCTCCCAAAGTACATAAACACCGGCAATCACTCACCCAACATCCATCCACCTCACGACAGCCTCCTGTACCTGAACCTGCACCCAAAACAGCTAAAGTAACACCTCCGACAACCACCTCCTCTTCCTCCACTCCCAGAACCCCTCCAGCTACCCATCCCAGCGTTCGTCAGAAACTGTCCCTCTGTAAAATTGACCTTTTTGCCCCCTCCCCACCCCCTCCAATTCATCAGTCCCGTTGTAGCGCCTCAGCCAAAAAGCCTCCAATACCAGTGGTGCGTGCTCAGGGATTGTGGAGTGCACCGGCCACTAGGGCAGGCAGTAGGACCCGGAGCCAAGGCACTGGCAGCCCACCGCCTGTAAAGGCTCCGAAATTGGAGAGTGGACGACGGGACCGTGTCAAGACTCCTGGTGGGACGAACAGTGAAATGGGATCCAAGGCGACTGGTGAGTCATCTGTAACTCAAAAGAAGGTGGGGAAGGTCCAGAGGAAGTCTCCCCAACCTGTTGTGAGTGTCACGGCGGAGAAGTCCGCCATCATTACCGGCGGTCCAGACACAACCGCTAGCACCGTCGTTACTGGTCAGGAGTCCACCGCCAGAGTCACAGCCCAGGAGGGCCCAAGTATTGTCACTGGTCCAGAGACCACCGCCAGAGTAACAGCCCAGGAGGGCCCAAGTATCGTCACTGGTCCAGTGACCACCGCCAGAGTCATAGCCCAGGAAGGCCCAAGTATTGCCACTGGTCCAGAGACCACCGCCAGAGTCATAGCCCAGGAGGGCCCAAGTATCGTCACTGGTCAGGAGACCACCGCCGGAGTCACAGCCCAGGAGGGCTCAAGTATCGTCACTGGTCAGGAGACCACCGCCGGAGTCACAGCCCTGGAGGGCCCAAGTATCGTCACTGGTCCGGAGACCACCGCCGGAGTCAGTGCCCTGGAGGGCCCCAGCTACCACAGCCCCGCTGGGCAATGATGGAACGTCATGCCACACACCAATGCCCAGTGTAGAGATCGTCATGCCACACACCAATGTCGGTATCAGAACCGCCATGTCAAAGCACTGCTGAACAGGGCAAAGACCGCCATGGCAAAGCACCGCTGAACAGTCCAGAACCGCCATGTCAAAGCACCGCTGAACAGGGCAAAGACCGCCATGTCAAAGCACCGCTGAACAGGGCAAAGACCGCCATGGCAAAGCACCGCTGAACAGTCCAGAACCGCCATGTCAAAGCACCGCTGAACAGGGCAAAGACCGCCATGTCAAAGCACCGCTGAACAGGGCAAAGACCGCCATGGCAAAGCACCGCTGAACAGTCCAGAACCGCCATGTCAAAGCACCGCTGAACAGGGCAAAGACCGCCATGGCAAAGCACCGCTGAACAGGGCAAAGACCGCCATGGTGAAGACTGCTGAACAGGGCAAGCACTGTGTAGGAATGAAAAGGGTGCCACATCAGGCATCCTTATCCCATGTGCAGCTGGGACAGTGACAGGACATGAACTTTCACGGGGAGACTCATCCAGTATGGGCACCAGTCCCACCCAGTACCAGTAGAGAGCTGCATCTACTTGAGAGACTGTGGCTTTGCACTCCCCAGGATGGCACAGTGGGCAACCCACCCACTGTAGAGACTTGAGAGACTGTGGCTTTGCACTCCCCAGGATTGAACAGTGGGCAACCCACCCACTGTAGACACTTGTGAGACTGTGGCTTTGCACTCCCCAGGATGGCACAGTGGGCAACCCACCCACTGTAGAGACTTGAGAGACTGTGGCTTTGCACTCCCCAGGATGGCACAGTGGGCAACCTACCCACTGTAGACACTTGTGAGACTGTGGCTTTGCACTCCCCAGGATGGCACAGTGGGCAACCCACCCACTGTAGAGACTTGAGAGACTGTGGCTTTGCACTCCCCAGGATACATCAATGGGCATGGAGCCCCGTTGTGGATCTGGCTTCGCATTCATCTGGCTGAGGTGCCCCCCCTTCCCTTCCCCCTGAGGTGCCTGTAGTATTTCTATCTGATGCCCCAGCAGTGTTCTCTCCGATTGTGGTCAGGTGTCGTTTGTGGGCCTCGCCCATGCATTTTTGGACTGTTGGTGCACGGACATTGTTGTGTACATATCTGCACTACTTCTCGTATTGTATATAATTATGAGTGATTTTCAAATGTATATCTGTATATTTTTGTATGACATGTATATTGGCACATTATAATGTTTGACCGAATTTCGCATTGTCTTTTCATTCTTCCGGGGGGATTGTGGGTTGTTACTGTGATTTTTGTGAATGCATTGGTGTGTGTTTGTGATATGCTAGGGTGGGGGTGTTTGGTGTGTGTGTCCCTAACTTTTGCCTCCCCCCGTGTCGTAGGTGCAGTACTCACCGGTGTCTTCTGTGCCTACATAGCTGGTGTTCATAGAGGAGCAGAAAGACAAGGGCAGGGAGTATTTGGTGTTCCGGCTCCATGGAGTCCTCGTTCCTCGTGGGATGTGTTCAGGTGAGCGTTTTCCCATAGCAAAAGCTGTTTCCGCCGTGTTTTTATCCACAGTGAATCCGCCCCGGAAAAGGTGATGGATTGGCGGGTTGTAATACTGTGGGCGGTACATTGTCTCCCGCCTGTCTGTTGGCGGTAACCACCACGCTGCTTGTCTGTACCGCCGTGGCGGGCGATGTATTAAAGTGGCTGTCTTAGTTGGCGGTTTCCGCCAGGGTCATAATTCCTTTTTTTTGTCCGCCGGCCTGTTTGCGGTATTTCCACAGCTTTAACACCGTCCGCCAGGGTTGTAATGACCACCATAATGTCTGCTGCAGAAGAGATGGCGGTGGAGCTCAACCTCACCCCTTACCTGCATCTTAGGATGTCAGAGTTAAGGTCTCTCTGAAAAATCAAAAAGATAAAAACTTGTTCAAACCTTACCAACGTACAGCTCCAGGAGCTTTTGGCAGAGTTTGCTAAAAACAACCCCTCTGATGATGGCCTCATAGAGGGGGACACTAGTGACGTGGAGGAAGTCCCACCTCCAGTGCTAGTTAGGGAGACCAGGGTTCCTCCAACCCTGACTCCACAAGTGATAGTCAGAGATGCTACTTCTCTCACAGGAGAGTCCAGCAACTCTGGAAGCAATAAGGGCAGCCTCAATGACGATGACCTCCTGTTAGCCAGGATGGCCAAAAGATTGGCTTTGGAGAGACAGCTCCTAGCCATAGGAAGGGAAAGACAAGAGATGGGCTTAGGTCCCATCAATGGTGGCAGCAATTTAAATAGGGTCAGAGATTCTCCTGACATGCTAAAAATCCCCAAAGGGATTGTAACTAAATATGAAGCTGGTGATGACATCACCAAATGGTTCACAGCTTTTGAGAGGGCTTGTGCAACCAGAAAAGTAAACAGATCTCATTGGGGTGCTCTCCTTTGGGAAATGTTCACTGGAAAGTGTAGGGATAGACTCCTCACACTCTCTGGAAAAGATGCAGAATCCTATGACCTCATGAAGGCTACCCTGACTGAGGGCTTTGGATTCTCAACTGAGGAGTACAGAATTAGGTTCACTGGGGCTCAAAAATCCTCGAGCCAGACCTGGGTTAATTTTGTTGACTTCTCAGTCAAAACACTGGATGGTTGGATTAATGGCATTGGTGTAAATGATTATGATGGGCTGTACAATCTGTTTATGAAAGAACACATTTTAAGTAATTGTTTCAATGATAAACTGCATCAGCATCTGGTAGACCTAGGACCAATTTCTCCCCAAGAATTGGGAAAGAAGGCAGACCATTGGGTCAAGACTAGGGTGACCAGACTTCCACAGGGGGTGACCAAAAGAAAGGGGTCACAAAGACTGTTGAGACATCCAAGGGTAAAAGTAAAGAGTCTTCTACAGGGCCCCAAAAACCTGCTCAGGAGGGAGGGTCCAAAGCCTCTTCACAACCCAATTTTGGGTACAAGGGTAAAAACTTTGATCCCAAAAAGGCCTGGTGTCGTAGCTGTAATCTGCAGGGACACCAAACTGGAGACAAGGCCTGTCCCAAGAAAGATTCCACTTCAAACTCTACTCCAGTTAGCACTGGAATAGCCAGTCTCCAGGTGGGATCAACAGTGTGCCCAGAGCAAATCAGAGTTCACACTGAAGCTACATTAGTTTCTGAAGGTGGGCTGGACTTAGCCACACTGGCTGCCTGGCCCCCTAATATGCAAAAATACAGACAGCAACTCTTAATTAATGGAACTAGTGTAGAGGGCCTGAGGGATATAGGTGCCAGTGTCAACATGGTGACAGCGAAACTGGTTTCCCCAGGACAATACCTGACTGGACAAACTTATCCAGTCACCAACGCTGACAATCAGACTAAAGTACATCCCATGGCTATGGTAACTTTAGAACCATAAAAGCCTAAAAGTGTGATAATAGCCTGAAACAGGTGATAGTCTCCTCAAATATCCCAGTAGACTGTTTTTGAGAAAGTAGCCTCTTTCTAGCCTTGTTACCCCCACTTTTGGCCTGTTTGTGAGTGTATGTCAGGGTGTTTTCACTGTCTCACTGGGATCCTCCTAGCCAGGGCCCAGTGCTCATAGTGAAAACCCTATGTTTTCAGTATGTTTGTTATGTGTCACTGGGACCCTGCTAGTCAGGACCCCAGTGCTCATAAGTTTGTGGCCTATATGTATGTGTTCCCTGTGTGGTGCCTAACTGTCTCACTGAGGCTCTGCTAACCAGAACCTCAGTGGTTATGCTCTCTCATTTCTTTCCAAATTGTCACTAACAGGCTAGTGACCAATTTTACCAATTTACATTGGCTTACTGGAACACCCTTATAATTCCCTAGTATATGGTACTGAGGTACACAGGGTATTGGGGTTCCAGGAGATCCCTATGGGCTGCAGCATTTCTTTTGCCACCCATAGGGAGCTCTGACAATTCTTACACAGGCCTGCCACTGCAGCCTGAGTGAAATAACGTCCACGTTATTTCACAGCCATTTTACACTGCACTTAAGTAACTTATAAGTCACCTATATGTCTAACCTTTACCTGGTAAAGGTTGGGTGCTAAGTTACTTAGTGTGTGGGCACCCTGGCACTAGCCAAGGTGCCCCCACATTGTTCGGGGCCAATTCCCCGGACTTTATGAGTGCGGGGACACCATTACACGCGTGCACTACATATAGGTCACTAGCTATATGTAGCTTCACAATGGTAACTCCGAATATGGCCATGTAACATGTCTATGATCATGGAATTGCCCCCTCTATACCATCCTGGCATAGTTGGCACAATCCCATGATCCCAGTGGTCTGTAGCACAGACCCTGGTACTGCCAAACTGCCCTTCCTGGGGTTTCACTGCAGCTGCTGCTGCTGCAAACCCCTCAGATAGGCATCTGCCCTCCTGGGGTCCAGCCAGGCCTGGCCCAGGATGGCAGAACAAAGGACTTCCTCTGAGAGAGGGTGTTACACCCTCTCCCTTTGGAAAATGGTGTGAAGGCAGGGGAGGAGTAGCCTCCCCCAGCCTCTGGAAATGCTTTGTTGGCACAGATGTGCCCAATTCTGCATAAGCCAGTCTACACCGGTTCAGGGACCCCTTAGCCCTGCTCTGGCACGAAACTGGACAAAGGAAAGGGGAGTGACCACTCCCCTGACCTGTACCTCCCCTGGGAGTGCCCAGAGCTCCTCCAGTGTGCTCCAGACCTCTGACATCTTGGAAACAGAGGTGCTGCTGGCACACTGGACTGCTCTGAGTGGCCAGTGCCACCAGGTGATGTCAGAGACTCCTTGTGATAGGCTCCTTCAGGTGTTGCTAGCCTATCCTCTCTCCTGGGTAGCCAAACCCTCTTTTCTGGTTATTTAGGGTATCTGTCTCTGGGGAAACTTTAGATAACGAATGCAAGAGCTCATCCGAGTTCCTCTGCATCTCTCTCTTCACCTTCTGCCAAGGAATCGACTGCTGACCGCGCTGGAAGCCTGCAAACCTGCAACATAGTAGCAAAGACGACTACTGCAACTCTGTAACGCTGACCCTGCCACCTTCTCGACTGTTTTCCTGCTTGTGCATGCTGTGGGGATAGTCTGCCTCCTCTCTGCACCAGAAGCTCCGAAGAAATCTCCCGTGGGTCGACGGAATCTTCCCCCTGCAACCGCAGGCAACAAAAAGCTGCATTACCGGTCCCTTGGGTCTCCTCTCAGCACAACGAGCGAGGTCCCTCGAATACAGCGACTCTGTCCAAGTGACCCCCACAGTCCAGTGACTCTTCAGTCCAAGTTTGGTGGAGGTAAGTCCTTGCCTCACCTCACTGGGCTGCATTGCTGGGAACCGCGACTTTTGCAGCTACTCCGGCCCCTGTGCACTTCCGGCAGAAATCCTTTGTGCACAGCCAAGCCTGGGTCCACGGCACTCTAACCTGCATTGCACGACTTTCTAAGTTGGTCTCCGGCGACGTGGGACTCTTTTGTGCGACTTCGGGTGAGCACCGTTTCACGCATCCTCGTAGTGCCTGTTTCTGGCACTTCTCCGGGAGCTACCTGCTGCTGAGAGGGCTGCTTGTCTTGCTCGACGTCCCCTCTCTCTCCTAGTCCAATTTGCGACCTCCTGGTCCCTCCAGGGCCACAGCAGCGTCCAAAAACGTTAACCGCACGATTTGCAGCTAGCAAGGCTTTTTGGCGTTCTTTCGGCGGGAAAACACTTCTGCACGACTCTCCACGGCGAGAGAGATCCGTCCACCAAAGGGGAAGTCTCTAGCCCTTTTCGTTCCTGCAGAAACCTCAGCTTCTTCTGTCCAGTAGAAGCTTCTTTGCACCCGCAGCTGGCATTTCCTGGGCATTTGCCCATCTCCGACTTGCTTGTGACTTTTGGACTTGGTCCCCTTGTTCCACAGGTACCCTAGATTGGAAATCCACAGTTGTTGCATTGTTGGTTTGTGTCTTTCTTGCATTATTCCTCTAACACGACTTCTTTGTCCTTAGGGGAACTTTAGTGCACTTTGCACTCACTTTTCAGGGTCTTGGGGAGGGTTATCTTTCTAACTCTCACTATTTTCTAATAGTCCCAGCGACCCTCTACAAGTTCACATAGGTTTGGGGTCCATTCGTGGTTCGCATTCCACTTTTGGAGTATATGGTTTGTGTTGCCCCTATCCCTATGTTCCCCCATTGCATCCTATTGTAACTATACATTGTTTGCACTGTTTTCTAAGACTATACTGCATATTTTTGCTATTGTGTATATATATCTTGTGTATATTTCCTATCCTCTCACTGAGGGTACACTCTAAGATGCTTTGGCATATTGTCATAAAAATAAAGTACCTTTATTTTTAGTATAACTGTGTATTGTGTTTTCTTATGATATTGTGTATATGACACTAAGTGGTACTGTAGTAGCTTCACACGTCTCCTAGTTCAGCCTAAGCTGCTCTGCTAAGCTACCATTATCTATCAGCCTAAGCTGCTAGACACCCTATACACTAATAAGGGATAACTGGGCCTGGTGCAAGGTGCAAGTACCCCTTGGTACTCACTACAAGCCAGTCCAGCCTCCTACATTGGTTGTGCAGCGGTGGGATAAGTGCTTTGAGACTACTTACCACTCTTGTCATTGTACTTTTCATAAGAGAAAAATATACAAAACAAGGTCAGTGTATATACACATAGCCAAAAAGTTTTGCATTTCCTCTTTTCACTCTTTTCTAAGTACTGAAAAGTACTTCTAACTTTCTAAAAAGTTCTAAAAAGTTTTAAAAGTTTTTTTCTCTGTCTTTCTAAAAGCTCTGACAAACTTTTTTCTCTTTTTCTATCACTTTAACTCTCTCTAAAAATGTCTGGCACAGGCCAAAATGTTGATCTGTCCAAACTTGCATATGATCACCTTAGCTGGAAAGGAGCAAGGAGTCTGTGCATAGAGAGAGGTTTGAGTGTAGGGAAAAATCCTTCCTTGGAATTGTTACTTAATATGCTTAGAGAACAAGATAAGGCTAAAAGTGCCCCATCTGTTGAAAAAGTATCTAATGGTTCCCAATCTGATCCAGGGACTCCCCCAGGAAAAGATTCAGGAAAGAAACTTCTGAGCCTGCCCATTACTAGACAGTCTAGCATAGTTGGTACTGAGGTTGAGTCACACCATACAGATAGTGTTGTCTCACATCATAGCAAGAGCATTCATTCTCATTACAGTAGAAATGATGTTTCTGTTAGCCAAGCTGCTAGGGTGCCCTCTGTAAGGGACAGGTCTCCTTCTGTTTATTCCCATCATACCTCTGTATATAGAAATGTCCCCCCCACCAACCCTGATGACAGATTGTTAGAAAGGGAACTCAATAAGTTGAGGGTGGAACAAACCAGACTGAAGCTTAAAAAGCAACAGCTGGATTTGGATAGACAGTCTTTAGAATTAGAGAAGGAAAGACAGAAGTTGGGTTTAGAAATCCATGGTGGCAGCAGCAGTATTCCCCATAGTCATCCTGCAAAAGAGCATGATTCCAGGAATCTGCACAAGATAGTTCCCCCTTATAAGGAGGGGGATGACATTAACAAGTGGTTTGCTGCACTTGAGAGGGCCTGTGCTGTACAGGATGTCCCTCAAAGGCAGTGGGCTGCTATCCTATGGCTATCATTTAGTGGAAAAGGTAGGGATAGGCTCCTAACTGTGAAAGAAAGTGATGCCAATAATTTGACAGTTCTTAAGAATGCACTCCTGGATGGTTATGGCTTAACCACTGAACAGTACAGGATAAAGTTCAGAGAGACCAAAAAGGAGTCTTCACAAGACTGGGTTGATTTCATTGACCATTCAGTGAAGGCCTTGGAGGGGTGGTTACATGGCAGTAAAGTTACTGATTATGACAGCCTGCATAACTTGATCCTGAGAGAGCATATTCTTAATAATTGTGTGTCTGATTTAATGCACCAGTACCTGGTAGACTCTGATCTGACCTCTCCCCAAGAATTGGGAAAGAAGGCAGACAAATGGGTCAGAACAAGGGTGAACAGAAAAGTTCATACAGGGGGTGACAAAGATGGCAATAAGAAGAAAGATGGTGAAAAATCTCAAGATAAGCATGGGGATAAGGGTAAAACCAAAGATCCCACTTCAAATCTTAAACACTCTTCAGAGGGTGGGGATAAAACTAATTCTTCCTCTTCTTCTCAACCTGCACACATTAAAAAGCCTTGGTGCTTTGTGTGTAAAAACAGAGGCCATAGGCCAGGGGATAAGTCCTGTCCAGGTAAACCCCCTGAGCCTACCACCACTAATACATCAAGCTCTAGTGCCCCTAGCAGTGGTGGTACTAGTGGTGGGACTGCTGGCAACAGTCAAGTTAAGGGTGTAGTTGGGTTCACTTATGGGTCCATCATAGAAACTGGGGTAGTCAGTCCCAAGACAGTTTCTGTCACACCTAGTGGCATTGGCCTTGCCACACTGGCTGCTTGTCCCCTTACAATGGATAAGTACAGGCAGACAGTTTCAATAAATGGTGTTGAGGCCTTGGCCTACAGGGACACAGGTGCCAGTATCACTTTGGTGACTGAAACCTAGTGCCTCCTGAACAACACATCATTGGACAACAGTATAAGATTATTGATGTCCATAACTCCACTAAGTTTCTTCCCTTAGCTATAATTCAGTTTAGTTGGGGTGGAGTTACTGGCCCTAAGCAGGTGGTGGTATCACCTAGCTTACCTGTAGACTGTCTCTTAGGTAATGATGTAGAGGCCTCAGGTTGGGCTGATGTAGAGTTTTATGCCCATGCAGCCATGCTGGGCATCCCAGAGGAATTGTTCCCTCTCATTTCTACTGAAATGAAAAAGCAAAGGAGAGAAGGCCTGAAAACTCAGGATCCCTCTCCATCAACAGGTAAAAAGGGTATCACAGTATCCCCTAACCACCCTGCCATTCAGGATACCATTCCTGTGGTGGGAGAAACCTCTCCTGGGGTGGCACCTGTTCCAAGGGAAGCATCAGCTGGCAAAGCTGTACTCCCTGAGGTAGAAGTACCTCTCTGTGGGATAACTAACATTGGTGAGAAAAAGAGCACCATTTTAGTTAACATGGAGCATCCCTCCAACCCTCCCAGAGAAACTTTAGTGCAGAAACCCTGCACTACCTCACAACACTTAGGACAGCATCCCTGCCCTAGTGTGGAGCTCATAGGACAGCATCCCTGCCCTGCTCCAACTCAAGAGAAACAGCATCCCTGTTCTCTCTTCCAGCCATATGGGCAAAGTTTTTGCCCAGCTATGGCTTTACTGAGACAGCATCCCTGTCTGGCATTTCCATCACTACAAATAGGTTCAGTGGACAATTCCCACTGCTCTAAACTAAAACTTACTGATAGAAACTCTGAAAATACCTCTTCACATTGTTGCTTAGCTAAAAAACTTCAAACAGGGTGGTTTACATCCCCACAGGGAAGTAACCATATAGTGGATGATAAAGGAGTAACCAGTCTATTGCAGAGCTACTCTCTACTTATCACCACTTAGACAATAAAGTCTCAACTGGCCAAGGTTAGCCTTATTGTCCTTCGTTTGGGGGGGGGTTGTGTGAGAAAGTAGCCTCTTTCTAGCCTTGTTACCCCCACTTTTGGCCTGTTTGTGAGTGTATGTCAGGGTGTTTTCACTGTCTCACTGGGATCCTGCTAGCCAGGGCCCAGTGCTCATAGTGAAAACCCTGTGTTTTCAGTATGTTTGTTATGTGTCACTGGGACCCTGCTAGTCAGGACCCCAGTGCTCATAAGTTTGTGGCCTATATGTATGTGTTCCCTGTGTGGTGCCTAACTGTCTCACTGAGGCTCTGCTAACCAGAACCTCAGTGGTTATGCTCTCTCATTTCTTTCCAAATTGTCACTAACAGGCTAGTGACCAATTTTACCAATTTACATTGGCTTACTGGAACACCCTTATAATTCCCTAGTATATGGTACTGAGGTACCCAGGGTATTGGGGTTCCAGGAGATCCCTATGGGCTGCAGCATTTCTTTTGCCACCCATAGGGAGCTCTGACAATTCTTACACAGGCCTGCCACTGCAGCCTGAGTGAAATAACGTCCACGTTATTTCACAGCCATTTTACACTGCACTTAAGTAACTTATAAGTCACCTATATGTCTAACCTTTACCTGGTAAAGGTTGGGTGCTAAGTTACTTAGTGTGTGGGCACCCTGGCAGTAGCCAAGGTGCCCCCACATTGTTCAGGGCCAATTCCCCGGACTTTGTGAGTGCGGGGACACCATTACACGCGTGCACTACATATAGGTCACTACCTATATGTAGCTTCACAATGGTAACTCCGAATATGGCCATGTAACATGTCTATGATCATGGAATTGCCCCCTCTATACCATCCTGGCATAGTTGGCACAATCCCATGATCCCAGTGGTCTGTAGCACAGACCCTGGTACTGCCAAACTGCCCTTCCTTGGGTTTCACTGCAGCTGCTGCTGCTGCCAACCCCTCAGACAGGCATCTGCCCTCCTGGGGTCCAGCCAGGCCTGGCCCAGGATGGCAGAACAAAGAACTTCCTCTGAGAGAGGGTGTGACACCCTCTCCCTTTGGAAAATGGTGTGAAGGCAAGGGAGGAGTAGCCTCCCCCAGCCTCTGGAAATGCTTTCTTGGGCACAGATGTGCCCAATTCTGCATAAGCCAGTCTACACTGGTTCAGGGGACCCCTTAGCCCTGCTCTGGCGCGAAACTGGACAAAGGAAAGGGGAGTGACCACTCCCCTGACCTGCACCTCCCCTGGGAGGTGTCCAGAGCTCCTCCAGTGTGCTCCAGACCTCTGCCATCTTGGAAACAGAGGTGCTGCTGGCACACTGGACTGCTCTGAGTGGCCAGTGCCACCAGGTGACGTCAGAGACTCCTTGTGATAGGCTCCTTCAGGTGTTGCTAGCCTATCCTCTCTCCTAGGTAGCCAAACCCTCTTTTCTGGTTATTTAGGGTCTCTGTCTCAGGGGAAACTTTAGATAATGAATGCAAGAGCTCATCCGAGTTCCTCTGCATCTCTCTCTTCACCTTCTGCCAAGGAATCGACTGCTGACCGCGCTGGAAGCCTGCAAACCTGCAACATAGTAGCAAAGACGACTACTGCAACTCTGTAACGCTGATCCTGCCGCCTTCTCGACTGTTTTCCTGCTTGTGCATGCTGTGGGGGTAGTCTGCCTCCTCTCTGCACCAGAAGCTCCGAAGAAATCTCCCGTGGGTCGACGGAATCTTCCCCCTACAACCGCAGGCACCAAAAAGCTGCATTACCGGTCCCTTGGGTCTCCTCTCAGCACGACGAGCGAGGTCCCTCGAATCCAGCGACTCTGTCCAAGTGACCCCCACAGTCCAGTGACTCTTCAGTCCAAGTTTGGTGGAGGTAAGTCCTTGCCTCACCTCGCTGGGCTGCATTGCTGGGAACCGCGACTTTTGCAGCTACTCCGGCCCCTGTGCACTTCCGGCAGAAATCCTTTGTGCACAGCCAAGCCTGGTTCCACGGCACTCTAACCTGCATTGCACGACTTTCTAAGTTGGTCTCCGGCGACGTGGGACTCCTTTGTGCGACTTCGGGTGAGCACCGTTTCACGCATCCTCGTAGTGCCTGTTTCTGGCACTTCTCTGGGTGCTACCTGCTGCTGAGAGGGCTCCTTGTCTTGCTCGACGTCCCCTCTCTCTCCTAGTCCAATTTGCGACCTCCTGGTCCCTCCAGGGCCACAGCAGCGTCCAAAAACGCTAATCGCACGATTTGCAGCTAGCAAGGCTTGTTGGCGTTCTTTCGGCGGGAAAACACTTCTGCACGACTCTCTACGGCGAGAGGGATCCGTCCACCAAAGGGGAAGTCTCTAGCCCTTTTCGTTCCTGCAGAAACCTCAGCTTCTTCTGTCCAGTAGAAGCTTCTTTGCACCCGCAGCTGGCATTTCCTGGGCATTTGCCCATCTCCGACTTGCTTGTGACTTTTGGTCTTGGTCCCCTTGTTCCACAGGTACCCTAGATTGGAAATCCACAGTTGTTGCATTGTTGGTTTGTGTCTTTCTTGCATTATTCCTCTAACACGACTTCTTTGTCCTTAGGGGAACTTTAGTGCACTTTGCACTCACTTTTCAGGGTCTTGGGGAGGGTTATTTTTCTAACTCTCACTATTTTCTAATAGTCCCAGCGACCCTCTACAAGGTCACATAGGTTTGGGGTCCATTTGTGGTTCGCATTCCACTTTTGGAGTATATGGTTTGTGTTGCCCCTATCCCTATGTTCCCCCATTGCATCCTATTGTAACTATACATTGTTTGCACTGTTTTCGAAGACTATACTGCATATTTTTGCTATTGAGTATATATATCTTGTGTATATTTCCTATCCTCTCACTGAGGGTACACTCTAAGATACTTTGGCATATTGTCATAAAAATAAAGTACCTTTATTTTTAGTATAACTGTGTATTGTGTTTTCTTATGATATTGTGTATATGACACTAAGTGGTACTGTAGTAGCTTCACACGTCTCCTAGTTCAGCCTAAGCTGCTCTGCTAAGCTACCATTATCTATCAGCCTAAGCTGCTAGACACCCTATACACTAATAAGGGATAACTGGGCCTGGTGCAAGGTGCAAGTACCCCTTGGTACTCCCTACAAGCCAGTCCAGCCTCCTACACTGTTTGCTTGGAAATGACCTGGAGTCCTCAGCATGGGCTGAGGTAGAACTCAAAACCCATGCAGCCATGCTGTGTATCCCTGAACTAGTGTGTGTCAAGAAAAGGGCACAGTGCAAGGCTCAGGGTGAAAAAGTGGTGTTGGAGCCTGGAATAATGGCCCAACCCTCCAAGAGAAAAGTAAAGAAGACTGGGGAACCAGCTTCAACACAACAAAAGAAAAAGAACCTCTCTTCCCAGGAAGAAGTTCTGCCAACTGAGGGAACTGAGCCCATGGAGTTGGAACCTTATCAGGTTGAACTCTTAGGCCCAGGGGGACCCACAAGGGAACAGTTGTGTAAGGGGCAAGAAACCTCTCCCTCTCTTGAAGGCCTTAGGCAGCAAGCTGCTGAAGAGACCAAAGGAAAAATCACTGGAACACATAGAGTCTATTGGGAAGATGGACTCCTCTACACTGAGGCAAGAGATCCTAAACCTGGTGCCACTAGGTGAGTGGTAGTGCCTCAGGAATTTAGGAAGTTCATCCTGACCTTAGCTCATGATATTCCACTTGCTGGGCATTTGGGACAAACCAAGACTTGGGAGAGGTTAGTCAACCATTTCTATTGGCCCAACATGTCCCAGAAAGTAAAGGACTTTTGTGTCTCCTGTGCCACCTGTCAAGCCAGTGGTAAGACAGGTGGCCATCCAAAGGCCCCCCTCATTCCACTTTCAGTGGTGGGTGTCCCCTTTGAAAGAGTGGGTGTCGACATAGTGGGTCCAATTGAACCTCCCACAGACTCAGGGAACCAATACATACTAGTAGTAGTGGATCATGCTACTAGATACCCTGAAGCAATTCCCCTTAGGTCCACTACTGCCCCTGCAGTAGCTAAAGCACTCATTGGTATCTTTACCAGAGTGGGATTTCCTAAGGAGGTGGTGTCTGACAGAGGTACCAACTTCATGTCAGCATACCTGAAGCACATGTGGAATGAGTGTGGGGTGACTTACAAATTCACCACACCATACCATCCACAAACCAATGGTCTTGTGGAACGATTCAACAAGACATTGACAGGCATGATCATGGGGCTCCCTGAAAAACTCAAAAGGAGATGGGATGTCCTCTTGCCATGTCTGCTTTTCGCCTACAGAGAGGTGCCTCAGAAGGGAGTAGAGTTTTCCCCCTTTGAACTTCTGTTTGACCATCCTGTAAGGGGACCACTAGCTCTTGTAAAAGAAGGCTGGGAGAGACCTCTTCATGAGCCTAAACAAGATATAGTGGACTATGTACTAGGCCTACGTTCCAGAATAGTACATGGAAAAGGCAAGCAAAAACCTTGAGGCCAGCCAACAACTGCAGAAGATGTGGTATGACCAAAAGGCTGCTATGGTTGAATTTCAGCCAGGGCAGAAAGTCTGGGTTCTGGAGGCTGTGGCTCCCAGGGCACTTCAGGACAGATGGAGTGGCCCTTACCCAGTGCTAGAAAGAAAGAGTCAGGTCACATACCTTGTAGACCTAGGCACTAGCAGGACCCCCAAAAGGGTGATCCATGTGAACCGCCTCAAACTCTTTCATGACAGGGCAGATGTGAATCTGTTGATGGTGATAGATGAGGACCAGGAAGCTGAGAGTGAACCTCTCCCTGATCTCCTCTCCACTGACCCTAAAGATGGCTCAGTAGATGAAGTGATCTATTCAGACACCCTCTCTGGCCAAGAGCAATCTGACTGTAGGAAAGTCTTACGACAGTAAGCTGAGCTATTTTCCCTCTCCCCTGGTCAGACACACCTGTGTACCCACGATGTGGACACAGGAGACAGCATGCCTGTTAAAAACAACATTTTCAGACAGTCTGACCAAGTTCAGGAAAGCATGAAAGTGGAAGTCCACAAGATGCTGGAATTGGGAGTCATTGAGCACTCTGATAGCCCCTGGCCCAGCCCAGTGGTCTTAGTCCCCAAACCTCACACAAAAGATGGTAAGAGAGAGATGAGGTTTTGTGTGGACTACAGAGGACTTAATTCTGTCACCAAGACAGATGCCCATCCCATTCCAAGGTCAGATGAATTAATTGACAAACTAGGTGGTGCCAGATACTTAAGTACCTTTGACTTGACAGCAGGGTACTGGCAAATCAAAATGGCACCAGGAGAAAAAGAAAAGACAGCATTCTGCACACCTGTTGGGCATTATCAGTTTACTGTGATGCCCTTTGGCTTAAAGAATGCCCCTGCCACCTTCCAAAGGTTGGTGAATCAAGTCCTTGCTGGCTTGGAGTCCTTTAGTGCAGCTTATCTTGACGATATTGCTGTCTTTAGCTCCAGCTGGCAGGATCACCTGGTCCACCTGAAGAAGGTTTTGAAGGCCCTGCAAGCAGCAGGCCTCTCTATCAAGGCATCCAAATGTCAGATAGGGCAGGGAACTGTGGTTTACTTGGGACACCTTGTAGGTGGAGACCAAGTTCAGCCACTTCAGCCCAAGATCCAGACTATTCTGGACTGGGTAGCTCCAAAAACCCAGACTCAAGTCAGGGCATTCCTTGGCTTGACTGGCTACTACAGGAGGTTTGTGAAGGGATATGGATCAATAGTGACACCCCTCACAGAACTCACCTCCAAGAAAATGCCTAAGAAGGTAAACTGGACTATAGAATGCCAACAGGCCTTTGACACCCTGAAACAAGCTATGTGCACAGCACCAGTTCTAAAAGCTCCAGATTACTCCAAGCAGTTCATTGTGCAGACTGATGCCTCTGAACATGGGAGAAGGGCTGTTGTGTCCCAAACAAATGATGATGGCCTTGACCAGCCTGTTGCTTTCATTAGCAGGAGGTTACTACCCAGGGAGCAGCGTTGGAGTGCCATTGAGAGAGAGGCCTTTGCTGTGGTTTGGTCCTTGAAGAAGCTGAGACCATACATCTTTGGTACTCACTTTGTAGTTCAATCTGACCACAGACCTCTCAGATGGCTAATGCAAATGAAAGGTGAAAATCCAAAACTGTTGAGGTGGTCCATCTCCCTACAGGGAATGGACTTTATAGTGGAACACAGACCTGGGACTGCCCATGCCAATGCAGATGGCAGTTCCAGGTTCTTCCACTTAGAAAATGAAGACTCTCTTGGGAAAGGTTAGTCTCATCCTCTTTCGTTTGGGGGGGAGGGGGGTGGTTGTGTAAGGAAATGCCTCCTTGGCATGGTTGCCCCCTGACTTTTTGCCTTTGCTGATACCAAGTTATGATTTCAAAGTGTGCTGAGGCCTGCTAACCAGGCCCCATCACCAGTGTTCTTTCCCTAACCTGTACCTTTGTCTCCACAATTGGCACACCCTGGTATCCAGGTAAGTCCCTTGTAATTGGTACCCCTGGTACCAAGGGCCCTGATGCCAGGGAAGGTCTCTAAGGGCTGCACCAACTCTTATGCCACCCTGGGGACCCCTCACTCAGCTCAGACACACTGCTTGCCAGCTTGTGTGTGCTGGTGGGGAGAAAATGACTAAGTCGACATGGCACTCCCCTCACGGTGCCATGCAAACCTCACACTGTCTATGGCATAGATAAGTCACCCCTCTAGCAGGCCTTACAGCCCTAAGGCAGGGTGCACTATACCATAGGTGAGGGCATAGCTGCATGAGCACTATGCGCCTACAGTGTCTAAGCAAACCCTTAGACATTGTAAGTGCAGGGTAGCCATAAGAATATATGGTCTGGGAGTCTGTCAAACACAAACTCCACAGCACCATAATGGCTACACTGAAAACTGGGAAGTTTGGTATCAAACTTTTCACCACAATAAATGCACATTGATGCCAGTGTACATTGTATTGTGAAATACACCCAGAGGGCATCTTAGAGATGCCCCCTGAAAACATACCCGACTTCCAGTGTGGGCTGACTAGTTTTACCAGCCTGCCACACACAAGACATGTTGCTGGCCACATGGGGAGAGTGCCTTTGTCACTCTATGGCCAGGAACAAAGCCTGTACTGGGTGGAGGTGCTTCTCACCTCCCCCTGCAGGAACTGTAACAGGCTCATCCCCTTTGTTACAGTGCCACAGGGCATCCCAGCTAGTGGAGATGCCCGCCCCCTCCGGCCACGGCCCCACTTTTGGCAGCAAGGCCGGAGGAGATAATGAGAAAAACAAGGAGGGGTCACTGGCCAGTCAGTACAACCCCTAAGGTGTCTTGAGCTGAGGTGACTCTGACCCTAATCCTAATCCAATAGGATTATGGATGTGACCCCCTTCCCACCGGGAGGAGGCAAAAAGAGGGTGTAGCCACCCTCAGGGCTAGTAGCCATTGGCTACTAACCTCCCAGACCTAAACACACCCCTAAATTGAGTATTTAGGGGCCCCCAGAACCAAGGAAGATAGGTTCCTGCAACCTGAAGATGAAGAAGGACTGCTGACCTGAAGCCCTGCAGAGTAGACGTAGACACCAACTGCTTTGGCCCCAGCCCTACCGGCCTGTCTCCCCACTTTGAGAAAAACTGCAACAGCAACGCGTCCCCCAGGGTCCAGCGAACTCTGAAGCCTCAGAGGACTACCCTGCATCTAAAAGGACCAAAAACTCCAGAGGACAGCGGCCCTGTTCCACAAAGACTGAAACTTGCAACAAAGAAACAACTTTTAAAAGACCACAGGTTTCCTGCCGGAAGTGTGAGACTTTCCACTCTGCACCAGACGCCCCCCGCTCGACCTTCAGAAAACCAACACTACAGGGAGGACTCCCTGGCGACTTCGAGCCCGTGAGTAACCAGAGTTGACCCCCCTGAGCCCCCACAGCGACGCCTGCAGAGGAAATCCAGAGGCTCTCCCTGACCGCGACTGCCTGCTTCAAGGAACCCGATGCCTGGAAACCACACTGCACCCGCAGCCCCCAGTACCTGAAGGAACTGAACTCCAGTGCAGGAGCGACCCCAGGCGACCTTCTGCCTAGCCCAGGTGGTGGCTACCCCGAGGAGCCCCCCTATGTGCTGCCTGCATCGTTAGAGAGACCCCTGGGTCTCCCCATTGATTCCTATTGAAAACCCGATGCCTGTTTGCACTCTGCACCCGGCCGCCCCAGTGCCGCTGATGGTGTACTTTCTGTGCCTGCTTGTGTCCCCCCTGTGCCCTACAAAACCCCCCTGGTCTGCCCTCCGAAGTCGCAGGTACTTTCCTGCTGGCAGACTGGAACCGGGGCACCCCTATTTACATTGAAGCCTAAGTGTTTTGGGCACCACTTAGACCTCTGCACCTGACCGGCCCTGTGCTGCTGGATTGGTAACTTTGGGGTTGCCTTGAACCCCCAACGGTGGGCTACCTTGGACCCAACTTTGAACCCTGTAAGTGTTTTACTTACCTGTAAACTTAACAATTACTTACCCCCCCCAGGATCTGTTGATTTTTGCACTGTGTCCACTTTTAAAATAGCTTATTGCCATTTTTTGCCAAAACTGTACATACTATTGTGATAATTCAACATTCCTAAGATACCTGAGTGAAGTACCTTTCATTTAAAGTATTGTTTGTAAATCTTGAACCTGTGGTTCTTAAAATAAACTAAGAAAATATATTTTCTATATAAAAACCTATTGGCCTGTGTACGAGGCTGGCCTGGTTTGTAGTGGGTACCAAGGGGTACTTACACTCTGTACCAGGTCCAGTTATCCATTATTAGTGTAGAAGAGGTGTTTCTAGCAGCTTAGGCTGATAGAAGGTAGCTATAGCAGAGCAGCTTGGGCTGAACTAGGAGACATGCAAAGCTCCTACTATACCACTGGTGTCATATGCAAAATATCATAAGAAAACACAATACACAGATATACTAAAAATAAAGGTACTTTATTTTTTATGACAATATGACAAAAGTATCTCAGTGAGTACCCTCAGTATGAGGATGGCAAATATACACAAGATATATGTGCACAATACAAAAAATATGCAGTAATAGCAAAAGGAAGTAATGCAAGTAATGTAAAGTTACAGAAGATTGCAATAGGAGCACATAGGTATAGGGGCAACACAAACCATATACTCCAAAAGTGGAATGCGAACCACTAATGGACCCCAAACCTATGTGAGCTTGTAGAGGGTCGCTGGGACTGTAAGAAAACAGTGAGGGTTAGAAAAATAGCCCACCCCAAGACCCTGAAAAGTAGGTGTAAAGTGCACCTATATTCCCCAGAGAACACAGAAGTCGTGATAGGGGAATTCTCCAAGGAAGACCAACACCAGCAATACAACCAAAGTGGATTTCCGGACGAGAGTACCTGTGGAACAAGGGGACCAAGTCCAAGAGTTGCGACAAAGTTGAGAGTGGGCAGATGCCCAGGAAATGCCCGCTGAGGGTACAAAGAAGCTGCCACCGGATGGTAGAAGCTGTGGATTCTACAAGAACGAAGAGGGCTAGAAACTTCCCATTTGGAGGATTGATGTCCCACGTCATGTAGAAGCTTGCAGAGGTGTTCCCACGCAGAAAGCCCGCAAACAAGCCTTGCTAGCTGCAAGGGTTGCGGTTAGGGTTTTTGGATGCTGCTGTGGCCCAGGAGGGACCAGGATGTCGCCACTTGGATGAGGAGACAGAGGGGGCGCCCAGCAAGTCAGGGAGGCCTCACAGAAGCAGACAGCACCCGCAGAAGTAACGGAACAGGCACTTGGAAGAGGAGTGAACTGGAGCTCACCCGAAGACACAAAAGGGAGTCCCACGACGCCGGAGGACAACTCAGAAGGTTTTTGCACTGCAGGTTAGAGTGTCAGGGACCCAGGCTTGGCTGTGCACAAAGGAAATCCTGGAAGAGTGTACAGGAGCCGGAGCAGCTGCAAATCACGCGGTACCCAGCAATGCAGTCGAACGTGGGGAGGCAAGGACTTACCTCCACCAAACTTGGACTGAAGAGTCACTGGACTGTGGGAGTCACTTGGACAGAGTTGCTGAGTTCCAGGGACCACGCTCGTCATGCTGAGAGGGGACCCAGAGGACCGGTGATGCAGTCTTTTGTTGCCTGCGGTTGCAGGGGGAGGATTCCGTCGTCTCACAGGAGATTTCTTCAGAGCTCCTGGTGCATAGAGGAGGCATGCTACCCCCAGAGCATGCACCACCAGGAAACAGTCGAGAAGGCGGCAGGATCAGCGATACAAGGTTGCAGTAGTCGTCTTTGCTACTTTGTTGCGGTTTTGCAGGCGTCCTGAGCAGTCAGCGGTCGATCCTTTGGCAGAAGGTGAAGAGAGAGATGCAGAGGAACTCTGATGAGCACTTGCATTCGTTATCTAAAGAATTCCCCAAAGCAGAGACCCTAAATAGTCAGAAAAGGAGGTTTGGCTACCTAGGAAGGAGGATAGGCTAGCAACACAGGTAAGAGCCTATCAGAAGGAGTCTCTGGTGTCACCTGCTGGCACTGGCCACTCAGAGCAGTCCAGTGTGCCAGCAGCACCTCTGTTTCCAAGATGGCAGAGGTCTGTAGCACACTGGAGGAGCTCTGGGCACCTCCACTGGGAGGTACAATTTTGTGCCAGAGCAGGGCTGGGGGATCCCTGAACCGGTGTAGACTGGCTTATGCAGAGATGGGCACCATCTGTGAGGCTGGGGGAGGCTACTCCTCCCCAGCCCTGACACCTTTTTCGAAAGGGAGAGGGTGTAACACCCTCTCTCTGAGGAAGTCCTTTGTTCTGCCTTCTTGGGCCAAGCCTGGCTGGACCCCAGGAGGGCAGAAACCTGTCTGAGGGGTTGGCAGCAGCAGCAGCTGCATTGAAACCCCGGGAAAGGTAGTTTGGAAGTACCGGGATCTGTGCTAGAGACTCAGGGGATCATGGAATTGTCTCCCCAATGCCAGAATGGCTTTGGGGTGACAATTCCACGATCTTTAATTGTCTCCCCAATGCCAGAATGGCATTGGGGTGACAATTCCATGATCTTAGACATGTTACATGGCCATGTTCGGAGTTACCATTGTGACGCTATACAGAGGTACTGACCTGTGTATAGTGCATGCGTGTAATGGTGTCCCCGCACTCACAAAGTCCGGGGAATTTGCCCTGAACGATGTGGGGGCACCTTGGCTAGTGCCAGGGTGCCCACACACTATGTAACTTAGCACCCAACCTTCACCAGGTGAAGGTTAGACATATAGGTGACTTATAAGTTACTTAAGTGCAGTGTAAAATGGCTGTGAAATAACGTGGACGTTATTTCACTCAGGCTGCAGTGGCAGTCCTGTGTAAGAATTGTCTGAGCTCCCTATGGGTGGCAAAAGAAATGCTGCAGCCATAGGGATCTCCTGGAACCCCAACACCCTGGGTACCTGGGTACCTAGGTACCATATACTAGGTGCAGTGGTAAATGGCTGTGAAATAACGTGGACGTTATTTCACTCAGGCTGCAGTGGCAGGCCTGTGTCAGAGCTCCCTATGGGTGGCAAAAGAAATGCTGCAGCCCATAGGGATCTCCTGGAACCCCAATACCCTGGGTACCTCAGTACCATATACTAGGGAATTATAAGGGTGTTCCAGTATGCCAATGTGAATTAGTGAAATTGGTCAATAGCCTGTTAGTGACAATTTGGAAAGCAGAGAGAGCATAACCACTGAGGTTCTGGTTAGCAGAGCCTCAGGGAGACAGTTAGTCATCACACAGGGAACACATACAGGGCACACTTATGAGCACTGGGGTCCTGGCTGGCAGGGTCCCAGTGACACATACACTAAAACAACATATATGCAGTGAAAGTATGGGGGTAACATGCCAGGCAAGATGGTACTTTCCTACACAACCCCCCTCCCCCACCCCCCAAATGATGGACAAAAAGACTAGCCATGACCTGATGAGTCTTCATTGTCTAATTGGAAATATCTGGAGAGTCTATCTGCATTGGAGTGGGTAATCCAAGGTCTATGTTCCACTGTATAGTTCATTCCCTGTAGAGATATGGACCACCTCAACAATTGAGGGTTTTCACCTTTCATTTGTTTTAGACAAAGTAGAGGTTTGTGGTCTGTCTGAACAATGAAGTGAGTGTCAAACAGGTATGGCCTCAACTTCTTCAGTGCCCAGACCACAGCAAAGGCCTCCCTCTCTATGGCAGGCCAACGCTTTTCTCTAGGGGTCAACCTCGTGCTGATAAAAGCAACAGGTTGATCTTGGCCCTCAGAATTGGGTTGTGATAAGGCCTTAGCTGGCACTTCCATTGAGAAGTTAGGAGATAGTTCACACTCTGACTCAGGGGAGTCCCCAGTAAGAGTGTTAGAAGGTGACCTTCCCAACCTGCCCCTTAGCAGACCACATAGCATAGCTGGTAGTAATGTAAGTTCACATCATAGTAGGGATAATTTTATTCCTGCAGGCCAGGTTGCTAGAGTGCCAACTGTTAGGGAAAGGTCCCCCTCTGTTAATTCACATCATTCTTCTGTGTCAAAGCATTCCCAACCCACCCACCATGATGACAGACTGTTAGAAAGGGAACTCAATAGATTGAGAGTGGAAGAGTCCAGGCTGAAGCTTAAACAGCAACAGCTGGCTCTAGACAGGGAATCTCTAGACTTAGAAAAAGAGAGACAGAGGTTGGGGTTAGGACCCCATGGTGGCAGTAGCAGTATTCCAGATAGTAATCATGTGAAAGAGCATGATTCTAGGAATCTGCATAAGATAGTTCCCCCTTACAAGGAGGGGGATGACATTAACAAGTGGTTTGCTGCACTTGAGAGGGCCTACAATTGTCTTTGAGTGTGTGTTCCTCATTTATTGCCTGTGTGTGTACAACAAATGCTTAACACTATCCTCTGATAAGCCTACTGCTCGACCACACTACCACAAAATAGAGCATTAGAATTATCTCTTTTTGCCACTATCTTACCTCTAAGTGAAACCCTTGGACTCTGTGCATGCTATTTCTTACTTTGAAACAGGACATACAGAGCGAACGTCCTACATACCTCCTGGGTCATTCCTTTATCCTGTATACCGACCATGCTCCTCTCACCTGGTTAGCTTCCCACAAGAACACAAACTCTTGCATTCTACGGTGGTTCATGGAGCTCCAACCATTCTCATTTCTGGTTTGTCACATCCCAGGGAATCACCAATATACTGCAGACTATCTGTCCCGCTACCCTTGGTCCACGGAACTCCATCAGTCCCGTTCTTGGGAATGGAGAGGTAGCCAGGTATCGGAAACCCCGGCTACATATGATGACAATCACCCATCCGGCAGGTGCCCTGGGGGTCCCACGGAGGATGAACTTACGACGATCGGAAACCCGGATATCCGGGTTTCTGCGAGCATGAAAAGAATAGTAGGACAATGCGCGCGGCGCGTTGGAAAAGGATCCGAGGAGAAGGAAGACACCGGAAAGGAGGAGGAGAGCGCGAAGAAAGACCTCGGAACCACGGAGGAAAGAGAGGACGCAGTGAAAAGCGTTCTGGCCGTTGGAGGAGAGGAACCCTCCAACAAAAGACCCTGGGACTCCGGAGGCGATATCGGAGAAGGAGATCCCGAAAGGCAGCAGCTCTGCCATGTCCCTGGAGGGGCGTGGCTCCAGCAGGTACGGTCCTGCCTGAAAAGCAGAATAAGCGCTATAATGGGAAGGGAGGAGGGTGGAGAGTGCGAGCACAGGGAGGCTGGGAAGGGATATTTGGGAAAGAAAACATCGAACGGGAGGAGCACTAATCACCAACACGGAGGCAGTTAATTTTTATGAAGGAGGAAGTTTGGTTTCCACCGAGGTGAAATCGGGACAGGACCCTATCCACTATACCCATCCTTTCTTTATCCTTCAGGTCTGGAACTCTATACCAGATCATCACCGTTCGCACTATATCTCTCTCTCTCTCTCTACACCCTTTCCCCTCACTAGCACCATCCAAACAAATCACCCAGACGTGCGATTTACCTGCTTTCCGTTCTTTTTCCGGTCCACCTGACAACACCACTGCCGAGAGACGCATCACCAACCACCGGGAACCCCGGGAGAAGAAGAGAACCAAGGAGGTCATCAACACATAAGACAAAGACAGAGACTGTATGAAGACACCTGTGCACAAAAATAAAACCACTTCTATTTGATCGTCAACCTGAGGGTCTCTTCAATCCCTATCTCTATCCCCACTGCCACAGACCCCAATACCAAATTCGGCATGGGGGGGACAATTCCATGATCTTAGACATGTTACATGGCCATATTCAGAGTTACCATTGTGAAGCTACATATAGGTATTGAACTATATGTAGTGCATGCGTGTAATGGTGTCCCCGCACTCACAAAGTCCGGGGAAATTGCCCTGAACTATGTGGGGTCACCTTGGCTAGTGCCAGGGTGCCCTCACACTTAGTAACTTTGCACCTAACCTTCACTAAGTGAAGGCTAGACATAATAGGTGACTTATAAGTTACTTAAGTGCAATGGCAGTCCTGTGTAAGATTTGTCTGAGCTTCCAATGGGTGGCAAAAGAAATGCGGCAGCCCATAGGGATCTCCTGGAACCCCAATACCCTGGGTACCAAGGTACCATCTACTAGGGAATTATAAGGGTGTTCCAGTGCCAATTAGAATTTATGAAAATGGTCACTAGCCTATAGTGACAGTTTTAAAGGCAGAGAGAGCATAAACACTGAGGTTCTGATTAGCAGAGCGTCAGTGACACAGTTAGTCACTACATAGGGACACACATTCAGGCCACAAACTATGAGCACTAGAGTCCTGGCTAGCAGGATCCCAGTGAGACAGACAAAAACAAACTGACATACATGTAAAAATGGGGGTAACATTCCAGGCAAGATGGTACTTTCCTACACCAAGGCAACCAAATTTGGAGGAGAGAGCACAATCACTGGGGTCCTCTGCTATTATGGGTGTCAGAGCTGTCTCAGGGTGCTGTGCTTCCCCATAGGCCCCTGAGCCCAGCACCTCAAACATGTCTATGTAATAATCTGTGACATCTACCAGAACTCCTGTTCTCGCCTCAGCTGCCTGTTCCTCTTTTGTGTGGGTTTGAGTCCATTTGCTGTGCAGGGCCGGGTTCTCCTGCTTTCCCAGGTCTCCTAGGTCACCCCATCCTTATGTTGTGTGCTCACGCCCTTGGAATGCAGCCAGGTCCAATGCTCCTCTGGGAATGGAAGAAGTGTGTGGTCTCTCCCTTAATCACCCACAGCCTGTAGGAAAGTACCATCTTGCCTGGCATGTTACCCCCATTTTTCACTGTATATATGTTGTTTTAGTTGTATGTGTCACTGGGACCCTGCCAGTCAGGCCCCCAGTGCTCATAAGTGTGCCTGAATGTGTTACCTGTGTTATGACTAACTGTCTCACTAAGGCTCTGCTAATCAGAACCTCAGTGGTTATGCTCTCTCATTTCTTTCAAATTGTCACTAAACAGGCTAGTGACCAATTTTACCAATTTACATTGGCATACTAGAACACCCTTATAAATCCTTAGTATATGGTACTGAGGTACCCAGGGTATTGGGGTTCCAGGAGATCCCTATGGGCTGTAGCATTTCTTTTCCCACCCATAGGGAGCTCTGACAATTCTTACACAGGCCTGCCACTGCAGCCTGAGTGAAATAACGTCCACGTTATTTCACAGCCATTTTACACTGCACTTAAGTAACTTATAAGTCACCTATATGTCTAACCTTTACCTGGTAAAGGTTGGGTGCTAAGTTACTTAGTGTGTGGGCACCCTGGCACTAGCCAAGGTGCCCCCACATTGTTCAGGGCCAATTCCCCGGACTTTGTGAGTGCGGGGACACCATTACACGTGTGCACTACATATAGGTCACTACCTATATGTAGCTTCACAATGGTAACTCCGAATATGGCCATGTAACATGTCTATGATCATGGAATTGCCCCCTCTATACCATCCTGGCATAGTTGGCACAATCCCATAATCCCACGGGTCTCTAGCACAGACCCTGGCACTGCCAAACTGCCTTTCCCGGGGTTTCACTGCAGCTGCTGCTGCTGCCAACCCCTCAGACAGGTTTCTGCCCTCCTGGGGTCCAGCCAGGCCTGGCCCAGGAAGGCAGAACAAAGGATTTCCTCAGAGAGAGGGTGTTACACCCTCTCCCTTTGGAAAATGGTGTTAGGGCTGGGGAGGAGTAGCCTCCCCCAGCCTCTGGAAATGCTTTCATGGGCACAGATGGTGCCCATTTCTGCATAAGCCAGTCTACACCAGTTCAGGGACCCCTCAGCCCTGCTCTGGCGTGAAACTGGACAAAGGAAAGGGGAGTGACCACTCCCCTGACCTGCACCTCCCCTGGGAGGTGCCCAGAGCTCCTCCAGTGTGCTACAGACCTCTGCCATCTTGGAAACAGAGGTGCTGCTGGCACACTGGACTGCTCTGAATGGCCAGTGCCAGCAGGTGACGTCAGAGACTCCTTCTGATAGGCTCCTTCAGGTGTTGCTAGCCTATCCTCTCTCCTAAGTAGCCAAACCCTCTTTTCTGGCCAAGGAATCGACTGCTGACCGCGCTGGAAGCCTGCAAAACTGCAACAAAGTAGCGAAGACGACTACTGCAACTCTGTAACGCTGATCCTGCCGCCTTCTCGACTGCTTTCCTGGTGGTGCATGCTGTGGGGGTAGTTTGCCTCCTCTCTGCACTAGAAGCTCCGAAGAAATCTCCTGTGGGTCGACGGAATCGTCCCCCTGCAACCGCAGGCACCAAAGAACTGGGTCCACGGCACTCTAACCTGCATTGCACGACCTTCTAAGATGTCCTCCGGCGACGTGGGACTCCTTTGTGCGACTTCGGGTGAGCACCGTTTCACTCCACTTTGTAGTGCCTGTTCCGGCACTTCTGCGGGTGCTGCCTGCTTCTGAGAGGGCTCCTTGTCTTGCTCGACGCCCCCTCTGTCCCCAGACGCAATTGGCGACATCCTGGTCCCTCCTGGGCCACAGCAGCATCCAAAAACCCTAACCGCACGACTTGCAGCTAGCAAGGCTTGTTTGCGGTCTTTCTTCAGGAAAACACTTCTGCACGACTCTCCACGGCGTGGGGCATCCATCCTCCAAAGGGGAAGTCTCTAGCCCTTGTCGTTCCCACAGAATCTTCAGCTTCTACAGTCCAGTAGCAGCTTCTTTGCACCCACAGCTGGCATTTCCTGGGCATCTGCCCATCTCCGACATGCTTGTGACTTTTGGACTTGGTCCCCTTGTTCCACAGGTACCCTCGTTTGGAAATCCATTGTTGTTGCATTGCTGATTTGTGTCTTTCCTGCAGAATTCCCCTATCACGACTTCTATGTCCTTTGGGGGAACTTTAGTGCACTTTGCACTCACTTTTCAGGGGCTTGGGGTGGGCTATTTTTCTAACCCTAACTGTTTTCTTACAGTCTCAGCGACCCTCTACAAGGTCACATAGGTTTGGGGTCCATTCGTGGTGCGCATTCCACTTTTGGAGTATATGGTTTGTGTTGCCCCTATCCCTATGTGTCCCCATTGCATCCTATTGTAACTATACATTGTTTGCACTGTTTTCTAATACTATTACTGCATATTTTGGTATTGTGTACATATATCTTGTGTATATTTGCTATCCTCATACTGAGGGTACTCACTGATTTTTAGTATATCTGTGTATTGTGTTTTCTTATGATATTGTGCATATGACACTAGTGGTACTCTAGGAGCTTCACTCGTCTCCTAGTTCAGCCTAAGCTGCTCTGCTAAGCTACCATTATCTATCAGCATAAGCTGCTTGACACCCTATACACTAATAAGGGATACCTGGGCCTGGTGCAAGGTGTAAGTACCCCTTGGTACTCACTACAAGCCAGTCCAGCCTCCTACACAGCCGGTCCGGTGAAAGGAGGGCATAGCGTAGACCCAACACTCTTAATTTTTCTCGACTGCTATGTAGGAATTTCTCTGGACCTGAACTGATGCAATGTAATCCCAGAATGCAGATACAGTAGCACCCTCAAATGTTCTTAGCCCTTTGGCTCTGAAGTCTTGCATTGATTTGTCGAGGTGCCGCACTCAATCATGGCAGATGCTCTGGAATGCAGTGCACTGTCCTAATAGAGAAGAACCTAGGTGGTTTTCCAGCTAGTAATGTCTCTGTTAGCCTATGCTCCAGAAAGACCCTCTGCTTTTTATGGGATCCCCAGCAGTAGAATATTATTGTGCTTGGAGTAGCCCTCTCCATCCTCTTCTATATTCTGATTTCCTCCACCTCTGCAATCGCTTTTCTCAGTTCCTTCTGCACATTCTGCACTGTTGGGCGTAGTGCAGTTAAGGTGGACTCCGAATCATCCACATGATCCCAAAGTTTCTTGTGATCAGCTCGTAATGAGGACATCTCCACCACCACAGTGTCAATCTTTGTTTCAAGGGCGATTTTGGTATTGGAGCTGTCTTGGAGTATTTTTTCAAACTGGCCTATGGGTTTCTCTAGTATAATTTCCACTTGGAGTAATAGACCCTTCCATGACTGGTTCAGGAGGATAGCCAGACCTTCATGGGAAACGCTGAGCATCTTCACTGATTTGGGTTTCACAATCTTGGTCAGGCTGCTAGCACTCAGGTCCTAATGAATGTCCCAAGAATCAATGCTAGTTTAGCACCTGGTGGATGCTAAGGCCTGCACTGCGATATGAGGTGCCTCTCCTTGGGTCCTAGTCATCCTTACAATGGCAGTAAGACCCCTGCCATAAGTCTCTCGAGCAGCCAAGCTAGGCCACGCTCTTGTGCCACTGAAGTATCACTCCAAGAGCTGCAATAGAGGTTTCCCAACACTGCATACCTTCTTAAGTCAGATGAAGCCTAGCTCCAGGAGCCTCTCAAGCCTCAGGGCTCCCTGATGCTCAGCGCAATAGCAGGGGAGGGCCTGATCACAACTTAGGCCACTCTCCCCCGGATTCTTCAGTTCTTCATTTTCAAGGAACCCAGTGAGGTTAGCACAGCGGCTGAATTGCCTCCAGTGGCAGCGTGCACAAGGCCCAGGTCGACGGCCACCCACGTACCAGGAAGTGGGGGGGGGGGGACCTTCACTCCAGTAGTTCAGGCCAGTTCTCCACACTGTTATTCTCAGTCTTTGTCAAAACGAGGAGGGAGGTGCCCTGATTGCACTCCCCGTGGCATGCAGCCCATAGACACACCCACTGCATCCACTAGGCCGTGCCCACCACGACTTGCAGCCCCACTCTTGGCCTTCCCACCATTGCGGCTCCAGGCACCATATCCCACGCCTGCCTAAAACACCTCCGATCTGGGCTGCTCAGCCGCAACAGGGTTTCTGCTAGCAGACATGCAGCTCAGGGGAGCTTCTGGCAGTAAATTTTGGACATTGCTCGGAGCACCGATCTGTGTGTCCGATCAAGCTGCCGTCTTGGCCACTCCCCCCGAACGAACTATGATACAGAGCTTACTGCATTTCTGAATAATATATAGGTCCTATATTTTAGTAATGAAATTTTGTTGAAAGGAATTGTGAAACGAATCAGGTGGAAATGGTAGAGCACTTGAAAGAACTAATGCAATACATACAGTGAATGTAAAAATAAATGTAATCACTGAATTAATCAAGCTGGTTCAATTATATAAATAATAATAGGGAGTAATTGAAAAAGAAGAAATAGTGCTGGCACTAGAAGTACGTCCAGGTATCGCACATTGTAAGTAATATTTAATCCCCAAACATAAGTACACCCCTAACATTTACATTATACATGACATAGAGTTATGTGGCAGCTGTGTGCATCGTGCTTTCAAGTATGAAAGTTGTTTAAACAAATTCATGTTTTTAACACTGTCTTTTGTTGTAGATGTTACATCACTCTTACTCAGTCACTACATCTCATCATGGGAGGAGCTCCTGCAGGGCCAGCTGGTACTGGCAAAACAGAAACCACCAAAGATTTGGGAAGAGCTCTAGGAATGATGGTGTACGTCTTCAATTGCTCAGAACAAATGGATTACAAGGTATGAAGCAAGGATTAAATATATTTGACCTAGCATTATCCCTCATTCATGTATTGGTCTCCCAGCCACAGTCTTCATAAATATATACAGATAGTTGCTGGTAGCCTCCGTGCCACGCATGAAACTCACAGCCAGTTCTGGCGCAGTATCCAAAAGTAATATTAAAGGTAGGATATTTCTTTGTATAATGCTTATACCATAGGTGAAAGTGCAAGTCCATGAATGCAAAGTTGTGTTGTCTGAAAAGGCTGCCTGGGTCGTAGATGGTACATCGCCACTTTTAACAATTGATATAGTGCCTGCTTCTTTGCTTGTTAGGTGCTATTTAATGATAGTCATAAACACTTAGGTGCTCATTAGGAAGGTGGCAGTCTTCAGACCGTCAGCCCTGCGGTGGTGGTCAGGACCACTGCTGCTGTGGCGGTCAAGACCACTGCTGCTGTGGCGGTCCGACCACCATATAAAGACCCTGGTGGTCAGATCACCAGGGTACTGTTAGCACCGCTAGGATCCACAATCATGATGGCCTGGCGGTGGCAAAGATTGTAATCTGCCAGGGCAGTGCTGCATGCAATGCTCCCCTGTGGATTACCACCTCGTTCTCTGATATGAAAAGGCTGCTGGAGAACAGGTACAGGGCGCCACATGGGGACACTTGGCATGGGCATTGCAGGGGTCCCACTGCCCAGCACCGTCGCAATGTTCACTGTCTGCTGTGTACAGCTTTGACGCCGGCTCAATTACAAGACGGAGACAATGCTCTGGCCTGTTTACCGCTAGGCGGAAAACAAGGTTTCCGCCCGCTTGCCGAGCAGGAAAATCCTAAAAGGTCCGGCGCGGTGGTCGCCACTATGGCAGCAGCCACCCTGTCGGGAGTTTGGCAGACAAACTTTCCCATCCGCCAAACTCAAAATGAGGGCCTTAATTGTCTTTTCCATGCACAGCTTCCTAGAAATCCTTTACAACTGGTCCTACCTTTGAAAAAAAGCCTTTTTTATTTATGTGCCTGTCTGCATGTTATAATAAAAAAAAATCACTAGAATAAAACTAAGAAACTGCAAACCCTTTTCATTAAACTTTCAGTAGGAAAAAGGGAAATAAAAGTAGGGAAGAAGAGCTAGCTCACAGCAGCTTTTTTAAGCTAAATTTGGCACTGCCCTTGTGAGGGGTCAGCAACACTTCTATTTCCTTATGACCTGCACTGGCTGCTTCTTCAGATTGTTGTCTGTGTCTTGTGGTCAAGATTGCTTAGTATAGCACGTGACCAGGATCACTGAATACAGTGATGTGTCCTTTTCTGGCCTGGGTTTTGGCAGTGGAGGCGTAAAGCAGACTTGTTGTTTCTAATATACAGTGGGCTTTGGCTTAGTGTCCTTCGCACAATGGCTCTTTATGACCAAACTGATTCCAGGATAAGCTAGAGGCTTTGTCAATCACATCATTGCTCAGCCTTGTGTAGTATTGCTCTTTTACAGTAATACTATTGGTACCTTCTATCAAATGCTTGCGTTGTACCACGTGAGGGACTGTTCTGCATTTCAGTAGTGACTATTTAGTATCCCAGTTACCTTTTTTGGAAAATGTCCAAACTCCAAATAATGAGATGAAGTTGCTTAGAACTCCACTCTCTGTGGAGACCACTGTACCCCACATTTCTACCACATCATTTATGTGTATAGAGTCTGTATTGAGCTCTACTCATTTCCTCCCACAAATTGGAAATCGTCCTTCAGCTCCTTTTTCCAAGCCATCCTGGGGTTATTTCCAGTATCTTTGGCAGCTTTCCTAAAAGGACTTATTGTATTGATGGATTTCTTGTCTCTGAGATTCTGTGGACTTTGGAGTGAAATTTTTTTAACTGTGGAAGAAACACCTAAGAAAATTCTCAATAGACCCTGTTAGACATGTGGGAAAAAAAGCATGCTCATTTTAGGAAAGTGACCATTTTGGCATGGTAACCCCCTCACACACACCTTTTGCCTGGTATTGATGCGAACTTGACTGCTTGTGTGTGGGAAGCCTGATAACCAGGCCCCAGCACCAGTGTTCTTTCCTAAACTGTACCATTGTTTCCACAACTGGTACACCCCTGGCACACAGATAAGTCCCTTGTAAAAAGTACCAGTGGTACCAAGGGCCCTGTGACCAGGGAAGGTCTCTAAGGGCTGCAGCATGTGTTGTGCCACCATTGGGACCCCTCACTCAGCACATGCACACTGCTTTCCAGCTTGTGTGTGCTGGTGGGGAGAAAATGACTAAGTTGACATGGCACTCCCCTCAGGGTGCCATGCCAACCTCACACTGCCTATGGCATAGATAAGTCACCCCTCTAGCAGGCCTTACAGCCCTAAGGCAGGGTGCACTATACCATAGGTGAGGGCATAGGTGCATGAGCACTATGCCCCTACAGTGTCTAAGCAAAACCTAAGACATTGTAAGTGCAGGGTAGCCATAAGAGTATATGGTCTGGGAGTCTGTCTTACACGAACTCCACAGCACCATAATGGCTACACTGAAAACTGTGAAGTTTGGTATCAAACTTCTCAGCACAATAAATGCACATTGATGCCAGTGTACATTTTATTGTGAAATATACCCCAGAGGGCATCTTAGAGATGCCCCCTGAAAACATACCCGACTTCCAGTGTGGGCTGACTAGTTTTGCCAGCCTGCCACACACCAGACATGTTGCTGGCCACATGGGGAGAGTGCCTTTGTCACTCTGTGGCTAGTAACAAAAGCCTGTACTGGGTGGAGGTGCTTCTCACCTCCCTCTGCAGGAACTGTAACATCTGGCGGTGAGCCTCAAAGGCTCACCCCCTTTGTTACAGCGCCACATGGCATTCCAGCTAGTGGAGATGCCCTCCCCCTCCGGCCACGGACCCACTTTTGGCGGCAAGGCCGGAGGAGATAATGAGAAAAACAAGGAGGAGTCACTGGCAAGTCAGGACAACCCCTAAGGTGCCCTGAGCTGAAGTGATTCTGACTTTTAGAAATCCTCCATCTTGCAGATGGAGGATTCCCCCAATAGGATTAGGGATGTACCCCCCTCCCCTCAGGGAGGAGGCACAAAGAGGGTGTAGCCACCCTCAGGGCTAGTAGGGATGAGCTCGCCTTCCCTGGTTGCGACAATACCCCTGTGCACTGCATCATCTTCACCTCCTGAGGCCTCTGTGCACTATTTGCAAGAATCCTTTGTGCACAGCCTGGCCCAGGTACCCAGCACTTTATCCTGTGACGCTCAGCTCGCTGAGTTGTTCTCTGGCGGAGTGGGACCTTCCTTTGTAGTACTGCAGCAACCGCAATTTGCACCTTCTTTGTCCCCGTATCTTGGGACTCCTGTGGGTGCTGCCTGGTCATTTGTGGGTTCACTCCAGCGTTGGGAGCCCCCTCTGCCTCCTCACTCTGAGTTGAGGCCCCCAGGTCCCTCCTGGGTCCAGGCAGCGCCATTTTGACACAAACCGCAGCATTGCTTGAACCAAGGCTTGTTGGACGAATCCAGGGCTGCAACTCACCTGCATCCAAAATCTCAACGTGGGCCAACCTTTGCATCATGCAGGAACTCACAGCCATCTTCTTTGGTGCTCTTCTGCAGACTTCTTCCAACCGGAGAATCCTCTTTTGCACCACCTTCTAGGTTGGCAGGGGCTCCTTTCCTTCCTGGAATCTTCTGCGTCTTCTGGACTTGGCCTCCTCTCTTCACAGGTCTTCAGGTCCAGGAATCCACCATTTGTTGCTTGCAGTCTTGCTTGGTTCTTCCAATAATTCTAATCACGATTTGTAGTGTGTCTTAAGGAAATTTGCAGTACTTTACTCCTACTTTCCTGGGCTCTGGGGTGGGGTTTTTACTTACCTTTGGTGTTTTCTTACACTCTCAGCAATCCTCTACACACTACACTTGACCAGGGGGGAATTTGTGATTCTCATTCCACTTTCTTAGTATATGGTTTGTTTGTCCCTAGGCCTATTTCTTCCTATTGCATTCTATGGTATTTTCTACTGTTTGCACTATTCTGTAACTATTTACTTACCTGATTTTGGTCTCTAGTGTATATATTGTGTATAATATTTACCGCCAGAGTATTGCCTCTAAGATATTTTTGGCATTGTGTCACTAAAATTAAGTACTTTTATTTTTGGTAATACTCATTATTGTCTTTCATTGTTTATAAGTACTGTGTAACTATAGTGGTATTGCAGGAGCTTTGCACGTCTCCTAGTTCAGCCTAAGCTGCTCTGCTACAGCTACCTCTATCAGCCTAAGCTGCTAGAACACTACTACACTTCACTAATAAGGGATAACTGGACCTGGTATAAGGTGTAAGTACTTGTGAGAAAGTAGCCTCTTTCTAGCCTTGTTACCCCCACTTTTGGCCTGTTTGTGAGTGTATGTCAGGGTGTTTTCACTGTCTCACTGGGATCCTGCCAGCCAGGGCCCAGTGCTCATAGTGAAAACCCTATGTTTTCAGTATGTTTGTTATGTGTCACTGGGACCCTGCTAGTCAGGACCCCAGTGCTCATAAGTTTGTGGCCTATATGTGTGTGTTCCCTGTGTAGTGCCTAACTGTCTCACTGAAGCTCTGCTAATCAGAACCTCAGTTGTTATGCTCTCTCATTTCTTTCCAAATTGTCACTAACAGGCTAGTGACCATTTTTAGCAATTTACTTTGGCTTACTGGAACACCCTTATGATTCCCTAGTATATGGTACTGAGGTACCCAGGGTATTGGGGTTCCAGGAGATCCCAATGGGCTGCAGCATTTCTTTGGCCACCCATAGGGAGCTCTGACAATTATTACACAGGCCTGCCACTGCAGCCTGAGTGAAATAACGTCCACGTTATTTCACAGCCATTTTACACTGCACTTAAGTAACTTATAAGTCACCTATATGTCTTACCTTTACCTGCCATGTAACATGTCTATGATCATGGAATTGCCCCCTCTATGCCATCCTGGCATAGTTGGCACAATCCCATGATCCCAGTGGTCTGTAGCACAGACCCTGGTACTGCCAAACTGCCCTTCCTGGGGTTTCACTGCAGCTGCTGCTGCTGCCAACCCCTCAGACAGGCATCTGCCCTCCTGGGGTGCAGCCAGGCCTGGCCCAGGATGGCAGAACAAAGAACTTCCTCTGAGAGAGGGTGTGACACCCTCTCCCTTTGGAAAATGGTGTGAAGGCAGGGGAGGAGTAGCCTCCCCCAGCCTCTGGAAATGCTTCGTTGGGCACAGATGTGCCCAATTCTGCATAAGCCAGTCTACACCGGTTCAGGGGACCCCTTAGCCCTGCTCTGGCACGAAACTGGACAAAGGAAAGGGGAGTGACCACTCCCCTGACCTGCACCTCCCCTGGGAGGTGTCCAGAGCTCCTCCAGTGTGCTCCAGACCTCTGCCATCTTGGAAACAGAGGTGCTGCTGGCACACTGGACTGCTCTGAGTGGCCAGTGCCACCAGGTGACGTCAGAGACTCCTTGTGATAGGCTCCTTCATGTGTTGCTAGCCTATCCTCTCTCCTAAGTAGCCAAACCCTCTTTTCTGGCTATTTAAGGTCTCTGTCTCTGGGGAAACTTTAGATAACGAATGCAAGAGCTCATCCGAGTTCCTCTGCATCTCTCTCTTCACCTTCTGCCAAGGAATCGACTGCTGACCGCGCTGGAAGCCTGCAAACCTGCAACAAAGTAGCTAAGACGACTACTGCAACTCTGTAACGCTGATCCTGCCGCCTTCTCGACTGTTTTCCTGGTGGTGCATGCTGTGGGGGTAGTCTGCCTCCTCTCTGCACTAGAAGCTCCGAAGAAATCTCCAGTGGGTCGACGGAATCTTCCCCCTGCAACCGCAGGCACCAAAAAGCTGCATTACCGGTCCCTTGGGTCTCCTCTCAGCACGACGAGCGAGGTTCCTCGAATCCTGCAACTCTGTCCAAGTGACCCCCACAGTCCAGTGACTCTTCAGTCCAAGTTTGGTGGAGGTAAGTCCTTGCCTCACCTCGCTAGACTGCATTGCTGGGAACCGCGACTTTTGCAGCTACTCCGGCCTCCGTGCACTTCCGGTGGAAATCCTTTGTGCACAGTCCAGCCTGGGTCCACGGAACTCTAACCTGCATTACACGACCTCCTAAGTTGTTCTCCGGCGACGTGGGACTTCTTTGTGCGACTTCGGGTGAGCACCGTTTCACGCATCCTCGTAGTGCCTGTTTCTGGCACTTCTCCGGGTGCTACCTGCTGTTGAGAGGGCTCCTTGTCTTGCTCGACGTCCCCTCTCTCTCCTGGTCCAATTTGCGACCTCCTGGTCCCTCCAGGGCCACAGCAGCGTCCAAAAACGCTAACCGCACGATTTCCAGCTAGCAAGGCTTGTTGGCGTTCTTTCGGCGGGAAAACACTTCTGCACGACTCTCCACGGCGAGAGGGATCCGTCCACCAAAGGGGAAGTCTCTAGCCCTTTTCGTTCCTGCAGAAACCTCAGCTTCTTCTGTCCAGTAGAAGCTTCTTTGCACCCACAGCTGGCATTTCCTGGGCATATGCCCATCTCCGACTTGCTTGTGACTTTTGGACTTAGTCTCCTTGTTCCACAGGTACCCTAGATTGGAAATCCACAGTTGTTGCATTGTTGGTTTGTGTCTTTCCTGCATTATTCCTCTATCACAACTTCTTTGTCTCTTGGGGAACTTTAGTGCACTTTGCACTCACTTTTCAGGGTCTTGGGGAGGGTTATTTTTCTAACTCTCACTATTTTCTAATAGTCCCAGCGACCCTCTACAAGGTCACATAGGTTTGGGGTCCATTCGTGGTTCGCATTCCACTTTTGGAGTATATGGTTTGTGTTGCCCCTATCCCTATGTTTCCCCATTGCATCCTATTGTAACTATACATTGTTTGCACTGTTTTCTAAGACTATACTGCATATTTTTGCTATTGTGTATATATATCTTGTGTATATTTCCTATCCTCTCACTGAGGGTACACTCTAAGATACTTTGGCATATTGTCATAAAAATAAAGTACCTTTATTTTTAGTATAACTGTGTATTGTGTTTTCTTATGATATTGTGCAAGTGACACTTGTGGTACTGTAGTAGCTTCACACGTCTCCTAGTTCAGCCTAAGCTGCTCTGCTAAGCTACCATTATCTATCAGCCTAAGCTGCTAGACACCCTATACACTAATAAGGGATAACTGGGCCTGGTGCAAGGTGCAAGTACCCCTTGGTACTCACTACAAGCCAGTCCAGCCTCCTACATTGGTTTTGCAGCGGTGGGATAAGTGCTTTGAGACTACTTACCACTCTTGTCATTGTACTTTTCATAAGAGAAAAATATACAAAACAAGGTCAGTGTATATACACATAGCCAAAAAGTTTTGCATTTCCTCTTTTCACTCTTTTCTAAGTGCTGAAAAGTACTTCTAAACTTTCAAAAAAGTTCTAAAAAGTTTTTTTCTCTGTCTTTCTAAAAGCTCTGACAAACTTTTTTCTCTTTTTCTATCACTTTAACTCTCTCTAAAAATGTCTGGCACAGGCCAAAATGTTGACCTGTCTAAGATTGCATATGATCACCTTAGCTGGAAAGGAACAAGGAGTCTCTGCATAGAGAGAGGTTTGAGTGTAGGGAAGAATCCTTCCTTGGAACTGTTACTTAACATGCTTAGAGAACAAGATAAGGCTAAAAGTGCCCCATCTGTTGAAAAAGTAGCTAATGGTTCTCAATCTGATCCAGGGACTCCCCCAGGTAAAGGTTCAGGAAAGAAACTTCTTAGCCTTCCCATTACAAGACAGTCTAGCATAGTTGGTACTGAGGTGGAGTCACATCATACAGATGATGTGCTCTCACATTACACTGTCAGCCAAGCTGTTAGGGTGCCCTCTGTAAGGGACAGGTCTCCTTCTGTTCATTCCCATCATACCTCTGTATCTAGAAATGTCCCTCCCACCAACCCTGATGACAGATTGTTAGAAAGGGAACTCAATAAGTTGAGGGTGGAACAAACCAGACTGAAGCTTAAAAAGCAACAGCTGGATTTGGATAGACAGTCTTTAGAATTAGAGAAGGAAAGACAGAAGTTGGGTTTAGAAACCCATGGTGGCAGCAGCAGTATTCCCCATAGTCATCCTGCAAAAGAGCATGATTCCAGGAATCTGCACAAGATAGTTCCCCCTTATAAGGAGGGGGATGACATTAACAAGTGGTTTGCTGCACTTGAGTGGGCCTGTGTTGTACAGGATGTCCCTCAAAGGCAGTGGGCTGCTATCCTATGGCTATCATTTAGTGGAAAAGGTAGGGATAGGCTCCTTACTGTGAAAGAAAGTGATGCCAATAATTTTACAGTACTTAAGAATGCACTCCTGGATGGTTATGGCTTAACCACTGAACAATACAGGATAAAGTTCAGAGAGACCAAAAAGGAGTCTTCACAAGACTGGGTTGATTTCATTGACCATTCAGTGAAGGCCTTGGAGGGGTGGTTACATGGCAGTAAAGTTACTGATTATGACAGCCTGTATAACTTGATCCTGAGAGAGCATATTCTTAATAATTGTGTGTCTGATTTGTTGCACCAGTACTTGGTGGACTCTGATCTGACCTCTCCCCAAGAATTGGGAAAGAATGCAGACAAATGGGTCAGAACAAGGGTGAACAGAAAGGTTCATACAGGGGGTGACAAAGAGAACACTAAGAAGAAAGATGGTGAAAAATCTCAAGATAAGCATGGGGAAAAGGGTAAAACCAAAGATCCCACTTCAAATCTTAAACACACTTCAGGGGGTGGGGATAAAACTAATTCTTCCTCTTCTTCTCAACCTACACAATTTAAAAAGCCTTGGTGCTTTGTGTGTAAAAATAGAGGCCATAGGCCAGGGGATAAGTCCTGTCCAGGTAAACCCCCTGAGCCTACCACCACTAATACATCAAGCTCTAGTGCCCCTAGCAGTAGTGGTACTAGTGGTGGGACTGCTGGCAACAGTCAAGCAAAGGGTGTAGTTGGGTTCACTTATGGGTCCATCATAGAAACTGGGGTAGTCAGTCCCAAGACAGTTTCTGTCACACCTAGTGGCATTGGCCTTGCCACACTGGCTGCTTGTCCCCTTACAATGGATAAGTACAGGCAGACAGTTTCAATAAATGGTGTTGAGGCCTTGGCCTACAGGGACACAGGTGCCAGTATCACTTTGGTGACTGAAAACCTAGTGCACTCTGATCAACACATCATTGGACAACAGTATAAGATTATTGATGTCCATAACTCCACTAAGTTTCTTCCCTTAGCTATAATTCAGTTTAGTTGGGGTGGAGTTACTGGCCCTAAGCAGGTGGTGGTATCACCTAGCTTACCTGTAGACTGTCTCTTAGGTAATGACCTAGAGGCCTCAGGTTGGGCTGATGTAGAGTTTTATGCCCATGCAGCCATGCTGGGCATCCCTGAGGAATTGTTCCCTCTCATTTCTACTGAAATGAAAAAGCAAAGGAGAGAAGGCCTGAAAACTCAGGATCCCTCTCCATCAACAGGTAATAACGGTATCACAGTATCCCCTAACCACCCTACCATTCAGGATACCATTCCTGTGGTGGGAGAAACCTCTCCTGGGGTGGCACCTGTTCCAAGGAAATCATCAGCTTGCAAAGCTGGACTCCCTGAGGTAGAAGTACCTCTCTGTGGGATAACTAACATTGGTGAGAACAAGAGCACCATTTTAGTTAACATAAAGCATCCCTCCAAACCTCTCAGAGAAACTTTAGTGCAGAAACCTTGCACTGCCTCACAACACTTAGGACAGCATCCCTGCCCTAGTGTGGAGCTCATAGGACAGCATCCCTGCCCTGCTCCAACCCAAGAGAAACAGCATCCCTGTTCTCTCTTCCAGCCATATGGACAAAGTTTTTGCCCAGCTATGGCTTTTCTGAGACAGCATCCCTGTCTGGCATTTCCATCATTACAAATAGGTTCAGTGGACAATTCCCACTGCTCTAAACTAAAACTTACTGATAGAAACTCTGAAAATACATCTTCACATTGTTGCTTAGCTAAAAAACTTCAAACAGGGTGGTTTACATCCCCACAGGGAAGTAACCATATAGTGGATGATAAAGGGAGTAACCAGTCTATTGCAGAGCTACTCTCTACTTATCACCACTTAGACAATAAAGTCTCAACTGGCCAAGGTTAGCCTTATTGTCCTTCGTTTGGGGGGGGGGGGTTGTGTGAGAAAGTAGCCTCTTTCTAGCCTTGTTACCCCCACTTTTGGCCTGTTTGTGAGTGTATGTCAGGGTGTTTTCACTGTCTCACTGGGATCCTGCCAGCCAGGGCCCAGTGCTCATAGTGAAAACCCTATGTTTTCAGTATGTTTGTTATGTGTCACTGGGACCCTGCTAGTCAGGACCCCAGTGCTCATACGTTTGTGGCCTATATGTGTGTGTTCCCTGTGTAGTGCCTAACTGTCTCACTGAGGCTCTGCTAATCAGAACCTCAGTGGTTATGCTCTCTCATTTCTTTCCAAATTGTCACTAACAGGCTAGTGACCATTTTTAGCAATTTACATTGGCTTACTGGAACACCCTTATAATTCCCTAGTATATGGTACTGAGGTACCCAGGGTATTGGGGTTCCAGGAGATCCCTATGGGCTGCAGCATTTCTTTTGCCACCCATAGGGAGCTCTGACAATTCTTACACAGGCCTGCCACTGCAGCCTGAGTGAAATAACGTCCACGTTATTTCACAGCCATTTTACACTGCACTTAAGTAACTTATAAGTCACCTATATGTCTAACCTTTACCTGGTAAAGGTTAGGTGCAAAGTTACTTAGTGTGAGAGCACCCTGGCACTAGCCAAGGTGCCCCCACATTGTTCAGGGCCAATTCCCCGGACTTTGTGAGTGCGGGGACACCATTACACGCGTGCACTACATATAGGTCACTACCTATATGTAGCATCACAATGGTAACTCCGAATATGGCCATGTAACATGTCTATGATCATGGAATTGCCCCCTCTATGCCATCCTGGCATAGTTGGCACAATCCCATGATCCCAGTGGTCTGTAGCACAGACCCTGGTACTGCCAAACTGCCCTTCCTGGGGTTTCACTGCAGCTGCTGCTGCTGCCAACCCCTCAGACAGGCATCTGCCCTCCTGGGGTCCAGCCAGGCCTGGCCCAGGATGGCAGAACAAAGAACTTCCTCTGAGAGAGGGTGTGACACCCTCTCCCTTTGGAAAATGGTGTGAAGGCAGGGGAGGAGTAGCCTCCCCCAGCCTCTGGAAATGCTTTGTTGGGCACAGATGTGCCCAATTCTGCATAAGCCAGTCTACACCGGTTCAGGGGACCCCTTAGCCCTGCTCTGGCGTGAAACTGGACAAAGGAAAGGGGAGTGACCACTCCCCTGACCTGCACCTCCCCTGGGAGGTGTCCAGAGCTCCTCCAGTGTGCTCCAGACCTCTGCCATCTTGGAAACAGAGGTGCTGCTGGCACACTGGACTGCTCTGAGTGGCCAGTGCCACCAGGTGACGTCAGAGACTCCTTGTGATAGGCTCCTTCAGGTGTTGCTAGCCTATCCTCTCTCCTAAGTAGCCAAACCCTCTTTTCTGGCTATTTAGGGTCTCTGTCTCTGGGGAAACTTTAGATAACGAATGCAAGAGCTCATCCGAGTTCCTCTGCATCTCTCTCTTCACCTTCTGCCAAGGAATCGACTGCTGACCGCGCTGGAAGCCTGCAAACCTGCAACAAAGTAGCTACGACGACTACTGCAACTCTGTAACGCTGATCCTGCCGCCTTCTCGACTGTTTTCCTGGTGGTGCATGCTGTGGGGGTAGTCTGCCTCCTCTCTGCACTAGAAGCTCCGAAGAAATCTTCCGTGGGTCGACGGAATCTTCCCCCTGCAACCGCAGGCACCAAAAAGCTGCATTACCTGTCCCTTGGGTCTCCTCTCAGCACGATGAGCGAGGTCCCTCGAATCCAGCAACTCTGTCCAAGTGACCCCCACAGTCCAGTGACTCTTCAGTCCAAGTTTGGTGGAGGTAAGTCCTTGCCTCACCTCGCTAGACTGCATTGCTGGGAACCGCGACTTTTGCAGCTACTCCGGCCTCCGTGCACTTCCGGTGGAAATCCTTTGTGCACAGTCCAGCCTGGGTCCACGGCACTCTAACCTGCATTGCACGACCTCCTACGTTGTTCTCCGGCGACGTGGGACTTCTTTGTGCGACTTCGGGTGAGCACCGTTTCACGCATCCTCGTAGTGCCTGTTTCTGGCACTTCTCCGGGTGCTACCTGCTGCTGAGAGGGCTCCTTGTCTTGCTCGACGTCCCCTCTCTCTCCTGGTCCAATTTGCGACTTCCTGGTCCCTCCAAGGCCACAGCAGCGTCCAAAAATGCTAACCGCACGATTTGCAGCTAGCAAGGCTTGTTGGCGTTCTTTCGGCGGGAAAACACTTCTGCACGACTCTCCACTGCGAGTGGGATCCGTCCACCGAAGGGGAAGTCTCTAGCCCTTTTCGTTCTTGCAGAAACCTCAGCTTCTTCTGTCCAGTAGAAGCTTCTTTGCACCCACAGCTGGCATTTCCTGGGCATATGCCCATCTCCGACTTGCTTGTGACTTTTGGACTTGGTCCCCTTGTTCCACAGGTACCCTAGATTGGAAATCCACAGTTGTTGCATTGTTGGTTTGTGTCTTTCCTGCATTATTCCTCTATCACAACTTCTTTGTCTCTTGGGGAACTTTAGTGCACTTTGCACTCACTTTTCAGGGTCTTGAGGAGGGTTATTTTTCTAACTCTCACTATTTTCTAATAGTCCCAGCGACCCTCTACAAGGTCACATAGGTTTGGGGTCCATTCGTGGTTCGCATTCCACTTTTGGAGTATATGGTTTGTGTTGCCCCTATCCCTATGTTTTCCCATTGCATCCTATTGTAACTATACATTGTTTGCACTGTTTTCTAAGACTATACTGCATATTTTTGCTATTGTGTATATATATCTTGTGTATATTTCCTATCCTCTCACTGAGGGTACACTCTAAGATACTTTGGCATATTGTCATAAAAATAAAGTACCTTTATTTTTAGTATAACTGTGTATTGTGTTTTCTTATGATATTGTGCAAGTGACACTTGTGGTACTGTAGTAGCTTCACACGTCTCCTAGTTCAGCCTAAGCTGCTCTGCTAAGCTACCATTATCTATCAGCCTAAGCTGCTAGACACCCTATACACTAATAAGGGATAACTGGGCCTGGTGCAAGGTGCAAGTACCCCTTGGTACTCACTACAAGCCAGTCCAGCCTCCTACAGTACCCAAGGTACCCACTACAAACCAGGCGAGCCGCCTACAGTTACTAGTGTATATATCGTGTAATTTACTTACGTCCTAAGGGAGTATAGTCTTTAAAGTATTTTTGGCCTTGTGGTACTAAGTTAAAGTACCTTTATTTTTGTATTGTCTTTCATGTGTGTGAGTACTGTGTGACTACAGCGGTATTGTAAGAGCTTTGCATGTCTCCTAGTTCAGCCTTGGCTGCTCTTCCTACAGCTACCTCTAGACAGCCTGGTTTCTAGACACTGACTGCATTTCACTAATAAGGGATAACTGGACCTGGTAAAAGGTGTAAGTACATTTGGTGCCTACTACAAATCAGGCCAGCCTCCTACAGTCACCCCTCTAGCAGTCCTTACAGCCCTAAGGCAGGTTGCACTGTACTACAGGTGAGTGCATAGCTGCATGAGCAATATGGCCCTACAGTATCTAAGTCCATTCATAGACATTGTACGTGCAGTGTTGGCATTGTAAATACATGGGCTGGGAACTCCACAGCTCCATGATGGCTTCACTGAAGACCGGGAAGTTTGATACGAAACTTCTCGGCACAATAAACCCACACTTGATGCCAGAGTTGGATTTAATGTAAAATGCACACAGAGGCCATCTTAGAGATGCCCCCTGGATTTTACCCTACCCTCTAGTGTAGGGCTGACCGGACTGTGCCAGCCTGACACAAACAGACAAGTTTCTGACCCCAAGGGGTGAGAGCCTTTGTGCTCTCTGGGGTCAGAAACAAAGCCTGCTCTGGGTTGAGGTGCTTCACACCTCCCCGCTGCAAGAACTGCAACACTTGGTGGTGAGCTTCAATGGCTAAGGCCTCCTGTTACAGTGCCCCAGGAGACTCCAGCTAGTGGAGATGCCCGCCCCCCGGAACCAAGCCCCACTTTTGGCTGCTGGTCCTGCAGGCAATTTAGATAAAACAGGGAGGAGGGACCACTGAAGCTAGTAGCACCCCAAGGTATCCAGAGCTGAAGTGACCCCCTCCTTGTAGAATCCTCCATCTTGCTTTGGAGGAGACGGACCTATAGGGATAGAAATGCGCCCCCCTCCCCAAAGGGATTGGGCACAGGAAGGGTGTAGCTACCCTCAGGGACAGTAGCCATTGGCCTCTCCTTCTTGTCCAGCCTTTGGTTTTCCAGAATCGATCCCCTGGAAACAGCCTGCAGCATCTTTGTGACCCCTGGGGTTACCTAGTTGAAAAGCATTGGGCACCCGATGCTGTGTTTGCACCCTGCACACGGCCACCTGGGTGCTGCTGACGGTGTGTGTTTGGTGCTGACCACCCCCTCTGTGCTGATCTAAACCCCCCAGGCCTGTGCCCTTAAACCGCGGGTACTTACCTTCAACCTGTGTTCTACAGAGCGCCCCCAGTCCTCATAGGATTCCATTGAAAACCTGACATCCAATTTTTCCTCTGCACACAGCCGGCCCCGTGTGTTGCTGGTGGTGCGCTTTTGGGGTCAACCTCAACTTTGACCTGTGGACATCCTAACCTCCGAAGACTGGGATTTTAAGTCGAGAACTTACCTGTTAACTGTGCTAACACTTTTCCTCCCCTAGGACTGCATTGGTTCCTATGAGAAATTGCAGTGTCACCTTTTAACATTGAAAAGTGTTACATACTTATAAACTGCTTTATCTGCAAAACCTAAACAAAGTACATTTGATACATATGCTTGATAACTGCTTACAACTGTACTTACCTGCAACAAAGATCTTTTGGTTCTAGTAATAAAGTAACAAAATATATTTTTGCTATATACAAACAGTGGCCTGGAGTTTGTCATTGAGTGTGCGCCTCATTTTTTGACTGTGTGTTTACAACAACTGCTTTGCAGTACCCTCTGATAAGCTTAACTGCTCGACCACACTAGCACAAACGAGAGCATTAGTATTATCTACTTTAGTCTCTGTTAAGCCTCTGGGGAACCCCTGGACTCTGTGCACTCTATACCTCATTTTGGTATAGTATATACAGAGCCAGCTTCCTACACTCATACTAAAGATTTGCATGGTAAATGGATTGACTTTTTATTGTCAGACTGCAAGCTCAATCAATGCAAGTTTTGCTGTATGTTGGCAGCTAAAACCCACCAGGATAGGGAGGTTAGGATCTTCTGTAGCCTGACAAAGGAAAGATACTACCCCTCAAGGGACAAATCAGTAAGGAGTGTCTCTCAAGCTCCCTCCAAAAAGGTGCAAAAAAGAGAAAAAGTGGATTTTGAAAATCTGAGCAACTTACAAGACAGTGGGGGTTATTCTAACTTTGGAGGAGGTGTTAATCCGTCCCAAAAGTGACGGAAAAGTGACGGATTTACCACCAGCCGTATTACGAGTCCATTATATCCTATGGAACTCGTAATACGGCTGGTGGTATATCCGTCACTTTACCGTCACATTTGGGACGGATTAACACTCCTCCAAAGTTAGAATAACCCCCAGTGTCATAGGGAAATATATCACAATTAATTAACTATAGGCAGGGTTAGGCACACACACCTGATCAATACCAGGATTCCCTTGCAAGTGCGAGTGCTCTTTACAAAACAGAACCGAACGGCCACCAGTAGATAGTTATAGTTAGAACCTAGTTTACATTGAAAAGCGTTTTTTTGAATTGGCTATATCTTTGGCACCATTTGACGAATCTTCATGAAATTAAAAAAGAAAAGAAATGTGCCCAAGAACCTTGTTGTGCATGTGAAGTTTTAGGGTAATCGTCATGGGGGGGGCTGAGAAAAAGGGAGGCGGAGTAAAAAAAAGTGATTTTCCCATTTTAATTCCCATAAGGATTTTAGACATAACTACAGCCCGAACTGCTGGACGGAATTAAACCAAATTTGGCAGAAAGATAGCTATTGGTCCAGAAAGAGTGCTTTTTGTTATTTAGTGTAAATCCGTTCAGTAGTTTTTGAAATATTAAAAGAAAACAACATTAGTATATCTGGAGGCGCAAAGGCTTTGCAAGTACTCCCTTTTTTGTGCAGAGATCTGACTGGCTGCCAACACTTCAACCAGGAAATGTTGGAAGCCATTTTGAGACTCAGCTTCAGTGGAAAAAAATGTAAAAAGGGGCAGAGTACTCTTAACCTACTCCCATAGCCTTGGTGCCGCGGTTTCCCAGGGACACCGCCCCTCCCACCCAACAATGCTTAAAAGTATTTTTTTTAATCACGGTGAAAATCGCAGCAGATCTGCGAAGTTTGCTGCGTTTTAAAAAGAAAAAAAAGTGTGCGCAGCTTTCAGCTCTTGCTTTTAATATTGCCCTACGGTAAGTATAACTCGCGCCTTCGCCATGCACTGCTAATAAACCCACAAGTTACAGCGCTCATGACATCTTTGATAACATCATTGATAATATCAATGTAATATTTGCAGTAACATTTTTGTCGAAATAACTGTGAATTTGCGGGGGCGTGAGTTATAGTTAACTTAGGGCACGAGCTACAGGTACTTGAGATAATTCTAAAAATAACAGGTGAATTTCTGAATTTCTATAGTATTGTACGCTAAAAATGTGGGCCTAACTATAAAGTCCCTGTAGCCTTTGGATATAAAATAATCAAATAATAATATTACATAAATTAAAACAATATAATAGATATATTAAAGTCTGGTAACAATAGCATTATACTTCATAGAGATAAAATGTAGTATTCACACGCCAATCGGTGCAACAATAATGAAAGCATTGGACTCAGAAGGGTAAAATTTTATGTTACCACTTCATTCTATGCAACAGTAGAGAAAGCACTGGACTCCAGAGGGGTAAAATGTAGTATTCCCACTCCAGTGTGTGCAACAGTAGGGAAAGCATTGGACTCCGGAGGAGTAAATTTTACTATTCCCACTCCAATCTGTGCAACAGTAGGGAAAGCATTGGACTCCGGAAGGGTAAAAATTAATGTTTCCACTCCAGTCTGTGCAACAGTAGGGAAATTGTTGGACGAAGGAGAGGTAACATTTACTATTCCCACTCCAGTCTGTGGAACAGTAGGGAAAGCGTTGGACTAAGGAGGGGTAAAATTTACTATTCACACTCTGGTCTATGCAACATTAGAGAAAGTGTTGGACTCCGGAGAGGTAAAATGTATTGTTCCCACTCCAGTCTGTGCAACAGTAGGGAAAGTTTAGGACAAAGAGGGGTAGAATTTACCATTCTCAGTCCATTCTGTGCAAGAGTAAAAAAAAGCAGTTAACTTAAAAAAACTTAAGATAATTTAATAACTAAATTAATTTACCCAAAGCATAAAAATGTTATATATACATTTAACAAACAATTATACATTTTACATAATTAGTACATTTTAATAAATATCAACAAAAATAAAACTATTAACGGACTATTTAATTAAATTCCCACACTATACTCCCAAAATTAAAATACGAACACAATTAACATATTAAGTAATAAAACATCATTATGAATAATTATTTGATAATTAATTATTACTTAAATAACCTATTACCCTACAAACACAACCAACAACTAATATATAACATTACAAATATAATAATTCACCAGTTACAATAATTATAATTCAATTACATATTTTAATAACAAATAATAATTCTCACTCTATACCCCTACAGATACAACAACCTACACCTAAAATATTGATAACAAATTGTATTAACACAATTCACATATGTAATTATCAATTAAATAATAAATAGTTAATAATTAATAATAATTTATTACATATTTAACTTCCCACTCTGTATCCCTAGAAACCCAACAACGTCCACGTAAAATATAACTTCAAAATATATTAATTACACAATTTACATATTTAATTATCAAATAAGTAATTAAAAATTAATAATGAAATAATAAGCAATTATCACTTAATTAACGTCCAACCCTGTACCCCTACAAACCCACCAACCTGCAAATAATATATAACATAAAAAATAACTTATTTAACAATTTACATAATTAAAATTCAATGAAATATTTTTTATAAAAAAGGGAAATTTATTGATAATTATTACTTAATTAACTTCCCACTAGAAACTCCTACAAATCCAACATCCTGGACCTAAAATATAACTTTAAAATATATTGATTACACAATTAGATCATTATGACGTAAATAATTAATAACAAATAAAATGTAATTAGTAAATAATTATACCTAATTAACTTCCCACCCTGTACCCCTGCGATCCTCGCAACCCACTACAACACTATAAATTACTATTAACAATTAAATACAAAATTATAAATACCTTAAAGTTGCAAACTATATTTACAAATATTAACAGTTATACAAACAATATAAAACCTATTAAATTAAAATATTAGTATATTATTAAAAAACATATTATCAAGTATATTATTGAAAACAATATTAACAAAACAGATATTATTGAAAACGCTATTACTTACCCAAAAATGTATATTTATGTCAATGATATTCTGCATGACGATATTTATGTCACAATATTAAAAAACTCAATATTTCGTTGACTCAACATTTTTGATTCAATATTTTGTCCAAATACATCCTTTTTAAATACTGAAGAAATGAAGGCTTAACTATTCAATTAGCAGATACACCGCATTGACAGTATGGCCCATTGTTTCCAAAGGCTTCAACAAACTCTTGCATCGTGCACATTCCACATTGCTGGTACAACATGAAGACATTGTAGGACCTCAACAAAGAAGAGAAATCAGCCCTACGCAGCTTCAGCAACAAAATGCAACAGGAGAGTCTTTTCAGTCCATTGTTTGCAGCCTGGGGACTTCGCTTTGGTCATGACAGACAGCAAATTCCTTCATGGATAGTTGGAGGACACATTTCCAAGAGTTATTGACAACAGGCCTATAGATAGTCAGATGTGCTGCTGAGCATTAACGTTATATAATTCAAGGCGATTCACCAAAGATTGACTTCTTTCCTCCCAAGACTTCAAAGCTCTTGAGTGCTGGTTTATTCAGACAAAACAACATTGATGTTTTAGGTAAATAAAAAAGGAAGAACTCATTCCTAAGCTCTCTCATCACAGCTGTTGTAGCAGTGGGCAATACAACACTATCTGATAGAGACTTCTAGTTGCAGATTCCTTACCTTAGAATTTCCCCCAGGCGTCAGACTGGATCTGGAGAATTTTCTTTGAGCAGTACACTGGTGTGCCGTCAGGAAGCATCGGTTGACTCCGCGTCCATCGTTGGCGTGGTTTCCGTGATGATGTTGCGGTCAGATATAGGCCCCACCCTGGCGTGCTGATGCCAGTTCTTTGCTTTCCCGGCCAGCATACATGCAGATCTGGAGAAGAGCTACCCTCAGTCGCTTTTTGACTGACTTTTTGACCCTTTTGTCAAAATTTTGACTTCTTGGTGCGTGGCGCTGTCTTCCTTTAAGACCGGATTCAAGCTGTGTGACTCCTGTCACCGCATGATGTCAGTGACAGATCTGCACCTTGTGTGCTTGTGGTGTCTGGAGCACGACCACAACCCAAAGTCGGTTCCGCGTCACTCCCCATCTCGCTTGAGAGGAAGGTAACAAGACCGTTCGCAGAGCCATCACCACTGGTCCTCGTCCCACTCCAAGTCCTTGGTACATTTAGGTCACAAGAAGAAAAAGTCGAAGAAGAACAACTGTTCTTCTGCTTCACCCATCACTCGGCTGCTGCGACACATGAGAGGTGTCATCCTCCTAGGTCTCCATCCTCGGAGCCTGCTTCTGGGTCGGCTCCACACCTCCCAGAGTTTCCGAGAGCCATCACTGCCCATCTCAGGGAGTTTTATGAGGCTGTGTGCCTCATATTTGGGCAGACTGAACCTCCTGTGACACCCTCGGGCCCAGTAGGGTACCTGGGGGCTCCCCTCAGGTTCCCCGCCAGTGGCTTCGGCCTTGGCTTCAGAGGGCACCCTGGATCCATGTCTGGATCCGAGCTGATGCCGGTCGTGACATTGCGACCTATCCCGCCGCTGGTGCATAAGTTGATGCTCCCAATGTTGGTTGGGCCCACAGTCGACGCCGATCCCATACTCATTCCCATTGCTCAACACCGACTCCAACTTTGACAGGGACATTACTCGCCAAGTTAGATCCTGACTCTTATACCTATGATATGGGTACAATGAGAGTATGGAGGGGTCGCTGGACCATCTAGAATACCAGCTTGAAGACCATTATATAGACTGGGCTCAGTAATTGGGTGAAGCCAATGGGTTGGACACCTCCCCTGGCTCTGGCATGCTTTCTCCCCCTACTGTGACTATGGAAGAGGAAGCCTCCTAATCGATGGTGGTGTGAAGAGCGGCCGAGGTCCTGGGCCTTGAGCTGCCTTGAGTGGCGCTGAAGACTAAACTCCTGATTTAGGTGCTTCAGTGCAGGGGTTCCACAGTTGAACCCCTATTGCCCTTCATTGAGGCCCTCACTGATGTCCTGCTGGGGACGTGGTCTAAACCCAGCACAGGGGCTGCTGTCAACAGGATAATTGCCCGCCGCCATAGGTCTGCGCCTAAAAAGCCTAAATTCCTGACTCAACACCCTACGCCTTAGTCATTCAAGCTTCTTCCTCTTCTGGCGCATTTCCTTCTGCTCCCCCCAGACAGTGAATCAAAAAGACTGGACCAACTTGGGAAGAACATTTTCTCTTGCTGCATTCTGGCATTGCGGCCCGTGAACACCGCATACCTTTTGGGCCGTTAAACCCATACTTTATAGGATACAGTTGCGCAGGTCCCGGAGGAGGCCTGGCCATTCTCTCCCGAGCTGTTAGTGATTGGAGAGACGCAGCCAAGTTCATGATTCAATGTGGACTGAACACCAAAGACTCGATGGGCAGATCGGTTGTGTCAGCAGTGGGCCTTTGGCACCACGCTTGGTTGAGGATGTCTGGCAATTAGGGGGATGTCGAGCAACGATTTTGGACATGCCCTTCGATGGCACCCGTCTCTTTGGAGACTCAGTGCTCGAGCACTTTAAGGAGTACCAGGTTATGGCTCGGTCCCTTGGCCTTGCAGCTGCTCCTCACCCCCCAAGCCCCCACCCCCACCCCTCAGTCTTCTTTTTGCCCCTTTCGTGGCTACGGAAGGGGCACCCAACCTTTCTCTCCAGCCACCATACCGAACATGCTGCTCAGCCTCTGTGTGGCCGAGGACATGTAATCCAATGTCCCTGTTGATCAAATAGCCAGCAGTCAACCCAGTCCACTAGCTCCACCCTGCTGCAGCCTACAAACCTTCCTACTCTGTTGTTCCATCACGGACCAGCTGCAGGCAGGATTCGCCATTATCTGCCCCAGTGGGAGCCCCTCACAACTGAGGTGGATTTTACAGATCGTCCGAAGGGGCTACGTCTTCCTCTTCAAGATTACCTCTCCTGGCATGTCACCATCCCACGATCAGATGACGGAGGATCACTTGGCACTTCTCCGCAAGGAGGTTACAACTATGTTGGCCAAGGGAGACTTAGAGAGGTTCCCTCTGCTAGAAGTAGGTCATGGTTGTTATTTCCGCCACTTTCTGGTGCCCATTAGGAACAAGGACCTTCATCCTGTCCTAGACCTCTGGCCCTCAAACTCTTACTCAGGAAGGAGGAATTCAAGATGCTCACTCTGGCTGGAACTTGGGGACTGGATGGTAGCGTTGGACTTGCAGGACGCCTATTTTCATATTCCAATCCTGCCTGCTCACAGACATTACTTGCGGTCCATGGTAGATCATGAGCACTTTTGGTTTAGTACTCCCCTTTAGCCTTACAAGTGCCCCTCGGGTGTTCACGAAAGTGATGGTACTGGTCGCAGCTGATCTGTACCAGCTAGGAGTTTGTCTTCCTCTACCTCGAATACTTGCTGGCTCTACCTCAAAGACTTGAAGACGGGTTTGCCCCAGGCTGTCATCTCCACCTCCAGACTATGGCATTCGCTGGGGGTTCACTATAAATGTGGCAAAGTTATACCTGACTCCCTCTCAGACGCTCCCTTTGATCGGAACTGTTCTGGACACAGTGCAGTTTCGAACCTATTATCCCGAGCGGCGACTCCAGGATATTCATGCGATGATACTAATGCTTCAGCCTCTATCCTGGGTTTCAGGGTAGAGTGGTTGTGAATTTTTGTCAAGAGATCCCTGGTGGTTCAACATCTGGTGGGCTCTCTGAACGCCAGAGCAGACGGACTCAACCGTCAATGCATGGTCGATAATGAATAACATCTCCATCCAGAGGTGGCACAAGGTCTCTTTCAGCAGTGGGGAGAGCCTTGATTAGATCTGTTTTTCTCCGTAGAGAACGTGCAATGTCAGCTGTTTAGCGCGTTGCAGTTTCCAAGGCGGCCTCGCTCGGTGACGCTTTTCGTATGAAGTGGAACTCAGGACTCCTTTACGCCTTCCTGCCAATGCCACTTCTGCTCAGAGTTGTCAGAAGATCAAGAACGACCGTGCCCAAGTAATTTCTGTGGCTCTGGGCTAGGCACAGAGAGTATGGTATCCCGAGCTTCTGAGCATGGCGATCAATCTTTCACTCAGATTGCCTTTTTGGGAGGATCTTCTGTCACAGCAGCAGGGAAGCAGGGGAGGGTTTTCCACCCGAACCTGTCCTGTCTCCGTCTTCTTGCATGGAGCTTTAGCGGCGGTGTAGGAAGATGGCCTGGTGTGTGGTAGGCACCTATGGTGCTTGCACCTTATACCAGGTCCAGGCAACCCCTATTAGTTAGTGAGACAGTGTCTAGGAAGCTAGGCCTCTCTAGCTGTAGTTGTGGTGAGAAGCCAAGACATATCTAGGAGGAGTGTAAAGCACTTACAATATGACAGCAGTCACATAGTAACTTATCACACATGAAAGAAACCACACAATGTTACAAAAATAAAGGTACTTTATTACAGTAGCACTGAACTAGATTGCTTATAGGCAGTCCCCCAACCGGAAGTAAGTACACACTGTAGGAAGCTGGCCTGGTGTGTGGCGAGCATCTATGGTGTTATCATCTTATACCAGGTCAAAAGTATCCCCTATTAGTGAAGTGTAGGCAGTGTCTAGGAAGCCAGACCTCTCTAGAAGTAGCTATGGATGAGCAGCCAAGATTTATCTAGGAGATATGCAAAGTGTAGGAAGTTGGCTCTGTATGTACTATTTCAAAGTAAGAAATAGCATGCACAGAGTCCAAGGGTTCCCCTTAGAGGTAAGATGGTGGCAAAAAGAGATCATTCTAATGCTCTATTTTGTGGTAGTGTGGTCGAGCAGTAGGCTTATCAGAGGGTAGTGTTAAGCATTTGCTGTACACACACAAGCAATAAATGAGGAACACACATTCAAAGACAATTCCAGGCCAATAGGTTTTTATTTAGAAAAATATATTTTCTTAGTTTATATAAAGAAACACAGGTTCAAGATTTACAAACAATACTTTAAATGAAAGGTATTTCACTCAGGTATCTTAGGAACTTTGAGTCATCACAATAGCATGTACAGTTTTGGCAAATATGGCAATAAGATATTTTAAAAATGGACACTGCATAAATCAACAGTTCCTGGGGGAGGTAAGTATTTGTTAGTTTCCCAGGTAAGTAAAGCACTTACAGGGTTCAAAGTTGGGTCCAAGGTACCCACCGTTGGGGGTTCAAGGCAACCCCAAAGTTACCCCACCAGCAGCTCAGGGCCGGTCAGGTGCAGAGGTCAAAGTGGTGCCCAAAACACATAGGCTTCAATGGAAATAGGGGTGCCCCGGTTCCAGTCTGCCAGCAGGTAAGTACCCGCGACTTCGGAGGGCAGACCAGGGGGGTTTTGTAGGGCACCGGGGGGGACACAAGCAGGCACAGAAAGTACACCCTCGGCAGCACAGTAGGTGCCGGGTGCAGAGTGCAAACAGGCGTCGGGTTTGCAATAGGATTCAATGGGAGACCCAGGGGTCTCTTCAGCGATGCAGGCAGGCAAGGAGGGGGGCTCCTCGGGGTAGCCACCACCTGGGCTAGCAAGAGGGCCGCCTGGGGGTCGTTCCTGCACTGGAGTTCGGATCCTTCAGGTCCTGGCGGCTGCGGGTGCAATGTGTTTCCCAGACACCGGGTTCTTTGAAGCAGGCAGTCGCGGTCAGGGGAGCCTCTGGATTCCCTCTGCAGGCGTCGCTGTGGGGGCTCAGAGGGGTCAACTCTGGCTACTCACTGGCTCACAGTCGCCGGGGAGACCTCCCTGTAGTGTTGGTTTTCCGCAGGTCGAGCCGGGGGCGTCGGGTGCAGAGTGGAAAGTCTCACGCTTCCGGCAGGAAACGTGTGGTCTTTAAAAGTTGCTTCTTTGTTGCAAAGTTGCAAGTTGGTTGAACAGGGCCGCTGTCCTTGGGAGTTTATAGGTCCTTTTAGATGCAGGGTAGTCCTCTGAGGCTTCAGAGGTCGCTGGACCCTGGGATACGCGTCGCTGTTGCAGTTTTTCTTGAAGTGGGGAGACAGGCCGGTAGGGCTGGGGCCAAAGCAGTTGGTGTCTCCGTCTTCTCTGCAGGGCTTCAGGTCAGCAGTCCCTCTTCATCTTCAGGTTGCAGGACTCTAGTTTCCTAGGTTCTGGAGGCCCCTAAATACTGAATTTAGGGGGGTGTTTAGGTCTGGGAGGGCAGTAGCCAATGGCTACTATCCCTGAGGGTGGCTACACCCTCTTTGTGCCTCTTCCCGGTGGGGAGGGGGTCACATCCCTAATCCTATTGGGGGAATCCTCCATCTGCAAGATGGAGGATTTCTAAAAGTCAGAGTCACCTCAGCTCAGGACACCTTAGGGGTTGTCCTGACTGGCCAGTGACTCCTCCTTGTTTTTCTCATTATCTCCTCCGGCCTTGCCACCAAAAGTGGGGGCAGTGGCCGGAGGGGCGGGCATCTCCACTAGCTGGGATGCTCTGTGGCGCTGTAACAAAGGGGGTGAGCCTTTGAGGCTCACCGCCAGGTGTTACAGCTCCTGCAGGGGGAGGTGAGAAGCACCTCCACCCAGTACAGGCTTTTGTTCCTGACCACAGAGTGACAAAGGCACTCTCCCCATGTGGACAGAAACATGTCTGGTGTGTGGCAGGCTGGTAAAACTAGTCAGCCCACACTGGAAGTCGGGTATGTTTTCAGGGGGCATCTCTAAGATGCCCTCTGGGTGTATTTCACAATAAAATGTACACTGGCATCAGTGTGCATTTATTGTGCTGAGAAGTTTGATACCAAACTTCCCAGTTTTCAGTGTAGCCATTGTGGTGCTGTGGAGTTCGTGTATGACAGACTCCCAGACCATATTCTCTTATGGCTATCCTGCACTTACAATGTCTAAGGTTTTGCTTAGACACTGTAGGGGCATAGTGCTCATGCACCTATGCCCTCACCTGTGGTATAGTGCACCCTGCCTTAGGGCCATAGGCAGTGTGAGGTTGGCATGGCACCCTGAGGGGAGTGCCATGTCGACTTAGTCATTTTCTCCCCACCAGCACACACAAGCTGGCAAGCAGTGTGCATGTGCTGAGTGAGGGGTCCCCAGGGTGCAAGACATGCTGCAGCCCTTAGAGGCCTTCCCTCGTCACAGGGCCCTTGGTACCAGGGGTACCAGTTACAAGGGACTTACCTGGGTGCCAGGGTTGTGCCAATTGTGGAGACAAAGGTACAGTTTAGGGAAAGAACACTGGTGTTGGGGCCTGGTTAGCAGGGTCCCAGCACACTTTCAAATCATAACTTGGCATCAGCAAAGGCAAAAAGTCAGGGGGTAACCATGCCAAGGAGGTATTTCCTTACACAACCCCCCCCCCCCCCCCAATGAAAGAGGATGAGACTAACCTTTCCCAAGAGAGTCTTCATTTTCTAAGTGGAAGAACCTGAAAAGGCCATCTGCATTGGCATGGGCAGTCCCAGGTCTCTGTTCCACTATAAAGTCCATTCCCTGTAGGGAGATGGACCACCTCAACAGTTTTGGATTTTCACCTTTCATTTGCATTAGCCATCTGAGAGGTCTGTGGTCAGTTTGAACTACAAAGTGAGTACCAAAGAGGTATGGTCTCAGCTTCTTCAGGGACCAAACCACAGCAAAGGCCTCCCTCTCAATGGCACTCCAACGCTGCTCCCTGGGGAGTAACCTCCTGCTAATGGAAGCAACAGGCTGGTCAAGGCCATCATCATTGGTATGGGACAAAACTGCCCCTATCCCATGTTCAGAGGCATCAGTCTGTCAATGAACTGCTTGGAGTAATGTGGAGCTTTTAGAACTGGTGCTTTGCACATAGCTTGTTCCAGGGTGTCAAAGGCCTGTTGGCATTCTATAGTCCAGTTTACCTTCTTAGGCATTTTCTTGGAGGTAAGTTCTGTGAGGGGTGTCACTATTGATCCATATCCCTTCACAAACCTCCTGTAGTAGCCAGTCAAGCCAAGGAATGCCCTGACTTGAGTCTGGGTTTTTGGAGCTACCCAGTCCAGAATAGTCTGGATCTTGGGTTGAAGTGGCTGAACTTGGCCTCCACCTACAAGGTGTCCCAAGTAAAGCACAGTTCCCTGCCCTATCTGACATTTGGATGCCTTGATAGAGAGGCCTGCTGCTTGCAGGGCCTGCAAAACCTTCTTCAGGTGGACCAGGTGATCCTGCCTGCTGGAGCTAAAGACAGCAATATCGTCAAGATAAGCTGCACTAAAGGACTCCAAGCCAGCAAGGACTTGATTCAGCAACCTTTGGAAGGTGGCAAGGGCATTCTTTAAGCCAAAGGGCATGACAGTAAACTGATAATGCCCATCAGGTGTGGAGAATGCTGTCTTTTCTTTTGCTCCTGTTGCCATTTTGATTTGCCAGTACCCTGCTGTCAAGTCAAAGGTACTTAAGTATCTGGCAGCACCTAGTTTGTCAATTAACTCATTTGCCCTTGGAATGGGATGGGCATTTGTATTGGTGACAGAATTAAGTCCTCTGTAGTCCACACAAAACCTCATCTCTCTCTTGCCATCTTTGGTGTGAGGTTTGGGGACTAAGACCACTGGGCTAGCCCAGGGGCTATCAAAGTGCTCAATGACTCCCAATTCCAGCATCTTGTGGAATTCCACTTTGATACTTTCCTTAACTTGGTCAGATTGTCTGAAAATTTGGTTTTTGACAGGCATGCTGTCTCCTGTGTCCACATCCTGGGTACACAGGTGCGTCTGACCAGGGGTTAGGGAAAAGAGCTCAGCAAACTGTTGTAAGACTTTCCTACAGTCAGCTTGCTGTTGGCCAGAGAGGGTGTCTGAATAGATCACTCCATCTACTGAGCCATCTTTAGGGTCAGTGGAGAGGAGGTCAGGGAGAGGTTCACTCTCAGCTTCCTGGTCCTCATCTGTAACCATCAACAGGTTCACATCTGCCCTGTCATGAAAGAGTGTGAGGCGGTTCACATGGATCACCCTTTTGGGGGTCCTGCTAGTGCCTAGGTCTACTAGGTTTCTCTCTAGCACTGGGTAAGGGCCACTCCATCTGTCCTGAAGTGCCCTGGGAGCCACAGGCTCCAGAACTCAGACTTTCTGCCCTGTCTGAAACTCAACCATAGCAGCCTTTTGGTCATACCACATCTTCTGGAGTTGTTGGCTGGCCTCAAGGTTTTTACTTGCCTTTTCCATGTACTCTGCCATCCTGGAACGTAGGCCTAGTACATAGTCCACTATATGTTGCTCAGGCTCATGGAGAGGTCTCTCCCTGCCTTCTTTAACAAGAGCTAGTGGTCCCCTTACAGGATGGCCAAACAGAAGTTCAAAGGGGGAAAACCCTACTCCCTTCTGAGGCACCTCTCTGTGGGTGAAAAGCAGACATGGCAAGAGGACATCCTGTCTCCTTTTGAGTTTTTCAGGGAGCACCATGATCATGCCCTTCAATGTCTTGTTAAATCTTTCTACAAGACCATTGGTTTGTGGATGGTATGGTGTGGTGAATTTGTAAGTCATCCCACACTCATTCCACATTTGCTTCAGGTATGCTGACATGAAGTTGGTACCCCTGTCAGACACCACCTCCTTAGGAAATCCCACTCTGGTAAAGATACCAATGAGTGCTTTTGCTACTTTAGGGGCAGTAGTGGACCTAAGGGGAATTGCTTCAGGGTATCTAGTAGCATGATCCAGTACTACTAGTAAGTACTGGTTCCCTGAGGCTGTGAGAGGTTCAAGTGGACCCACTATGTCCACACCCACTCTTTCAAAGGGGACCCCCACCACTGGAAGTGGAATGAGGGGGGCCTTTGGATGGCCACCTGTCTTACCACTGGCTTGACAGGTGGCACAGGAGACACAAAACTCCTTTACTTTCTGAGACATGTTGGGCCAATAGAAATGGTTGACTAACCTCTCCCAAGTCTTGGTTTGTCCCAAATGCCCAGCAAGTGGAATATCATGGGCTAAGGTCTGAATGAACTTCCTAAACTCCTGAGGCACTAACACTCTCCTAGTGGCACCAGGTTTGGGATCTCTTGCCTCAGTGTAGAGGAGTCCATCTTCCTAATAGACTCTATGTGTTCCAGTGATTTTTCCTTTGGTCTCTTCAGCAGCTTGCTGCCTAAGGCCTTCAAGAGAGGGACAGGTTTCTTGCCCCTTACACAACTGTTCCCTTGTGGGTCCCCCTGAGCCTAAGAGTTCAACCTGATAAGGTTCTAACTCCATGGGCTCAGTTCCCTCAGAGGGCAGAACTTCTTCCTGGTAAGAGAGGTTCTTTTTCTTTTGTTGTGTTGAAGCTGGTTCCCCAGTCTTCTTTCCTTTTCTCTTGGAGGGTTGGGCCACTGTTCCAGGCTCCAACACCTCTTTTTCACATTGAGATCTGCACTGTGCCCTTGTCTTGACACACACCAGTTCAGGGATACCCAGCATGGCTGCATGGGTCTTGAGTTCTACCTCAGCCCATGCCGAGGACTCCAGGTCATTTCCAAGCAAACAGTCTACTGGAATATTTGAGGAGACTGCCACCGGTTTCAGGCCAGTGACCCCTCCCCATTCTAAAGTCACCATAGCCATGGCATGTACTTTAGTCTGATTGTCAGCGTTGGTGACTGGATAAGTTTGTCCAGTCAGGTATTGTGCTGGGGAAACCAGTTTGTCTGTCACCATTTTGACACTGGCACCTGTATCCCTCAGGCCTTCTACACTAGTCCCATTAATTAAGAGTTGCTGCCTGTATTTTTGCATATTAGGGGGCCAGGCAGCCAGTGTGGCTAAATCCACCCCACCCTCAGAAACTAATGTAGCTTCAGTGTGAACCCTGATTTGCTCTGTGCACACTGTTGATCCCACCTGGAGACTGGCTATTCCAGTTTTAACTGGAGTAGAAGTTGAAGTGGAACCTTTCTTGGGACAGGCCTTGTCTCCAGTTTGGTGTCCCTGCTGATTGCAGCTATGACACCAGGCCTTTTTGGGATCAAAGTTTTTACCCTTGTACCCAAAATTGGATTGTGAAGAGGCCTTGGACCCTCCCTCCTGAGCAGGTTTTTGGGGCCCTGTAGAAGACTCTTTACTTTTACCCTTGGATGTCTCAACACTCTTCCTCTGGGGAGTCTTTGTGACCCCTTTCTTTTGGTCACCCCGTGGAAGTCTTGGTCACCCTAGTCTTGACCCAATGGTCTGCCTTCTTTCCCAATTCTTGGGGAGAAATTGGTCCTAGGTCTACCAGATGCTGATGCAGTTTATCATTGAAACAATTACTTAAAAGGTATTCTTTCATAAACAGATTGTACAGCCCATCATAATCATTTACACCACTGCCATTAATCCAACCATCCAGTGTTTTGACTGAGAAGTCAACAAAATCAACCCAGGTCTGACTCAAGGATTTTTGAGCCCCCCTGAACCTAATCCTGTACTCCTCAGTTGAGAATCCAAAGCCCTCAATCAGGGTAGCCTTCATGAGGTCATAGGATTCTGCATCTTTTCCAGAGAGTGCGAGGAGTCTATCCCTACACTTCCCACTGAACATTTCCCAAAGGAGAACACCCCATTGAGATCTGTTTACATTTCTGGTTGCACAAGCCCTCTCAAAAGCTGTGAACCATTTGGTGATGTCATCACCATCTTCATATTTAGTTACAATCCCTTTGGGGATTTTTAGCATGTCAGGAGTATCTCTGACCCTATTGAAGTTGCTGCCACCATTTATGGGAGCTAAGCCCATCTCTTGTCTTTCGCTTTCTATGGCTAGGAGCTGTCTCTCCAAAGCCAATCTTTTGGCCATCCTGGCTAACAGGAGGTCATCTTCATTGAGGCTGCCCTCAATACTTCCAGAGCTGTTGGATTCTCCTGTGAGAGAAGCAACATCTCTGACTATCATTTCTGGAGTCAGGGTTGGAGAAACCCTGGTCTCCCTAACTAGGACTGGAGGTGGGAATTCCTCCACATCACTAGTTTCCCCCTCTCTGAAGACATCAGAGGGGTTGTTTTTAGCAAACTCTGCCAAAAGCTGCTGGAGCTGTAGTTTGGTAGGGTTTGAACCAGTTTTTATCTTTTTGATTTTGCAGAGAGACCTTAACTCTGACATCCTAAGATGCAGGTAAGGGGTGAGGTTGAGCTCCACCACCATCTCTTCTGCAGCAGACATTATGGCCCTCATTATGACACTGGCGGTAAAAGCTGCTTACCTCCGTGCAGAAGACCGCACCGCCGCGGAATTCCGCCACAGCTATTATGACCCACAGTTCGGAATCCGCCAAAATTCAGACACCCACACAAGTCCGCCGCACCAAAGGTCAGTGATAAACTGACGAAAACAAAACCTCCACCGTCACGCCAACAGAAATACGCCCACACTATCACAACACACGAATCCACGCAGCGGTCTTTCAACCGCGGTATTCCATTGGCGGTACACACCGCCGCGCTCAAAATACACACACTCTTAGAAAACACAGCCACATTGGACGATTCCAAATACACACACCTGATACACATACACACACCACTCCCACACACTCAATACACTATAAAACACCCACCCACATTACCCACAAACCCTTACGACCACAAATCACGAACGAAAGACTGAGAGAGACACCACCATCAACAACACTAGCATCCACAGGCACACAACACCATCACCCACATTACTTCCACGCACCTCACACAACACCCCACTACATATCAGCACACTTATCACCCCACACACCACCCCACACATCACCCTCACCACCCCATGGCACGGCAAAGACACCCCAGGTTCTCGGAGGAGGAGCTCAGGGTCATGGTGGAGGAAATCGTCCGGGTAGAACCAGAGCTATTGGGATCACAGGTGCAGCACAACTCCATTGCAAGGAAGATGGAGCTATGGCGAAGAATAGTGGACAGGGTCAACGCAGTGGGACAACACCCAAGAAATCGGGAGGACATCAGGAAGAGGTGGAACGACCTACGGGGTTAGGTGCGTTCCGTGGTCTCCAGACACCACCTGGCGGTTCAGCGGACTGGCGGCGGACCCCCACCTCCTCCCCCACAACTAACAACATGGGAGGAGCAGGTCTTGGCGATTCTGCATCCTGAGGGCCTCGCAGGAGTAGGTGGAGGAATGGACTCTGGTAAGTCAAAGCTTTACTATTACATCCCCCACACTACCTGCATGCCAGCACATACCCCCACCCTCACACTCACCCCATCACTCCTAATCCTCACAAATGTCCCACTATCACAAACCACACATCCCAACACCAAGCCCTGCATGCAACACCAAAGCATGGACACCCATCACTAAAGCATGCCCACTGCACATATCCATACACCCCCCTAAACCATCATCACACAAGGTCCCACACAGGAATGCTAGCACTGGTGTACACGGTCACCCACCCATTGCACATCTTGACACACACAGATGCAATAATCATGACTTTATACCCATGCAGGACCCCTACCCAACGTCACCGGACAGGAGAGTCCACACATGTCCACACCACCAACAGAAGAGGCCCACAGTGATGACAGCACCTCTGTCCAACTGGATCTAGATGACCAGCCCGGCCCATCGGGGACCTCGGGACAGTCAGTTCCCCACACCCAGTCACAGGCCACTACAGAGCTTCCCCCCTCTGGAAACACCAGCACAGCACCCACCCAGCGGGACCATACCTCCGTCCCCAGGACACGTCAATCAGCAGTGTGTCCACCACTACAGGGAACCCAAGCTAACCCACCACCCCAACAACAACAGGGACCTGGGGGCAGTGGTAGTGGGCACACAGTCCAGTGGACTGAGGCCCAGGAACCCATGGGAACTGGGAGGGCTGGTGTGCGACAGGGGGCGGACAGGCCCAGGGAACCCACTCTCCACGAGGCCCTCTCCTCCATCATGGGAGCCTACCACCACTCCCAGGAGTTGATGGCAATGGTACTGGCCAAGTTTCAGGAGACCCAGCTCCTGCAGGAGGAACAGTATATGGGCTTCAGGGAGGAACTCGGAACCATCAATTCCACCCTGGGCACCATCGTAGGGGTGCTGAAGGAAGTAATCAACACCAAGAGGGAAACTGTGGCACTACAAGGGGCCCCAGACACTAGCCAGGACAATGAACTGCCCACCACCTCCGCCGGCGCTAGTGGACAGGAGGCACCGCCACAGGACCACCACACCAGCAACCACACCCCATGCAGAGGGAGAACCACCTCACAAACGGTCCCTCAGATCCAGGAACAAGACAGAGATCGATGCCAAGACCCCTGCCAAGAAATGAGACCACCCTGATTGTCATCCTACTGTCCCACTTTGTCACCCTGTCCATCCTTAAACTGCCCCAGCTCCACTTCCTATGCCCATTTGGGCAATGCACCTGGGAGACTAATAGACTGGACTTTGCCATGGACATTCCTCCACCATCACCCCTCACCATTTTGCTACCCCCTCCAATTTTGAGCACTAAAATAAACACCCTTAAAGCATAAAACAATCTGGAGTCTGTCTGTGATTTCGGAATACTGTATTAGCAATAACTGTGGCAAAAAGCTCTTTCATTTGTAATGTCAACATTCCTATGTCACACAGCTCTAGTCCATGAGGAATCAAAGCAGATGTCACACTGTGGGACCCAGATCTGTGAAATCGTAAGGGAAAGTGACAACTCGGTGACCATACACTGGGTGAAAAAGACAGACAGTAGAGAGGTACTAGTATATAAGTACATGTAGTAGGCAGGTTTGTATTCTTACCTGTGTTTCACTGGAAATATTGCTGGATCACTGAGTCCCTGTTGTCCATGACTCCTTCCTCTGCTTCCTCGTCTTCACTGTCCACAGGCTCCACAGCTGCAACAACACCGCCATCTGGACCATCCTCCTGCAGAAAGGGCACCTGTTGTCGAAAAGCCAAGTTGTGAAGCATACAGCAGGCCACGATGATCTGGCACACCTTCTTCTTCTGAGTAGAATAGGGATCCACCTGTCATATGGAGGCACCTGAACCTCGCCTTCAGGAGGCCGAAGGTGCGTTTGATTACCCTCCTAGTTCACCCATGTGCCTCATTGTAGCGTTCCTCTGCCCTTGTCCTGGGATTCATCACTGGGGTCAGTAGCCATGACAGGTTGGAGTAACCAGAGTCACCTGCAAATGGCGAGGGACAACTGTTAGACACATACTAACCTGGATATCCCCAGACCCAGACAACCATTCCCACTGACTAGCTTCCAGGTGCTCACCTAATAGCCACATACGATACCTCTGGAGTTGATCCATCACATAAGGGATGCTGCTATTCCGCAGGATGTAAGCGTCATGCACTGAGCCAGGAAACATGGCATTCACACGGGAGATGTACTGGTCTGTGAAACATACCATCTGTACATTCATCGAATGATAACTTTTCCGGTTTCTGTACACCTGTTCACTCCTGTGGGGGGGGACCAAAGCCACATGTGTCCCATCAATCGCACCTGTGATGTTGGGGATATGTCCCAGGGCATAGAAATCACCTTTCATTGTAGGCAAATCCTCCACCTGAGGGAAAACGATGTAGCTCTGCATGTGTTTCAGCAGGGCAGACAACACTCTGGACAACACGGAAAACATAGGCTGGGACATCCCTGATGCTATGGCCACTGTTGTTTGAAATGACCCACTTGCAAGAAACTGAGCACTGACAGCACCTGCACTTGAGGGGGGATTCCTGTGGGATGGCGGATAGCTGACATCAGGTCAGGCTCCAGCTGGGTACACAGTTCCTGGATTGTGGAACGGTCAAGGCTGTATGTGATTATCACGTCTTTCCTCCATTGTCGACAGGTCCACCAACGGTCGGTACACCGGAGGATACTGCCATCTACTCACATGTCCCAGCGGACGGTGCCTATGAAGGACAACAGCGAGCACAGAGTCAAACAACTCAGGGGTACATACCCACAGCTTACACAGAACACCATTCATACTCAAAAAGTGGCCTGTATTTGTGTTGACCGTAGGCCTAGGTATGTGTGACGCAGTTGAAAATGAAGCCATGTGGACCCCGGAAATGGCGGCTGCCTGACCTCTAAAGTGGGACAATGGGATGTGAGGTAACTGCGCTGGCGCTGTACACCGTCGCGGTAGGCGGTCGAAGACCGCGGCGCAATGCTGCATTGGTTAACGTTGGACCCTGTGGGTCCCAGGAGCCAATGACGATGTACGCCGGTGGTGACGGTACGCACCACCGCGGATGTGACCGCCATTTTCTATCTGTTCAGTCACTCGATACCTGATCTTCGACAGGAGAGGTCCTACACTGCAAGTGCTGCTGTGACCTCGGTCTGGAAGAGACAATGGCTCGAGTGTCTGGGGAAAGGGCCCCTGCCTTCACATCGGAGGAGTTGGAAAAACTAGTTTATGGGGTCCTCCCCCAGTACACGCTACTCTACGGTCCTCCAGAAAAACAGGTAAGTACACTGGGAGCATGATGTATGAGCTATGCCTGTGTGGAGAGGGGTGGATGTAAGAAGGAAGGGGGGAGAGTGCGGCGTGCATGAAACGATGGTGAGTGCATGTGCCACATGGCAAGGGTAGGGATGGGGGCCAATCACTTTGATGGTGCAGTTGGTTATAACTTTCTCTTCCCCCTGTACAAATCATGTAGGTCAGCGCCCACCAGAAAAAACATATTTGGCGTGCCATCGCCAAGGACGTCCGGACCCTGGGGGTCTACCACAGACGGAGCACCCACTGCCAAAAAAGATGGGAGGACATTCGCTGCTGGAGCAAGAAGATGGCAGAGGCTCAGCTGGGGATGGCCTCCCAACGTGGGAGGGGTGCCCATCGCACCATGATCCCCCTGATGTTCAGGATCCAGGCAGTGGCTTACCCGGACTTGGATGGGCGCTTGAGGGCATCACAGCAGCCACACTCGCATACTGCTGACTTTGCTCGCAATGGAGGGGTCTGGGTGGGGGAGGTGGGCTGGGGGTTTCCCTAGGCCAGGGCGAGTTCCATAGGCAAGGTCCCTCCATAAGGCAGGCCTTGTGGCACCCCACCCCACCTCTGTAGAGTGCCAACTAAACCTAGTCATGCCCCTGTGTCATCTATGTGTGAAGATGTCGTCCATAGCCTTTTAGGCCATTTCCCAGGAATTGAACAGTGGAGCCCAAGAGCGCGGCATAGTGCAGGGGGCTTCTGTGTCTTTCGTGTCTGCCAAACATAGCGGTAATGCATGCACTCAACATGTCTTTCTTCTGTCGTCCCCCCTTTTTGTGGTCTCCCTGTTCTTGTGTGCATTAGCATCACCAGGCGGAGGAGCAGTGGCACCGGAGCAGGAGGGAGCTGCATCCCACATGGCCATGGAGGGCCACACTACGGACTCGGAGTTCACCAGTGGGACAGAGGGCGAGGGGAGCACTACGGCGGGGACAGGAGCTGAGACCAGTGACACAGACTCGTCCTCTGATGGGAGCTCCCTTGTGGTGGTGGCAACATCTGTGCCCCCCCATCTACAGGTACAGCCGCCACCCCCCCTTCCAGTACCGCCCTCCCAGCAGCCCCTCAGCCTTCACCCCGTGCCCGCTCACCTGGGAGGGTGGGCATCACCATCGCCCCAGGCACCTTAGGCCCTGCCCCAGTCACCCCTGCTGCCCTCAGTGAGGAGGCCATTGACCTCCTCAGGTCCCTCACTGTTGGGCAGTCTACCATTTTGAATGCCATCCAGGGTGTGTCAAAAAAACTTTTCCTGTCCAACCTTGACCTCTTTCCCACACCTCTCCCACCCTGTCCGTCTCCTATAGTTCCGAACTAGCACCTCAGCCACAACATCTCCGGGACCAGTGGTGCCTGTAGTCACCGGAATATGGAGTGCACCGGCCACCAGGGCAGCCAGTGTGGCACGGAGCCACAACACAGACAGTCCCCCACCTGTGAAGCATCAGAAGTTGGCCAGTGCCTGGCGGGAGAGGGGGAAGACTCCAGCCACCTAAGCCGCTCCCAGGGGTCCCGGTGGAAGTGTGGAGTCAGCTGTGACACCTTCCAAGGTGGGGAAGGGTCACAGGAGACCCGGCAAGTCTGGGAAGAGTAGCACGGCGGAGAAGACCGCCATCATCCCCGCTGCCCAGGAAGCCACCGCCAGCACAAGCCCAGCTGCCCAGGAGGCCACCGCCAGCACAAGCCCAGCTGCCCAGGAGGCCACCGCCTGCACATCCCAGCTGCCCAGGAGGCCACCGCCAGCACCAGCCCACCTGCCCAGGAGGCCAACGCCAGCACCAGCCCAGCTGCCCAGGAGGCCACCGTCAGCACCAGCCCAGCTGCCCAGGAGGCCACCACCAGCACAAGCCCAGCTGCCCAGGAGGCCACCGCCAGCACAAGCCCCGCTGGGCCATGAAGGACTGCCAGCACAAGCCCCGCTGGGCCATGAAGGACCGGCAGCACAAGCCCCGCTGGGCCACGAAGGACCGCCAGCAAAAGCCCCGCTGGGCCATGAAGGACCACCACCACAAGCCCCGCTGGGCCATGAAGGACCGCCAGCACAAGCCCCGCTGGGCCATGAAGGACCGCCAGCAAACGCCCTGCTGGGCCATGAAGGACCGCCAGCACAAGCCCCACTGGGCCATGAAGGACCGCCAGCAAAATCCCCGCTGGGCCATGAAGGACCGCTAGCACAAGCCCCGCTGGGCCATGAAGGACCGCCAGCAAAAGCCCCGCTGGGCCATGAAGGACCGCCAGCACAAGCCCCGCTGGGCCATGAAGGACTGCCAGCAGCTGAGTCCCTGCAATGGGGACCGCCGTCTCAAGCACCGCTGAACAGGGCACCGCCGCCTCAAGCACCGCTGAACAAGGCACCGCCGTCTCAAGCACCGCTGAACAGGGCACCGCCGCCTCAAGCAACGCTGAACAGGTCACCTCCGCCTCAAGCACCGCTGAACAGGGCACCGCCGTCTCAAGCACCGCTGAACAGGGCACCGCTGTCTCAAGCACCGCTGAACAGGGCACCGCTGCCGCAAGCACCGCTCAACAGGGCACCGCCGCCTCAAGCACCGCTGAACAGGGCACCACCGTCAGGGCACCGCCGTCTCAAACATAGCTGAACGGGGCACCGCCGCCTCAAGCACCGCTGGCCCATGAGCGCCAAGGGCACTGATGCTACTGAGTCCGTCACGGGCAGAATGAAGCACTCTGGGCACAAGGCCCCCTCCAGAACCAGTGGAGAGATCCATCCACTACCTCTGTCCTTAGCAGGATGAAGCACTCTGGGCACAAGGCCCCCTTCCAGAACCAGTGGAGACTGTTATCCACTTGAGAGACTGTGGCTTTACACTCCCCAGGATGGAACAGTGGGCAACCCACCCACTGCAAAGACTTGAGAGACTGTGGCTTTACACTCCCCAAGATGGAACAGTGGGCAAGCCACCCACTGTAGAGACTTGAGAGACTGTGGCTTTGCACTCCCCAGGATGTAACAGTGGGCAAGCCACCCACTGTAGAGACTTGAGAGACTGTGGCTTTGCACTCCTCAGGATTGAACAGTGGGCAACCCACCCACTGTATAGACTTGACAGACTGTGGCTTTGCACTCCCCAGGATGGAACAGTGGGCAACCCACTGTAGGAGGCTGGACTGGCTTGTAGTGAGTACCTAGGGGTACTTGCACCTTGCACCAGGCCCAGTTATCCCTTATTAGTGTATAGGGTGTCTAGCAGCATTGGCTGATAGATAATGGTAGCTTAGCAGAGCAGCTTAGGCTGAACTAGGAGACGAGTGAAGCTCCTACAGTACCACTTAGTGTCATATGCACAATATCATAAGAAAACACAATACACAGTTATACTAAAAATAAAGGTACTTTATTTTTATGACAATATGCCAAAGTATCTCAGAGTGTACCCTCAGTGAGAGGATAGGAAATATACACAAGATATATATACACAATACCAAAATATGCAGTAATAGTCTTAGAAAACAGTGCAAACAATGTATAGTTACAATAGGATGCAATGGAGACACATAGGGATAGGGGCAACACAAACCATATACTCCAAAAGTGGAATGCGAACCACGAATGGACCCCGAACCTATGTGACCTTGTAGAGGGTAGCTGGGACTATTAGAAAATAGTAAGGGTTAGAAAAATAGCCCACCCCAAGACCCTGAAAAGTGAGTGCAAAGTGCACTAAAGTTCCCCCAAGGACAAAGAAGTCGTGATAGAGGAATACTGCAGGAAAGACACAAACCAGCAATGCAACAACGATGGATTTCCAGTCGAGGGTACCTGTGGAACAAGGGGACCAAGTCCAAAAGTCACAAGCAAGTCGGAGATGGGCAGATGCCCAGGAAATGCCAGCTGTGGGTGCAAAGAAGCTTCTACTGGACAGAAGAAGCTTAGGTTTCTGCAGGAACAACAAGGGCTAGAGACTTCCCCTTTGGAGGACGGATTCCTCACGCCATGGAGAGTCGTGCAGAAGTGTTTTCCCGCCGAAAGAACGCAACAAGCCTTGCTAGCTGCAAATTGTGCGGTTAGCATTTTTGGATGCTGCTGTGGCCCAGGAAGGACCAGGATGTCGCAAATTGCGCCAGGAGGTAGAGGGGACATCGAGCAAGACAAGGAACCCTCTCAGCAGCAGGTAGCACCCGGAGAAGTGCCAGAAACAGGCACTACGAGGATGCGTGAAACGGTGCTCACCCAAAGTCGCACAAAGGAGTCCCACGTTGCCGGAGAACAACTTAGGAGGTCGTGCAATGCAGGTTAGAGTGCCGTGGACCCAGGCTGGACTGTGCACAAAGGATTTCCGGCGGAAGTGCACGGAGGCCGGAGTAGCTGCAAAAGTCGCGGTTCCCAGCAATGCAGTCTGGCGTGGGGAGGCAAGGACTTACCTCCACCAAACTTGGACTGAAGAGTCACTGGACTATGGGAGTCACTTGGACAGAGTCGCTGGATTCGAGGGACCTCGCTCGTCGTGCTGAGAGGAGACCCAAGGGACCGGTAATGCAGCTTTTTGGTGCCTGCGGTTGCAGGGGGACGATTCCGTCGACCCACGGGAGATTTCTTCAGAGCTTCTAGTGCAGAGAGGAGGCAGACTACCCCCACAGCATGCACCACCAGGAAAACAGTCGAGAAGGCGGCAGGATCAGCGTTACAGAGTTACAGTAGTCGTCTTTGCTACTATGTTGCAGTTTTGCAGGCTTCCAGCGCGGTCAGCAGTCGATTCCTTGGCAGAAGGTGAAGAGAGAGATGCAGAGGAACTTGGCTGAGCTCTTGTATTCGTTATCTAAAGTTTCCCCAGAGACAGAGACCCTAAATAGCCAGAAAAGAGGGTTTGGCTACCTAGGAGAGAGGATAGGCTAGCAACACCTGAAGGAGCCTATCAGAAGGAGTCTCTGACGTCACCTGGTGGCACTGGCCACTCAGAGCAGTCCAGTGTGCCAGCAGCACCTCTGTTTCCAAGATGGCAGAGGTCTGGAGCACACTGGAGGAGCTCTGGGCACCTCCCAGGGGAGGTACAGGTCAGGGGAGTGGTCACTCCCCTTTCCTTTGTCCAGTTTCGCGCCAGAGCAGGGCTAAGGGGTCCCTGAACCGGTGTAGACTGGCTTATGCAGAAATGGGCACCAAATGTGCCCATGAAAGCATTTCCAGAGGCTGGGGGAGGCTACTCCTCCCCTGCCTTCACACCATTTTCCAAAGGGAGAGGGTGTAACACCCTCTCTCAGAGGAAGTCCTTTGTTCTGCCATCCTGGGACAAGCCTGGCTTGACCCCAGGAGGGCAGACACCTGTCTGAGGGGTTGGCAGCAGCAGCAGCTGCAGTGAAACCCCAGGAAAGGCAGTTTGGCAGTACCAGGGTCTGTGCTACAGACCACTGGGATCATGGGATTGTGCCAACTATGCCAGGATGGCATAGAGGGGGCAATTCCATGGTCATAGACATGTTACATGGCCATATTCGGAGTTACCATTGTGAAGCTACATATAGGTAGTGACCTATATGTAGTGCACGCGTGTAATGGTGTCCCCGCACTCACAAAGTCCGGGGAATTGGCCCTGAACAATGTGGGGGCACCTTGGCTAGTGCCAGGGTGCCCTCACACTAAGTAACTTTGCACCTAACCTTTACCAGGTAAAGGTTAGACATATAGGTGACTTATAAGTTACTTAAGTGCAGTGTAAAATGGCTGTGAAATAACGTGGACGTTATTTCACTCAGGCTGCAGTGGCAGGCCTGTGTAAGAATTGTCAGAGCTCCCTATGGGTGGCAAAAGAAATGCTGCAGCCCATAGGGATCTCCTGGAACCCCAATACCCTGGGTACCTCAGTACCATATACTAGGGAATTATAAGGGTGTTCCAGTAAGCCAATGTAAATTGTTAAAATTGGTCACTAGCCTGTTAGTGACAATTTGAAAGATATGAGAGAGCATAACCACTGAGGTTCTGGTTAGCAGAGCCTCAGTGAGACAGTTAGGCACCACACAGGGAACACATACATATAGGCCACAAACTTATGAGCACTGGGGTCCTGACTAGCAGGGTCCCTGTGACACATGACAAACATACTGAAAATATAGGGTTTTCACTATGAGCACTGGGCCCTGGCTGGCAGGATCCCAGTGAGACAGTGAAAACACCCTGACATACACTCACAAACAGGCCAAAAGTGGGGGTAACAAGGCTAGAAAGAGGCTACTTTCTCACACCCACCCACTCTAGGGACTTGAGAGACTGTGGCTTTGCACTCCCCAAGATAAAGCAGTGGGCAAACCACCCACTGTAGAGACTTGAGAGACTGTGGCTTTGCACTCCCCAGGATGTAACATTGGGCATGTGGCCCCCTCGTGGATTTGGCGTTGTGCACTCAACCTGCTGAGGTGCCCCCCCTTCCCTCCCCCTGAGGTGCCTGTTTAGTTGCTGTCTGATGCCCCTGCAGTGTTCTCTCCGTCATGGTCGGGGATCTTGTGTGGGCCTCGCCCATACCGTGTGGGCCTTGTGTTCCACGGACTTAATTGCAGCACTACCTGGACTACTATGCTTGGTATATATTTTGTAAATGGTATATATATATATTTTTTTGCCTACTTGATTTTAATATATTACAATGGTTACACTCATTTTCTATCGTCTTTGCATTTTTCTGGGGGGGTTGGGAGGTGTAACTGTGATGTATTAATATGCATTAGTGTGTGTGTTGTAGTGGGTGGGGGTGGGGGTGTTGCATGTTGCGTGTGTATGTCCCTGTTTTTTCCCTCTCCCCTCCCCTGTGTCATAGGTGCAGTACTCACTGTGGTCTTCGCCGCCCGCGTTCGTGCGACTGGTAGAGGAGCAGGAAGACTATTGCAGGTAGAATTTGGAGTTCCGGGTCCATGGTGTCCTCGTGGGGTGTGTAGAAGTGAGCGTTTTCCCTTCGGAATTCCTGTTTCTGCCATGTTTTTATCCGCTGTGAATCATAATAGTGTGGGCGGTACATTGTCTCCCGCCTGTCTGTTGGCGGTGACCACCGCGCTGTTTGTTTGTACCGCCGTGGCGGTCGGAGTGTTAAAGTGGCTGTCTTTGTTGGCGGTTTCCGCCACGGTCGTAATTGCAAATCTTTTACCGCCGGCCTGTTTGCGGTCTTACTGCCGCTTTAACACCGTCTGCGAGGGTTGTAATGACCACCTATATCTCTAAAAGTTGGGATACTTTTTAAGAATCTAAAACTATCTCTAGAACTTAATCCAAACTTTTACAAAACTTTTAAACTCTAAAAGAAATGCTAACAGGGACTAACACAAGGCCGTATAAGGACTTTTAAAATTTAGAAAAAATAGCTCAAATTTCAAAAATCTGTTTCTAATGAAAAAGTTTTGAATTTAGTTGTGTGATCAGGTATTGGCTGAGTAGTCCAGAAAATGCAAAGTCTTGTATCCCACCGCTGATCCACCAATGTAGGAAGTTGGCTCTGAGTCGATCTGAAAGAGGGCAATATTGACATGGCACTCAGCTCTACCCACAGCTCATTGTCGTTCTGGAGTTCACTTCCCCTATCCCCCATGGGTCGGGTAGCAATAGCCAAAATGCTCATCCTTCCCAGGTTCTTATATTATTTTACCGCCCTTCCACTATGTCTACCACGCTCGTTTTTTTGTAAACTGCACTCATTATTAACTGACCTGCTCTGGGGAAAAGACAGACGCAGAGTAGCGTTGGCTATAACACAATATCCGCAAGAACCGGGTGGATTGGGCATGCCTAACTTCGAAATATACTATGCAGCTGCCCAGCTGTTGTGGCTATCCACATGGCTCAGGGAAACTCCTCCTCCCGAATGCATAATGCTGCGGGCATATATAGCCCCGCAAACGATACTGTCCTCACTTTTATCCGGCCCTAACCGCCTGTAGGAGGCTGGACTGGCTTGTAGTGAGTACCAAGGGGTACTTGCACCTTGCACCAGGCCCAGTTATCCCTTATTAGTGTATAGGGTGTCTAGCAGCTTAGGCTAATAGATAATGGTAGCTTAGCAGAGCAGCTTAGGCTGAACTAGGAGACGTGTGAACCTACCACAGTACCACTTAGTGTCATATGCACAATATCATAAGAAAACACAATACACAGTTATACTAAAAATAAAGGTACTTTATTTTTATGACAATATGCCAAAGTATCTTAGAGTGTACCCTCAGTGAGAGGACAGGAAATATACACAAGATATATATACACAATAGCAAAAATATGCAGTATAGTCTTAGAAAACAGTGCAAACAATGTATAGTTACAATAGGATGCAATGGGGAAACATAGGGATAGGGGCAACACAAACCATATACTCCAAAAGTGGAATGCGAACCACAAATGGACCCCAAACCTATGTGACCTTGTAGAGGGTCGCTGGGACTATTAGAAAATAGTGAGAGTTAGAAAAAGAACCCTCCCCAAGACCCTGAAAAGTGAGTGCAAAGTGCACTAAAGTTCCCCTAAGGACAAAGAAGTCGTGTTAGAGGAATAATGCAGGAAAGACACAAACCAGCAATGCAACAACTGTGGATTTCCAATCTAGGGTACCTGTGGAACAAGGGGACCAAGTCCAAAAGTCACAAGCAAGTCGGAGATGGGCAGATGCCCAGGAAATGCCAGCTGCGGGTGCAAAGAAGCTTCTACTGGACAGAAGAAGCTGAGGTTTCTGCAGGAACGAAAAGGGCTAGAGACTTCCCCTTTGGTGGACGGATCCCTCTCGCCTTGGAGAGTCGTGCAGAAGTGTTTACCCGCCGAAAGGACGGCAACAAGCCTTGCTAGTTGCAAATCGTGCGTTTGGCGTTTTTGGATGCTGCTGGGGCCCAGGAGGGACCAGGAGGTCGCAAATTGGACCTGAAGAGAGAAGGGACGTCGAGCAAGACAAAGAGCCCTCACTGAAGCAGGTAGCACCCGGAGAAGGGCCAGAAACAGGCACTACGAGGATGCGTGAAACGGTGCTCGCCGAAGTTGCACAAAGGAGTCCCACGTCGCCGGAGACCAACTTAGAAAGTCGTGCAATGCAGGTTAGAGTGCCGTGGACCCAGGCTTGGCTGTGCACCAAGGATTTCCACCGGAAGTGCACAGGGGCCGGAGTAGCTGCAAAGTCGTGGTTCCCAGCAATGCAGCCCAGCGAGGTGAGGCAAGGACTTACCTCCACCAAACTTGGACTGAAGAGTCACTGGACTGTGGGGGTCACTTGGACAGAGTCGCTGGATTCGAGGGACCTCGCTCGTCGTGCTGAGAGGAGACCCAAGGGACCGGTAATGCAGCTTTTTGGTGCCTGCGGTTGCAGGGGGAAGATTCCGTCGACCCACAGGAGATTTCTTCGGAGCTTCTGGTGCAGAGAGGAGGCAGACTACCCCCACAGCATGCACAAGCAGGAAAACAGTCGAGAAGGCGGCAGGATCAGCGTTACAGAGTTGCAGTAGTCGTCTTTGCTACTATGTTGCAGGTTTGCAGGCTTCCAGCGCGGTCAGCAGTCGATTCCTTATCAGAAGGTGAAGAGAGAGATGCAGAGGAACTCGGATGAGCTCTTGTATTCGTTATCTAAAGTTTCCCCAGAGACAGAGACCCTAAATAGCCAGAAAAGAGGGTTTGGCTACCTAGGAGAGAGGATAGGCTAGCAACACCTGAAGGAGCCTATCAGAAGGAGTCTCTGACGTCACCTGGTGGCACTGGCCACTCAGAGCAGTCCAGTGTGCCAGCAGCACCTCTGTTTCCAAGATGGCAGAGGTCTGGAGCACACTGGAGGAGCTCTGGGCACCTCCCAGGGGAGGTACAGGTCAGGGGAGTGGTCACTCCCCTTTCCTTTGTCCAGTTTTGCGCCAGAGCAGGGCTAAGGGGTCCCTGAACCGGTGTAGACTGGCTTATGCAGAAATGGGCAACAAATGTGCCCATGAAAGCATTTCCAGAGGCTGGGGGAGGCTACTCCTCCCCTGCCTTCACACCATTTTCCAAAGGGAGAGGGTGTAACACCCTCTCTCAGAGGAAGTCCTTTGTTCTGCCATCCTGGGACAAGCCTGGCTTGACCCCAGGAGGGCAGACACCTGTCTGAGGGGTTGGCAGCAGCAGCAGCTGCAGTGAAACCCCAGGAAAGGCAGTTTGGCAGTACCAGGGTCTGTGCTACAGACCACTGGGATCATGGGATTGTGCCAACTATGCCAGGATGGCATAGAGGGGGCAATTCCATGATCATAGACATGTTACATGGCCATATTCGGGGTTACCATTGTGAAGCTACATATAGGTAGTGACCTATATGTAGTGCACGCGTGTAATGGTGTCCCCGCACTCACAAAGTCCGGGGAATTGGCCCTGAACAATGTGGGGGCACCTTGGCTAGTGCCAGGGTGCCCTCACACTAAGTAACTTTGCACCTAACCTTTACCAGGTAAAGGTTAGACATATAGGTGACTTATAAGTTACTTAAGTGCAGTGTAAAATGGCTGTGAAATAACGTGGACGTTATTTCACTCAGGCTGCAGTGGCAGGCCTGTGTAAGAATTGTCAGAGCTCCCTATGGGTGGCAAAAGAAATGCTGCAGCCCATAGGGATCTCCTGGAACCCCAATACCCTGGGTACCTCAGTACCACATACTAGGGAATTATAAGGGTGTTACAGTAAGCCAATGTAAATTGTTAAAATTGGTCACTAGCCTGTTAGTGACAATTTGAAAGATATGAGAGAGCATAACCACTGAGGTTCTGGTTAGCAGAGCCTCAGTGAGACAGTTAGGCACCACACAGGGAACACATACATATAGGCCACAAACTTATGAGCATTGGGGTCCTGACTAGCAGGGTCCCAGTGACACATAACAAACATACTGAAAACATAGGGTTTTCACTATGAGCACTGGGCCCTGGCTGGCAGGATCCCAGTGAGACAGTGAAAACACCCTGACATACACTCACAAACAAGCCAAAAGTGGGGGTAACAAGGCTAGAAAGAGGCTACTTTCTCACACAACCCCCCCCCCAAACGAAGGACAATAAGGCTAACCTTGGCCAGTTGAGACTTTATTGTCTAAGTGGTGATAAGTAGAGAGTAGCTCTGCAATAGACTGGTTACTCCCTTGATCATCCACTATATGGTTACTTCCCTTTGGGGATGTAAACCACCCTGTTTGAAGTTTTTTAGCAAAGCAACAATGTGAAGATGTATTTTCAGAGTTTGTATCAGTAAGTTTTAGTTTAGAGCAGTGGGAATTGTCCACTGAACCTATTTGTAGTGATGGAAATGCCAGACAGGGATGCTGTCTCAGAAAAGCCATAGCTGAGCAAAAACTTTGTCCATATGGCTGGAAGAGAGAACAGGGATGCTGTTTCTCTTGAGATGGAGCAGGGCAGGGATGCTGTCCTATGAGCTCCACACTAGGGCAGGGATGCTGTCCTAAGTGTTGTGAGGCAGTGCAGGGTTTCTGCACTAAAGTTTCTCTGGGAGGGTTGGAGGGATGCTCCATGTTAACTAAAATGGTGCTCTTTTTCTCACCAATGTTAGTTATCCCACAGAGAGGTACTTCTACCTCAGGGAGTCCAGCTTTGCCAGCTGATGATTCCCTTGGAACAGGTGCCACCCTAGGAGAGGTTTCTCCCACCACAGGAATGGTATCCTGAATGGCAGGGTGGTTAGGGGATACTTTGATACCCTTTTTACCTGTTGATGGAGAGGGATCCTGAGTTTTCAGGCCTTCTCTCCTTTGCTTTTTCATTTCAGTAGAAATGAGAGGGAACAATTCCTCAGGGATGCCCAGCATGGCTGCACGGGCATAAAACTCTACATCAGCCCAACCTGAGGCCTCTAGGTCATTACCTAAGAGACAGTATACAGGTAAGCTAGGTGATACCACCACCTGCTTAGGGCCAGTAACTCCACCCCAACTAAACTGAATTATAGCTAAGGGAAGAAACTTAGTGGAGTTATGGACATCAATAATCTTATACTGTTGTCCAATGATGTGTTGATCAGAGTGCACTAGGTTTTTAGTCACCAAAGTGATACTGGCACCTGTGTCCCTGTAGGCCAAGGCCTCAACACCATTTATTGAAACTGTCTGCCTGTACTTATCCATTGTAAGGGGGCAAGCAGCCAGTGTGGCAAGGCCAATGCCACTAGGTGTGACAGAAACTGTCTTGGGACTGACTACCCCAGTTTCTACTATGGACCCATAAGTGAACCCAACTACACCCTTAACTTGACTGTTGCCAGCAGTCCCACCACTAGTACCAGTACTGCTAGGGGCACTAGAGCTTGATATATTAGTGTTGGTAGGCTCAGGGGGTTTACCTGGACAGGACTTATCCCCAGGCCTATGGCCTCTATTTTTACACACAAAGCACCAAGGCTTTTTAAATTGTGTAGGTTGAGAAGAAGAGGAAGAATTTGTTTTATCCCCACCCCCTGAAGAGTGTTTAAGATTTGAAGTGGGATCTTTGGTTTTACCCTTATCCCCATGCTTATCTTGAGATTTTTCACCATCTTTCTTCTTATTGTTTTCTTTGTCACCCCCTGTATGAACTTTTCTGTTCACCCTTGTTCTGACCCATTTGTCTGCCTTCTTTCCCAATTCTTGGGGATAGGTCAGATCAGAGTCCACCAAGTACTGGTGCAACAAATCAGACACACAATTATTAAGAATATGCTCTCTCAGGATCAAGTTATACAGGCTGTCATAATCAGTAACTTTACTGCCATGTAACCACCCCTCCAAGGCCTTCACTGAATGGTCAATGAAATCAACCCAGTCTTGTGAAGACTCCTTTTTGGTCTCTCTGAACTTTATCCTGTATTGTTCAGTGGTTAAGCCATAACCATCCAGGAGTGCATTCTTAAGAACTTTGTAATCATTGGCTTCACTTTCTTTCACAGTAAGGAGCCTATCCCTACCTTTTCCACTAAATGATAGCCATAGGATAGCAGCCCACTGCCTTTGAGGGACATCCTGTACAGCACAGGCCCTCTCAAGTGCAGCAAACCACTTGTTAATGTCATCCCCCTCCTTATAAGGGGGAACTATCTTGTGCAGATTCCTGGAATCATGCTCTTTTGCAGGATGACTATGGGGAATACTGCTGCTGCCACCATGGGTTTCTAAACCCAGTTTCTGTCTCTCCTTCTCTACTTCTAAAGTCTGTCAATCCAAATCCAGCTGTTGCTTCTTAAGCTTCAGTCTGGTTTGTTCCACTCTCAATCTATTGAGCTCCCTTTCTAACAATCTGTCATCAGGGTGGGTGGGAGGGACATGTCTTGAAACAGAAGTATGATGAGAATGGACAGAAGGAGACCTGTCCCTTACAGAGGGCACCCTAACAGCTTGGCTAACAGAAACATAATTTCTACTGTGATGAGAATGAATGCTCTTGCTATGATGTGAGACAACACTATCTGTATGGTGTGACTTAACATCAGTACCAACTATGCTAGACTGTCTAGTAATGGGCAGGCTTAGAAGTTTCTTTCCTGAATCTTTTCCTGGGGGAGTCCCTGGATCAGATTGGGAACCATTAGCTACTTTTTCAACAGATGGGGCACTTTTAGCCTTATCTTGTTCTCTAAGCATGTTAAGTAACAATTCCAAGGAAGGATTCTTCCCTACACTCAAACCTCTTTCTACACAGAGACTCCTTGCTCCTTTCCAGCTAAGGTAGTCATATGCAAGTTTGGACAGATCAACATTTTGGCCTGTGCCAGACATTTTTAGAAAGAGTTAAAGTGATAGAAAAAGGATAAAAAGTTTGTCAGAGCTTTTTAGAAAGACAGAGAAAAAAAAACTTTTAAAACTTTTTAGAACTTTTTAGAAAGTTAGAAGTACTTTTCAGCACTTAGAAAAGAGTGAAAAGAGGAAATGCAAAACTTTTTGGTTATGTGTATATACACTGAACTTGTTTTGTATATTTTTCTCTTATGAAAAGTACAATGACAAGAGTGGTAAGTAGTCTCAAAGCACTTATCCCACCGCTGCACAACCAATGTAGGAGGCTGGACTGGCTTGTAGTGAGTACCTAGGGGTACTTGCACCTTGCACCAGGCCCAGTGATCCCTTATTAGTGTATAGGGTGTCTAGCAGCATAGGCTGATAGATAATGGTAGCTTAGCAGAGCAGCTTAGGCTGAACTAGGAGACGAGTGAAGCTCCTACAGTACCACTTAGTGTCATATGCACGATATCATAAGAAAACACAATACACAGTTATACTAAAAATAAAGGTACTTTATTTTTATGACAATATGCCAAAGTATCTCAGAGTGTACCCTCAGTGAGAGGATAGGAAATATACACAAGATATATATACACAATACCAAAATATGCAGTAATAGTCTTAGAAAACAGTGCAAACAATGTATAGTTACAATAGGATGCAATTGAGACACATAGGGATGGGGCAACACAAACCATATACTCCAAAAGTGGAATGCGAACCACGAATGGACCCCAAACCTATGTGACCTTGTAGAGGGTCGCTGGGACTATTAGAAAATAGTAAGGGTTAGAAAAATAGCCCACCCCAAGACCCTGAAAAGTGAGTGCAAAGTGCACTAAAGTTCCCCCAAGGACAAAGAAGTCGTGTTAGAGAAATACTGCAGGAAAGACACTAACCAGCAATGCAACAACGATGGATTTCCAGTCGAGGGTACCTGTGGAACAAGGGGACCAAGTTCAAAAGTCACAAGCAAGTCGGAGATGGGCAGATGCCCAGGAAATGCCAGCTGTGGGTGCAAAGAAGCTTCTACTGGACAGAAGAAGCTTAGGTTTCTGCAGGAACGACAAGGGCTAGAGACTTCCCCTTTGGAGGATGGATCCCTCACGCCGTGGAGAGTTGTGCAGAAGTGTTTTCCCACCAAAAGAATGCCAACAAGCCTTGCTATCTGCAAATCGTGCGGTTAGCGTTTTTGGATGCTGCTGTGGCCCAGGAAGGACCAGGATGTCGCAAATTGCGCCAGGAGGTAGAGGGGACGTCGAGCAAGACAAGGAGCCCTCTCAGCAGCAGGTAGCACCCGGAGAAGTGCCACAAAAAAGGCACTACGAGGATGCGTGAAATAGTGCTCACCCGAAGTCGCACAAAGGAGTCCCACGTCGCCGGAGAACAACTTAGGAGGTCGTGCAATGCAGGTTAGAGTGCCGTGGACCCAGGCTGGACTGTGCACAAAGGATTTCCGCCGGAAGTGCACGGAGGCCGGAGTAGCTGCAAAAGTCGCAGTTCCCAGCAATGCAATCTGGCGTAGGGAGGCAAGGACTTACCTCCACCAAACTTGGACTGAAGAGTCACTGGACTGTGGGAGTCACTTGGACAGAGTCGCTGGATTCGAGGGACCTCGCTCGTCGTGCTGAGAGGAGACCCAAGGGACCGGTAATGCAGCTTTTTGGTGCCTGCGGTTGCAGGGGGACGATTCCGTCGACCCACGGGAGATTTCTTCGGAGCTTCTAGTGCAGAGATGAGGCAGACTACCCCCACAGCATGCACCACCAGGAAAACAGTCGAGAAGGCGGCAGGATCAGCGTTACAGAGTTGCAGTAGTCGTCTTTGCCACTATGTTGCAGTTTTGCAGGCTTCCAGCGCGGTCAGCTGTCGATTCCTTGGCAGAAGGTGAAGAGAGAGATGCAGAGGAACTCGGCTGAGCTCTTGCATTCGTTATCTAAAGTTTCCCCAGAGACAGAGACCCTAAATAGCCAGAAAAGAGGGTTTGGCTACCTAGGAGAGAGGATAGGCTAGCAACACCTGAAGGAGCCTATCAGAAGGAGTCTCTGACGTCACCTGGTGGCACTGGCCACTCAGAGCAGTCCAGTGTGCCAGCAGCACCTCTGTTTCCAAGATGGCAGAGGTTTGGAGCACACTGGAGGAGCTCTGGGCACCTCCCAGGGGAGGTACAGGTCAGGGGAGTGGTCACTCCCCTTTCCTTTGTCCAGTTTCGCGCCAGAGCAGGGCTAAGGGGTCCCTGAACCGGTGTAGACTGGCTTATGCAGAAATGGGCACCAAATGTGCCCATGAAAGCATATCCAGAGGCTGGGAGAGGCTACTCCTCCCCTGCCTTCACACCATTTTCCAAAGGGAGAGGGTGTAACACCCTCTCTCAGAGGAAGTCCTTTGTTCTGCCATCCTGGGACAAGCCTGGCTTGACCCCAGGAGGGCAGACACCTGTCTGAGGGGTTGGCAGCAGCAGCAGCTGCAGTGAAACCCCAGGAAAGGCAGTTTGGCAGTACCAGGGTCTGTGCTACAGACCACTGGGATCATGGGATTGTGCCAACTATGCCAGGATGGCATAGAGGGGGCAATTCCATGATCATAAACATGTTACATGGCCATATTCGGAGTTACCATTGTGAAGCTACATATAGGTAGTGACCTATATGTAGTGCACGCGTGTAATGGTGTCCCCGCACTCACAAAGTCCGGGGAATTGGCCCTGAACAATGTGGGTGCCCTCACACTAAGTAACTTTGCACCTAACCTTTACCAGGTAAAGGTTAGACATATAGGTGACTTATAAGTTACTTAAGTGCAGTGTAAAATGGCTGTGAAATAACGTGGACGTTATTTCACTCAGGCTGCAGTGGCAGGCCTGTGTAAGAATTGTCAGAGCTCCCTATGGGTGGCAAAAGAAATGCTGCAGCCCATAGGGATCTCCTGGAACCCCAATACCCTGGGTACCTCAGTACCATATACTAGGGAATTATAAGGGTGTTCCAGTAAGCCAATGTAAATTGTTAAAATTGGTCACTAGCCTGTTAGTGACAATTTGAAAGATATGAGAGAGCATAACCACTGAGGTTCTGGTTAGCAGAGCCTCAGTGAGACAGTTAGGCACCACACAGGGAACACATACATATAGGCCACAAACTTATGAGCACTGGGGTCCTGACTAGCAGGGTCCCAGTGACACATGACAAACATACTGAAAACATAGGGTTTTCACTATGAGCACTGGGTCCTGGCTGGCAGGATCCCAGTGAGACAGTGAAAACACCCTGACATACACTCACAAACAGGCCAAAAGTGGGGGTAACAAGGCTAGAAAGAGGCTACTTTCTCACACCCACCCACTCTAGGGACTTGAGAGACTGTGGCTTTGCACTCCCCAAGATAAAGCAGTGGGCAAACCACCCACTGTAGAGACTTGAGAGACTGTGGCTTTGCACTCCCCAGGATGTAACATTGGGCATGTGGCCCCCTCGTGGATTTGGCGTTGTGCACTCAACCTGCTGAGGTGCCCCCCCTTCCCTCCCCCTGAGGTGCCTGTTTAGTTGCTGTCTGATGCCCCTGCAGTGTTCTCTCCGTCATGGTCGGGGATCTTGTGTGGGCCTCGCCCATACCGTGTGGGCCTTGTGTTCCACGGACTTAATTGCAGCACTACCTGGACTACTATGCTTGGTATATATTTTGTAAATGGTATATATATATATTTTTTTGCCTACTTGATTTTAATATATTACAATGGTTACACTCATTTTCTATCGTCTTTGCATTTTTCTGGGGGGGTTGGGAGGTGTAACTGTGATGTATTAATATGCATTAGTGTGTGTGTTGTAGTGGGTGGGGGTGGGGGTGTTGCATGTTGCGTGTGTATGTCCCTGTTTTTTCCCTCTCCCCTCCCCTGTGTCATAGGTGCAGTACTCACTGTGGTCTTCGCCGCCCGCGTTCGTGCGACTGGTAGAGGAGCAGGAAGACTATTGCAGGTAGAATTTGGAGTTCCGGGTCCATGGTGTCCTCGTGGGGTGTGTAGAAGTGAGCGTTTTCCCTTCGGAATTCCTGTTTCTGCCATGTTTTTATCCGCTGTGAATCATAATAGTGTGGGCGGTACATTGTCTCCCGCCTGTCTGTTGGCGGTGACCACCGCGCTGTTTGTTTGTACCGCCGTGGCGGTCGGAGTGTTAAAGTGGCTGTCTTTGTTGGCGGTTTCCGCCACGGTCGTAATTGCAAATCTTTTACCGCCGGCCTGTTTGCGGTCTTACTGCCGCTTTAACACCGTCTGCGAGGGTTGTAATGACCACCTATATCTCTAAAAGTTGGGATACTTTTTAAGAATCTAAAACTATCTCTAGAACTTAATCCAAACTTTTACAAAACTTTTAAACTCTAAAAGAAATGCTAACAGGGACTAACACAAGGCCCTATAAGGACTTTTAAAATTTAGAAAAAATAGCTCAAATTTCAAAAATCTGTTTCTAATGAAATATTTTTGAATTTAGTTGTGTGATCAGGTATTGGCTGAGTAGTCCAGAAAATGCAAAGTCTTGTATCCCACCGCTGATCCACCAATGTAGGAAGTTGGCTCTGAGTCGATCTGAAAGAGGGCAATATTGACATGGCACTCAGCTCTACCCACAGCTCATTGTCGTTCTGGAGTTCACTTCCCCTATCCCCCATGGGTCGGGTAGCAATAGCCAAAATGCTCATCCTTCCCAGGTTCTTATATTATTTTACCGCCCTTCCACTATGTCTACCACGCTCGTTTTTTTGTAAACTGCACTCATTATTAACTGACCTGCTCTGGGGCAAAGACAGACGCAGAGTAGCGTTGGCTATAACACAATATCCGCAAGAACCGGGTGGATTGGGCATGCCTAACTTCGAAATATACTATGCAGCTGCCCAGCTGTTGTGGCTATCCACATGGCTCAGGGAAACTCCTCCTCCCGAATGCATAATGCTGCGGGCATATATAGCCCCGCAAACGATACTGTCCTCACTTTTATCCGGCCCTAACCGCCTGTAGGAGGCTGGACTGGCTTGTAGTGAGTACCAAGGGGTACTTGCACCTTGCACCAGGCCCAGTTATCCCTTATTAGTGTATAGGGTGTCTAGCAGCTTAGGCTAATAGATAATGGTAGCTTAGCAGAGCAGCTTAGGCTGAACTAGGAGACGTGTGAAGCTACCACAGTACCACTTAGTGTCATATGCACAATATCATAAGAAAACACAATACACAGTTATACTAAAAATAAAGGTACTTTATTTTTATGACAATATGCCAAAGTATCTTAGAGTGTACCCTCAGTGAGAGGACAGGAAATATACACAAGATATATATACACAATAGCAAAAATATGCAGTATAGTCTTAGAAAACAGTGCAAACAATGTATAGTTACAATAGGATGCAATGGGGAAACATAGGGATAGGGGCAACACAAACCATATACTCCAAAAGTGGAATGCGAACCACAAATGGACCCCAAACCTATGTGACCTTGTAGAGGGTCGCTGGGACTATTAGAAAATAGTGAGAGTTAGAAAAATAACCCTCCCCAAGACCCTGAAAAGTGAGTGCAAAGTGCACTAAAGTTCCCCTAAGGACAAAGAAGTCGTGTTAGAGGAATAATGCAGGAAAGACACAAACCAGCAATGCAACAACTGTGGATTTCCAATCTAGGGTACCTGTGGAACAAGGGGACCAAGTCCAAAAGTCACAAGCAAGTCGGAGATGGGCAGATGCCCAGGAAATGCCAGCTGCGGGTGCATAGAAGCTTCTACTGGACAGAAGAAGCTGAGATTTCTGCAGGAACGAAAAGGGCTAGAGACTTCCCCTTTGGTGGACGGATCCCGCTCGCCTTGGAGAGTCGTGCAGAAGTGTTTTCCCGCCGAAAGGACGCCAACAAGCCTTGCTAGTTGCAAATCGTGCGTTTGGCGTTTTTGGATGCTGCTGGGGCCCAGGAGGGACCAGGAGGTCGCAAATTGGACCTGAAGAGAGAAGAGACGAAGAGCAAGACAAAGAGCCCTAACTGAAGCAGGTAGCACCCGGAGAAGTGCCAGAAATAGGCACTACAAGGATGCGTAAAACGGTGCTCGCCGAAGTTGCACAAAGGAGTCCCACGTCGCCGGAGACCAACTTAGAAAGTCGGGCAATGCAGGTTAGAGTGCCGTGGACCCTGGCTTGGCTGTGCACCAAGGATTTCCGCCGGAAGTGCACAGGGGCCGGAGCAGCTGCAAAGTCGCGGTTCCCAGCAATGCAGCCCAGCGAGGTGAGGCAAGGACTTACCTCCACCAAACTTGGACTGAAGAGTCACTGGACTGTGCGGGTCACTTGGACAGAGTCGCTGGATTCAAGGGACCTCGCTCGTCGTGCTGAGAGGAGACCCAAGGGACCGGTAATGCAGCTTTTTGGTGCCTGCGGTTGCAGGGGGAAGATTCCGTCGACCCACGGGAGATTTCTTCGGAGCTTCTGGTGCAGAGAGGAGGCAGACTACCCCCACAGCATGCACAAGCAGGAAAACAGTTGAGAAGGCGGCAGGATCAGCGTTACAGAGTTGCAGTAGTCGTCTTTGCTACTATGTTGCAGGTTTGCAGGCTTCCAGCGCGGTCAGCAGTCGATTCCTTATCAGAAGGTGAAGAGAGAGATGCAGAGGAACTCGGATGAGCTCTTGCATTCGTTATCTACAGTTTCCCCAGAGACAGAGACCCTAAATAGCCAGAAAAGAGGGTTTGGCTACCTAGGAGAGAGGATAGGCTAGCAACACCTGAAGGAGCCTATCACAAGGAGTCTCTGACGTCACCTGGTGGCACTGGCCACTCAGAGCAGTCCAGTGTGCCAGCAGCACCTCTGTTTCCAAGATGGCAGAGGTCTGGAGCACACTGGAGGAGCTCTGGACACCTCCCAGGGGAGGTGCAGGTCAGGGGAGTGGTCACTCCCCTTTCCTTTGTCCAGTTTCGCGCCAGAGCAGGGCTAAGGGGTCCCCTGAACCGGTGTAGACTGGCTTATGCAGAATTGGGCACATCTGTGCCCAAGAAAGCATTTCCAGAGGCTGGGGGAGGCTACTCCTCCCCTGCCTTCACACCATTTTCCAAAGGGAGAGGGTGTCACACCCTCTCTCAGAGGAAGTTCTTTGTTCTGCCATCCTGGGCCAGGCCTGGCTGGACCCCAGGAGGGCAGATGCCTGTCTGAGGGGTTGGCAGCAGCAGCAGCTGCAGTGAAACCCCAGGAAGGGCAGTTTGGCAGTACCAGGGTCTGTGCTACAGACCACTGGGATCATGGGATTGTGCCAACCATGCCAGGATGGCATAGAGGGGGCAATTCCATGATCATAGACATGTTACATGGCCATATTCGGAGTTACCATTGTGAAGCTACATATAGGTAGTGACCTATATGTAGTGCACGCGTGTAATGGTGTCCCCGCACTCACAAAGTTCAGGGAATTGGCTCTGAACAATGTGGGGGCACCTTGGCTAGTGCCAGGGTGCCCTCACACTAAGTAACTTTGCACCTAACCTTTACCAGGTAAAGGTTAGACATATAGGTGACTTATAAGTTACTTAAGTGCAGTGTAAAATGGCTGTGAAATAACGTGGACGTTATTTCACTCAGGCTGCAGTGGCAGTCCTGTGTAAGAATTGTCAGAGCTCCCTATGGGTGGCAAAAGAAATGCTGCAGCCCATAGGGATCTCCTGGAACCCCAATACCCTGGGTACCTCAGTACTATATACTAGGGAATTATAAGGGTGTTCCAGTAAGCCAATGTAAATTGGTAAAAATGGTCACTAGCCTGTCAGTGACAATTTGGAAAGAAATGAGAGAGCATAACCACTGAGTTTCTGGTTAGCAGAGCCTCAGTGAGACAGTTAGTCACTACACAGGTAACACATTCAGGCACACTTATGAGCACTGGGGCCCTGGGTTACCAGGGTCCCAGTGACACATACAACTAAAACAACATATATACAGTGAAAAATGGGGGTAACATGCCAGGCAAGATGGTACTTTCCTACACAACCCCCCCCCCCCAAACGAAGGACAATAAGACTAGCCATGACCTGATGAGTCTTCATTGTCTAAGTGGAAATATCTGGAGAGTCCATCTGCATTGGAGTGGCTACTCCCAGGTCTATGTTCCACTGTATAGTCCATTCCCTGTAGGGATATGGACCACCTCAACAATTTAGGATTTTCACCTTTCATTTGTTTTAGCCAAAGTAGAGGTTTGTGGTCTGTCTGAACAATGAAGTGAGTGCCAAACAGGTATGGCCTCAACTTCTTCAGAGCCCAGACCACAGCAAAGGCCTCCCTCTCAATGGCAGACCAACGCTTTTCTCTAGGGGTCAACCTTCTACTAATAAAAGCAAGAGGTTGATCCTGGCCCTCAGAATTAAGTTGTGATAGGACTGCCCCTACTCCTATTTCAGATGCATCAGTTTGGACATTGAATTTTTTAGAGTAACAAGGGCTTTTCAGGACAGGTGCAGAGCACATGGCCTGCTTCAGCTCCTCAAAAGCTTTCTGACAGTTTGCTGTCCACAATACCTTTTTAGGCATTTTCTTGGATGTGAGGTCATTAAGAGGGGCTGCAATGGAGCCATAGTTCTTAATGAACCTCCTGTAATACCCAGTGAGGCCTAGGAAGGCTCTCACCTGAGTCTGAGTGGTAGGGGGAACCCAATCAATAATAGATTGGATTTTCCCCTGAAGTGGTGCAATCTGTTCCCCACCAACAAGGTGTCCCAGATAAACCACCTTACCCTGCCCTATCTGGCACTTTGAAGCCTTGATAGTGAGGCCTGCCTTTTGCAGGGCCTCCAAAACTTTCCATAGGTGGACCAGGTGATCATCCCAGCTGGAGCTAAAGACAGCTATATCGTCCAAATATGCTGCACTGAAAGCTTCCAGCCCTTGCAGGACTGTGTTCACCAACCTCTGAAAAATGGCAGGTGCTTTTTTCAAACCAAAAGGCATTACAGTAAACTGGTAATGTCCTCCAATGGTAGAAAATGCAGTCTTAGGTTTAGCATCTTCTGATAATTTGATCTGCCAATACCCTGCAGTCAAATCAAAAGTGGTTAGATACTTGGCAGATGCCAGTGTATCTATGAGCTCATCTGCCCTGGGTATAGGGTGAGCATCAGTTTTGGTTACCAAGTTGAGACCTCTATAGTCTACACAAAACCGCATTTCCTTCTTTCCATCTTTGGAATGGGGTTTTGGTACCAGTACCACAGGAGAAGCCCATGGACTGTCAGAGTGCTCAACCACTCCTAGTTCTAACATTTTCTGGACCTCTTGCTTTATGCAGTCCCTGACATGGTCAGGCTGCCTATAGATCTTACTTTTGACAGGTAAACTGTCTCCAGTATCTATAGTGTGCTCACACCAAGAAGTGGTACCTGGCACAGTAGAGAAGAGTTCAGAGAATTGATCTAGGAGATTTATGCAATTATCTTTCTGCTCAGCAGTAAGACAATCAGCCAAAACTACACCTTCCACAAGAGCATCTTGTTCTGTGGAAGAGAAGAGATCAAGTAGAGGATCACTGTCTTCTTCCTGTCCCTCATCAGTTGCCATGAGCAGGGTGAGATCAGCCCTGTCATAGTAGGGTTTCAGGCGGTTGACATGGAGCACCCTAAGGGGACTCCTGGCAGTGCCTAAGTCAACTAAATAGGTGACTTCTCCCTTCTTTTCAACAATTGTGTGGGGACCACTCCATTTATCTTGGAGTGCTCTTGGGGCCACTGTAGGAAAGTACCATCTTGCCTGGCATGTTACCCCCATTTTTCACTGTATATATGTTGTTTTAGTTGTATGTGTCACTGGGACCCTGGTAACCCAGGGCCCCAGTGCTCATAAGTGTGCCTGAATGTGTTACCTGTGTAGTGACTAACTGTCTCACTGAGGCTCTGCTAATCAGAACCTCAGTGGTTATGCTCTCTCATTTCTTTCCAAATTGTCACTGACAGGCTAGTGACCATTTTTACCAATTTACATTGGCTTACTGGAACACCCTTATAATTCCCTAGTATATGGTACTGAGGTACCCAGGGTATTGGGGTTCCAGGAGATCCCTATGGGCTGCAGCATTTCTTTTGCCACCCATAGGGAGCTCTGACAATTCTTACACAGGCCTGCCACTGCAGCCTGAGTGAAATAACGTCCACGTTATTTCACAGCCATTTTACACTGCACTTAAGTAACTTATAAGTCACCTATATGTCTAACCTTTACCTGGTAAAGGTTAGGTGCAAAGTTACTTAGTGTGAGGGCACCCTGGCACTAGCCAAGGTGCCCCCACATTGTTCAGAGCCAATTCACTGAACTTTGTGAGTGCGGGGACACCATTACACGCGTGCACTACATATAGGTCACTACCTATATGTAGCTTCACCATGGTAACTCCGAATATGGCCATGTAACATGTCTATGATCATGGAATTGCCCCCTCTATGCCATCCTGGCATTGTTGGTACAATTCCATGATCCCAGTGGTCTGTAGCACAGACCCTGGTACTGCCAGACTGCCCTTCCTGGGGTTTCACTGCAGCAGCTGCTGCTGCCAACCCCTCAGACAGGCAGCTGCCCTCCTGGGGTCCAGCCAGGCCTGGCCCAGGATGGCAGAACAAAGAACTTCCTCTGAGAGAGGGTGTGACACCCTCTCCCTTTGGAAAATGGTGTGAAGGCAGGGGAGGAGTAGCCTCCCCCAGCCTCTGGAAATGCTTTGTTGGGCACAGATGTGCCCAATTCTGCATAAGCCAGTCTACACCGGTTCAGGGACCCCTTAGCCCCTGCTCTGGCGCGAAACTGGACAAAGGAAAGGGGAGTGACCACTCCCCTGACCTGCACCTCCCCTGGGAGGTGTCCAGAGCTCCTCCAGTGTGCTCCAGACCTCTGCCATCTTGGAAACAGAGGTGCTGCTGGCACACTGGACTGCTCTGAGTGGCCAGTGCCACCAGGTGACGTCAGAGACTCCTTGTGATAGGCTCCTTCAGGTGTTAGTAGCCTTTCCTCTCTCCTAGGTAGCCAAACCCTCTTTTCAGGCTATTTAGGGTCTCTGTCTCTGGGGAAACTTTAGATAACGAATGCATAAGCTCAGCCGAGTTCCTCTGCATCTCTCTCTTCACCTTCTGATAAGGAAACGACAGCTGACCGCGCTGGAAGCCTGCAAACCTGCAACATAGTAGCAAAGACGACTACTGCAACTCTGTAACGCTGATCCTGCCGCCTTCTCGACTGTTTTCCTGCTTGTGCATGCTGTGGGGGTAGCCTGCCTCCTCTCTGCACCAGAAGCTCCGAAGAAATCTCCCGTGGGTCGACGGAATCTTCCCCCTGCAACCGCAGGCACCAAAAAGCTGCATTACCGGTCCCTTGGGTCTCCTCTCAGCACGACGAGCGAGGTCCCTTGAATCCAGCGACGCTGTCCAAGTGACCCCCACAGTCCAGTGACTCTTCAGCCCAAGTTTGGTGGTGGTAAGTCCTTGCCTCACCTCGCTGGGCTGCATTGCTGGGAACCGCGACTTTGCAGCTACTCCGGCCCCTGTGCACTTCCGGCGGAAATCCTTCGTGCACAGCCAAGTCTGGGTCCACGGCACTCTAACCTGCATTGCATGACTTTCTAAGTTGGTCTCCGGCGACGTGGGACTCCTTTGTGCAACTTCGGCGAGCACCGTTTCACGCATCCTCGTAGTGCCTGTTTCTGGCACTTCTCCGGGTGCTACCTGCTTCAGTGAGGGCTCTTTGTCTTGCTCGACGTCCCCTCTCTCTGCAGGTCCAACTTGCGACCTCCTCGTCCCTCCTGGGCTCCAGCAGCGTCCAAACACGCCAAACGCACGATTTGCGTGTAGCAAGGCTTGTTGGCGTCCTTCCGGCGGGAAAACACTTCTGCACGACTCTCCAAGGCGAGAGGGATCCGTCCACCAAAGGGGAAGTCTCTAGCTCTTTTCGTTCCTGCAGAAACCTCAGCTTCTTCTGTCCAGTCGAAGCTTCTTTGCACCCACAGCTGGCATTTCCTGGGCATCTGCCTATCTACGACTTGCTTGTGACTTTTGGACTTGGTCCCCTTGTTCCACAGGTACCCTAGATTGGAAATCCACAGTTGTTGCATTGCTGGTTTGTGTCTTTCCTGCATTATTCTTCTAACACGACTCTTTTGTCCTTAGGGGAACTTTAGTGCACTTTGCACTCACTTTTCAGGGTCTTGGGGAGGGTTATTTTTCTAACTCTCACTATTTTCTAATAGTCCCAGCGACCCTCTACAAGGTCACATAGGTTTGGGGTCCATTCGTGGTTCGCATTCCACTTTTGGAGTATATGGTTTGTGTTGCCCCTATCCCTATGTTTCCCCATTGCATCCTATTGTAACTATACATTGTTTGCACTGTTTTCTAAGACTATACTGCATATTTTTGCTATTGTGTATATATATCTTGTGTATATTTCCTATCCTCTCACTGAGGGTACACTCTAAGATACTTTGGCATATTGTCATAAAAATAAAGTACCTTTATTTTTAGTATAACTGTGTATTGTGTTTTCTTATGATATTGTGCATATGACACTAAGTGGTACTGTAGTAGCTTCACACGTCTCCTAGTTCAGCCTAAGCTGCTCTGCTAAGCTACCATTATCTATCAGCCTAAGCTGCTAGACACCCTATACACTAATAAGGGATAACTGGGCCTGGTGCAAGGTGCAAGTACCCCTTGGTACTCACTACAAGCCAGTCCAGCCTCCTACATTGGTTGTGCAGTGGTGGGATAAGTGCTTGAGACTACTTACCACTCTTGTCATTGTACTTTTCATAGGAGAAAAATATACAAAACAAGGTCAGTGTATATACACATAGCCAAAAAGTTTTGCATTTCCTCTTTTCACTCTTTTCTAAGTGCTGAAAAGTACTTCTAAACTTTCAAAAAGTTCTTAAAAGTTTAAAAAGTTTTTTCTGTCTTTCCAAAAAGTTCTGAAAACTTTTTTCTCTTTTTCTATCACTTTAACTCTCTCTAAAAAATGTCTGGCACAGGAAAAAATGTTGAACTGTCCAAACTTGCATATGATCACCTTAGCTGGAAAGGAGCAAGGAGTCTCTGCATAGAGAGAGGTTTGAGTGTAGGGAAGAATCCTTCCTTAGAACTGTTAATTAATATGCTTAGAGTACAGGATAAGGCCATAAGTGCCCAATCTGTAGAAAAAGTAGCTAATGGTTCTCAATCTGATCCAGGGACTCCCCCAGGAAAAGGTTCAGGAAAGAAACTTCTCAGCCTGCCCATTACTAGACAGTCTAGCATAGTTGGTACAGAGGTTGAATCACACCATACTAATGGTGTGCTCTCACATTATACTGGTAGCCAAGCTGTTAGGGTGCCCTCTGTAAGGGACAGGTCTCCTTCTGTTCATTCCCATCATACCTCTGTATCTAGAAATGTCCCTCCCACCCACCCTGATGACAGATTGTTAGAAAGGGAGCTCAATAGATTGAGAGTGGAACAAACCAGACTGAAGCTCAAGAAGCAACAGCTGGATTTGGATAGACAGTCTTTAGAAATAGAGAGGGAAAGACAGAAGTTGGGTTTAGAAACCCATGGTGGCAGCAGCAGTATTCCCCATAGTCATCCTGCAAAAGAGCATGATTCCAGGAATCTGCACAAGATAGTTCCCCCTTATAAGGAGGGGGATGACATTAACAAGTGGTTTGCTGCACTTGAGAGGGCCTGTGCTGTACAGGATGTCCCTCAAAAGCAGTGGGCTGCTATCCTATGGCTATCATTTAGTGGAAAAGGTAGGGATAGGCTTCTTACAGTGAAAGAAAATGATGCCAATAATTTCCAAGTTCTTAAGAATGCACTCCTGGATGGTTATGGCTTAACCACTGAACAGTACAGGATAAAGTTCAGAGAGACCAAAAAGGAGTCTTCACAAGACTGGGTTGATTTCATTGACCATTCAGTGAAGGCCTTGGAGGGGTGGTTACATGGCAGTAAAGTTACTGATTATGACAGCCTGTATAACTTAATCCTGAGAGAGCATATTCTTAATAATTGTGTGTCTGATTTGTTGCACCAGTACTTGGTGGACTCTGATCTGACCTCTCCCCAAGAATTGGGAAAGAAGGCAGACAAATGGGTCAGAACAAGAGTGAACAGAAAAGTTCATACAGGGGGTGACAAAGATGGCAACAAAAAGAAGGATGGTAAGTCTTCTGACAAAGGTGGGGACAAATCTAAAAATGAGTCTTCATCAGGCCCACAAAAACACTCTGGTGGGGGGGGGTGGGCCCAAATCCTCCTTTAATCAGAACAAGGAAAAGAAACCATGGTGCTATTTATGTAAAATAAAAGGCCATTGGACAACAGATCCCAGTTGTCCAAAGAAAGGCACCACAGCTCCTACCACTACAACCCCTACTGCTACACCTAGTGTCCCTACTAATAGCAGTGGTGGTGGGAGCAAACCTACTAATAGCCAATCCAAGGGAGTAGCTGGGCTCACTTTTGGTAATTTAGTTGGGGTTGGTCTGATTAGGGAGACCACAGAGGCTACTTTAGTCTCTGAAGGGGCTATTGATTTAGCCACTTTGGTTGCTTGCCCCCATAACTTGGAGAAGTACAAGCAACTAACCCTAATAAATGGTGTTGAGGTCCAGGCCTACAGGGACACAGGTGCCAGTGTCACAATGGTGATTGAGAAACTGGTGCACCCTGAACAACACATACTTGGACACCAGTACCAAGTAACCGATGCTCACAACATAACACAAAGCCACCCCATGGCTGTTGTAAATCTCAACTGGGGGGGGGTAACTGGTCCAAAGAAAGTTGTGGTAGCTTCAGATTTACCTGTAGACTGTCTATTAAATCAAATCAAATCAAATCATTAACATTTATAAAGCGCGCTACTCACCCGTGCGGGTCTCAAGGCGCTAGGGGGGAAAGGGGGGGTTATCGCTGCTCGAACAGCCAAGTCTTTAGGAGTCTCCGGAAAGCGGAGTGGTCCTGGGTGGTCCTGAGGCTGGTGGGGAGGGAGTTCCAGGTCTTGGCCGCCAGGAAGGAGAAAGATCTCCCACCCGCCGTGGAGCGGCGGGTGCGAGGGACGGCAGCAAGTGCGAGGCCAGCGGAGCGGAGGGGGCGGGTGGGGACGTAGAAGCTGAGGCGTCTGTTGAGGTATTCTGGTCCCTTGTTGTGGAGGGCTTTGTGTGCGTGGGTGAGAAGACGGAAGGTGATCCTTTTGCTGACTGGGAGCCAATGCAGGTGTCTCAGGTGTGCGGAGATGTGGCTGTTGCGGGGTACGTCGAGGATGAGGCGGGCCGAGGCGTTTTGGATGCGTTGCAGGCGGTTTTGGAGTTTGGCGGTGGTCCCGGCGTAGAGGGTGTTGCCGTAGTCCAGGCGATTCGTGACAAGGGCGTGGGTCACGGTTTTTCTGGTGTCGGCGGGGATCCAGCGGAAGATCTTGCGGAGCATGCGGAGAGTGAGGAAGCAGGCGGAGGACACGGCGTTGACTTGCTTGGTCATGGTGAGAAGAGGGTCCAAGATGAAGACGAGGTTGCGGGCGTGGTCTGCGGGGGTCGGTGCGGTGCCGAGGGCCGTGGGCCACCAGGAGTCGTCCCAGGCGGACGGGGTGTTGCCGAGGATGAGGACTTCCGTTTTTTCAGAGTTCAGCTTTAGGCGGCTGAGCCTCATCCAATCTGCGACGTCCTTCATACCCTCTTGTAGGTTGGTCTTGGCGCTGGCGGGGTCCTTGGTGAGGGAGAGTACAAGTTGGGTGTCGTCGGCGTAGGAGGTGATGATGATGTCGTGCTTGCGTACGATGTCGGCGAGGGGGCTCATGTAGACATTGAAGAGTGTCGGGCTGAGCGATGAGCCTTGAGGTACGCCGCAGATGATCTTGGTGGGTTCTGAGCGAAACGGAGGGAGGTAAACTCTTTGGGAGCGGTTAGCGAGGAAGGAGGCGATCCAGTCCAGGGCCTGGCCTTGGATCCCGGTGGAGCGTAGGCGGGTGATTAGGGTGCGGTGACAGACGGTGTCAAAGGCAGCCGAGAGGTCGAGGAGAATGAGGGCGACTGTTTCACCGTTGTCCATCAGGGTTCTGATGTCGTCTGTGACTGAGATGAGGGCGGTTTCCGTGCTGTGGTTGGTTCGGAATCCGGTTTGTGAAGGGTCGAGCAGGTTGTTGTCTTCCAGGAAGGTGGTCAGCTGTTTGTTGACGGTCTTTTCTATTACCTTGGCTGGGAAAGGTAGAAGAGAGATGGGGCGGAAGTTTTTCAGGTCGCTTGGGTCAGCCGTAGGTTTCTTTAGTAGGGCGTTGACTTCAGCGTGCTTCCAGCATTCGGGGAAGGTAGCAGAAGAAAAAGAAGAGTTGATGACGGTCTGGAGGTGCGGGGCGATGATGTCGTCGGCTTTGTTAAAGATGAAGTGCGGGCAGGGGTCCGAAGGGGCGCCGGAGTGGATAGAGTTCATGATGGATTTGGTTTCTTCCGTGTTGATGTGGGTCCAGTTGTTGAGGGTGATGTCCGGGGAAGCGGGTTCAGTGGTGTATGGTTGGGTCTGGTGTCCGAAGCTGTCGTGGAGGTCGCTGATCTTGCGATGGAAGAAAGTGGCGAGGGATTCGCACAAATCCTGTGAGGGCGTGACGGCGTTGGCGCTGGCGCTGGGGTTGGAGAACTCTTTGACGATGCTGAAGAGTTCTCTGCTGTTGTGGCTGTTTTTGTCTAGTCTGTCGGTGAAAAAGTTCCTTTTGGCAGTGCGGATCAGGTGGTGGTGTTCGCGTGTAGCGTTCTTGAGGGCGGTCATGTTGTCCGCGGTGTGGTCCTTGCGCCAGGCCTTCTCAAGGGCACGACAAGTTTTCTTTGATTCTTTGAGGGTGTCAGAGAACCAGAGAGGTTTTTTGGTGTTGGTCTGTCGATGCGTGCGTTTGAGGGGAGCAAGGTTGTCAGCGCAGTTGGAGATCCAGTTTGTGAGGTTGAGAGCTGCGTCGTTGGGGTCGGTGGTGAGGGTGGGTTGGATGGCGGCGAGAGCGGAGAAGAGTTGCTCTTCAGGGATCTTGTTCCACTGTCGACGAGGGGTGGGTTGAGTGCGGAGGTGGGAGGTCTCGCGTCGGAATGTGAAGTGGACGCAGCTGTGGTCGGTCCAGTGTAGGGTAGAGGTGTGGCTGAAGAAGACGTGTTTGCTGGCGGAGAAGATAGGGTCGAGCGTGTGTCCGGCGATGTGGGTGGCGGTGTTCACCAGTTGTTTGAGGCCGAGGTTGGCGAGGTTGTCGAGCAGGGTGGTGGTGTTGGGGTCGTTGTTTTGTTCCAGATGGAAGTTGAGGTCGCCTAGGAGGATGTAGTCCGGTGAGGCGAGGGCGTGCGGGGAGATGAAGTCGGCGATGGCGTCGCTGAAAGAGGCGCGAGGTCCGGGAGGACGGTAGACGAGGGATCCTCTGAGGGTGGTCCTTGGGTCGGTGCGAATCTGAAAATGCAGGTGTTCAGCGGCGAGGGGGGGGTCTTCGGTGGAGGTGGTGACGCTGATGGAGTCTTTGAAGATGATGGCGACACCTCCTCCTACTTGGTTGGTGCGGTCTTTTCTGGAGATCTTGTAGCCTTCGGGGATGGCGGGTAGCGATGTCTGGAGCAGAGGAGGCGTTCATCCATGTCTCCGTGATGAAGGCGACGTCCGGGGCTGTGGAGTCCAGGAGGTCCCAAAGTTCAACGGCGTGCTTGTGGACGGAACGAGCGTTGATCAGGATGCACTTGAGGTGGTTGATGGCGCGTGGGCTTGTGGTCGTGGTAGTTGCGTGGTGGAAGATGCGTTTGCAGGAGTTGCAGGCGAAGGGTCCATGGGTGCGTTTGGGGTGAGCTAGGAAGCAGGTTTTGGAGCGCCCTGGGTTGAGGGCGTGGAGGGTGGTGGGGTCGTAGCGGATCAGCGGGGCTTGGGGGAGCTGGGGACCAGGGGTCGTGGCGCTGGGCGCGGGCCAGGCGCGGACGGGCGCAGACGGGCTTGCCTCTGGCGCGCCTCCGGCGCGCCAGCGGCGTGCCCGCTGTGCGCGCCCGCTGCGCAGTCGCGCAGCGGCCGCCATAAGAGGTAGGAGGGGGGGGAGGGGTCAGCTGGGGGCGAATGGGAGCTGGGGGGCGGGGGCGTGCAGGGGGTCGCGGCGGGAAAGCGCGAGGGAGGGGGGGGGACAGGTAGAGTGAGAGGAGCTGGGGGAGGGGGTTTAGGGTGGAGGAGGGTGAGTGTTAGGAGGTTTGGAGATTAGGGAGAGAGATAGGAGTAGGGTTGTGAAGATAGGGGAGGGGGGGTTGTAGAGGTGGGTGAGGGAGAGAGGTAGAGTGAGAGGATAGGGAGATAGGTAGTAGAGGGGGTGGCGGGAGGGGGGGAGAGATAGAGAAATAGATAGAGAAAATAGATAGAGAAGTCGATAGATAGGGAAATAGATAGATAGACAGATAGGTAGGTAGGAGGAGGTGGAGAGTGGGGGAGTTAGATAGTGAGATAGGGAGCTAGAGAGATAGGAAGATAGGAGGAGTGAGGGAGGTAGATAGCGAACGGGTTAGCTAGGGGTGAGAGAGGGGGAGGCGAGTGAGGGAGGGGGATGAGGAAGGAGCAGGAGGGCAGGCTCGGGGGAAGAAGACGGAGGAGGTAGAAGAGCCGAAGACAGGAGAACAGAAGACAGAAGAACAGAAGACAGAAGAACAGAAGACCGGAAGAGCAGAAGACAGAAGAGCAGAAGACAGAAGACCAGAAGACCAGAAGAACAGAAGAACAGAAGAACAGAAGAACAGAAGACAGAAGAACAGAAGATCGGAAGAGCAGAAGAACAGAGAAGAACAGAGAAGAACCGAGAAGAACCGAGAAGAACCGAGAAGAAGAACACAGAAGCACCGAGAAGAACAGAGAAGAAGAACACAGAAGACCGGAAGAACACAGAAGAACAGAAGGGAAGAACAGAAGAACAGAAGAGAAGAACAGAAGAACACAGAAGAAGATTGCAGAGGGGTAGCGAGGAGGAAGAGACAGAGAGGAGGAAAAGAAGCAGGAGCAGGAGAGAAGGTGAGTGGCGCGGGGCAGGGCGAGGGGCTGGGAGGAGGGGGGTACTTACAGTTAGGTGGGTCTCAGGAACACAGGAACTCGGGAACTTGGAGGAGCTGCAGCGGCAGGGGGAGCGACCTACCCTTGGGTCAAGGGTCGCTACCACTGTCGCGCAGCGGCCGCCATAAGAGGTAGGAGGGGGGGGGAGGGGTCAGCTGGGGGCGAATGGGAGCTGGGGGGCGGGGCGTGCAGGGGGTCGCGGCGGGAAAGCGCGAGGGAGGGGGGGGGACAGGTAGAGTGACAGGAGCTGGGGGAGGGGGTTTAGGGTGGAGGAGGGTGAGTGTTAGGAGGTTTGGAGATTAGGGAGAGAGATAGGAGTAGGGAATGATTTGGAGACATCAGCTTGGTCAGATGTGGAGTTGGAGGCCCATGCAGCAATGCTGGGCATTCCAGGGCATATTTTTGCTTTGACAAGGGCTCAGGCCAAAAAGCAAAAAGGACAGGGAAGCTTGGATCCTGGAACAATGGACCAAGTGCTCCCTAAAGCTAGGGCTAGTAGAAGCAAACCACTTCCTACTATCCCTCCCTCTACAGTGGATTCTACTTCTGAGGAAGAAGAATTCCATCCCTGTGCAGAACCTACACCAGAGGAGCTGGAAGCAGACACTGCTGAGCTTTTGGGTGAAGGGGGGCCTGCCAGAGAGGAGCTGAGTGTGGCACAGCAAACCTGTCCCACATTAGAGGGTCTCAGACAGCAAGCTGTCAAACAGGCTAATGGGGATGTCAGTGACTCTCACAGAGTTTACTGGGAGGACAACCTCTTGTACACTGAGCATAGGGATCCTAAACCTGGAGCTGCCAGGAGATTAGTGATTCCTCAGGAGTACAGAAAGTTCCTCCTAACACTGGCACATGACATTCCCTTAGCTGGGCACCTGGGTCAAATGAAAACTTGGGACAGATTGGTACCATTGTTTCATTGGCCTAGGATGTCTGAGGACACAAAGGAATTTTGTAAGTCCTGTGAAACCTGTCAAGCCAGTGGCAAGACAGGTGGCACTCCAAAGGCACCCCTTATCCCACTACCTGTGGTTGGGGTTCCCTTTGAAAGGGTAGGGGTTGACATAGTTGGCCCCCTTGACCCTCCTACTGCTTCAGGCAATAGGTTTATCTTAGTGGTAGTGGACCATGCCACAAGATATCCTGAAGCTATTCCTTTAAGGACCACTACAGCTCCTGCAGTGGCAAAGGCCCTCCTGGGAATATTTTCCAGAGTGGGCTTCCCAAAGGAAGTGGTATCAGACAGGGGAAGCAATTTCATGTCTGCATACTTAAAGGCCATGTGGAAGGAGTGTGGTGTAACGTACAAGTTCACAACACCCTATCATCCACAAACAAATGGACTGGTGGAGAGATTTAATAAAACTCTCAAAGGCATGATTATGGGACTCCCTGAAAAACTCCGCAGGAGATGGGATATCCTTCTACCATGCCTCCTTTTTGCCTACAGGGAGGTACCCCAGAAAGGAGTGGGCTTCAGCCCCTTTGAACTTCTTTTTGGACACCCTGTTAGGGGTCCACTCACACTTGTAAAGGAGGGTTGGGAACAACCTTTAAAAGCTCCTAAGCAGGATATTGTGGATTATGTACTTGGCCTCAGATCAAGAATGGCTGAGTACATGAAAAAGGCCAGTAAAAACCTTCAGGCCAGCCAAGAGCTCCAGAAGCAATGGCATGATCAGAAGGCTGTTTTGGTTCAGTACCAACCAGGGCAGAAAGTGTGGGTCTTGGAGCCTGTGGCCCCAAGAGCACTCCAAGATAAATGGAGTGGACCCCACACAATTGTTGAAAAGAAGGGTGAAGTCACCTACTTGGTTGACTTAGGCACTGCCAGGAGTCCCCTTAGGGTGCTCCATGTCAACCGCCTGAAACCCTACTATGACAGGGCTGATCTCACCCTGCTCATGGCAACAGATGAGGGACAGGAAGAAGACAGTGATCCTCTACCTGATCTCTTCTCTTCCACAGAACAAGATGCTCTTGTGGAAGGGGTAGTTTTGGCTGATTGTCTTACTGCTGAGCAGAAAGATAATTGCATAAATCTCCTAGGACAATTTTCAGAACTCTTCTCTATTGTGCCAGGCACCACTTCTTGGTGTGTGCACACTATAGATACTGGAGACAGTTTACCTGTCAAAAGTAAGATCTATAGGCAGCCTGACCATGTCAGGGACTGCATAAAGCAAGAAGTTCAGAAAATGTTGGAACTAGGAGTGGTTGAGCACTCTGACAGTCCATGGGCTTCTCCTGTGGTACTGGTACCAAAACCCAATTCTAAAGATGGAAAGAAAGAAATGCGGTTTTGTGTAGACTATAGAGGTCTCAACTTGGTAACCAAAACTGATGCTCACCCTATACCCAGGGCAGATGAGCTCATAGATACACTGGCATCTGCCAAGTATCTAAGCACTTTTGATTTGACTGCAGGGTATTGGCAGATCAAATTGTCAGAAGATGCTAAACCTAAGACTGCATTTTCTACCATTGGAGGACATTACCAGTTTACTGTAATGCCTTTTGGTTTGAAAAATGCACCTGCCACTTTTCAGAGGTTGGTGAACACAGTCCTGCAAGGGCTGGAAGCTTTCAGTGCAGCATATTTGGACGATATAGCTGTCTTTAGCTCCAGCTGGGATGATCACCTGGTCCACCTATGGAAAGTTTTGGAGGCCCTGCAAAAGGCAGGCCTCACTATCAAGGCTTCAAAGTGCCAGATAGGGCAGGGTAAGGTGGTTTATCTGGGACACCTTGTTGGTGGGGAACAGATTCCACCACTTCAGGGGAAAATCCAAACTATTATTGATTGGGTTCCCCCTACCACTCAGACTCAGGTGAGAGCCTTCCTAGGCCTCACTGGGTATTACAGGAGGTTCATTAAGAACTATGGCTCCATTGCAGCCCCTCTTAATGACCTCACATCCAAGAAAATGCCTAAAAAGGTATTATGGACAGCAAGCTGTCAGAAAGCTTTTGAGGAGCTGAAGCAGGCCATGTGCTCTGCACCTGTCCTGAAAAGCCCTTGTTACTCTAAAAAATTCTATGTCCAAACTGATGCATCTGAATTAGGAGTAGGGGCAGTCCTATCACAACTTAATTCTGAGGGCCAGGATCAACCTGTTGCTTTTATTAGTAGAAGGTTGACCCCTAGAGAAAAGCGTTGGTCTGCCATTGAGAGGGAGGCCTTTGCTGTGGTCTGGGCTCTGAAGAAGTTGAGGCCATACCTGTTTGGCACTCACTTCATTGTTCAGACAGACCACAAACCTCTACTTTGGCTAAAACAAATGAAAGGTGAAAATCCTAAATTGTTGAAGTGGTCCATATCCCTACAGGGAATGGACTATACAGTGGAACATAGACCTGGGAGTAGCCACTCCAATGCAGATGGACTCTCCAGATATTTCCACTTAGACAATGAAGACTCATCAGGTAATGGCTAGTCTTATTGTCCTTCGTTTGGGGGGGGTTGTGTAGGAAAGTACCATCTTGCCTGGCATGTTACCCCCATTTTTCACTGTATATATGTTGTTTTAGTTGTATGTGTCACTGGGACCCTGGTAACCCAGGGCCCCAGTGCTCATAAGTGTGCCTGAATGTGTTACCTGTGTAGTGACTAACTGTCTCACTGAGGCTCTGCTAATCAGAACCTCAGTGGTTATGCTCTCTCATTTCTTTCCAAATTGTCTCTGACAGGCTAGTGACCATTTTTACCAATTTACATTGGCTTACTGGAACACCCTTATAATTCCCTAGTATATGGTACTGAGGTACCCAGGGTATTGGGGTTCCAGGAGATCCCTATGGGCTGCAGCATTTCTTTTGCCACCCATAGGGAGCTCTGACAATTCTTACACAGGCCTGCCACTGCAGCCTGAGTGAAATAACGTCCACGTTATTTCACAGCCATTTTACACTGCACTTAAGTAACTTATAAGTCACCTATATGTCTAACCTTTACCTGGTAAAGGTTAGGTGCAAAGTTACTTAGTGTGAGGGCACCCTGGCACTAGCCAAGGTGCCCCCACATTGTTCAGAGCCAATTCACTGAACTTTGTGAGTGCGGGGACACCATTACACGCGTGCACTACATATAGGTCACTACCTATATGTAGCTTCACCATGGTAACTCCGAATATGGCCATGTAACATGTCTATGATCATGGAATTGCCCCCTCTATGCCATCCTGGCATTGTTGGTACAATTCCATGATCCCAGTGGTCTGTAGCACAGACCCTGGTACTGCCAGACTGCCCTTCCTGGGGTTTCACTGCAGCAGCTGCTGCTGCCAACCCCTCAGACAGGCAGCTGCCCTCCTGGGGTCCAGCCAGGCCTGGCCCAGGATGGCAGAACAAAGAACTTCCTCTGAGAGAGGGTGTGACACCCTCTCCCTTTGGAAAATGGTGTGAAGGCAGGGGAGGAGTAGCCTCCCCCAGCCTCTGGAAATGCTTTGTTGGGCACAGATGTGCCCAATTCTGCATAAGCCAGTCTACACCGGTTCAGGGACCCCTTAGCCCCTGCTCTGGCGCGAAACTGGACAAAGGAAAGGGGAGTGACCACTCCCCTGACCTGCACCTCCCCTGGGAGGTGTCCAGAGCTCCTCCAGTGTGCTCCAGACCTCTGCCATCTTGGAAACAGAGGTGCTGCTGGCACACTGGACTGCTCTGAGTGGCCAGTGCCACCAGGTGACGTCAGAGACTCCTTGTGATAGGCTCCTTCAGGTGTTAGTAGCCTTTCCTCTCTCCTAGGTAGCCAAACCCTCTTTTCTGGCTATTTAGGGTCTCTGTCTCTGGGGAAACTTTAGATAACGAATGCAAGAGCTCATCCGAGTTCCTCTGCATCTCTCTCTTCACCTTCTGCCAAGGAATCGACTGCTGACCGCGCTGGAAGCCTGCAAAACTGCAACATAGTAGCAAAGACGACTACTGCAACTCTGTAACGCTGATCCTGCCGCCTTCTCGACTGTTTTCCTGCTTGTGCATGCTGTGGGGGTAGTCTGCCTCCTCTCTGCACCAGAAGCTCCGAAGAAATCTCCCGTGGGTCGACGGAATCTTCCCCCTGCAACCGCAGGCACCAAAAAGCTGCATTACCGGTCCCTTGGGTCTCCTCTCAGCACGACGAGCGAGGTCCCTCGAATCCAGCGACACTGTCCAAGTGACCCCCACAGTCCAGTGACTCTTCAGCCCAAGTTTAGTGGAGGTAAGTCCTTGCCTCACCTCGCTGGGCTGCATTGCTGGGAACCGCGACTTTGCAGCTACTCCGGCCCCTGTGCACTTCTGGCGGAAATCCTTCGTGCACAGCCAAGCCTGGGTCCACGGCACTCTAACCTGCATTGCACGACTTTCTAAGTTGGTCTCCGGCGACGTGGGACTCCTTTGTGCAACTTCGGCGAGCACCGTTTCACGCATCCTCGTAGTGCCTGTTTCTGGCACTTCTCCGGGTGCTACCTGCTTCAGTGAGGGCTCTTTGTCTTGCTCGACGTCCCCTCTCTCTGCAGGTCCAATTTGCGACCTCCTGGTCCCTCCTGGGCCCCAGCAGCGTCCAAACACGCCAAACGCACAATTTGCGTGTAGCAAGGCTTGTTGGCGTCTTTCCGGCGGGAAAACACTTCTGCACGACTCTCCAAGGCGAGAGGGATCGGTCCACCAAAGGGGAAGTCTCTAGCCCTTTTCGTTCCTGCAGAAACCTCAGCTTCTTCTGTCCAGTCGAAGCTTCTTTGCACCCGCAGCTGGCATTTCCTGGGCATCTGCCTATCTACGACTTGCTTGTGACTTTTGGACTTGGTCTCCTTGTTCCACAGGTACCCTAGATTGGAAATCCACAGTTGTTGCATTGCTGGTTTGTGTCTTTCCTGCATTATTCTTCTAACACGACTCTTTTGTCCTTAGGGGAACTTTAGTGCACTTTGCACTCACTTTTCAGGGTCTTGGGGAGGGTTATTTTTCTAACTCTCACTATTTTCTAATAGTCCCAGCGACCCTCTACAAGGTCACATAGGTTTTGGGTCCATTCGTGGTTCGCATTCCACTTTTGGAGTATATGGTTTGTGTTGCCCCTATCCCTATGTTTCCCCATTGCATCCTATTGTAACTATACATTGTTTGCACTGTTTTCTAAGACTATACTGCATATTTTTGCTATTGTGTATATATATCTTGTGTATATTTCCTATCCTCTCACTGAGGGTACACTCTAAGATACTTTGGCATATTGTCATAAAAATAAAGTACCTTTATTTTTAGTATAACTGTGTATTGTGTTTTCTTATGATATTGTGCATATGACACTAAGTGGTACTGTAGTAGCTTCACACGTCTCCTAGTTCAGCCTAAGCTGCTCTGCTAAGCTACCATTATCTATCAGCCTAAGCTGCTAGACACCCTATACACTAATAAGTGATAACTGGGCCTGGTGCAAGGTGCAAGTACCCCTTGGTACTCACTACAAGCCAGTCCAGCCTCCTACAGCCACAGGCTCCAAGACCCACACTTTCTGCCCTGGTTGGTACTGAACCAAAACAGCCTTCTGATCATGCCATTGCTTCTGGAGCTCTTGGCTGGCCTGAAGGTTTTTACTGGCCTTTTTCATGTACTCAGCCATCCTTGATCTGAGGCCAAGTACATAATCCACAATATCCTGCTTAGGAGCTTTTAAAGGTTGTTCCCAACCCTCCTTTACAAGTGTGAGTGGACCCCTAACAGGGTGTCCAAAAAGAAGTTCAAAGGGGCTGAAGCCCACTCCTTTCTGGGGTACCTCCCTGTAGGCAAAAAGGAGGCATGGTAGAAGGATATCCCATCTCCTGCGGAGTTTTTCAGGGAGACCCATAATCATGCCTTTGAGAGTTTTATTAAATCTCTCCACCAGTCCATTTGTTTGTGGATGATAGGGTGTTGTGAACTTGTACGTTACACCACACTCCTTCCACATGGCCTTTAAGTATGCAGACATGAAATTGCTTCCCCTGTCTGATACTACTTCCTTTGGGAAGCCCACCCTGGAAAATATTCCCAGGAGGGCCATTGCCACTGCAGGTGCTGTAGTGGTCCTTAAAGGAATAGCTTCAGGATATCTTGTGGCATGGTCCACTACCACTAAGATAAACCTATTGCCTGAAGCAGTAGGAGGGTCAAGGGGGCCAACTATGTCAACCCCTACCCTTTCAAAGGGAACCCCAACCACAGGCAGTGGAATAAGGGGTGCCTTTGGGGTGCCACCTGTCTTGCCACTGGCTTGACAGGTTTCACAGGACTTACAAAATTCCTTTGTGTCCTCAGACATCCTAGGCCAATGAAACAATGGAACCAATCTGTCCCAAGTTTTCATATGACCCAGGTGTCCAGCTAGGGGAATGTCATGTGCCAGTGTTAGGAGGAACTTTTTGTACTCCTGAGGAATCACTAATCTCCTGGCAGCTCCAGGTTTAGGATCCCTATGCTCAGTGTACAAGAGGTTGTCCTCCCAGTAAACTCTGTGAGAGTCACTGACATCCCCATTAGCCTGTTTGACAGCTTGCTGTCTGAGACCCTCTAATGTGGTACAGGTTTGCTGTGCCACACTCAGCTCCTCTCTGGCAGGCCCCCCTTCACCCAAAAGCTCAGCAGTGTCTGCTTCCAGCTCCTCTGGTGTAGGTTCTGCACAGGGAGGGAATTCTTCTTCCTCAGAAGTTGAATCCACTGTAGAGGGAGGGATAGTAGGAAGTGGTTTGCTTCTACTAGCCCTAGCTTTAGGGAGCACTTGGTCCATTGTTCCAAGATCCAAGCTTCCCTGTCCTTTTTGCTTTTTGGCCTGAGCCCTTGTCAAAGCAAAAATATGCCCTGGGATGCCCAGCATTGCTGCATGGGCCTCCAACTCCACATCTGACCAAGCTGATGTCTCCAAATCATTCCCTAATAGACAGTCTACAGGTAAATCTGAAGCTACCACAACTTTCTTTGGACCAGTAACCCCCCCCCAGTTGAGATTTACAACAGCCATGGGGTGGCTAAGTGTGTTGTTGTGAGCATCTGTTACTTGGTACTGGTGACCAAGTAGGTGTTGTTCAGGGTGGACCAGTTTCTCTATGACCATAGTCACACTGGCACCAGTGTCCCTGTAGGCCTGAACCTCAACACCATTTATTAGGTGTAGCTGCTTGTACTTATCCATATTAAGGGGACAAGCAACTAAGGTGGCTAAATGAATAGCCCCCTCAGAGACTAACACAGCCTCTGTGGCCTCCCTAACAAGGCCAACCCCAACTAAATTACCAAAAGTGAGCCCAGCTACTCCCTTGGATTGGCTATTAGTAGGTTTGCTCCCACCACCACTGCTATTAGTAGGGACACTAGGTGTAGCAGTAGGGGTTGTAGTGGTAGGAGCAGTGGTGCCTTTCTTTGGACAACTGGGATCTGTTGTCCAATGGCCTTTTATTTTACATAAATAGCACCATGGTTTCTTTTCCTTGTTCTGATTAAAGGAGGATTTGGACCCACCACCCCCACCAGAGTGTTTTTGTGGGCCTGATGAAGACTCATTTTTAGATTTGTCCCCACCCTTGTCTGAAGACTTACCATCCTTCTTTTTGTTGCCATCTTTGTCACCCCCTGTATGAACTTTTCTGTTCACTCTTGTTCTGACCCATTTGTCTGCCTTCTTTCCCAATTCTTGGGGAGAGGTCAGATCAGAGTCCACCAAGTACTGGTGCAACAAATCAGACACACAATTATTAAGAATATGCTCTCTCAGGATTAAGTTATACAGGCTGTCATAATCAGTAACTTTACTGCCATGTAACCACCCCTCCAAGGCCTTCACTGAATGGTCAATGAAATCAACCCAGTCTTGTGAAGACTCCTTTTTGGTCTCTCTGAACTTTATCCTGTACTGTTCAGTGGTTAAGCCATAACCATCCAGGAGTGCATTCTTAAGAACTTGGAAATTATTAGCATCATTTTCTTTTACAGTAAGGAGCCTATCCCTACCTTTTCCACTAAATGATAGCCATAGGATAGCAGCCCACTGCCTTTGAGGGACATCTTGTACAACACAGGCCCTCTCAAGTGCAGCAAACCACTTGTTAATGTCATCCCCCTCCTTATAAGGGGGAACTATCTTGTGCAGATTCCTGGAATCATGCTCTTTTGCAGGATGACTATGGGGAATACTGCTGCTGCCACCATGGGTATCTAAACCCAACTTCTGTCTTTCCTTCTCTAATTCAAAAGACTGTCTATCCAAATCCAGCTGTTGCTTTTTAAGCTTCAGTCTGGTTTGTTCCACCCTCAACTTATTGAGTTCCCTCTCTAACATTCTGTCATCAGGGTTGGTGGGAGGGACATTCCTAGAAACAGAGGTATGATTGGAATAAACAGAAGGAGACCTGTCCCTTACAGGAGCCACCCTAACAGCTTGGTTAACAGAAACATTACTACCAGTATGGTGAGAATAAATGCTTTTGCTATGATGTGAGACAACACTATTTGTGTGGTGTGGCTCATCATCATTACCAACTATGCTAGACTGTCTAGTAATGGGCAGGCTAGGAAGTTTCTTTCCTGAATCTTTTCCTGGGGGAGTCCCTGAATCAGATTGAGAACTATTAGGTACTTTTTCAACAGATGAGGCACCTATGGCCTTATCCTGTTCTCTAAGCATGTTAAGTAACAGTTCCAAGGAAGGATTCTTCCCTACACTCAAACCTCTCTCTATACAGAGACTCCTTGCTCTTTTCCAGCTAAGGTTGTCATATGCAAGTTTGGACAGATCAACATTTTGGCCTGTGCCAGACATTTTTAGAGAGAGTTAAAGTGATAGTAAAAGATAAAAAGTTTGTCAGAGCTTTTAGAAAGACAGAGAAAAAAACTTTTTAAACTTTTTAGAACTTTTTAGAAAGTTTAGAAGTACTTTTCAGCACTTAGAAAAGAGTGAAAAGAGGAAATGCAAAACTTTTTGGCTATGTGTATATACACTGACCTTGTTTTGTATATTTTTCTCTTATGAAAAGTACAATGACAAGAGTGGTAAGTAGTCTCAAGCACTTATCCCACCACTGCACAACCAATGTAGGAGGCTGGACTGGCTTGTAGTGAGTACCAAGGGGTACTTGCACCTTGCACCAGGCCCAGTTATCCCTTATTAGTGTATAGGGTGTCTAGCAGCTTAGGCTGATAGATAATGGTAGCTTAGCAGAGCAGCTTAGGCTGAACTAGGAGACGTGTGAAGCTACCACAGTACCACTTAGTGTCATATGCACAATATCATAAGAAAACACAATACACAGTTATACTAATTTTTATGACAATATGCCAAAGTATCTTAGAGTGTACCCTCAGTGAGAGGACAGGAAATATACACAAGATATATATACACAATAGCAAAAATATGCAGTATAGTCTTAGAAAACAGTGCAAACAATGTATAGTTACAATAGGATGCAATGGGGAAACATAGGGATAGGGGCAACACAAACCATATACTCCAAAAGTGGAATGCGAACCACGAATGGACCCCAAACGTATGTGACCTTGTAGAGGGTCACTGGGACTATTAGAAAATAGTGAGAGTTAGAAAAATAACACTCCCCAAGACCCTGAAAAGTGAGTGCAAAGTGCACTAAAGTTCCCCTAAGGACAAAGAAGTCGTGTTAGAGGAATAATGCAGGAAAGACACAAACCAGCAATGCAACAACTGTGGATTTCCAATCTAGGGTACCTATGGAACAAGGGGACCAAGTCCAAAAGTCACAAGAAAGTCGGAGATGGGCAGATGCCCAGGAAATGCCAGCTGTGGGTGCAAAGAAGCTTCTACTTGACAGAAGAAGCTGAGGTTTCTGCAGGAACGAAAAGGGCTAGAGACTTCCCCTTTGGTGGACGGATCCCTCTCGCCTTGGAGAGTTGTGCAGAAGTGTTTTCCCGCCGAAAGGACGCCAACAAGCCTTGCTAGTCGCAAATCGTGCGTTTGGCGTTTTTGGACGCTGCTGGGGCCCAGGAGGGACCAGGAGGTCGCAAATTGAACCTGAAGAGAGAGGGGACGTCGATCAAGACTAAGAGCCCTCACTGAAGCAGGTAGCTCCCGGAGAAGTGCCAGAAACAGGCACTACGAGGATGCGTGAAACGGTGCTCGCCGAAGTTGCACAAAGGAGTCCCACGTCACAGGAGACCAACTTACAAAGTCGTGCAATGCAGGTTAGAGTGCCGTGGACCCAGGCTTGGCTGTGCACCAAGGATTTCCGCCGGAAGTGCACAGGGGCCGGAGTACCTGCAAAGTCGCGGTTCCCAGCAATGCAGCCCAGCGAGGTGAGGCAAGGACTTACCTCCACCAAACTTGGACTGAAGAGTCACTGGACTGTGGGGGTCACTTGGACAGAGTCGCTGGATTCGAGGGACCTCGCTCGTCGTGCTGAGAGGAGACCCAAGGGACCGGTAATGCAGCTTTTTGGTGCCTGCGGTTGCAGGGGGAAGATTCCGTCGACCCACGGGAGATTTCTTCGGAGCTTCTGGTGCAGAGAGGAGGCAGACTACCCCCACAGCATGCACAAGCAGGAAAACAGTCGAGAAGGCGGCAGGATCAGCGTTACAGAGTTGCAGTAGTCGTCTTTGCTACTATGTTGCAGGTTTGCAGGCTTCCAGCGCGGTCAGCAGTCGATTCCTTATCAGAAGGTGAAGAGAGAGATGCAGAGGAACTTGGATGAGCTCTTGCATTCGTTATCTACAGTTTCCCCAGAGACAGAGACCCTAAATAGCCAGAAAAGAGGGTTTGGCTACCTAGGAGAGAGGATAGGCTAGCAACACCTGAAGGAGCCTATCACAAGGAGTCTCTGACGTCACCTGGTGGCACTGGCCACTCAGAGAAGTCCAGTGTGCCAGCAGCACCTCTGTTTCCAAGATGGCAGAGGTCTGGAGCACACTGGAGGAGCTCTGGACACCTCCCAGGGGAGGTGCAGGTCAGGGGAGTGGTCACTCCCCTTTCCTTTGTCCAGTTTCGCGCCAGAGCAGGGCTAAGGGGTCCCCTGAACCGGTGTAGACTGGCTTATGCAGAATTGGGCACATCTGTGCCCAAGAAAGCATTTCCAGAGGCTGGGGGAGGCTACTCCTCCCCTGCCTTCACACCATTTTCCAAAGGGAGAGGGTGTCACACCCTCTCTCAGAGGAAGTTCTTTGTTCTGCCATCCTGGGCCAGGCCTGGCTGGACCCCAGGAGGGCAGAAACCTGTCTGAGGGGTTGGCAGCAGCAGCAGCTGCAGTGAAACCCCAGGAAGGGCAGTTTGGCAGTACCAGGGTCTGTGCTACAGACCACTGGGATCATGGGATTGTGCCAACCATGCCAGGATGGCATAGAGGGGGCAATTCCATGATCATAGACATGTTACATGGCCATATTCGGAGTTACCATTGTGAAGCTACATATAGGTAGCGACCTATATGTAGTGCACGCGTGTAATGGTGTCCCCGCACTCACAAAGTTCAGGGAATTGGCTCTGAACAATGTGGGGGCACCTTGGCTAGTGCCAGGGTGCCCTCACACTAAGTAACTTTGCACCTAACCTTTACCAGGTAAAGGTTAGACATATAGGTGACTTATAAGTTACTTAAGTGCAGTGTAAAATGGCTGTGAAATAACATGGACGTTATTTCACTCAGGCTGCAGTGGCAGGCCTGTGTAAGAATTGTCAGAGCTCCCTATGGGTGGCAAAAGAAATGCTGCAGCCCATAGGGATCTCCTGGAACCCCAATACCCTGGGTACCTCAGTACCATATACTAGGGAATTATAAGGGTGTTCCAGTAAGCCAATGTAAATTGGTAAAAATGCTCACTAGCCTGTCAGTGACAATTTGGAAAGAAATGAGAGAGCATAACCACTGAGGTTCTGGTTAGCAGAGCCTCAGTGAGACAGTTAGTCACTACACAGGTAACACATTCAGGCACACTTATGAGCACTGGGGCCCTGGGTTACCAGGGTCCCAGTGACACATACAACTAAAACAACATATATACAGTGAAAAATGGGGGTAACATGCCAGGCAAGATGGTACTTTCCTACACCGCCTATCGCCAAAATCCATATTGTTGGAAGCAGTTCGTTTCTGCTGGAGTAGATACGTTCAAAGCAAGACTCCCTCACCTCCTTATTCCCCTATGTTACCACTGTTTCAACTGCCGGGCACCCAAACACCCTCATTACACCATGATACACGTGACATAAGTACACTGAATGTGGGCGATTACTATGCTAGCTCCACAATGCACACCTTCGCGGAACTAGTGGCCGCTGGGGTTATGTACACTGAAGCCTTTTTGACGTATAGCGCCATTAAACGGCTACTCAATAACCTATGGGGTTCTGGCAACAACGAACCACCTGAGTCCCAATTACTCACCACTATCCTTACCATAGGTAGCACAAAAGGCACCATAACTAAACTATATAAAGAGCTGCTAGCTGTAGTATGCTCTGCCCTGCCGCTTGCTAAAGCACGCTGGGACTCCGTCCTCCCTTCACCATTACCACAAAAAACTTGGGTCGCGGCTCTCACAATGATCAAGTCAATATCCTGCAACCCCAGATTGCGTTACACCCAATTCAATTATATTCACCACTCATACCTATCCCCGGCCCGCATCCAAAGAATATACCCGAACACAAACCCAACATGTCCCAGATGCGCTACTCTGGCAGCAGACATTTACGACATGGTCTGGAGCTGCCACTCAATAAACTCGGGTTGGCGCCGCGTTACGGACGTCACAGCAGACATTTCGTCCCACACTCTGTTGCCAACCCCAGACTCTTGTTTACTTGACATATGTCACCGAGCCAAAAGCGATAAACATCTACACAGATTTATCGATCTAGCATTTCTTGTCTTCAAGCGCCTAATAGCTAAGCATTGGAAGGCCCCACACGTTCCCTCCCATTCTGCTTGGCTCCGCGACTTACATAGTCGCTCACAAGCCGAAGCTCAGACACTACGCTTATTACAACATAAAGGCTTACTACAAGTCCGGGATACATAAAGGCTTACCGAAGTCTGGGATACTTTTGTGGTAGCAATAGAAGCTAGGGATGACACATACCCCCCCTAAACTAGCAACTGTATATGTATTATCTCTTTGCTCAATATCTATACCACGCTACTCCCAGTTGCCCCCCATCACTCACTCTCTGTACTAACTTCCTCACTTCCCTCCTTAATGCAACAACGAAACATCTCAGGGTGCTTCTCCTACGGCTTTGCTCTTATGTAACCCACGCCTAGACTTGCTCACTATTCGATTTGCTCCGCGCCCCTTTCTGCCCCACAATTCATATCTCAGCTATGACCCCACGGCCCCCATACACAGTAGTTGTATCTTTCTCTTTACCCCTCCACCCTCCAATTGTTGTAGCCAGCACCAGGTGTGATATCAGCATTCATTATTCGGTATTTAGTTGTGACTTTAACCACTTGTTGCACAGTTTCAAGTTGCATTTTCAGCACTTCATTGCGCAATCGCGCTGTACAAGCTTATAAATGGGTGTAAACAGATTGCAAAATTATTAATAGCAAAATGTACTGTTGTGTGTGCATAATGATTAATAAACAGATTTTTTTTTAAAAGGAAGTTGGCTCTGTATGTACTATTTCAAAGCATGGGTTCCCCTGAGAGGTAAGATAGTGGCAGAAAGAGATAATTCTAATGCTCTATTTTGTGGTAGTGTGGTCGAGCAGTAGGCTTATCAGAGGGTAGTGTTAAGCATTTGTTGTACACACACAAGCAATAAATGCGGAACACACAATCAAAGACAATTCCAGCCCAATAGGTTTTTATATAGAAAAATATATTTTCTTAGTTTATTTTAAGAACCACAGGTTCAAGGTTTACAAACAATACTTTAAATGAAAGGTATTTCACTAAGGTATCTTAGGAACTTTGAATCATCACAATAGCATGTACAGTTTTGGCAAAAATGGCAATAAGCTATTTTAAAAATGGACACAGTGCACAAATCAACAGTTCCTGGGGGAGGTAAGTATTTGTTAGTTTCACAGGTAAGTAAAGCACTTACAGGGTTCAAAGTTGGGTCCAAGGTAGCCCACCATTGGGGGTTCAAGGCAACCCCAAAGTTACCACACCAGCAGCTCAGGGACGGTCAGGTGCAGAGGTCAAAGTGGTGCCCAAAACACATAGGCTTCAATGGAAATAGGGGTGCCCCGGTTCCAGTCTGCCAGCAGGTGAGTACCCGCGACTTCGGAGGGCAGACCAGGGGGTTTAGTAGGGCACCGGGGGTGACACAAGCAGACACAGAAAGTGCACCCTCAGCGGCACAGGGGTGGCCAGGTGCAGAGTGCAAGCAGGCGTCGGGTTCGCAATAGGTTTCAATGGGAGACCCAGGGGTCTCTTCAGCGATGCAGACAGGCAAGGGGGGGCTCCTCGGGGTAGCCACCACCTGGGCTAAGAAGAGGGTCGCCTGGGGTCGCTCCTGCACTGGAGTTCGGATCCTTCAGGTCCTGGGGGCTGCAGGTGCAGTGTGTTTCCCAAGCGTTGGGTTCTTTGAAGCAGGCAGTCGCGGTCAGGGGGGGCCTCTGGATTCCCTCTGCAGGCATCGCCGTGGGGGCTCAGGGGGGTCAACTCTGCCTACTCACGGGCTCGCAGTTGCCAGGGAGTCCTCCCTGTAGTGTTGCTTTTCCGCAGGTTGAGCCGGGGGCGTCGGGTGCAGAGTGGAAAGTCTCACGCTTCCGGCGGGAAACGTGGGGTCTTTAAAAGTTGCTTCTTTGTTGCAAAGTTGCAAGTTGGTTGAACAGGGCTGCTGTCCTCGGGAGTTTCTAGGTCCTTTTAGATGCAGGGTAGTCCACTGAGGCTTCAGAGGTCGCTGGACCCTGGGGGACGCAATGTCTAAAATGTCTGGTAGAGGCCAAACTCTTGATCTGGCTAGCATAGCTTATGATAACCTTAGCTGGAAGGAAGCAAGGAGTCTCTGTGTAGATAGAGGTTTAGGGGTAGGGAAGAATCCCTCAAGACAACTGTTGGTTAATATGCTCATTGAACAAGATAAGACCTTAGTTGGCACTTCTATTGAGAAATTAGCTGATGGTTCCCACTCTGATTCTGGGGCACCCCTAGCAAAAGATTTGGGAGGGAATCTTTCCAACCTGCCCCCTAGCAAGCCACCTAGCATAGCTGGTACTGATGTGACCTCACATCACAGTAAGAGTGTTCCTTCTCATCATAGTAGGAGTGTTACTTCTGTTAGCCAGGTTGTTAGAGTGCCATCTGTTAGGGCCAGGTCTCCTTCTGTTCATTCTCAGCATACTTCTGTTTCAAGACATGCCTCACCCACCCACCCTGATGACAGAATGTTAGAAAGGGAGCTCGATAGATTGAGAGTGGAACAATCCAGGCTGAAGCTCAAGAAGCAACAGCTGGATTTAGATAGGCAGTCCTTGGTGATAGAAAGAGAAAGACAGAAATTGGGGTGTGAACCCCATGGTGGCAGCAGCAGTATTCCCAATAGTCATCCTGCAAGAGAGCATGATTCTAGGAATCTGCACAAGATAGTTCCCCCTTACAAGGAGGGGGTGACATTAACAAGTGGTTTGCTGCACTTGAGAGGGCCTGTGTTGTACAGGAGGTCCCTCAAAGGCAGTGGGTTGCTATCCTATGGCTATCTTTCAGTGGAAAGGGTAGGGATAGGCTCCTTACTGTTAAAGAACGTGATGCCAATAATTTTACAGTTCTTAAGAATGCACTTCTAGATGGTTATGGCTTAACCACTGAACAGTACAGGATGAAGTTCAGAGAAACCAAAAAGGAGTCTTCACAAGACTGGGTAGACTTTGTTGACCATTCAGTGAAGGCCTTGGAGGGGTGGTTACATGGCAGTAAAGTTACTGATTATGAAAGCCTGTATAACTTAATCCTGAGAGAGCATATTCTTAATAATTGTGTGTCTGATTTGTTACACCAGTTCCTGGTGGACTCTGATCTGACCTCTCCCCAAGAATTGGGAAAGAAGGCAGACAAATGGGTCAGAACAAGGGTGAACAGAAAAGTTCATACAGGGGGTGACAAAGATGGCAAGAAGAAGGATCGTAAGCCTTCTGACAAGGGTGGGGACAAATCTAAAAATGAGTCTTCATCAGGCCCACAAAAACACTCTGGTGGGGGTGGTGCGCCCAAATCCTCTTCAAATCAAAACAAAGAAAAGAAACCATGTTGCTATTTATGTAAAAAAAAAGGCCAATGGACAACAGATCCCAGTTGTCCAAAGAAAAGCACCAAGCCTCCTACCACTACAACCCCTGCTGCTACACCTAGTGCCCCTAGTAATAGCAGTGGTGGTGGGAGCAAACCTACTAATAGCCAATCCAAGGGAGTAGCTGGGCTCACTTTTGGTAACTTAGTTGGGGTTGGTCTGGTTAGGGAGACCACAGAGGCTGTGTTAGTCTCTGAGGGGGCTATTGATTTAGCCACCTTAGTTGCTTGTCCCCTTAATATGGATAAGTACAAGCAACTACCCCTAATAAATGGTGTTGAGGTTCAGGCCTACAGGGACACAGGTGCCAGGGTTACAATGGTAATAGAGAAACTGGTCCACCCTGAACAACACCTACTTGGTCACCAGTACCAAGTAACCGATGCTCATAACAACACTCTTAGCCACCCCATGGCTGTTGTGAATCTCAACTGGGGGGGGGGGGTTACTGGTCCAAAGAAAGTTGTGGTTGCCTCAGATTTACCTGTAGACTGTCTACTAGGGAACGATTTAGAGACATCAGCTTGGGCAAAAGTGGAGTTGGAGGCTCATGCAGCAATGCTGGGCATTCCAGGGCATATTTTTGCTTTAACCAGGGCTCAGGCCAAAAAGCAAAAAGGACAGGGTGACTTGGATCCTGGAAGAATGGACCAAGTGCTCCCTAACGCTAGGGTTAGTAAAGGTAAAACACTACCTACTATCCCTCCCTCTACAGTGGATTCTAATTCTGAGGAAGAAGAATTTCCACCCTGTGCAGAACCTACACCAGAGGAGCTGGAAGCAGACACTGCTGAGCTTTTGGGTGAAGGGGGACCTGCCAGGAAGGAGCTGAGTGTGGCACAGCATACCTGTCCCACACTAGAGGGTCTAAGTGAGCAAGCTGTCAAACAAGCAAATGGGGATGTCAGTGACTCACACAGAGTTTACTGGGAGGACAACCTCTTGTACACTGAAGCAAGGGATCCAAAACCTGGACCTGCCAGGAGATTGGTGATTCCTCAGGAGTACAGAAAGTTCCTCCTAACTCTAGCCCACGACATTCCCTTAGCTGGACATTTGGGGCAAATGAAAACTTGGGACAGGCTTGTCCCCTTGTTTCATTGACCTAGAATGTCAGAGGACACAAAGGAATTTTGTAAGTCTTGTGAAACCTGTCAAGCCAGTGGCAAGACAGGCGGCACTCCAAAGGCACCCCTTATTCCACTGCCTGTGGTTGGGGTTCCCTTTGAAAGGGTAGGGGTTGACATAATTGGCCCTCTTGACCCTCCTACTGCTTCAGGCAATAGGTTTATCTTGGTGGTAGTGGACCATGCCACCAGATATCCTGAAGCAATTCCTCTAAGGACCACTACAGCTCCTGCAGTGGAAAAGGCCCTCCTGGGAATCTTTTCCAGGGTGGGCTTCCCAAAAGAGGTGGTATCAGACAGGGGAAGCAATTTCATGTCTGCTTACTTAAAGGCCATGTGGAAGGAATGTGGTGTGACATACAAGTTCACCACACCCTATCATCCACAAACAAATGGACTGGTGGAGAGATTTAACAAAACTCTCAAAGGTATGATAATGGGACTCCCTGAAAAACTCCGCAGGAGATGGGATATCCTGTTACCTTGCCTCCTTTTTGCTTACAGGGAGGTACCCCAAAAAGGAGTGGGCTTCAGCCCCTTTGAACTCCTATTTGGACACCCTGTAAGAGGTCCCCTAACACTTGTTAAGGAGGGTTGGGAACAACCTTTAAAAGCTCCAAAGCAGGATATAGTGGACTATGTACTTGGCCTAAGATCTAGGATGGCTGAGTACATGAAAAAGGCCAGTAAAAACCTTCAGGCCAGCCAAGAGCTCCAAAGGCAATGGCATGACCAGAAGGCTGTTTTGGTTCAGTACCAACCAGGGCAGAAAGTGTGGGTCTTGGAGCCTGTGGCCCCAAGAGCACTCCAAGACAAATGGAGTGGACCCCACATAATTGTTGAGAAAAAAGGTGAAGTCACCTAGTTAGTTGACTTAGGCACTGCCAGGAGTCCCCTTAGGATGCTCCATGTCAATCGCCTGAAACCCTACTATGACAGGGCTGATCTCACCCTGCTCATGGCAACAGATGAGGGACAGGAAAAAGAGAGTGACCCTCTCCCTGATCTCTTCTCTTCCACAGAACAAGATGCTCTAGTGGAAGGTGTAGTACTAGCAGATTGTCTTACTGCTGAGCAGAAATACCACTGCATAAATCTCCTGGGTCAGTTTTCTGAACTCTTCTCTACTGTGCCAGGCACCACTTCTTGGTGTGAGCACACTATAGATACTGGAGACAGCTTGCCTGTCAAAAGTAAGATCTATAGGCAGCCTGACCATGTCAGAGACTGCATAAAGCAAGAGGTGCAGAAAATGCTTGAACTGGGAGTGGTTGAGCACTCTGAAAGTCTATGGGCCTCTCCTGTGGTACTTGTACCAAAGCCTCATTCCAAAGATGGTAAAAGGGAAATGAGATTTTGTGTGGATTACAGAGGACTCAACCAGGTAACCAAAACTGATGCTCACCCTATACCCAGAGCAGATGAGCTCATAGATACACTGGCATCTGCCAAGTATCTAAGCACGTTTGATTTGACTGCAGGGTATTGGCAGATCAAATTATCAGAAGATGCAAAAGCAAAAACTGCATTTTCAACCATTGGAGGCCATTACCAATTCACAGTAATGCCTTTTGGATTGAAAAATGCACCTGCCACTTTTCAGAGGTTGGTGAACACAGTCCTGCAAGGGCTGGAAGCTTTTAGTGCAGCATATCTAGATGATATAGCTGTCTTTAGCTCCTGCTGGGGTGATCACCTGGTCCACCTATGGAAAGTTTTGGAGGCCCTGCAAAAGGCAGGCCTCACTATCAAGGCTTAAAAGTGCCAGATAGGGCAGGGGAAGGTGGTTTATCTGGGACACCTGGTAGGTAGAGAACAGATTGCACCACTTCAGGGGAAAATCCAAACTATTATAGATTGGGTTCCCCCTACAACTCAGACTCAGGTGACAGCCTTTTTAGCCCTCACTGGGTTCTACAGGAGGTTCATAAAGAACTATGGCTCCATTGCAGCCCCTCTTAATGACCTCACATCTAAAAAAAATGCCTAAGAAGGTATTATGGACAGCTAACTGTCAGAAAGCTTTTGAGGAGCTGAAGCATGCCATGTGCTCTGCACCTGTCCTGAAAAGCCCCTGTTACTCAAAAAAATTCATTGTCCAAACTGATGCATCTGAATTAGGGGTAGGGGCAGTTTTATCACAACTTAATTCTGAGGGCCAGGATCAACCTGTTGCTTTTATCAGCAGGAGGTTGACCCCTAGAGAAAAGCGTTGGTCTGCCATAGAGAGGGAGGCCTTTGCTGTGGTCTGGGCACTGAAGAAGTTGAGGCCATACCTGTTTGGCACTCACTTCATTGTTCAGACAGACCACAAACCTCTACTTTGGCTAAAACAAATGAAAGGTGAAAACCCTAAATTGTTGAGGTGGTCCATCTCCCTAGAGGGAATGGACTATACAGTGGAACATAGACCTGGGAGTACCCACTCCAATGCAGATGGACTCTCCAGATATTTCCACTTAGACAATGAAGACTCATCAGATCATGGCTAGTCTTATTGTCCTTCGTTTGGGGGGGGGGTTGTGTAGGAAAGTACCATCTTGCCTGGCATGTTATCCCCATATTTCACTGTATATATGTTGTTTTAGTGGTATGTGTCACTGGGACCCTGCCAGCCAGGGCCCCAGTGCTCATAAGTGTGCCCTGTATGTGTTACCTGTGTTATGACTAACTGTCTCACTGAGGCTCTGCTATTCAGAACCTCAGTGGTTATGCTCTCTCATTTCTTTCCAAATTGTCACTAACAGGCTAGTGACCAATTTCACCAATTTACATTGGCATACTGGAACACCCTTATAATTCCCTAGTATATGGTACTGAGGTACCCAGGGTATTGGGGTTCCAGGAGATCCCTATAGGCTGCAGCATTTCTTGTACCACCCATAGGGAGATCTGACAATTCTTACACAGGCCTGCCAGTGCAGCCTGAGTGAAATAACGTCCACGTTATTTCACAGCCATTTACCACTGCACTTAAGTAACTTATAAGTCACCTATATGTCTAACCTTTACCTGGTAAAGGTTGGGTGCTAAGTTACTTAGAGGGTCATTCCGACCCCGGCAGGCCGCGGGCGCCGCCCGCCGGGCGGAAACCGCCCAAACACCGCACCGCGGTCAAATGACCGCGGCGGTGATTCCAACTTTCCCGCTGGGCCGGCGGGCGATCTCAAGAAGATCGCCCGCCGGCCCAGCGGGAAAGCCCCTGCAAAGAGGAAGCTGGCTCCGAATGGAGCCGGCGGATTTGCAGGGGTGCGACGGGTGCAGTGGCACCCGTCGCGATTTTCAGTGTCTGCAAAGCAGACACTGAAAATCATTATGGGGCCCTGTTAGGGGGCCCCTGCACTGCCCATGCCAGTGGCATGGGCAGTGCAGGGGCCCCCAGGGGCCCCACGACACCCGTTCCCGCCATCCTGTTCCTGGCGGTAAAAACCGCCAGGAACAGGATGGCGGGAAGGGGGTCGGAATCCCCATGGCGGCGCTGCAAGCAGCGCCGCCATGGAGGATTCCCTGGGCCAGGGGTAAACCGGCAGGAAACCGCTGGTTCCCCTTTCCTGACCGCGGCTTTACCGCCGCGGTCAGAATGGCCCAGGAAGCACAGCCAGCCTGTTGGCAGTGCTTCCGTGGTCGTTGACCCTGGCGGTCGGTGACCGCCAGGGTCGGAATGACCCCCTTAGTGTGTGGGCACCCTGGCACTAACCAAGGTGCTCCCACATTGTTCAGGGCAAATTCCCCGGACTTTGTGAGTGCGGGGACACCATTACATGCGTGCACTATACATATGTCACGACATATGTATAGCGTCACAATGGTAACTCCGAACATGGCCATGTAACATGTCTAGGATCATGGAATTGTCACCCCAATGCCATTCTGGCATTGGGGAGACAATTCCATGATCCCCCGAGTCTCTAGTTCAGACCCGGGTACTGCCAAACTACCTTTCCCGGGGTTTCACTGCAGCTGCTGCTGCTGCCAACCCCTCAGACAGGTTTCTGCCCTCCTGGGGCCCAGCCAGGCATGGCCCAGGAAGGCAGAACAAAGGACTTCCTCAGAGAGAGGGTGTTACACCCTCTCCCTTTGGAAAAAGGTGTCAGGGCTGGGGAGGAGTAGCCTCCCCCAGCCTCTGGAAATGCGTTGATGGGCGCAGATGGTGCCCATCTCTGAATAAGCCAGTCTGCACCGGTTCAGGGATCCCTCAGCCCTGCTCTGGCGCGAAACTGGACAAAGGAAAGGGGAGTGACCACTCCCCTGACCTGCACCTCCCTTGGGAGGTGCCCAGAGCTCCTCCAGTGTGCTCCAGACCTCTGCCATCTTGGAAACAGAGGTGCTGCTGGCACACTGGACTGCTCTGAGTGGCCAGTGCCAGCAGGTGACGTCAGTGACTCCTTCTGATAGGCTCCTTCAGGTGTTGCTAGCCTATCTTCTCTCCTAAGTAGCCAAACCCTCTTTTCTGGCTATTTAGGGTCTCTGCTTTGGGGAATTCCTTAGATAACGAATGCAAGAGCTCATCAGAGTTCCTCTGCATCTCTCTCTTCACCTTCTGCCAAGGAATTGACTGCTGACCGCGCTGGAAGCCTGCAAAACTGCAACAAAGTAGCAAAGATGACTGCTGCGACCTTGTAACGCTGATCCTGCCGCCTTCTCGACTGTTTTCCTGGTGGTGCAGGCTGTAGGGGTAGTCTGCCTTCTCTCTGCACTAGAAGCTCCGAAGAAATCTCCTGTGGGTCGACGGAATCTTGCCCCTGCAACCGCAGGCACCAAAGAACTGCATCACCGGTCCTCTGGGTCTCCTTTCAGCACGACGAGCGAGGTCCCTTGAACTCAGCAACTCTGTCCAAATGACTCCCACAGTCCAGTGACTCTTCAGTCCAAGTTTGGTGGAGGTAAGTCCTTGCCTCCCCACGCTAGACTGCATTGCTGGGAACCGCGTGTTTTGCAGCTACTCCGGCTCCTGTGCACTCACTGAGGATTTCCTTGATGCACAGCCAAGCCTGGTCCCCGGCACTCTAACCTGCATTGCACAACCTCCTGAGTTGCCCTCCGGCGGCGTGGGACTCTCTTGTGCAACTTCGGGTGAGCACCGATTCACTCCACTTCGTAGTGCCTGTTCTGGCACTTCTGGGGGTGCTGCTTGCCTTTGAGAGGGCTCCTTGTCTTACTGGACGCCCCCTCTGTCCCCTCACGTAATTGGTGACATCCTGGTCCCTCCTGGGCAACAGCAGCATCCAAAAAGCCTAACTGCGAGCTTTGCAGCTAGCAAGGCTTGTTTGCGGTCTTTCTGCGGGAAAACACTTCTGCACAACTCTTCACGACGTGGGACATCCATCCTCCAAAGGGGAAGTTTCTAGCCCTTGTCGTTCTTGCAGAATCCTCAGCTTCTACCATCCGGTGGCAGCTTCCTTGCACCCACAGCTGGCATTTCCTGGGCATCTGCCCACTCTCGACTTGATCGTGACTTTTGGACTTGGTCCCCTTGTTCCACAGGTACCCTCGTCTGGAAATCCATCGTTGTTGCATTTCTAGTGTTGGTCTTTCCTGCAGAATTCCCCTATCACAACTTCTGTGCTCTTTGGGGAACTTAGGTGCACTTTGCACCCACTTTTCTGGGTCTTATGGTGGGCTATTTTTCTAACCCTCACTGTTTTCTTACAGTCCCAGCGACCCTCTACAAGGTCACATAAGTTTGGGGTCCATTTGTGGTTCGCATTCCACTTCTAGAGTTTATGGTTTGTGTTGCCCCTATCCCTATGTGGCCCCATTGCATTCTATTGTGACTATACATTGTTTGCACTGTTTTCTATTGCTATTACTGCATATTTTGGTATTGTGTACTTATATCTTGTGTATATATGCTATCCTCATGCTGAGGGTACTCACTGAGATACTTTGGCATATTGTCATAAAAATAAAGTACCTTTATTTTTAGTATATCTGTGTATTGTGTTTTCTTATGATATTGTGCATATGATACTAGTGGTACTGTAGGAGCTTCACTCGTCTCCTAGTTCAGCCTAAGCTGCTCTGCTAAGCTACCTTTCTATCAGCCTATGCTGCTAGACACCCCTATACACTAATAAGGGATACCTGGGCCTGGTGCAAGGTGTAAGTACCCCTTGGTACTCACTACAAGCCAGTCCAGCCTCCTACATGTGTCCACTTTTAAAGAACTTATTGCCATTTTAACCTAAACTGTGTGTACTACTGTTTTAAATCAAAGTTCTATACTTAACTGTGTGAAGTACCTTGCATTTTATGTGCTTACCTCAAATCTTGAATCTTGTGGTTCTAAAATAAATTAAGAAAATATATTTTTCTATATAAAAACTATTGGCCTGGAGTTGTCTTTGAATGTGTGTTCCTCATTTATTGCCTGTGTGTGTACAACAAATGCTTAACTCTACCCTCTGATAAGCCTACTCCTCGACCTCACTACCACAAAATAGAGCATTAGAATGATTTAATTTTGCCAATATCAACCTCTAAGGGGAACCCTTGGACTACACTTTTAGATAGTATATACAGAGCCAACTTCCTACACTCTGCTAATCCAAACCTCAGTGCTTATGCTCTCTCTGCATTTTAGTTTGTCACTATAGGCTAGTCACTTCATTTACCAATTTCAATTGGCACATTGGACCCCCCCCCCTTATAAGTCTCTAGTATATGATACCTAGGTACCCAGGGCATTGGTGTTCCAGGAGATCCTTATGGGCTGCAGCATTTCTTTTGCCACCCATAAGGAGCTTAGACAAACCCTTCAAAAGGACTGACATTGCAGCTCTAGGAAAGTACCATCTTGCCTGGCATGTTACCCCCATTTTTACTAGTGTGTCAGTTTGTTTTTGCCTGTGTCACTGGGATCCTGATAGCCAGGACCCCAGTGCTCATAGTTTGTGGCCTATATGTGTTCCTTGTGTGGTGCCTAACTGTGTCACTGAGGCTCTGATAAACAGAACCTCAGTGCTTATGCTCTCTCTGTCTTTTAAATTGTCACTGCAGGCTAGCTTAACCATTTTCACCAATTCTGATTGGCACACTGGAACACCCTTATAATTCCCTAGTATATGGTACCTAGGTACCCAGGGTATTGGGGTTCCAGGAGATACCTATGGGCTGCAGCATTTCTTTTGCCACCAATAGGGAGCTCAGACAATTCTTACACAGGACTGCCACTGCAGCCTGAGTGAAATAACATCCATGTTATTTCACAGCCATTTTACACTGCACTTATGTAACTTCTAAGACACCTATATGTCTAACCCTCACTTGGTGAAGGGTAGGTACAAAGTTACTAAGTGTGAGGGCACCCTGGCACTAGCCAAGGTCCCCCACATTGTTAAGGGCCATTTCCCCGGACTTTGTGAGTGCAGTGTAGGAAAGTACCATCTTGCCTGGCATGCTACCCCAATATTTCACTGTATGTATGTTGTTTTAGCCCTTCTGTCACCAGTATTCATAGTATGTGCCCTGTATGTGTTCCCTGTGTGGTGCCTAACTGTATCACTGAGGCTCTGCTAACCAGAACCTCAGTGTTTATGCTCTCTCTGCTTTCTAAATTTGTCACTGCAGGCTGGTGACTAAATTTAACAATTCTCATTGGCACACTGGTACACCCATATAATTCCCTTGTATATGGTACTGAGGTACCCAGGGTATTGGGGTTCCAGGAGATCCCTATGGGCTGCAGCATTTATTTTGCCACCCATAGGGAGCTCAGACAATTCTTACCCAGGCCTGCCACTTCAGCCTGCGTGAAATAACGTCCATGTTATTTCACAGCCATTTTACACTGCACATAAGTCACTTATAAGTCACCTATATGTCTAACCTTCACCTGGTGAAGGTTGGGTGCCCAGTTACTTAGTGTGTGGGCACCCTGGCACTAGCCAAGGTGCCCCCACATCGTTCAGGGCAAATCCCCCGGACTTTGTGAGTGCGAAGACACCATTACACGTGTGCACTATACATAGGTCACTACCTATGTATAGCGTCACAATGGTAACTCCAAACATGGCCATGTAACATGTCTAAGATCATGGAATTGTCCCCCAATACCATTCTGGTATTAGGGGGACAATTCCATGATCCCCAGGATCTCTAGCACAGAACCCGGGTACTGCCAAACTGCCTTTCTGGGGTTTCCACTGCAGCTGCTGCTGCTGCTGCTGCCAACCCCTCAGACAGGTTTCTGCCCTCCTGGGGTCTGGGCAGCCCAGTCCCAGGAAGGCAGAGCAAAGGTTTTCCTCTGAGAGAGGGTGTTACACCCTCTCCCTTTGGAAATAGGTGTGAAGGGCTGGAGAGGAGTAGCCTCCCAATGTATCTGGAAATGCTTTGATGGGCACAGATGGTGCCCATCTCTGCATAAGCCAGTCTACACCTGCTCAGGGATCCCCCAGCCCTGCTCTGGTGCGAAACTGGACAAAGGAAAAGGGAGTGACCACTCCCCTGACCAGTACCTCCCAGGGGAGGTGCCCAGAGCTCCTCCAGTGTGTCCCAGACCTCTGCCATCTTGGAAACAGAGGTGTTGGGGACACACTGGACTGCTCTGAGTGGCCAGTGCCCGCAGGTAACGTCAGAGACCCCCTCTGATAGGCTCTTACCTTTCTTGGTAACCAATCCTCCTGTCTTGGTAGCCAAACTTCCTTTTCTGGCTATTTAGGGTCTCTGCTTTGGGGAATTCTTCAGATAATGAATGCAAGAGCTCACCAGAGTTCCTCTGCATCTCCCTCTTCGACTTCTACCAAGGATCGACTGCTGACTGCTCCAGGACGCCTTCAAAACCGCAACAAAGTAGCAAGACGACTACCAGCAACAATGTAGCGCCTAATCCTGCCGCCTTTCTCGACTGTTTCCTGGTGGTGCATGCTCTGTGGGTCACCTGCCTTCACCCTGCACCAGAAGCACAGAAGAAATCTCCAGCGGTTCGACGGAATCTTCCCCCTGCTAATGCGGGCACCAAAAGACTGCATCACTTGTCCTCTGGGTCCCCTCTCATCCTGACGAGCATGGTCCCTGGAACACAGGAACTCTACCCAAGTGACTCCCACAGTCCAGTGATCCTTCAGTCCAAGTTTGGTGGAGGTAAGACCTTGCCTCCCCACGCTAGACTGCCAACCTGTGTACTGCATGATTTGCAGCTGCTCCGGCTCCTGTGCACTCTTCCAGGATTTCCTCTGTGCACAGCCTAGCCTGGGCCCCCAGCACTCCGTCCTGCAGTGCTCAACTCGCTGAGTTGGCCTCTGACGTCGTGGGACCCTCTTTTGTAACTCTGCGTGGACTCCGGTTCACAAATCTTCTAAGTGCCTGTTCAGGTACTTCTGCGGGTGCTGCCTGCTTCTGTGAGGGCGTTCTGAGTTGCTGAGCGCCCCCTCTGTTTCCTCCTCCAAATGGCGACATCCTGGTCCTTTCTGGTCCTCAGCAGCACCCAAAAACATCTACAGTGACCCTTGCAGCTAGCAAGGCTTGTTTGCGGTATTTCTGCGTGGGAACACTTCTGCAACCTTTATCACGACATGGGACATCTTTCTTCCAGAGGAGAAGTTCCTAGTCCTCTTCGTTCTTGCAGAATTCCAAGCTTCTTCCATCCGGAGGCAGCTTCCTTGCACCTTCATCTGGGTTTTCCTGGGCTCCTGCCCCCCCCTTCCCACGGACACTGTCGCGACTACTGGACTTGGTCCCCTTGCTTTGCAGGTCCTCAGGTCCAGAAATCCGTTGTCAGAGCACTGCTGGTGTTTGTTGTTCTTGCAGAATCCCACTACCACGACTATTGTGCTCTCTTGGGGTAGTAGGTGTACTTTACTCCTACTTTTCAGGGTCTTGGGGTAGGGTATCTTGGACACCCTGACTGTTTTCTTACAGTCCCAGTGACCCCCTACAAGCTTCCATAGGTCTGGGGTCCATTCGTAATTCGCATTCCACTTTTGGAGTATATGGTATGTGTTGCCCCTAGACCTATGCTTGCCTATTGCAACCTATTCTACAATGTTTGCATTACTTTTCTGACTCTTACTTACCTATTTGTGGTTTGTGTACATATAACTTGTGTATATTACTTACCTTCTTACTGAGGGTACTCACTGGGATACTTGTGGCATATTGTCATAAAAATAAAGTATCTTTATTTTTAGTAACTCTGTGTATTGTGTTTTCTTATGATATTTTGCATATGATATAAGTGGTATAGTAGGAGCTTTGCCTGTCTCCTAATTCAGCCTAAGCCTAAGAGTCAGAAAAGTAATGCAAACAGTGTAGAATTACAATAGGTTGCAATAGGCAAGCATAGGTCTAGGGGCAACACAAACCATATACTCCAAAAGTGGAATGCGAATCACAAATGGACCCCAGACCTATGGGAGCTTGTAGAGGGTCGGTGGGACTGTAAGAAAACAGTCAGGGTGTCCACGATACCCCACCCCAAGACCCTGAAAAGTAGGAGTAAAGTACACCTACTAACCCAAAAGAGCACAATAGTCGTGATAGGGGGATTCTGCAAGAACAACAAACACCAGCAGTGCACTGAAGGAGGATTTCTGGACCTGAGGACCTGCAAAGCAAGGTGACTAAGTCCAATAGTCGCGACAGTGTCCAGGGGGGTCAGGAGCCCAGGAAACCCCGGATAAAGGTGCAAGGAAGCTGCCTCCGGATGGAAGAAGCTTGGAATTCTGCAAGAATGAAGAGGACTAGGAACTTCTACTTTGGATGGAAGATGTCCCATGTCGCGATGAAGGTTGCAGAAGTGTTCCCATGCAGAAATACTGTAAAGAAGCCTTGCTAGCTGCAAGGGTCACAGTAGAGGTTTTTGGGTGCTGCTGAGGACCAGGGCGGAGCAGGATGTCGCCCCTTGGAGGAGGAGACAGAGGGGGCGCTCAGCAACTCAGAGAGCCCTCACAGAAGCAGGCAGCACCTGCAGAAGTACCTGAAAAGGCACTTGCAAGATTTGTGAACCGGAGTCCACGCAGAGTTACAAATGAGGGTCCCACGACGTCGAAGGCCAGCTCAGCGGGTTGAGCACTGCAGGACGGAGTGCTGGGGACCCAGGTTAGGCTGTGCATGAAGCAAATCCTGGAAGAGTGCACAGAAGCCGGAGCAGCTGCAAATCACGCAGTACACAGGTTTGCAGTCTAGCGTGGGGAGGCAAGGACTTACCTCCACCAAACTTGGACTGAAGGGCCACTGGACTGAGGGAGTCACTTGGGTAGAGTTCCTGTGTTCCAGGGACCAGGCTCGTCAGGATGAGAGGGGACCCAGAGGACCAGTGATGCAGTATTTTGCTGCCTGCGTTAGCAGGGGGAAGATTTCGTCGACCCATGGGAGATTTCTTCTGAGCTTCTGGTGCAGGGTGAAGACAGGCAACCCCCAGAGCATGCACCACCAGGAAACATTTGAGAAAGCCAGCAGGATGAGGCGCTACAATGTTGCTAGTAGTCGTCTTGCTACTTTGTTGCAGTTTTGCAGGCGTCCTGGAGCAGTCAGCAGTCGATCCTTGGTAGAAGTCAAAGAGGGAGATGCAGAGGAACTCTGGTGAGCTCTTGCATTCGTTATATGAAGATTCCCCAAAGCAGAGACCCTAAATAGCCAGAAAAGGAGGTTTGGCTAAAAAGAAAGGAGGATTGGCTACCAAGAAAGGTAAGAGCCTATCAGAGGGGGTCTCTGACGTCACCTGCAGGCACTGGCCACTCAGAGCAGTCCATTGTGCCCTCAGCACCTCTGTTTCCAAGATGGCAGAGGTCTGGGACACACTGGAGGAGCTCTGGGCACCTCCCCTGGGAGGTACTGGTCAGGGGAGTGGTCACTCCCCTTTCCTTTGTCCAGTTTCACACCAGAGCAGGGAAACCCTGGAAAGGCAGTTTGGCAGTACCCAGGTTCTGTGCTAGACACCTGGGGGATCATGGAATTGTCCCCCAATACCAGAATGGCATTGGGATGATAACTCCATTATCTTAGACATGTTACATGGCCATGTTCGGAGTTACCATTGTGACGCTATACATAGGTAGTGACCTATGTATATTGCACACGTGTAATGGTGTCCCCGCACTCACAAAGTCCAGGGAATTTGCCCTGAGCGATGTGGGGGCACCTTGGCTCGTGCCAGGGTGCCCACACACTAAGTAACTTGGCACCCAACCTTCACTAGGTGAAGGTTAGACGTATAGGTGACTTATAAGTTACTTATGTGCAGTGAAAATGGCTGTGAAATAACGTGGACGTTATTTCACGCAGACTGCAGTGGCAGGCCTGTGTAAGAATTGTCTGAGCTCCCCATGGGTGGCAAAAGTAATGCTGCAGCCCATAGGGATCTCCTGGAACCCCAATTCCCTGGGTACCTAAGTACCATATACAAGGGAATTATATGGGTGTACCAGTGTGCCAATGAGAATTGGTAAATTTAGTCACTAGCCTGCAGTGACAAATTTAGAAAGCAGAGAGAGCATAAACACTGAGGTTCTGGTTAGCAGAGCCTCAGTGATACAGTTAGGCACCACACAGGGAACACATGCAGGCCACAAACCTATGAGCACTAGGGTCCTGGCTAGTAGGATCCCAGTGACACTTAACACACACACTGACAGCATAGTGGGCACTATGAGCACTAGGGCCCTGGCTAGCAGAATCCCAGTGAGACAGTGAAAACACCCTGATATATACTCAGAAACAGGCCAAAAGTGGGGGTAACAAGGCTAGAAAGTGGCTACCTTTCTACAGCTCCTGCCCCCCCTGGACACTTTCGTGACTCTTGGACATGGTCCCCTTCCTTTTCAGGTCCTCAGGTCCAGGAATCCGTCTTCAGTGCTTTGCAGTCTGTTGTGGTCTTTGCAGAATCTCCTATCACGACTTTAGTGTGTTTCTGGGGAGGTAGGGAAATTTTACCCCTACTTTTTAGGGTCTTGGGGTGGGGTATTGTAGGAGGCTGGACTGGCTTGTAGTGAGTACCAAGGGGTACTTGCACCTTGCACCAGGCCCAGGTATCCCTTATTAGTGTATAGGGTGTCTAGCAGCTTAGGCTGATAGATAATGGTAGCTTAGCAGAGCAGCTTAGGCTGAACTAGGAGACGTGTGAAGCTACTACAGTACCACCTAGTGTCATATGCACAATATCACAAGAAAACACAATACACAGTTATACTAAGAATAAAGGTACTTTATTTTTATGACAATATGCCAAAGTATCTTAGAATGTACCCTCAGTGAGAGGATAGGAAATATACACAAGATATATATACACAATAGCAAAAATATGCAGTATAGTCTTAGAAAACAGTGCAAACAATGTATAGTTACAATAGGATGCAATGGGGAAACATAGGGATAGGGGCAACACAAACCATATACTCCAAAAGTGGAATGCGAACCAAGAATGGACCCCAAACCTATGTGACCTTGTAGAGGGTCGCTGGGACTATTAGAAAATAGTGAGAGTTAGAAAAATAACCCTCCCCAAGACCCTGAAAAGTGAGTGCAAAGTGCACTAAAGTTCCCCTAAGGACAAAGAAGTCGTGTTAGAGGAATAATGCAGGAAAGACACAAACCAACAATGCAACAACTGTGGATTTCCAATCTAGGGTACCTGTGGAACAAGGGGACCAAGTCCAAAAGTCACAAGCAAGTCGGAGATGGGCAGATGCCCAGGAAATGCCAGCTGCGGGTGCAAAGAAGCTTCTACTGGACAGAAGAAGCTGAGGTTTCTGCAGGAACGAAAAGGGCTAGAGACTTCCCCTTTGGTGGACGGATCCCTCTCACCGTGGAGAGTCGTGCAGAAGTG